>NC_083589.1:18540104-19217604 GCF_027579695.1 Neoarius graeffei | reverse complement strand
GCAGACTGATTCTTGGCTCCCTCAAGGGTCTTGTTACCAAATTTCAACTCAGCACCTCAAACTCTCTAGCGCCACCAACAGGTCAAAGTCGCAGGTACATTTCTGCCTGTTACTTTTGAACCATACGTCTGATCGTCAAAACCTTAGAATCTCTGCAATGGTTGGATCACACCGAATCCAACGCGCCCTGTCGCGTCATATTCCGCCTGGCAGATTTTCCGCCATTTTGAATTATGTGGAAATCAATTAAAATGCTTCTTCTCCCTCAGTTTTTGACCAATTTCTCCCAAACTTGGTAGACAGCAACTGTCTACGACCCTGCACAAGAATCTTACACGGATTTTCGAATTTCATAAGGGTTTGGCCGTGGCAGCCAATCAAATTTGGCTGCACAGATGCGAAAGAGGATGTGTGCTCACATCTCGGCCTCCCTTTAGGCTATCTTAACGAAACTTCGTGGCATTATGCCAGACGCCACCACAAAGGTCCCCAAAAAACTTGGAACAACTTGGCTGCTAGGGGGCGCTATAACTAGGAAAAATGACTTTTGGCTCATATCTCATGATGCCTTTGGGCTAGAAACAAAATTCCACTATCTCTGGAATCCTTGGCTCAAGCCGAATCCATCGCATCCTATGCCTTCATATTCAGCCTTTAGGATTTTCTGCCATTTTGAATTTTGTAAAAATCAATTAAAATGCTTCTCCTCCCTCAATTTTTCACCAATTTCTCCCAAACTTGGTAGAGAGCTACTTTGGACTAAGCTGCACAAGGGCATTACCTGGCCCAAGTGCATTCTGCTGGCCTTCCGACTAGGCTCATATGCTGCTTGGCCCCCACATTGCTGCTTGCAGCTATATTTATTATTCAACTTTCTTCTCCTATGGGAAGTCAATGGCAGCCCATAGAGCCACACATAGGAAAATGCTCAAATTTGGCACACACATTTTAGACAGTCTCAGCATTCCCCACAACAATTTTTAGGTCCCCACCCCCAACCCTCTAGCGCCACCAGCAGGTCAAAGTTGCAGGTACATTTCTGCTTGTAACTTTTGAACCGTACGTCCGATTTTCAAAAACTTGGTCTCCCTGGAATCCTTGGGTCAAGACGAATCCAAAGCACCCCATGACGTCATTTTCCGCCCATATAGTTTTCCCGCCATTTTGAATTTTGTGAAAATCACTTAAAATGCTTCTCCTCCCTCAATTTTGGACCAATTTCTCCCAAACTTGGTAGATGACAACTTTGGACTAAGCTCCACAAGAAACTTACCCGGATTTTAGAATTTCATAAGCGTTTGGCCGTGGCAGCCAATCAAATTTGGCGGCGCAGACGCCAAACAGGAAGTGTGCTCATATTTCGGCCGCCCTTTGGCGTATCTTAACGAAACTTGGTGGGTTTATGCCCCACCCCTCCCTGAAGTATACCAAAAAAATTGGAACAAATTGGCTGCTAGGGGGCGCTATAACTAGGAAAAATGTCTTTTGGCTCATATCTCATGATGCGTTTTGGCTAGAAACAAAATTCCACTGCCTATGGAATCCTTGGGTCAAGACGAATCTATCGCACCCTATGAGGTCATATTCTGCCTTGAGGATTTTCCGCCATTTTGAATTTCGTTAAAATCAATGAAATTCTATGGAAACCCATAGAACCGTCTGACAACAGGTTTTCAAATTTGGCACACTGATTCTAGGCTGGCTCAAGGTTTTTGTCAGCAAATTTCAACTCACCACCTCAAACTCTCTAGCGCCAACAACAGGCCAAATTTGCATGTACATTTCTGCTTGTTACTTTTGACCCGTATGTCTGATCGTCAAAATCTGTGTATCGCTGGAATCCTTGGGTCAAAACGAATCCAACGCATCCTATGCCGTCATATTCTGCCTTGTATATTTTCCGCCATTTTGAATTATGTGAAAATCAATTAAAAGGCTTCTCCTCCCTCAATTTTTGACCAATTCCTTCCAAACTTGGTAGATGGCAACGTTGCACTAAGCTGCACAAAATACTTACCCAGTTTTTCGAATTTCATAAGCGATTGGCCGTGGCTGCCAATCAAACTTGGCTGTGCAGACGCGACACAGGACGTGTGCTCATATCTCGGCAGCCCTTTGATCTTTCTTAACCAAACTTGGTGGGATTATGCCCGACCCCTCCATAAGGGCCCATACCACATTTGGTGCACATTGGCCATTAGGGGGCGCTATAACTTTCCAAAATGTGTTTTGGCTCATATATAATTGAGCTCATATCTCAGCAGTCTTTTAGCACACACACACACACACACACACACAGTACACTTGAAGTAATTTCAGCCATCACAGTCAATTGAATTTGACGGTGAAGCCGTGCATGCCTCTAACCATCTGGTTGGAGGTACATTTCTGCATGTAAACACTTCCTGTGCGTGCCTATGACCGTCTGCCTGGTCAGTTCTTTCTGTTGCCATGGCAACTTAGGCTGGGTCACCCTGCTTGGCCCCGCATTGCTGCTTGCAGCTATATTTAGGGGCCAAGCAGCGAAGCTGGCGAAGGCCCCTAATGAGTTTGTCGGTTTTCTTATTATTATTATTATTATTATTATTATTCAACTTTCTTCTCCTATGGGATGTCAATGGCAGCCCATAGAACCACACATAGGAAAATGCTCAAATTTGGCACACACATTCTAGACAGTCTCAGCATTCCCCACAACAATTTTTAGGTCCCCACCCCCAACCCTCTAGCGCCACCAGCAGGTCAAAGTTGCAGGTACATTTCTGCTTGTAACTTTTGAACCGTTGGTCCGATTTTCAAAAACTTGGTATCCCTGGAATCCTTGGGCGAAGACGAATCCAAAGCACCCCATGACGTCATTTTCCGCCCATATAGTTTTCCCGCCATTTTGAATTTTGTGAAAATCAATTAAAATGCTTCTCCTCCCTCAATTTTGGACCAATTTCTCCCAAACTTGGTAGATGGCAACTTTGGACTAAGCTCCACAAGAAACTTACCCGGTTTTTAGAATTTCATAAGCGTTTGGCCGTGGCAGCCAATCAAAATTGTAGGCGCAGACGCCAAACAGGAAGTGTGCTCATATTTCGGCCGCCCTTTGGCGTATCTTAACGAAACTTGGTGGGTTTATGCCCCACCCCTCCATGAAGGACCCCAAAGAATTTGGAACAAATTGGCTGCTAGGGGGCGCTATAACTAGGAAAAATGTCTTTTGGCTCATATCTCATGATGCGTTTTGGCTAGAAACAAAATTCCACTGCCTATGGAATCCTTGGGTCAAGACGAATTTATCGCACCCTATGACGTCATATTCTGCCTTGAGGATTTTCCGCCATTTTGAATTTTGTTAAAATCAATGAAATTCTATGGAAACCCATAGAACCGTCTGACGACAGGTTTTCAAATTTGGCACACTGATTCTAGGCTGGCTCAAGGTTCTTGTCAGCAAATTTCAACTCACCACCTCAAACTCTCTAGCGCCAACAACAGGCCAAAGTTGCATGTACATTTCTGCTTGTTACTTTTGAACCGTATGTCTGATCGTCAAAATCTGTGTATCGCTGGAATCCTTGGGTCAAAACGAATCCAATGCATCCTATGCCGTCATATGCCGCCTTGTCTATTTTCCGCCATTTTGAATTATGCGAAAATCAATTAAAATGCTTCTCCTCCCTCAATTTTTGACCAATTCCTTCCAAACTTGGTAGATGGCAACTTTGGACTAAGCTGCACACAAAACTTACCCGGTTTTTCGAATTTCATAAGCGTTTGGCCGTGGCTGCCAATCAAACTTGGATGTGCAGACGCGAAACAGGACGTGTGCTCATATCTCGGCAGCCCTTTGATCTTTCTTAACCAAACTTGGTGGGATTATGCCCCACCCCTCCATAAGTGCCCATACCACATTTGGTGCACTTTGGCCATTAGGGGGCGCTATAACTTTCCAAAATGTGTTTTGGCTCATATATAATTGAGCTCATATCTCAGCAGTCTTTTAGCACACACACACACACACACACACACACACACACCTAGTACACTTGAAGTAATTTCAGCCATCACAGTCAATCGAATTTGACGGTGAAGCCGTGCATGCTTCTAACCATCTGGTTGGAGGTACATTTCTGCTTGTAAACACTTCCTGTGCGTGCCTATGACCGTCTGCCTGGTCAGTTCTTTCTGTTGCCATGGCAACTTAGGCTGGGTCACACTGCTTGGCCCCGCATTGCTGCTTGCAGCTATATTTATTATTCATCTTTCTTCTCCTATGGGAAGTCAATGGCAGCCCATAGAGCCACACATAGGAAAATGCTCAAATTTAGCACACACATTTGAGACAGTCTCAGCATTCCCCACAACAATTTTTAGGTCCCGACCCCCAACCCTCTAGCGCCACCAGCAGGTCAAAGTTGCAGGTACATTTCTGCTTGTAACTTTTGAACTGTTGGTCCGATTTTCAAAAACTTGGTATCCCTGGAATCCTTGGATCAAGACGAATCCAAAGCACCCCATGACGTCATTTTCCGCCCATATAGTTTTCCCGCCATTTTGAATTTTGTTAAAATCACTTAAAATGCTTCTCCTCCCTCAATTTTTGACCAATTTCTCCCAAACTTGGTAGATGGCAACTGTGGACTCAGCTGCACAAGAAACTTACCCGGATTTTAGAATTTCATAAGCGTTTGGCCGTGGCAGCCAATCAAAACTGGCTGCGCAGACGCCAAACAGGAAGTGTGCTCATATTTCGGCCGCCCTTTGGCGTATCTTAACGAAACTTGGTGAGATTATGCCCCACCCCTGCATGAAGGAACACAAAAAAATTGGAACAAATTGGCTGCTAGGGGGCGCTATAACTAGGAAAAATGACTTTTGGCTCATCTCATGATGCGTTTGGGGTAGAAACAAAATTCCACTATCTCTGGAATCCTTGGGTCAAGACGAATCTATCGCACCCTATGACGTCATATTCTGCCTTGAGGATTTTCCGCCATTTTGAATTTTGTTAAAATCAATGAAATTCTATGGCAACCCATAGAACTGTCTGACTAGAGGTTTTCAAATTTGGCACACTGATTCTAGGCTGCCTCAAGGTTCTTGTCAGCAAATTTCAACTCATCATCTCAAACTGTCTAGCACCACCAACAGGTCAAATTTGCAGGTACATTTCTGCTTGTTACTTTTGAACCGTACTTCTGATCATCAAAATCTAAGTATCTATGGGATCCTTGGGTGAACACGAATCCAACGCACCCTATGGCGTCATATTCCGCCTGGTATATTTTCCGCCATTTTGAATTTTGTGAAAATCAATTAAAATGCTTCTCCTCCCTCAATTTTTGACCAATTCCTTCCAACCTTGGTACATGGCAACTTTGGACTAAGCTGCACATAAAACTTACCCGGTTTTTCGAATTTCATAAGCGTTTGGCCGTGGCGGCCAATCAAATTTGGCCGTGCAGATGTGAAACAGGAAGTGTGGTCATATCTCGGCAGCCCTTTGACCTTTCTTAACCAAACTTGGTGGGATTATGCCCCACCCCTCCAAAAGGTCCCATACCACATTTGGTGCACATTGGCCATTAGGGGGCGCTATAACTTTCCAAAATGTATTTAGGATCATATATCATTGAGCTCATATCTCAGCAGTCTCTTAGCACACACACACACACCTAGTACACTTGAAGTAATTTCAGGCATCACAGTCAATCGATTTTGACGGTGACGCCGTGCATGCCTCTACCCATCTGGTTGGAGGTACATTTCTGCTTGTAAACACTTCCTGTGCGTGCCTCTGATCGTCTGCCTGGTCAGTTCTTTCTGTTGCCATGGCAACTTAGGCTGGGTCACGCTGCTTGGCCCCGCATTGCTGCTTGCAGCTATATTTTTTCTTATGAATTTGTCCATAAAGTATTAATTTTCACTTGTTAAAGTGGTACCGGTACATGCGTTAAATGGACACATTTAATGCATGTACCACTTTGCACAATATTGAATACAATGTTATCATCATGTCTCCTGCAGCAGAAAGTATCTATATAGTAATGACCATGGGATGTGATTTACTGTAGGTGCAAAGTTGGGGTGGTAGTTGAGGTCCCAGTCAATTAAATGTTAATTGAATCAAAATGCTTTCCAGACTAGTTTGCCTTTATTTTTAAGAATTATGCACATGTAGCAGTAATCACAGATACAAGTTTTTAAGCAAGAATATTTCATGATTGGCTTACATTTGACAGTGCCTTGAGGAACAGTTTTGGCTCTTAATAATGGTTACGTCTTACATCTGAAATTGGATTCTTATTAGCTAGCTAATTGTGATTTTCTGTTCCAGATTAAAAGGTCCAGTAATTACATAGATTGTGCTTCAAAGACTATTAATGTCACTTACACAAAACTGTAAATGCTCTGAATAAAAAGGAAAAATCTGCTTCTTTTTTGCTGTATGTTTTTTTCTTATGTAATTCTTCAAATAAAAATGAACTATTCTGCATATAGTGTCTATTTTATGATAAAATAGTAACAAATATAATGAACACATTTCATATAATATGATCTAGGATATATGATTTCACTCTCAGCATTCAAGATACATATTGTTTAGTTAAAGTCATGCTCAAGCCACACCAATTTAATTAGTTGGTTCTCGGAATCGCCGCTTGAAAAAAATGCAAAATGAAAAAAAAAAATCGAAATCAAACTCCCGCCAACAGAAAAGGTCACGTGACGCCGAAAACCAATCAAATCGCCCCTTTCACTTTAGATAAAGACTTGTGGAAGAAACATGCCTGTGGAGGGGAATCCTACAAAGCCTGTGCTTGTTAGGATATTCAGCGAACAGAAGCGTAAAATCTTTGACAGGTATGTTGAAATTCTGTTTACTGTTTTGCCTGTATTGTTTGGTCCATTTCCACCGCTAATTTTACCATCAGAGCATTTTTTAAATTTAAAAAAAAAATTTATTTTGCCCGCTCACTTCATATTTTTCCTGAAAAAAATCAGAGAACCAACAATTGGTGTGGCCTCATGAAGGTCAACTTTTTTTAATTTGAATTCAAAGTAGGGGTGCAGGTTCTCCATTTGCTCCATTGCTCATGCTCCTATGATTATATTAATTAAAAATCAAACAAAAAACCCTCATGACCAAACTGTGCACCCATGATAAACAGAATATCCATATTTTGCTGTCCCAGTGACTCATGTCACGTTCTTAAGTGAACTGTGTACACATTCCTGCTGGTTCAACTTCACATGCACTAGTTTGCCAGAGGGCTTTGTTCACTTGCGTGACTTACATGTGTGGTCACATGAGCTCAGTGTTCTAACCTGTTTAAATGTAGTAATAGCTGCAGGAGTCAACAGAAAGACATAAATATGATTAGATTATGTGGCATAAAGTAGACTTGTAGCTCACTTTGCTGGGAAGCTATTTACAGTTTTTACACTCGGTGAAAAAAAATCAAATCTGTAGACCTTCAGGGTTTTTTGGTTGTCCCTCTGGCGGAACCCTTAAAGATTCTATGGAGAACATATCACAATGGGTTACAAGTATAAGAAGCGATGAACTCTTAGGGGAAGCTTATAGAAATCTCTATAGGAAGCTTTGGATGCTTGAAAAACTTTGGAAGAACCCTTAAAGGCCAACTAAGATGACAATTACTCTACCCATTTTTCTTATATTAAACAAACAAATAGTGGTTTTCAACCACAGAAGAGCCCATTTTCTGAACATTTTATGATAGTAAACGACTTTAATTAGCCAATTACTTTCGCATATTTTACACGCTATCACTGCTCGGTTGATGATCGAAAATGTTCGTAAGCTCCTGGCAGGTGATGTCACTCACAGTACACACCGCCATAATTGAGAGAAGTGAGAACAGTGAGGATCGTTTGCGTTCATATTTTTTAAGATTATTTGAGGTAATGGTTGGATCCAGGTGTTGTGTGGGAGGATGCAACAATGGCAGAAGTGAAAAAACTAGCCTGCATCAATTCCCAAAGGATAAAAACGTAAGAAGGCAATGGATAAATGCCCTTTGCCACACAGGGACAGACCTCTCGCAGGTTGACTGGAATGGTCCTTCGGGTGCAAAAACCGCACATTCGCAGCTCGTGTGCTCGGAACATTTTGAAGAAAATTGTTTCACTCAAACAACTCAGATGCACCGGGCATTAGGAATACTGTACAAGCCAGCGCTGAATCCAGATGCGGTTCCCACAATCTTCGGCCAAAAAGCGGACAAGACAAATGAGACAACACAGTCAGTAGTCTGCAAAAGAGAAGTTCAAAGGGTAAGAAAACACTTTTTATGGCTTCCCTAACTTTTTATTAAGCATGATGCGTTTTATTAAGCAGATACATTATTTTGAGTTCCTTTGGGCATAAATGTAATAATTGCTGATGCAGCTAAGTGGCTTGATGTTGGTTGGGTGTCTTGCTTTGATTTAGTGTTGTCAAAAATGCCTCGGTAATGAGTAACTAAAACAACTCTGTCAATATTGTTCACTTGTGTGTAACCACGTTAGTAATTGTAGAAAAAAAAAAAAACCCACCCTCTCTGTTAAAGACTGTGATTTGTATAAAGCCTAGACCTAGGTGACAAAATACCGGTATATGGTCTTCCGGTTACAAGTAAACAACTATGCTTATTTCAGTATGATATATAGCTAACGTTTCCATTAATTTGTCGCTTTAAATACATCATAAATGTTTTCTAATAATTATTGGGAATATACTAACAACAGCTCGTACCATTGATGAGCAATTTTATTGAGAATATATTAAGAAAAACTCTTAACAGTCATTTTGACCCAGTCGCTAGTGCTGCAATTCTGACTGTCATTCCCAGAGGACCTTTCTGTGTTCCTTTCTTCTGTAGGATTTGCATGCAGCTCGAATTGATTATGGTAATGCTTGTGTATCATGATCATCATTGCTATTCATGTCATTGTCCGAAATACTCGAGGAAATCAGTGAAGAAATGTCATTGGCACTGTCATCCATTTTGTCGAATATGGCTGTGTACTGTAAGTGATGTCACATCTTACGGAAACTATTCGGAAAGCAGCTCAGGTGTTTCTGGCAATATTTCCGCCTTTTTCCGTACAAGTGTGATATAACGCATAGTTTCAGCCTCGTTTTACAGGTAAAGAGTTTGAGTTTGTCCGTAAGTCAGAGTTGCATCTCATTAATACACTATTTCAGATGTACAGTGAAAAAATTTGATATTGTCAACTTAGTAGACCTTTAAAGAACTCTAATTGTCGAAGAACATATTACATTGTCTTCCAGAATGTAGATGTGAACATGACATGCTTTGTTCTTCTGGTGTGTATGTGCACGGACATCTATATACAGTATGTATTTGGCCTCACCATCTCTACAGTGGAGTTAAGCACAATCAAAAGTACTGCTATAAGGACTGCTTGTTTTGTTGGCTGAGGATGAACATTTAACATTCAGTGTCCTTAGGCTACTTAGGACAGGGTAAACTCTCTCTCTGGCTGTTTGCACCAAATTGGATTTTCTCTAATGTGTAATATCACAGGAGGTCAGAACAGTACACTGATCACTCTGGTGTTGTCATCCAATTAGATTTAATTTCCCCAACCTGAAATGCTCTTAAAAGCTAATTGAGGTCTTTGCAGTAGAGTCTGGTCCATAACATGGCTCTCAGTTATGACCTAGTAGTCATACAGCCCCATAGTGTTGCCCCCATTTTATCCCAACCCGACAAATGGACAATCATGGGTCAAGTTCTGATAAATTAACCTGGCCTGAGTTTCCCAAAAGCATCGCAGCACAAAGATCATCATTAAATGGTAGAGCGAGCAGCACTCTCTCTCCTAGTTAAGATGCTCTTAGCATTAAGAGGCTTTTGGGAAACCCACCCCTGTCCTTATCAGGAAGCTACTACTGTTTTCCATCCTGCCCACTGCTCTGTTTTACAGTCCCAAAGCAGAAAAAGTTGGGACAGTATGGAAAATGCAAATTTCAACAAAAAGGCAGTGACTTCTAAATTTACTTTGAGTTGCATTTCATTGCAGACAGAATGAACATGAAAATATTTCATGTTTTGTCTGGACAACTTCATTTCATTTGTTAAAGGAACAGTCCACCGTACTTCCATAATGAAATATGTTCTTCTCTGAATTGAGACGAGCTGATCCGTACCTCTCTGAGCTTTGCGCGACCTCCCAGTCAGTCAGACGCTCTGTCACTCCTGTTAGCAATGTAGCTAGGCTCAGCATGGCCAATGGTATTTTTTGGGGCTGTAGTTACAGTGGTGCTTGAAAGTTTGTGAATCCTTTAGAATTTTCTATATTTCTGCATAAATATGACCTAAAACATCATCAGATTTTCACACAAGTCCTAAAAGTAGATAAAGAGAACCCAGCTAAACAAATGAGACAAAAATATTATACTTGGTCATTTATTTATTGAGAAAAATGATCAAAAATTACATATCTGAGTGGCAAAAGTATGTGAACCTCTAGGATTAGCAGTTAATTTGAAGGTGAAATTAGAGTCAGGTGTTTTCAATCAACGGGATGACAATCAGGTGTGAGTGGGCACCCTGTTTTATTTAAAGAACAGGGATCTATCAAAGTCTGATCTTCACAACACATGTTTGTGCAAGTGTATCATGGCACGAACAAAGGAGATGTCTGAGGACCTCAGAAAAAGCGTTGTTGATGCTCATCAGGTTGGAAAAGGTTACAAAACCATCTCTAAAGAGTTTGGACTCCACCAATCCACAGTCAGACAGATTGTGTACAAATGGAGGACATTTGAGACCATTGTTACCCTCCCCAGAAGTGGTCGACCAACAAGGATCACTCCAAAAGCAAGGCGTGTAATAGATGGCAAGGTCACAAAGGACCCTAGGGTAACTTCTAAGCAACTGAAGGCCTCTCTCACATTGGCTAATGTTAATGTTCATGAGTCCACCATCAGGAGAACACTGAACAATGGTGTATATGGCAGGGTTGCAAGGAGAAAGCCACTGCTCTCCAAAAAGAACATTGCTGCTCGTCTGCAGTTTGCAAAAGATCACGTGGACAAGCCAGAAGGCTATTGGAAAAATGTTTTGTGGACAGATGAGACCAAAATATAACTTTTTGGTTTAAATGAGAAGCGTTATGTTTGGAGAAAGTAAAACACTGCATTCCAGCATAAGAACCTTATCCCATCTGTGAAACATGGTGGTGGTAGTATCATGGTTTGGGCCTATTTTGCTGCATCTGGGCCAGGACGGCTTGCCATCATTGATGGAACAATGAATTCTGAATTATACCAGCGAATTCTAAAGGAAAATGTCAGGACATCTGTCCATGAACTGAATCTCAAGAGAAGGTGGGTCATGCAGCAAGACAACAACCCTAAGCACGCAAGTCATTCTACCAAAGAATAGTTAAAGAAGAATAAAGTGAATGTTTTGGAATGGCCGAGTCAAAGTCCTGACCTTAATCCAATCGAAATGTCATGGAAGGACCTGAAGCGAGCAGTTCATGTGAGGAAACCCACCAACATCCCAGAGTTGAAGCTGTTCTGTATGGAGGAACGGGCTAAAATTCCTCCAAGCCGGTGTGCAGGACTGATCAACAGTTACCGCAAATGTTTAGTTGCAGTTATTGCTGCACAAGGGGGTCACACCAGATACTGAAAGCAAAGGATCACATACTTTTGCCACTCACAGATATGTAATATTGGATCATTTTCCTCAATAAATAAATGATCAGGTGTAATATTTTTGTCTCATTTGTTTAACTGGGTTCTCTATCTACTTTTAGGACTTGTGTGAAAATCTGATGATGTTTTAGGTCATATTTATGCAGAAATATAGAAAATTCTAAAGGGTTCATAAACTTTCAAGCACCACTGTAGATGCGACCAAACTCTTCCACGTTTTTCCTGTTTACATAGGTTTATATGACCAGTGACATGAAACAAAGTTCAGTTACACAAATTGAAACGTGGCGATTTTCTATGCTATGGAAAGTCTGCACTATAATGACAGGCGTACTAACACCTTCTGTGCGCTTCGACAGCGCATTGATACCTTCACTCAGGAGTGAAGGTATCAATGCGCTGTCGAAGTGCGCAGAAGGTGTTAGTACGCCTGTCATTATAGTGCGGACTTTCCATAGCATAGAAAATCGCCACGTTTCAATTTGTGTAACTGA
This sequence comes from Neoarius graeffei, assembly GCF_027579695.1. Lineage (NCBI taxonomy): Eukaryota > Metazoa > Chordata > Actinopteri > Siluriformes > Ariidae > Neoarius > Neoarius graeffei. The sequence continues at coordinate 19,205,421 of NC_083589.1, read as the reverse complement.
ACTTTGTTTCATGTCACTGGTCATATAAACCTATGTAAACAGGAAAAACGTGGAAGAGTTTGGTCGCATCTAACTACAGCCCCAAAAAAATACCATTGGCCATGCTGAGCCTAGCTACATTGCTAACAGGAGTGACAGTGCGTCTGACTGACTGGGAGGTCGCGCAAAGCTCGGAGAGGTACGGATCAGCTCGTCTCAATTCAGAGAAGAACATATTTCATTATGGAAGTACGGTGGACTGTTCCTTTAATATACATCCATTCCTGTGTTTCAGGCCTGTAACACATTTAAAAAAAAAAAAAGTTGGGATGGGGCAATTTTGGGCTAGTAATGAGGTAAAACAATTAAATAAATGATGTGATTTGAAACAGGTGATGTCAACAGTGATTGTAATCATGATTTTTGAGGAGGAGTCTTTGAGGGGCAAAGATTGGCCAAGGATTTCTAGTTTGTCAACAACTGCATAAGAAAATGTATTGAAATATTAAAAACCAATGTTCCTCAAAGAAAGATATGAAGGGATTTGGATAGTTCATCCTCTACGGTGCATAATATCATTAAATGATTCAAAGAATCTGGAGGGATTTCAATGCGTAAAGGCCAAATCAAAGCTGAACACCCATGATTTCCGATCCCTCAGACGGTGCTGCATTAAGAACCATCATTCATCTGTTCATTCAACATTAACTTTTGACACCTTTTGCCCTGCAGGGCAAATGGCCTCAAAAAAATGTTTTGCCCCCCTTGAATTTCCTTTTGCCCGAAAATTTATCAGTATTTCGGCAAGTTTTCAAGTACACGGTTCAAGGCAACACTGATATGTTTTCTAATGGGGTTATTTAGACAAAAGTACATATTTAACAAATAAATATATAAAACATTTATTTCCACAACAGAAGAACAAGACAAGCCCTGAAAACATGAAACATAAATCAATATCATGCAGTATATGTAAGACTTATGCACGATACTAGTACGTAATACGTCTTTTCATATAGAGTTTAGGACACAAAACACACTTTGTTTTGCCTATAACAATGACTAACAATATTGCAAAGATGAATTATAAAACTAAAAACATTATAAAACAGGAGTCTGTACTGCAGTATTGTCTCATCATTCAGTTTGCCATTGTATTTAGGAGGAAATTAAAACAACCTGCCCTCCTCATCTACATCAGCTTCCTGTGCAGCCTCTGCAAACTGTGGGCATTGTTCACGCTGTCCCTCCGTCTACCATAGGTTAACTGCCCTCAGCATTATATGCATCAAGATCCAGGCCCTGTAGCCCAGGGTTCTCAACCTTTTCTGCTTTGAGGCCCACCTATTCAAAAGATTAAAAAGATCCCCAATTATTTTGGCTTATCTATTCTATTATAATTTAATAAATCTATTGTAAAGTGTATTAATGGGATGCAACATCACTCCCTGTTACAGATGGGAATTTAAATAAATGCAATAAAAACACATTTTCAGATTGTAGGCATTATATTTAAAACTGTATGGATGTGCCAGAAGCCAAATCATGCATGTAGGGCATTCTCAGTCAAAAGGGATTAATGATCCAAAAGTGGAGTCTGATCCATTAGCACAAGAACTTATTGCCATGTTTGTGTCCAGCAAGCAAGCAAGTTATTAAAACCAAGAAGTACACTCAAAAGAAGTGGATATAGAAACCACTGAATGGGATAGATCTCTACACACACATTAGGATTTTTCCTGTGAAAGAAAACATTTACCAGCTAAATCTGACATTAGTAGAATAAAATTTTATTATATTGTAGCCGTAACTAAATACAAAGACAATAGTTATGCATACTATTAATTAACTTAATGTGAAGATAATTAACAGATAATCAACAGATTAAGGTTTTTTTTCAAAACATTATGTATATTTTTAGTCTTTTGGATTTGTAATTATTTGTATCTGCACATGCACGACCCCACCAGCTCTGCTGATCAACTTATTGTGTTTAAATAAAGTTATTCATTCGTTATGAGTTGGAAAATTATCCAAAATTATTGTTGAGTTCCCGACATCTCAAACTACCTGGTGCTGCAGATATCGTTCTATACGGACACACAGATGAAAATCTGGAAGAGCATGGAGTCATATGAAATATATGTGGCTGGGTTAAAGATCTGGGGATCAGGACACTACAAGATAAATCTTCATTTTTGCCCGGGTAAATAGGAATTTCTGGGCTTTTTGTCCACATCTTTGCGATGGTTGCTAGGACGCTACAAGTTTTGGTATCTGATGTAAACAAACGACTGCCATTCAATTCCCAGTCCTCCCTGCTCTTCCCTTCCAGCAGGCATCACAGAATCACCCACAAACTCATTTCTCTCCCTCTCTCTCCCTCCCTCTCTGTGTGTGTACATGCGTGCGCTGTGTATGCGTGTGTGTATGCACCACTTTAAAAGAGATACGCAGAACCTTCATTTTTAAGTACATTTCTGAGTGGATAGTATCTCCATCATTGACTCTTGTATGCTGCATAAATGGGAATAAAAAATATATGTATAGTTTTGAGAGTTAAAATCGACCGCAAAGTTGGCATTCAAGCTGCCCCGCTGAGCCAACCAACCAGCCCTGAGTATGTGACGTCAGCAGAAACTGGTTTTAAGGCCGGTTGAAAACTACAGACCAAAAGACATTTAAATAAAAATTTATGGTGAAAGTAAGAAATACTGTTACCGACTTGCTCAACTAAGACTGATTTGACTTCACTGATTGTGGGTTGACGCTCATTAAAACAGGATAGGTGTTATAACTTGTACATGCATGCATTTTCACTGATAAACCGTAAAAGGCTAATTAAATAAATCAGATGAACTGAGACAATCACTTCATGAAGCAAATTAAATTATCTTATAACGTTAGCTTAAAAACACAATACAAGTTACATGTATTAATCTAAATGCAGGTAAACAATGAGTGTTGTTGTTTTGTATCCAGATGAGAGTCGCGTCTTACCCGTCTGTGTTCTCGCTTCTTGAAGGCCGATCTTGTGGCCGATTATTTTGAAACAATCTGACTTTCAGTTGTTTGGTCAGTTCTCCATTCATTCACTTCTTCCACATAAGGGCGAGATATTGCTGCTGAGGCAATATCCAGTAGGGCTGTAACGATATGCGAATCGAAATCGCGATACGCACAGCCACGATCCGTATCGCGATACAAGAAGGCAGAATCGCGGTACACCCTTTCAAACTTCTCCTCAGCCCAAAAACAAAGGCGCTTCCAAACTTCAATTTATGAATACTTTACTTTTTATTTAAATTACATTTTAAACTTAGTTAAATTACTTTTTTTTTATATCTATCAGTAATTCGTTTTTTCACCGACCTGCGACAATCTTCTGCGAGTCACGCAACGTCCACACTCGCCACTGGCAGAGCATTCATTTCTTTTAAGCGGTCGCCATTCTGGTTGCGACGCGGGGAGCGAATCTGTAAACAAGCAGCTCATTGGCTGGCTAGGTGTGCCACAAGCCAATCACAATCACTTGACCGGAAAGGCATGCAGTGTTGCCAGATTGGGCAGGTTTAGGTGCTTTTGAACATATTTTGGGGTGGAAAACGTTAGCAATATCTGGCAACACTGAAGGCATGTCTGCTTAGGCGGAAGCCTTCTGCGCCAGTTACATTTTGACATGCGAGCAATGTTTCACCATAAAAATTCCGTAATTTCCATCTGTTTTCCGCGATCACAGAAAATCATTGGCCCTATGAGAGTGAGACAGTGAGAGAGCCACCCCCCCAAAAAAAATCTTAACGGATTTACACGATTTGGAAAAATGACTTTTTCAGAACCGAAAAAAAACAGAGCTTCCGGCTCAACAGTATTATTTTGAGAAATAAAACAGTCTTTGGATATACATTTGTTCATTTTTGCATACATATTACTCATTCTTTGCAGTGGTCTGAACTATTTGTTATTAAATAGTTAATGTAAGTAAGTAAATGTTAATAAGTCAAATTTACTACTTTAAAAAAAAAAAATTTAAATCGTTGGCGTATCGAATCGTGGGTCAAAAATCGCGATACGAATCGAATCGTGAGTTGGGTGTATCGTTACAGCCCTAATATCCAGTGGAGAAATCAGACAGCTGGTCCACTCATTCTCCATTTTCTCCATACCGAGTACTCCGCCATTACTGCTTGACTCAGGCAATTACTAAAACCTGGGACGGGACGTCAGTGGTTTTAGCAACAACCGCGGGGAGGTCACTGCCTGAGTGATAATATGTCACGTCCCGTTCCGTCCCAGGTTTTACCAACAACCCTCGGCTCACACTCCGGGAGAACTGGTGCAACTGAACTTACTTTGCTTTTTAAAAATAAAATAAAATAAATACTTTCCTTTTCTTGTGGCTTTCTTTTCTTTTAATTGTTGGTACTGCACCCTCTTTCAATACGGGCTTATAGCCAACGCTCCTCAACAGATCAGAGGTCTCGTACGAGTCTTCAGTAAAATGTGCAGAGCAGAGGAGAGACCACTTCGTAGGTGCCCAATGTGCCCATGAACTTCTTGCAAAATGCATCCAAATCTTTGCACTTTGAATATTCTTGGGCCATGAGTGTAACATAAATCCACCTTCTGTCATGTTGCTGCACGGGCCAGCAACACATCTACGTGGCATGGCGATAAATTAGCTCAAAATGGAGGATCGGAGTTGCAGTCAGCTCTGTGTTTTAGTATAGAGGAAATGGCGATGAGACCGATAGACTTCCTGCTGTAACATCACAGACGTCAAGGTCATTCACTCAGACCACTACCTATATGAATCACTTTAATTGTAAAAAATTACTATATTAGATTCATTGTTAATGCTTAAAACTATTCCTGTGCCATTCTTGAGGTCTCAAGGCATTTATAAACAAAAAGTGAGGCCATGGTTCTGCGTATATGCTTTAAGAACACGCACACAAATGTACACATGCGCCTTAAGCGAGCCAATCAGAATTCCCATTACAAATCGGGAAGAAAAAAACAAAACGGCGATCACAGGGGTGGCAAGGATGCTGGTTAATACGTCTTGTTTTTTTGTAATGTACTCGCTCGAAAATCATTATTGTGTTTAAAGAAGCTGACCATAGGTGTGCCCGAACGGGCCTAACTCACTAAAATATTTCTGCCCAAATGTCTTGGTCTGGCAAATCGGGCATTCGGGCAATGCCTGGTGTTGAGGCTAGGCTGATATAACCACATGGACTCAGAATTGCTTTGGCAAACCTTTATCAAGCTCTCCAATATGAAGTTACATCCACAAATGCCAGTTAAAACTTTACTGTGGAAAAAGGAAGCCTTATGTTAACTGTGTCCAGAAGCTCCGTTGACTTCTGTGGACTCAAAGGCATCTGGGACCATCACACAGTGGAAACGTGTATTGTGGTCAGCAACATTCTGCACACATTACAAAAGTGTGGCTGTGGAAGAAGAGGGTGCCTGTCCCCAGTAAAGAATGTGTGGCGAATTTTGAAATGAAAAATACAACCCCAATTTCAAAAAAGTTGGGATGCTGTGTAAAACATAACTAAAAACAATGTGAAGATTTGCAAATCATGGAAACCCTGTATTTCATTGAAAATAGTACAAAGACGAGATATCAAATGTTGAAACTGAGAAATTTTATTATTTTTTGAAAAATATATGCTCATTTTGAATTTGACGTCAGCAACACGTTCCAAAAAAGTTGGGACGGGGCAACAAAAGACTGAAAAAGTTGTGCAATTTGGTGAATTGGCAACAGGTCAGTAACATGATTGGGTATAAAAAAAGAGCATCCCAGAGAGGCGGAATCTCTCAGAAGTAAAGTTCACCGCTCTGTGAAAGACTGAATGGGTGAACAGTGCAACAGTTTACGAATAACGTTCCTCAATGTAAAATTGCAAAGAATTTCACATCATCTATGGTACATAATATCATTAAAAGATTCAGAGAATCTTTAGAAATCTCTGTATGCAAGAGACAAGGCTGAAAACTGACATTGGATGCCTGTGATCTTCAGGCCCTCAGGAAACACTGCATTAAAAGTAGACAAGTGTCTCTAGTGGAAATCACTGTATGGGCTCAGGAACACCTCAGAAAACCATCATGTGTGAAAACAGTTCATTACTGCATCCACAAATGCAAGTTAAAACCAGATATAAACAATATCCAGAAACATCGCCACCTTCTCTGGGCCCGAGCTCTTTTACGATGGACTAAGGCGAAGTGGAAAACTGTCCCAAGGTCTGACGAATCAAAAATAGAAATTCTTTTTATAACCCCGATTCCAAAAAAGTTGGGACAAAGTACAAATTGTAAATAAAAATGGAATGCAATAATTTACAAATCTCAAACACTGATATTGTATTCACAATAGAACATAGACAACATATCAAATGTCGAAAGTGAGACATTTTGAAATTTCATGCCAAATATTGGCTCATTTGAAATTTCATGACAGCAGCACATCTCAAAAAAGTTGGGACAGGGGCAATAAGGCCCTGTCCACACGGCAACGGATTCAGGTAACTCCGATACAATTGCTTATCATTTAGGCCTGGCGTCCACACGGCACCGGCGTTTTGGGTGCCCAAAACGCAGTCTTTTTGAGAATGGGTTCCAGAGTGGAAAGATCTGGCAACGTTGCCATTGCGAAGTCGTCTGGATGAGTAGAACGGATTTGTTTACGATGACGTCACAACCACATGACTGAGTGCTTCACGCCGGGTAGAAGTGTAACAAACTCGATGCGAGTTGTCAACAAATCCTATAACTTGGTTCATGAAACGCGCTTACAAAATATTTTCACTGTGAATATTTATTGTGTAATGGTGCAAAGTGAGAGAGAGAGAGAGACTCTGCCCTTAGGGCAGAGTCAATCCTGCCAGCAAAAATAGGGAAAGAAAAGCAGCGATCTCACCTCTTCAGATGTGGGTTTAAGTCCTACAATACATTCCTCAAAAAGGGCGTAGAAGAAATTAATCCATCAACGTGTATCATTCAATTTATTCCGGACCATTAAAGACGCCGCCTTCCGCGTAGAATCATGTCATCCTCGCCGCCATTTTGGAGAGGTCAAAGCGGAGAATAAAGATTAGCTGCGTTTAACTGTACCAACAGGTTTGCCGTCCAAACGAGATCACATGGGATTACCTTTCACAGGTGAGACTGGAAAAATACTTTTCATTGTATTTGGTCATTATAATGTAATTTTACAAACAGATTTTCCTGACTTTGTGGCTAATATGAAGTCTCGCGCATAATAGTTTATGCGCATGTGTCCTTACTTCTTCTATTGTTCTGGTGTCTCTGAAGGGACCGTCTTACAGCGCCCCTAGAGGTGTGGCATGTGTATTGCATCGTTTTCAGCAAGCGTTGCGTTGCCATATGGACCTGATATTTTACTGATTGTTGCCCATTTGGACGCGATATATTTTTAAATAACATCTCGTTGCCGTTGTCGTGTGGATGTAGCCTAAGAGGCTGGAAAAGTTAAAGGTACAAAAAAGGAATGGCTGGAGGACCAAATTGCAACTCATTAGGTCAACTGGCAATAGGTCATTAACATGACTGGGTATAAAAAGAGCATCTTGGAGTGGCAGCGGCTCTCAGAAGTAAAGGTGGCAAGAGGATCACCAATCCCCCTAATTCTGCACCGACAAGTAGTGGAGCAAAATCAGAAAGGAGTTCAACAGTGTAAAATTGCAAAGAGTTTGAACATATCATCATCTACAGTGCATAATATCATCAAAAGATTCAGAGAATCTGGAAGAATCTCTCTGCGTAAGATTCAAGGCCAGAAAACCATACTGGGTGCCCGTGATCTTTGGGTACTTAGACGGCACTGCATCACATACAGGCATGCTTCTGTATTGGAAATCACAAAATGGGCTCAGGAATATTTCCAGAGAACATTTTCTGTGAACACAATTCACCGTGCCAGCCGCCGTTGCCAGCTAAAACTCTATAGTTCAAAGAAGAAGCCGTATCTAAACATGATCCAGAAGTGCAGACGTCTTCTCTGGGCCAGGGCTCATTTAAAATGGACTGTGGCAAAGTGGAAAACTGTTCTGTGGTCAGACGAATCAAAATTTGAAGTTCTTTATGGAAATCAGGGACGCAGTGTCATTCGGACTAAAGAGGAGAAGGACGACCCAAGTTTTTATCAGCGCTCAGTTCAGAAGCCTGCATCTCTGATGGTATGGGGTTGCATTAGTGCGTGTGGCATGGGCAGCTTACACATCTGGAAAGACACCATCAATGCTGAAAGGTATATCCAGGTTCTAGAGCAACATATGCTCCCATCCAGACGACGTCTCTTTCAGGGAAGACCTTGCATTTTCCAACATGACAATGCCAAACCACATACTGCATCAATTACAGCATCATGGCTTCGTAGAAGAAGGGTCTGGGTACTGAACTGGCCAGCCTGCAGTCCAGATCTTTCACCCATAGAAAACATTTGGTGCATCATAAAATGGAAGATACGACAAAAAAGATCTAAGACAGTTGAGCAACTAGAATCCTACATTAGACAAGAATGGGTTAACATTCCTATCCCTAAACTTGAGCAACTTGTCTCCTCAGTCCCCAGACGTTTACAGACTGTTGTAAAGAGAAAAGGGGATGTCTCACAGTGGTAAACATGGCCTTGTCCCAACTTTTTTGAGATGTGTTGTCATGAAATTTAAAAATCACCTAATTTTTCTCTTTAAATGATACATTTTCTCAGTTTAAACATTTGATATGTCATCTATGTTCTATTCTGAATAAAATATGGAATTTTGAAACTTCCACATCATTGCATTCCATTTTGATTTACAATTTGTACTTTGTCCCAACTTTTTTGGAATTGGGGTTGTAGAAATCATGGACACCACATCCTCCAGGCTAAAGAGGAGAGGGACCATCCGGCTTGTTATCAGTGCACAGTTCAAAAACCAGCATTTGTGATGGTATGAGGGTGCATTAGTGCACATGACATGGGTAGCTTGTACATCTGGGAAGGCATCATTAATGCTGAATGATATATACACGTTTCAGAGCAATATGCTGCCATCCAGACTAAATCTTTTTCAGGGAAGGCCTTCCTTCTTTCAGCAAGACAATGCCAAACTGTTTTCTGCACATATTAAAACTGCATGGCTCTGTAGTAAGAGTCCAGGTGCTAAACTGGCCTGCCTGCAGTCCAGACCTTTCTCCCATTTAAAAGATTTGGTGCATTATGAAGCTCAAAATACAACAAAGGAGACCCCAAACTGTTGAGCAGCTGAAACTGTGTATCAGGCAAGAATGGGACAACATTTCTCTTTCAAAACTACGGAAATTGGTCTCCTCAGTTCCCAAACATTTACAGAGTGTTGTTAAAAGTAGAGGTGATGCAACACAGTGGTAAACATGCCCCTGTCCCAACTTTTCTGAAATGTGTTGCTGATATTAAATTAAAAATGAGCATATAATTTTCAAAAATAATACAATTTCTCAGTTTCAAAATTTGATATGTTGTCTTTGTACCATTTTCAATAAAATATAGGGTTTCCATGATTTGCAAATTATCACATTTTGTTCTTATTTACAGTGTACACAGCGTCCTAACTTTTTTGGAATTGGGGTTGTATGACAACAGTGACCCCGTACTGTTTGCAGGACGAATGGGGCAAAATAACACCTGAAACGCATCAGCAATTGGTGTCTTTGGTCCTTAAACATCTTTTAAGTGTTGTGAGAAGGAATAGCAACATAAAGTAGTAAATGTTTTAATGTCCCAACATTTTTTGAAGTATGTTGCAAGAATCAAAATTGAAATAAGTGTTTTTTGAACAAACAATAAAATTCATGAGGTAAAACATGCTGTTGTATTGTTTTGTGTGCAATACAGGTCAAAGATTATTTACAAATCATTGTTTTCAGTTATCAGATAACTGACTTATGGGCAGTGCTGTTTGTTGTCTACAAAGTCATACATAATGATATATTGTGTCTCCAAAATGTTAGAATTTGTACAAAGAAAAAAAATCTCTAATCTGACTATAGCCATTCACCTCTTATTCCTTTACAGAATTGCCACTCACTAGATGTTTATGATTTTTCAAACCATTTTTTGTAAATACTCATGAAAATCTCAGGAGATCAGCACTTTCTGAAATCCTCAGAAAAGCCTATCTGGCACCAAGTAACTAAAATCTCCCCAGTCCGTGGCAATGACAGAGTGGTTCTTCGACCACATTTTTACATTGCTTATTTTAAGTCATGAACATTGCATGGTGCATTTTGTACATATTTCTAGCAGCATGGTGCTCATGGAAAGTAGCACAATCAGATAAGATCATGGTTTCTGTTCACACCACTGTTACTTCCCCCTTCTAGCTCAACTAAACCACTACACTGATCAACAGATCATGGCACTGCAACATGCAGAAGCAAGTTTAATAATCAGATCACATCAGGTTTAATAAAATAGATTAAAATTAGCTTTACTGCTAGCTCTACTGGCATTATGATGGCATTTTATTAACTGTTTAGGGTCATGACTTTTGCCAGCGAAGCTCGGCAAGATCAGATTAACATTGCTGCATTTTCCCATATTTATAATGTTGTAAGTTTTATTATACAAATATGCATATTGGCAGAAACTGTAGCCTTGGCTTTTTTGTGTCCACATTAGTTTTAGTTTTTAATCATATCATCAGTTTTTCTTTGGCTAATCAGACACAAGGTATGCCACCACTCTTGCCAAACCAGTTGGGGGTTAGATGCCTTGCTCAAGGGCATTTCAACCAGTCCTGCTGGTCCAGGGAATCAAACCAGCAATCTTTTAGTCCCAAAGCTGCTTCTCTAACCATTAGGCCATGGCTTCCCATCCACATATAAGAAATGAGCATGATAAACATATGTTAATTAGATGATGTACTCAATGTAGATCATGATTATGACCGTAACTCTCATCTCATCTCATTATCTCTAGCCGCTTTATCCTTCTACAGGGTCGCAGGCAAGCTGGAGCCTATCCCAGCTGACTACGGGCGAAAGGTGGGGTACACCCTGGACAAGTCGCCAGGTCATCACAGGGCTGACACATAGACACAGACAACCATTCACACTCACATTCACACCTACGGTCAATTTAGAGTCACCAGTTAACCTAACCTGCATGTCTTTGGACTGTGGGGGAAACCGGAGCACCCGGAGGAAACCCACGCGGACACGGGGAGCACATGCAAACTCCGCACAGGAAGGCCCTCGCCGGCCACGGGGCTCGAACCCGGACCTTCTTGCTGTGAGGCGACAGCGCTATATGAGCGTGAATGTGCAGTTAAATTATTTTAAAAAGTCTAGCTAGGTGTAGTTTTACTCATGCATAAGGAGGGGGGCTAAGCAGTAATGAAATTATGTCAGTTTTGGAAATTGGGGTAAAATGGGAGCTGATGTAAGCAGGTCAATCTGATTGGTTTGTAGATGGAAATGATGTTAAGATTTAGGGATTACTTTGAACAAGTTCAATCTAGTTGTCAATTATGAAAGCGAGTTGATGTTTTTTTTTTATATCTGCCTTTCATTTGCTATGTATATAATCTACAGTGGTGCTTAAAAGTTTGTGAACCCTTTAGAATTTTCTATAATTCTGCATAAATATGACTTAAAACATCATCAGATTTTCACACAAGTCCTAAAAGTAGATAAAGAGAACCCAGTTAAACAAAGAGACAAAAATATTATATTTGGTCATTTATTTATTGAGGAAAATTATCCAAAATTACATATTTGTGATTGGCAAAAGTATGTGAACCTTTGCTTTCAGTATCTGGTGTGACCCCCTTGTGCAGCAATAACTGCAACCAAGCATTTCCGGTAACTGTTGATCAGTCCTGCACACTGGCTTGGAGGAATTTTAGCCCATTCCTCCATACAGAACAGCTTCAAGTATGGGATGTTGGTGGGTTTCCTCACATGAACACTTCAGGTCCTTCCACAACATTTCAATTGGATTAAGGTCAGGACTTTGACTTGGCCATTCCCAAACATAAACTTTATTCTTCTTTAACCATTCTTTGGTAGAACGACTTGTGTGCTTAGGGTCGTTATCTTGCTGCATAACCCACCTTCTCTTGAGATTCAGTTTATGGACAGATGTCCTGATATTTTCCTTTAGAATTCACTGGTATAATTCAGAATTCATTGTTCCATCAATGATGGCAAGCCATCCTGGCCCAGATGCAGCAAAACAGGCTGCCATATGCCATGTGAAATTAGCTATTAGCCTTTAGGGACACCAGCAGCTTTAGTCAGGTGTATACCAGGAGCCAGGGCACTGGACATAGCAGGTATTCTTAGGGTCCTAGGCAAGCACAGGGTCGCAAAGATAGTTCTCCATGTAGGAGCTAATGATGTATGCCTTTGTCAGTCTGAGGTTACTAAGAGTAACTTTGTAGAGGTGTTTAAATTAGCGAAGGCAATGTCCGATGCTGTAGTATGCTCTGGTCCCATCCCAATGCGGTGTGGCAATGTAGCTTACAGCAGGTTATGGTCGCTGAACTGCTGGTTGTCCAGGTGGTGCTCTGGAAACAGTGTGGGCTTTATAGATAATTGGACTAATTTTGAGGGCACTGCTGGCCTGTTAGGGTGGCACTCAAGAAGGTGCTGCTCTCATTTCTTGCAGCATAGCTCATAGTCTCAGAACAGGCCTAGTTAACTTCTGACAATCCAGAGCCAAAGCCAGGGAGCAGACAAACAGGCTAAAACAACTGTCTGCTAGCTGCACAGAACCATCACTCAGGGTCCACTACATAAAGACTGTTTCTGTTCCCCAAGCTAAACAAAAAAGTAGAAATACTCAGAGTTTATTCCAGTAACCTAATCAATATAAAGTTAGATCATACTGACTGTACAGCTGCTGCCAGCACAAACAAAGGACAAAGAAACAGATCTAAAGGTAGGGCTATTAGATATTATATCTCTTACATCTAAAGCACTAATTGTTAATGAACTTATTACTGATCAGGAGTTTAATGTACTGTGTTTGACTGAAACATGGATTAAGCCAAATGAATATATAGTATTAAATGAAGCTAGTCCTCCTGGATACAGTTATATACACCAGCCTTGCCTAACTGGCAGAGAAGGAGGCGTCGCGGTTATTTATAATGATTATCTAGGTGTAACACAAAAACCTGGTTATAAATGTAATACATTTGAAGTTCTTCAGACTAATATAATGTATATAGCCTCCAAAAATAAGTCTACCCAGTTAATTCCATTACTTAGGCCAAAAAAAAAAAAAAAGTGTGTTTCCGGTAACATGAAATACTAAAATAAGGTCGGTAGGTAGGAAAGTTTTTTTTTTCCTTAATTTTTTTTTATTTTGTTCGAAAAAATTAACACAAGTAAACATCTTACAAAATAGTATTTTGGCACAGAATCCTTTATACCACACATCATAATAAAATAAGTGTTTCATGATATTTTCATGTAATAACGTGAAAACATCTTATCAAGAAATAACGTGAAAATAACGTCCTAGGCTAGGCTACTTCCATTAAAACCAGACGGCCTAGCCTAGCCTACTGTAGAACTTGGGTCGAGCAAAAACATGGCTGAATCCTGAATGACTCCTATTTGTATAAATAGGGGACTACATAGGCGGCAAAATGTAGTGTTTTTCCCTGCCATGGAAGTGCACTTGTATACTGAAAAGGAAGCAATTTGCATTACAGCCTTGAATGAGGATTCAAAACGGCGGCTCGGCTCAGTTTATGCAGGAGGGCTAATAGAAGTGGCGAAACATTTTACTTTTTATCGTTTCTTTCACCCCTCCTAGAACTGCCACCTTATTGTGGTGGAGGGGTTTGTGTGCTTGAATGATCCTAGGAGCTATGTTGTCGGGGGCATTATGCCCCTGTCAGGGTTTCCCAAGGCAGACAGGTCCTAGGTGACAGGCCAGACTAAGAGCAGTTCACCAAAACCCCTATGGAGAAAAATCTGAGGACCGTGACGTCGCCCGGGATGACGCAGCCGGGGCCCCACCCTGGAGCCAGGCCCGGGGTTGGGGCTTGTATGCGAGCGCTTGGTGGCCGGGCCTTTGCCCATGGGGCCCGGCCGGGCTCAGCCTGAAGAGGTGACGTGGGCCCGACCTCCTGTGGGTTCACCACCCACAGAGGTAGCAGTAGGGGACTGGTGCAATGTGGATTGGGTGGCAGTCGAAGGCAGGGGCCTCGACGACCTGATCCCCGGACACAGCGGCTGGCTGTTGGGACATGGAATGTCACTTCGCTGGGGGGGAAAGAGCCTGAGCTTGTGCGGGAGGTTGAGAGGTACCGGCTAGAGATAGTCGGGCTCACCTCCACGCACAGCTTGGGCTCTGGAACCCAGCTCCTCGAGAAGGGCTGGACTCTCCACTTCTCTGGAGTCACCCGTGGTGAGCGGTGGCGGGCTGGTGTGGGCTTGCTTATAGCTCCCCAGCTCAGCCGTCATGTGTTGGAGTTTACCCCAGTGAACAAGAGGGTCGCCTCTCTGCGCCTTCGGATTGGGGAGAGGGCTCTTGCTGTTGTTTGTGCCTACGGCCCAAATAGCAGTATAGAGTATCCGGCCTTCTTGGAGTCCCTGGGAGAGGTACTGAGGAGTGCTCAGACTGGGGACTCCATTGTGCTACTGGGGGACTTCAATGCTCACGTGGGCGATGACAGTGACACCTGGAGGGGTGTGGTTGGGAGGAACGGCCTCCCCGATCTGAACCCGAGTGGTGTTTTGTTATTGGACTTCTGTGCTAGTCACGGTTTGTCCATAACGAACACCATGTTTGAGCATAGGGGTGTCCATAAGTGCACGTGGCACCAGGACACCTTAGGTCGGAGGTCGATGATCGACTTTGTAGTCGTTTCATCTGATCTCCGGCCCTATGTCTTGGACACTCGGGTGAAGAGAGGGGCTGAGCTGTCAACTGATCACCACCTGGTGGTGAGTTGGATCCGCTGGCGGAGGAGGAAGCTGGACAGACCTGGCAGGCCCAAACGTATGGTGAGGGTCTGCTGGGAACGTCTGGCCGAGCACTCTGTTGGGGAGGTCTTTAACTCCCACCTCCGGGAGAGCTTTTCCCAGCTTCCGAGGGAGGCGGGGGACATGGAGTCTGAGTGGACCATGTTCTCTACCTCCATTGTGGACACAGCTGTTCGGAGCTGTGGCCGCAAGGTCTCCGGTGCCTGTCGTGGCGGCAATCCCCGAACCCGGTGGTGGACACCAGAAGTAAGGGATGCCGTCAAGCTGAAGAAGGAGTCCTATCGGGCCATGTTAACCTCCAGGACTCCCGAGGCAGCTGACAGGTATCGGCAGGCCAGGCGTGCTGCAGCTCGGGCAGTTGCGGAGGCAAAAACTCGGAACTGGGAAGAGTTCGGGGAGGCCATGGAGAAGGACTATCGGTCGGCCTCGAAGAAATTCTGGCAAACTGTCCGGCGCCTCAGGAGGGGGAAGCAGTACTCTGCCAACACTGTTTACAGTGTGGGTGGGGAGCTGTTGACCTCGACTGGGGACATTGTCGGGCGGTGGAAGGAATACTTTGAGGATCTCCTCAATCCTACCGTCATGTCTTCCACTGAGGAGACTGAGGCTGATGACTCAGAGGTGGACTCGTCCATTACCCAAGCCGAAGTCACTGAAGTGGTTTGCAAGCTCCTCGGTGGCAAGGCACTGGGGGTGGATGAGATCCGCCCTGAGTATCTCAAGTCTCTGGATGTTGTGGGGCTGTCTTGGTTGACACGCCTCTGCAACATCGCGTGGCGGTCAGGGACAGTGCCTCTGGAGTGGCAGACTGGGGTGGTGGTCCCTCTTTTTAAGAAAGGGGACCGGAGAGTGTGCTCCAATTATAGGGGAATCACACTTCTCAGCCTCCCGGGGAAGGTTTACTCCAGGGTACTGGAGAGGAGAATTCGACCGATAGTCGAACCTCGGATCCAGGAGGAACAATGCGGTTTTCGTCCTGGTCGCGGAACACTGGACCAGCTCTATACCCTTCATAGGGTGCTCGAGGGTTCATGGGAGTTTGCCCAACCAGTCCACATGTGCTTTGTGGATCTGGAGAAGGCATTCGACCGTGTCCCCTGTAGTATTCTGTGGGGGGTGCTTCGAGAGTATGGGGTTCGGGGCTCTTTGCTAAGGGCTGTCCGGTCCCTGTACGAACGGAGCAGGAGTCTGGTTCGCATTGCCGGCAGTAAGTCAGACCTGTTCCCAGTGCATGTTGGACTCCGGCAGGGCTGCCCTTTGTCACCGGTTCTGTTCATAATTTTTATGGACAGAATTTCTAGGTGCAGCCAGGGGCCAGAAGGAATCCTGTTTGGGAACCACAGGATTTCATCTCTGCTTTTTGCGGATGATGTTGTCCTGTTGGCTTCTTCAAACCAGGACCTTCAGCATGCACTGGGGCGGTTTGCAGTCGAGTGTGAAGCGGCTGGGATGAGAATCGGCACCTCCAAGTCCGAGGCCATGGTTCTCGACCGGAAAAGGGTGGCTTGCCCTCTCCACGTTGGTGGAGAAGTTCTGCCTCAAGTGGAGGAGTTTAAGTATCTCCGGATCTTGTTCACGAGTGAGGGAAGGATGGAGCGTGAGATCGACAGGCGGATCGGTGCAGCCTCCGCAGTGATGCGGTTGCTTTACCGGTCCGTCGTGGTGAAGGAGCTGAGCCAAAAGGCGAAGCTCTCAATTTACCGGTCGATCTACGTTCCGACTCTCACCTATGGTCATGAGCTTTGGGTAATGACCGAAAGGACAAGATCGCGGATACAAGCGGCCGAAATGAGTTTCCTTCGCAGGGTGGCTGGGCGCTCCCTTAGAGATAGGGTGAGAAGCACAGTCACTCGGGAGGAGCTCGGAGTAGAGCCGCTGCTCCTCCACATCGAGAGGAATCAGCTGAGGTGGCTCGGGCATCTTTTTCGGATGCCTCCTGGACGCCTCCCTCGGGAGGTGTTCCAGGCATGTCCCCCCGGGAGGAGGCCCCGGGGAAGACCCAGGACACGCTGGAGGGACTATGTCTCTTGGCTGGCCTGGGAACGCCTCGGTGTTCTTCCCGAGGAGCTGGCCGAGGTGTCTGGGGAAAGGGAAGTTTGGGCTTCCCTGCTTAGACTGCTGCCTCCGCGACCCGGTCCCGGATAAAGCGGAAGAAGACGAGACGAGACGTTTCTTTCACAACTTGAATGCGTTGAAACAAAAAATTATGACAAACTAACGCCACTTACACTAAAATATCGAGGGAAATTTGTAATAAACTTTACGGTCGGCAATTTCGACGCGGAAATTCTCGATCGGTCGGGTTACCGGAAACACACTATTTTTTTTATTTGGCCTTATTATTTACAGGCCCCCGTGGCCATATTCTGAGTTTCTTTCTGAATTTGCAGATTTTATCTCAGACCTGGTCATTTCCTTAGACAAAGCTTTAGTTGTTGGAGATTTTAATATTCACTTCGATAACCCAAAATACCCTTTGAAAACAGCATTTGTGTCCATTTTTGATTCAGTAGGGGTTAATCAGAATGTCATAGGACTGACCCATAATGGTGGTCACACTCTTGATCTAATACTAGCATTCGGGTTAAACATAGAAAATATAGTCACACTTCCACAGTCTGAAGTTATATCAGATCATTATCTCATCTTATTCAAAATATCTCTGAGTAATAATATATGCACCTCACCACGCTGCTGTATTGGACATACATTCATGTCAACTACCGCACAGAGTTTTATAGATGATCTCCTAGAGTTATCAACTTTGATGGGTCACTGTCAGCCCCATAGAACTTGAACAGGCAACTGAATGCTTAGACTCGATGTTCCACTATACTGTAGATAATGTAGCTCCACTTAAAAGGAAAATCATCAGAGAGAAAAAATTAGCACCCTGGTATAACGATGACACTTGCACTTTAAAACAGACCACTCAAAAATTGTAACATACAGTGGGGCAAAAAAGTATTTAGTCAGTCACCAATTGTGCAAGTTCTCCCACTTAAAAAGATGACAGAGGCCTGTAATTTTCATCATAGGTACACTTCAACTATGAGAGACAGAATGAGAAAAAAAAAATCCAGAAAATCACATTGTCTGATTTTTAAAGAATTGATTTGCAAATTATGGTGGAAAATAAGTATTTGGTCAATAACAAAAGTTCATCTCAATACTTTGTTATATACCCTTTGTTGGCAATGACAGAGGTCAAACTTTTTCTGTCAGTCTTCACAAGGTTTTCACACACTGTTGCTGGTATTTTGGCCCATTCCTCCATGCAGATCTCCTCTAGAGCAGTGATGTTTTGGGGCTGTCGCTGGGCAACACGGACTTTCAACTCCCTCCAAAGATTTTCTATGGGGTTGAGATCTGGCTAGGCTAGGCCACTCCAGGACCTTGAAATGCTTCTTACGAAGCCACTCCTTCGTTGCCCGGGTGGTGTGTTTGGGATCATTGTCATGCTGAAAGACCCAGCCACGTTTCATCTTCAATGCCCTTGCTGATGGAAGGAGGTTTTCACTCAAAATCTCACGATACATGGCCCCATTCATTCTTTCCTTTACACGGATCAATCGTCCTGGTCCCTTTGCAGAAAAACAGCCCCAAAGCATGATGTTTCCACCCCCATGCTTCACAGTAGGTATGGTGTTCTTTGGATGCAACTCAGCATTCTTCCTCCTCCAAACACGACAAGTTGAGTTTTTACCAAAAAAGTTCTATTTTGCTTTCATCTGACCATATGACATTCTCCCAATCCTCTTCTGGATCATCCAAATGCTCTCTAGCAAACTTCAGACGGGCCTGGACATGTACTGGCTTAAGCAGGGGGACATGTCTGGCACTGCAGGATTTGAGTCCCTGGCGGCGTAGTGTGTTACTGATGGTAGCCTTTGTTACTTTGGTCCCAGCTCTCTGCAGGTCATTCACTAGGTCCCCCCGTGTGGTTCTGGGTTTTTTGCTCACCGTTCTTGTGATCATTTTGACCCCACGGGGTGAGATCTTGCGTGGAGCCCCAGATGGAGGGAGATTATCAGTGATCTTGTATGTCTTCCATTTTCTAATAATTGCTTCCACAGTTGATTTCTTCACACCAAGCTGCTTACCTATTGCAGATTCAGTCTTCCCAGCCTGGTGCAGATCTACAATTTTGTTTCTGGTGTCCTTTGACAGCTCTTTGGTCTTGGCCATAGTGGAGTTTGGAGTGTGACTGTTTGAGGTTGTGGACAGGTGTCTTTTATTCTGATAACCAGTTCAAACAGGTGCCATTAATACAGGTAACGAGTGGAGGACAGAGGAGCCTCTCAAAGAAGTTGTTACAGGTCTGTGAGAGCCAGAAATCTTGCTTGTTTGTAGGTGACCAAATACTTATTTTACCGAGGAATTTACCAATTAATTCATTAAAAATCCTACAATGTGATTTCCTGGATTCTTTCCCCCCATTCTGTCTCTCATAGTTGAAGTGTACCTATGATGAAAATTACAGGCCTCTCATCTTTTTAAGTGGGAGAACTTGCACAATTGGTCTCATCTCATCTCATTATCTCTAGCCGCTTTATCCTTCTACAGGGTCGCAGGCAAGCTGGAGCCTATCCCAGCTGACTACGGGTGAAAGGCGGGGTACACCCTGGACAAGTCGCCAGGTCATCACAGGGCTGACACATAGACACAGACAACCATTCACACTCACATTCACACCTACGGTCAATTTAGAGTCACCAGTTAACCTAACCTGCATGTCTTTGGACTGTGGGGGAAACCGGAGCACCCGGAGGAAACCCACGCGGACACAGGGAGAACATGCAAACTCCACACAGAAAGGCCCTCGCCGGCCCCGGGGCTCGAACCCAGGACCTTCTTGCTGTGAGGCGACAGCGCTAACCACTACACCACCGTGCCACCCTGCACAATTGGTGGCTGACTAAATACTTTTTTGCCCCACTGTGAATAGTGTCAAACAAAATTGGCAGCGTTCAAATTAGCATGGAAGGAGAGCTTCCTGAAGTATAGAAAAGCTCTTAGTGCTGCTAAATCAACATATCTCTCCACCCTAATAGAAGATCACAAAAATAATCCTAGATTCCTATTTAATACTGTCACAAAATTAACCAGGAAAAAGACCACTATAGACACATGCACACCTATGTAGTATGTACTATGTATGTAGTAGCAACGACTTCATGAATTTTTTCAATGGCAAAATAGAAAATACTCAACAAAAAATTCAAACTACTAATTTAAGGTCAGACAATTTAAGTAACCCTGTTGTTACCAATATAACTGTATCAGATCAGTAATTATGTATGTTTTACTCCCCTTAGAGAAATCAAACTACTTTCATTAATCCCAGCATCAAAATCCTCAACTTGAGTTCTAGATCCCTTACCTACTCATCTATTCAAACAGATAATACCTGAAGTAATTAAACGACTTCTAAAAATAATTAATTTTTCTCTTATGATTGGCTATGCACCCAAATGCTTTAAGCTAGCAGTTATCAAACCCCTGATTAAAAAAACCTGACCTTGATCCCTGTCAGCTGTCCAATTATCAGCCAATATCAAACCTCCCCTTTATCTCCAAGATCCGAGAAAAAGCTGTCACATAGCAGTTGTGCTCATATTTACATAGGAATAACATACATTTCATGTATCAGTCAGGATTTAGACCTCATCATAGCACTGAGACAGCACTGGTTAAAGTAGTAAATGACCTACTGTTGGCATCTGATCAGGGCTTTGTCTCGCTGCTTGTGTTGCTTGACCTTAGTGTAGCATTTGATACCATTGATCATTCCATTCTTTTGAATAAACTAGAAAATGTTGTGGGAGTTAAGGGAACGGCCCTCTCCTGGCTCAGCTCTTATTTAACTGATCGCTGTCAGTATGTTCATGAAAATGGTGATTTTTCTAGACATACTGAGGTAAAGTTTGGTGTTCCATAAGGTTCTGTCTTAGGCCCACTGCTTTTTTCTTTATATATGTTACCTCTGGGTGATATTATTTATAAGCATGGTATTAGTTTCCACTGTTATGCTGATGACACACAGTTGTATGCTTCTGCAAAACCTGATGAGAGACACCAGCTTGATAGAATTGAGGAATGTGTAAAGGACATTAGACACTGGATGCTTATTAACTTCCTTCTGCTTAACTCTGACAAGAGAGAAGTACTTGCACTAGGACCACATACAGCTAGCAGTAGATTTCCTGATTACACAGTAACTCTGGATTGCCTTTCTGTTTCTTCACGTGCAGCAGTAAAAGACCTTGGGGTGATTATTGACCCCAGTCTTTCATTTGAAACTCATATCGATAACATTACTCATATTGATAACATTATTAGCTTTCTTCATCTCAGAAATATTGCTAAGATAAGAAATTTAATGTCACTATATGATGCAGAAAAGCTAGTTCATGCTTTTGTTACCTCCCGTTTGGATTACTGTAATGCCTTACTGTCTGGATGTTCCAAATATGTGCATAAACAAGCTCCAGTTAGTTCAAAATGCAGCAGCAAGAGTCCTTACTAGAAATAGAAAATATGACCACATCACCCCTGTCATATCCACACTGCATTTGCTCCCAATCAAATTTCGTATTGTTTATAAAATACTACTATTGACCTTTAAAACACTGAATGGTTTTGCGCCACAGTACCTGAGCGTACTTTTGGTCCTTTATGACTCGCCACGCCTACTTAGATCAAAAGGTGCAGGCTATCTGCTGGTACCCTGTATAGTGAAGTAGGTTTCCTGATCAGGGGGCAGAGCCTTTTCTTACAAAGCCCCACAGTTATGGAACAGCCTTCCAAGTAGTGTTTGGGAATCAGACACAACCTCAGTGTTTAAATCTAGGCTGAAAACATATCTGTTTAGTCAAGCCTTTTGTTAATGGTGGTAAATCTCCAGTAGATCTGGAGGGTTCTCAGACATAGTGTTTTGGTAAACTGGGATGTACGGATGCTGTCAGTTCCCCACTCATTTGCTCACTCGAGTTTGTTGACGGTGGAGTGGCTGGCTGCTTTATGTCCCGGGGTGCCCTCATGTCTGTGTTACCTTCTGGCTCTCCCCTTTTAGTTATGCTGTCATAGTCAGTTTTGCTGGAGTCCCTGCTTGCACTCAGTGCAAAATGTATACTGTTCCTACTTATTCAGGTGACATTGGGTATACCTAACAACCTGTGTTTTCTCTCTTTTTCTACACCCCCCCCATGTGTCCCTCTGAGTTACATGTCAATTTTGAGATCGAGATGCTGACCTCTTCTGCTCCTCAGACCTGCCTGATTCATCCTGATGCCTTTTGTCTGGCTGGAGTCTCATCATATCACTCCTGTGGAGGATGACCCCGTATGGACAGTTGAAAGTCACACTTGGAAGATGCTCTGGACACTTACAGAAATGTTTTTATGGCTGAGGACTACAGTTGTCTTGCTAACTTAAGACTCCAGTTGTCATGAACAGTTTTGCACATAAGTTTCCATCAATGAAGAGTTTATAACATCAACGAAACCGACTTCATGTTAAAACTGTTAAAAATGTTATAATCAATAATTGTCTGTTGTTGCCCAAATGAGGATGGGTTCCCTTTTGAGTATGGTTCCTCTCGAGGTTTCTTCCTCATGAAGGAGTTTTTCCTTGCCACTGTCGCCACAGGCTTGCTCATTGAGGATAAATTAGGATAAAATTAGCTCATGTTTAAAGTCATTAAAATTCTGTAAAGCTGCTTTGCAACAATGTTTGTTGTTAAAAGTGCTATAAAAATAAACTTGATTTGACTATAGTTTAATTTGGACAACAGACGCCGGACATCTTTGCTTTGCTTCAGTATGTGAATCAATTTTGTTTGCCCCCCAGGCATTGGGTAGCAACGGTTGGTAAGGTAAATGTGACATCAGTGCAAGGTGTCTATATGTGGATGTCTTGAAGTCAAACCAGGAAAACGTAGAGGGCACCAGCAACCACTCGTAGTGATGAAAAGCACAAATGCGCACACGTGCCTGAAGCGAGCCGATCTGAATCGCCGTTACAAATTGGGATGAAAAAAACAAAATGGCGATCACAGGGGAGGCGAGGATGCTGGTTAATACGTCTTGTTTTTTGTAATGTACTCGCTCGAAAATAATTTTTGTACTTAAATAAGTCGACCATAGGTATGCCTGAACAGGCCTAATTCACTAAAATATTTCTGCCCGAGCGTCTTGGTCGGGCAAATCGGAATCACACACAATCTTTTAATGACCTTAAGACTTAGAAAAGTTTTACTGAAGATCACCAAAGTGAGGGAATATCTAAGGTGAATAAATGTATGTGGTTGGTTTTGGTCTCAGAATGAGGCATGAGGTAGCAAACCAGGGCAGGTGTTGAAGAAATGATTGGAGCTCACACACATTCATTACAAAATTCTGAGAATGATTGGTCACGTAAAATCAATTGGCCACATCATATCAATTTTTTTTGCATTACAATTATTGGATTTGTTTATAGACCTGATTTTTTTTAAAAACTACATGATATGGCCAAAAGTTTGTGGACACCTGACCATTCCACTCATATGTGGTTCTTCTCCAAACTGTTGCCACAAAGTCTGAAGCATACAACTGTATAGAATGTCTTTGTGCGCTGTAGCTTTACAATTTCACTTCACTGGAAGTGACAACCTGTTCCAGCATCACAGTACCCCTGTGCACTCCATGAAGACATTGTGTGCCAAAATTGGAGTGGAAGAACTAGAGTATCCTGCAAAGAACCCTGACTGAACTCAACCCCACTGAACCCTCTTGGGATGAACTGGAACGCTGACTGAATCCCAGACGTCTTCACTAATGCTCTTGTGGCTGAATGATCACAAATCCCCACAGGCACGCTCCAAAATCTAAAGCCTTCCCAGAAGAGTGGAGCTTATTATAACAGGAAAGAGGGACTAAATCTGGAATGGGATGTTCAACCAGCACATCTAATTGCAATGGACGGGTGTCCACATACCATATAGTGTATGTAGCTCATTCTGCTTCCTTATCCCTAATATTAAACCTTACTGGGTGATTCTCATGAAGACCTTCACATTAACATAAAGTTTTTCACCTCATTTCAGTATTTTTTCAAGTTGAGAGCCTAAAATAGAGTGTGAACTTTACTATGTTGATCTTTTTTTAATGGAAAAATATTTTAATAGAATTTTATTCTTATTTGAGGCTTACATGATCCAGAATAATTCTCATCACCGTTACAGTAAATGATGAAGCTAGATCATGAGTTAAAAACATTTGACAATTTAGTTCATATTTCCACAAAATATCCCATTAAATGAACAGCACAGTCCATGACAATTACTTTATATATATTTTTTTTACATTTATTTATTGCCCTCACAGTGCATGGTAATGAGAATATTGAGTAACGGTAATGAGATACTCTTGGCTAATTTCACAAATAACCTGAAATGCTAGCATGCTAGCAAACTATAACTTTGCCACATGTTAAAGCCTTATATTGTGATAATAATAAAATATATTTTTTTATTTTTAAAAGTAATGAGTATTAAGCCATAACAGTAATGATAATAGACAGTAGGGCTGTAACGATACACCCAACTCACGATTCGAATCGCGATTTTTGACCCACGATTCGATACGCCCACGATTTTTAAAAAAAAAATTTTTAAGTAGTAAATTTGACTTATTAACATTTACTTACTTACATTAACTATTGAATAACAAATAATTCAGACCACTGCAGAGAATGAGTAATATGTATGCAAAAATGAACAAATGTATATCCAAAGACTGTTTTATTTCTCAAAATAATACTGTTGAGCCGGAAGCTCTGTTTTTTTCGGTTCTGAAAAAGTCATTTTTTCAAATCGTGTAAATCCGTTAAGATTTTTTTTTGGGGGGGGGGGGGGGTGGCTCTCTCACTGTCTCACTCTCATAGGGCCAATGATTTTCTGTGATCGCGGAAAACAGATGGAAATTACGGAATTTTTATGGTGAAACATTGCTCGCGTGTCAAAATGTAACTGGCGCAGAAGGCTTCCGCCCAAGCAGACGTGCCTTCAGTGTTGCCAGATATTGCTAACGTTTTCCACCCCAAAATATGTTCAAAAGCACCTAAACCTGCCCAATCTGGCAACACTGCATGCCTTTCCGGTCAAGTGATTGTGATTGGCTTGTGGCACACCTAGCCAGCCAATGAGCTGCTTGTTTACAGATTCGCTCCCCGCGTCGCAACCAGAATGGCGACCGCTTAAAAGAAATGAATGCTCTGCCAGTGGCGAGTGTGGACGTTGCGTGACTCGCAGAAGATTGTTGCAGGTCGGCGAAAAAACGACTTACTAATAGATATAAAAAAAATAAAAGTAATTTAAGTAAGTTTAAAATGTAATTTAAATAAAAAGTAAAGTATTTATAAATTGAAGTTTGGAAGCGTCTTTGTTTTTGGGCTGAGGAGAAGTTTGAAAGGGTGTACCGCGATTCTGCCTTCTTGTATCGCGATACGGATCGTGGCTCTGCGTATCGCGATTTCGATACGCATATCGTTACAGCCCTAATAGACAGTGTAACTGAGGACAGATTTAGCAACATAAATATCACAAAGTAAGAGAAGAGTGAGCAACTGACCTTGTCTCCATTTTGAATCTTGTATCTGAAGTGATGCATCATGGGATAGCTGATCAATTTAAAGGCACGGTGTACTTTTTATAGGGGGGTGAAATCATGAAACGGTAATGAGAAACATTTGGTGCGGACACAGTCTCATCTCATCTCATTATCTCTAGCCGCTTTATCCTTCTACAGGGTCGCAGGCAAGCTGGAGCCTATCCCAGCTGACTACGGGCGAAAGGCGGGGTACACCCTGGACAAGTCGCCAGGTCATCACAGGGCTGACACATAGACACAGACAACCATTCACACCTACGGTCAATTTAGAGTCACCAGTTAACCTAACCTGCATGTCTTTGGACTGTGGGGGAAACCGGAGCACCCGGAGGAAACCCACGTGGACACGGGGAGAACATGCAAACTCCACACAGAAAGGCCCTCGCTGGCCCCGGGGCTCAAACCCAGGACCTTCTTGCTGTGAGGCGACAGCGCTAACCACTACACCACCGTGCCGCCCGTGGACACAGTTATTTTGTTTAAAATCAAGTACCTTTTTTTGTTCAACACAAAATATTAATATTATGCATAAATATAGATGTTTTAAAGTAACTTTACACTGTATTATTTTTTTTATATAATTAGGACTTTTTATATGATTTAAAGTAAACATTAAAAAAAGGGATGCGGACACATAACGGTAATGAGAATTTCCATAGATTTTTTGTTTAATTGATATAAAGATTAGTTTATATGATGATGAAAACCATTTGTCCATACAGTGCTCCCTATTTTCTTTACACAAAATATCAGCGTTTATGTGAATTAAGTATTGATTTTGGAAAATGCGTCCTGGATATGTTCACTGCAGCTTCATGAGAATCACCCTACTATGCTTTTGGTATGTTGTTGCTATTTGTAAATGCTTTTGCAATGAAATCAAGTTAAAATAGTGGCTTTTAAAAAGGTCAGATGTGCATTGTGTTGTATGGAGCATTGCTAAGGATATTTCATTCTTAATCATTAGAAGTTGTCTTAGTAATACTATGTTCTTGTATTATAATTAGTTTGTTTGTAAGACTGGAGGGCCCACTCTTTTTTACAGGATCAAGATTTAGTCTAATCTCTTGACATAGCTTTAGAGCTCTAAAGAGCTTAATGTGATTAGATCTACAGATGTGAGGTCACGTTGGGACTGATTTTATTTCCAGGCTTTAACTACCAGTGAGGAAGCAACTCTATTTTGTATAGCTCTTTATATGTTTTCCATTTAAAGTAGAACTTGTGTAGATTAATCATGATTTATCATGGTTCTAACTGACTTTGCCACCGAGTATGATTTTGAAAGCATTTCTTTTTCCGATTAAATAAATATTGCATGTATTTTTGAGCGATGTTTTGTTATGTGATCTGTGATTGACACTCAGCACGATGACACGGTCATCTGTGATCTGTGTTTAATGTCTATAAGTTGGGTTTCGTAACAAAAACACGGTAGCGATTAATAGCGGAGTCATCACGTCCTCCTACACACATTAGACAAACAAACGCATTTAAAAAATCACTTTCATTCACAATGAAGTTTACTGTTGGTGCTTAGTATGAACCCTCTCACTTGTACCGATAGCAGGTAGCAGTTGCCTGGATACGGGTTTTCTTGTCTAGACTGTGCTTTTGCCAGTGTCTCTCTCTCTCTCTCTCTCTCTCTCTCTCTCTCTCGGTCTCTCTCTCCTCATTTTCATCCATGAACAACAAACTCTTCATCCTGTTGGCTTGGTGGACTTTCTAGCAGTGAATACATTGCAGTAGTAACTTATTTTCTTTATTTATCATAAAGATGGTCATATCAATGGAACAGATATGCATGAAATGGTTTTGGAAAAGGTCATGAATGGGATACTGTGAATCATTCACATTGTGATTCATTGTGGTGAACAGCATGGCCTGTTCATTCATTTATATGCCCTGTAGATGCTAATTAGAGCCGCAAATGGCTCTAAATATTATATCAATTTGTTAATGATCAGGCTATGGTGAACTGCCAGTGGATAAAAATCACGAATAGAGATCAATTTAAGTCTTAAGCCGATGTATTTTGGTGAAGTATATTTTTGAGTGCCAAGAATGGCCCAGGCAATATATGGACAGACGTCTCTGTCTTTTTGAAATTTGTCAATGTTTTATGCACAGTACAGTGATGTAATAAGATACATTTTGTTGTTTTGTAAATTATTATTGCTTTGTGCATCTGTGTGTATGTGCACATTCGTGCATTGGTGTTGTCATTACCGGCGCCACTTTCATTTCAGTAATGTTTCCCTGATGCTCCCTTTGTGTAGGTGAGTCATTGTGCTAAATCAGTCTCGGAGGGACTCAGGTTCAGGCAGAAGAGCTCGGTGAGCCCACCCGCCTCCTCCTCTACCTCCACTCAATGCTATTACTGTAATTACTCCATGTTTTCAGCTGCCATTGTACATAGAGCTGCACACAGCAGGAGAGAGAGAGAGTGAGAGAGAGACAGATAATGCTCGCACAGCTGCAAACATTTGCAAAAAATGTGCTTGAGGATTGTAGCGGGTTGATCCTGAATCAGTTTCTCGCTGGAGTGCCAAAATGATAGAGGATGGAGGTTCAGCCTGTCTCTCCATCTCTTGGCAGATCTCTCAGGTGAGCGTTTGGTGAGTGCTGAGACTTTTCCAATTATAGTTCTGCAGTTTTGGGCCCTTACTCTCTCTAGATGATGTTATAGACATTTTCAGGTAATGTCAGTGCTTTTGACTTTAAAATCATTTTCCTGCCTTTAATTATTTATTTTTGCTTTAATATTTTTTGCTTCCAGATACCTTATTTTACCTGGTGTTATGTTTCAGTTGATTTTAAGAATTACTTATATTAAACCAAGACATTTTTTTTTTTGCAACTATGGAAATATATGGAAATGTGTGTGTTGGGGGGGGGTACATATTTTTATACCTGTGTTCTGTATCTGTATAAATGTCTCCACAAGGACAGGAATATGTGACAGTTTTAACAAGGCGAACTGCTTCTTTACAAAAACTGCAGCTTAAGCAAATGAAAAGAGCAAGAGCATTTCCTTTTGATTTACTGAGGTTAGGGTTAGGTTTAGATGTACTGTATAACATTAATTAGACCCATTAATCACATTGATTGTGTGTGTGTGTGTGTGTGTGTGTGTGTGTGTGTGTTGTTTTTATGATTAATCCAAATGTCAGCCAAATGTAATTTCCTGTTATTCTCTTCTCTCTCTCTCTCTCTCTCTCTCTCTCTCTCTCTCTCTCTCTCTCACACACACACACACACACACACACACACACACACACACACACGCTGCTGCTTGATTTGTCTGTCCTGGGGGAGCACATTATTTCCAGGGTACACATTCCTACTTTTTTATTTATTTATTTTTCATTGATTAATCATCCTGCCTTTACTTAAGGGAATGTTTATAGGGCCATATAACTATCTGCATGCACTCTCCATGATAACTGATATTGACCTGCATAAACATTTAAATGCTTATTCTAACAGGCATCATTTGACTGACAGACTGCTTGCCTCAGTCATGAACGTGTTCTGTTATGTCAGTGTCATAAACTTTAACACCAGACTCACTCTGATTTACGGTCAGAAAAAAAATCAACATAACTATGCCATTATGGTATTTACATTATGGCTTTGTTAGAGGTATTTATTTAAAAAAATATAATCAAATTAAGCACACTTTATTTAGTGAGTGTTATACTGTTGACCTTTATTTACATTTGCAACATTTAGCAGATGCTTAGTAGTTTATATGGAAAGCATAAGCTCATGCTTGTATAAAGAAACCTGAAGTCCTGAGAGAGAGGGGGTAGTATGGAATTGTACAGCTTTTAAATATTTCTAGGCAATCATCAGTGTTTCAAGTCTGATAATAGCAGCTACAGGAGGCCAGTGGAGGGAGCACAACTTTGGAATGATGTGGGATTACTTGAGGAGATTCACTATGTCAGGGCTTCCTCAAGTTTTTGGACAAATGGGTATTATGATTTTTCTATAACCCCAAATCTCAGTAAACTACAGATTAGGTATGCAACAATACATTGTGATACAAAATTATGATGATTCAAATGAATTACAATAAGAAATGAATTATTATTATTATCAGGCTGCATAATCTTAGTGTTCCCTAGCTGTAATTGCATTGTTTAGACTATTGTTTAGACAGTAGAGTAGTGGGAATGCACGTGACTTCACCCTATCTCATTACCATACATGTGTGTAACATACATGAGTTAAAAAAACAAAGGAATATTCCTTGCACTCCCTTAGTGTCAGGTAAAAGCAGAACAGTGTTTATTAAGAACACTCTAGTAAACAAATCCAAATGGTGAGCCAAAGGCAGTAACAGTAAACAGGCAATGGTCAGGTGATGCATGAACAGAATGTCAGGGTCTAAGGTGTCCCTAGCTGGGATCCAAGTACACTCCTTGGGGCCTTAGCCCTCAAAGTCTACCAGGTACTCTAGATTGCCCCTTCGGCGAGATTTTAGGATCCTGTGGACAATGTGGACAGATTGTCCATCCAGGGAGATGGGTGCAGGGGGTGCAGTGGAGGAGATTGGTGGCCAAGTGACCAGGGATGGGTGGTTTCAGGCAGGGTACGTGGAACGTTGGTGAGAGACAGCTGTGCTGGTGCAGGTCTAAGCTGTAGGTGACTTTTGTTGACCTGCTATAAAATCTTGAAGGGGCCCAAGTACCTTGCACTGAGTTTCTTGCAAGCTTGAGAGTTCCTGATATCTTTGGTTGATAGCAACACTCTGTCACCTGAGCTACTGTATATTGGGGGGGTCTCCCCTCTATGATGGTCAGTGAAGTGTTTGTATCTTTGCGCCACTTGCTCTCAGCGCTGGTGGACATTCTCCCACACCTGTTCACTGCACTAGTTGTCAACTGTGGAGATGGAGATTAACTTGTTTATCAGTTAACATGTTAGGCCACCAGTATGTGGTCTTGAGTAGCTGGTAGGTATGTTGGCTGCCTGGATGCCCAGTGGCAGGAGTAGTGTGAGGCCAGGTAATCAGTCAACCTTGGAGGCATGGTAGGACATAAGTGAAATTGGTAGGACAGTTGGCAGGAATGTGGTATGGCAAGGTCTGTGTGAGTTCTCTGCCTATCTCTGAAGTTAGGGCATTGACAAAACCGGCAGGAGGAACGATGGGCTTGTGCTCTTGAGCTGGGACAGTGGCTGGGTAGACACATGACAAGGTGTCAGCTTTTGTGTTCTTTGAACCAGGTCTGTAGGCTATGATGAAATGGGACCATGTGAAGAAGAGGGCCCACTGGGCTTGGCAATGATTCAGATTCTTGGGTGACTTGAGGTACTCCAGATTCTTTTGATCTGTGTAGATGGTAAACGGATAAGCTGCTCCCTCTAGCCATTGTCACCACTCCTCAGCACCAATTTACCACCAAAAGCTCCCAGTTGCCAATCTCATAATTCTTGTCCATGGAGATCTTTTTTGGAAAAGAAAGCTACAGGGTACAACTTGGGCATATCACCAAAATGTTGAGAAAGCACTGACCCGACCCCTGACTCTGAAGCATCCACCTCAACAATGAAGGGTTTCATGGGATCAGGGTGCTTGAGGATGGGAGCAGATATGAAGGCTGTCCTAAGTCGTGTGAAGGCTTTCTCAGCCTCAGGGATCCACTGAAGGCTTTGAGTGGGGTGGTGATGAAGCTGAATCCTCTGATGTAGAATTGGTGAATCTCAGGAAGTGTTAGAGCTCTTTGACAGTAGCAGGAGTGGGCCACGTGGTGACTGCTGCAACTTTGTCCTGATCCATGCTCACTCCCTTTGCACTCACTGCCAAAATTATATCTTAACAAGTTAGAATATCTTTAATATAGTTGAAATAATCTCATCTCATTTCATTATCTCTAGCCACTTTATCCTGTTCTACAGGGTCGCAGGCAAGCTGGAGCCTATCCCAGCTGACTACGGGCGAAAGGCAGGGTACACCCTGGACAAGTCGCCAGGTCATCACAGGGCTGACACATAGACACAGACAACCATTCACACTCACACCTATGGTCAATTTAGAGTTACCAGTTAACCTAACCTGCATGTCTTTGGACTGTGGGGGAAACCGGAGCACCCGGAGGAAACCCACGCGGACACGGGGAGAACATGCAAACTCCGCACAGAAAGGCCCTTGCCGGCCACGGGGCTCGAACCCGGACCTTCTTGCTGTGAGGCGACAGCGCTAACCACTACACCACCATGCCACCCTGAAATAATCTAGCATTTCCTATTAGAAGAATACAAGCCACTCACATTCACACCTACGGTCAATTTAGAGTCACCAGTTAACCTAACCTGCATGTCTTTGGACTGTGGGGGAAACCGGAGCACCCGGAGGAAACCCACGCGGACACGGGGAGAACATGCAAACTCTGCACAGAAAGGCCCTTGCTGGCCACGGGGCTCGAACCCGGACCTTCTTGCTGTGAGGCGACAGCGCTAACCACTACACCACCGTGCCGCCCTGAAATAATCTAGCATGTCCTATTAGAAGAATACAAGCCATCAACTCTGAGATGATTAAAACTAGTTCTAGATTGTAACCAACTTATTCCAAGATGTCTTGTCAAGTAAAATTATCTGTCCATGCAGCAAGATAATTTCGTTAGTATTAAGAAATTTTCCCCTCAAATTCAATTTTCAGTTTTTTGCAGTGCTGATGATACAACCCAGGAAGGAGATTTGCATGGCATGAAACTTGCACTTCTCTGCTTTCATGGACAGGTTGTTTTCGAGGAGTCGAGCCAGGACTTTCTTAACAAGATCCACATGACTTTCATGAGTAGGGGAGTAAATCAAAATGTCATTAAGGTAGGTGACAACAAACTTTCCGAGCATGTCCCTCAACACATCATTGAGTAGGTATTGGAAGACACTAGAAAGCACAAGATAGCCCATATGCCATCACATAATACTTGCGATACTCAATATCGATGACATTGTTGTGGCATTGAAGCCAAGGTGCTGCTCGACCCAATGCCAAAAACTCATTTGTTAGCTTAAGAAAATTTAAGCTAACTAAATAAGTTAATTCTAGGCAACTCCTTAGTAAGAATGTGATCTGTCTGTCTCGTGTTAGTAGCTTGTTACCACCAACAACTTTGTTGGAGGTTATGTTTTTGCCTCCATTTATTTGTGTTTGTTTGTTTGTCTTTTTCTTTGTCTGTCTTTTCCCAGTGTAACTCAAAAAGTAGCAAATTATTTTTGATGAAATTTTGAGGAAAGGTGGGCCAAGGGCCAAAGAATAAGGGATTAGATATTGATGCAAATCTGAATACGTGGCTTGGCAGAGGTATGCACTCTACTGAGTGTCCTAGTTTCTTGATGTAGATTTTAGCCAAGCTATGTAGATTTATTTAAGCAATCTAAATAAGGCATGTTAGCTAACATTCAACCTGTAAAATTATTCGTTAGCAAGCTAACTTCACTGATCTGGTAATTAGCTAGTTAGCAGAAACAAAATCGCGCTGCAAAGATAAATCTTCTCCATTTATCCCTTCTAACAGCCTGTAACTGCAACCAGCTTAAATTAACTTGGAAAAGTGACTGATTTGATAGTATTTGATTAAAATTAATGTTTATGAACCTTTTTTTTCCTCTGCCAACTTTGTTGGAGGAGGTTATGTTTTTGCCTCTGTTTGTTTGTTTGTGTGTTTGTTTTGGTTGTTCCCAATGTAACTCAAAAAGTAATGAACGGATTTTGCTGAAATTTTGACAAAAGGTGGGCCATGGGCCAAAGAACAATTGATTAGATATTGATGTATATGCATATGGATGGATGTGTATGTGGATCCAGTATTTTTTTTTAATCTTTTCTCAACATAACTCAAAAAGTAGTAAACAGATTTTGATGAAATTTGGTGTACAGCTTTAGTATTATTCTAGGTTCAAGTGATTTGATTTAGATGTTGATAATATATGGCTTGGCAGAGGTATGCACTCTGAGTGCCCTTATAGTTCGATTGTGACAATCGAATTTGACCACAATGAGGTCAAACAAAAATCCTGGCTTGTTCTTAAAAATCACTATAGATTCCTGCTATGGTTTTGAGACCAGGAGACGGCTGACATCACAGTGACGTCTCACTGTGTATTACAACAGGCAAGTGCATGCCCAGACAAACATTACCTGTCTCTTTTGGGCTTTTGGGACTGCTTGGGTCATTCCATCTCCTGGAAATCAAAGTGGTTTTATAGAATGTGCAAAAAAGGATACTTAAAAACTATTAAATGGCCAACAGTTATTGAAAATCCAGATCATTTGATTGTCATTCAGTATACATTATGTCAAGAATCAACATTTTCTGTAGCAGGAAACTGCATCAGAAGAATTGCAGTATGATGTTTAAACTGAAATAGTTGAAAGAAAAAAGAAAGAAAGATGCCAAGATGAAACTCGTAACACTTTGTAACACATGATGGCATTCGTGTGAGGGTTGAAAGTGAATTTCAGACCTAAACCCCATTAAGATATTTTGGCAGGACATGGAATTTGTCCGAACGTTAACAAAGTTATGAAGATCATGATGAGGTGAATGGGAATTTCTATACTGATGTTAAACACAGTGCAAACAGTTGACATGGTAACATGTTCATGCGTAAATAAATAAATAAATTAATAATAATAATAATAATAATAATAAAAATTTAAATTAAAAAAAAAAAAAATCATTCATTGATTTATCTTCAGTAAGCCAACCAATCCTGGTCATTATTGCCGTATCCCGGGAATGCTTAGTGTGAAGCGGGAATACATGCTCACAAGACAAGACACCATGTGCGTGCACACACACACACACGGTGTGATTTTGGCAAGTTGGAAGAAACTGGAGATCCTGGAAGAAAGCCACACAAGCAGGTGGAGAACATGCGAATATGCCTATCATCTCCACACAGAGAGAAACCAGACTCAGGATCAAACCAGGGACCTGGAGTGCTGTGTGTGTGTGTGTGTGTGTGTGTGTAGTTATTGGTATGAATTTTAAACCAGGTATCTGGAGGGGTGATGGAAGTTAAGTGGTAGGTCTGACAGCAGTGTGGGTGGACTGTGTGTGCTGGTAAGATCTGTTATGTGACCTCTGGGGTGCTCACCTCCCCGGCCTCTGCTTTCCAGCCTCTGAGGTTGTTCTTTTCCTTACATGGCTTTGATTTTTCAGAGCAATTGATCCTTTTTTAAAGAAAGAAGTAATGTATCATTTAAACAATGTTTTTACTCATATTCTATATTAGTCTAATTTTACATCTAATAAATTTCGTATATTACATTACATTGCAGGCATGTAGCAGATGCTCTTATCCAGAGCAACATACAAGTGCAAAAGCTACAGTGGTGCTTGAAAGTTTGTGAACCCTTAGAATTTTCTATAATTCTGCATAAATATGACCTAAAACATCATCAGATTTTCACACAAGTCCTAAAAGTAGATAAAGAGAACCCAGTTAAACAAATGAGACAAAAATATTATACTTGGTCATTTATTTATTGAGGAAAATGATCCAATATTTACATACCGTAAAATACCAAATAATAGCCGAGTTCCAATTAACCGCCGAGTTCCCTTTAACGGCCGGGTGTACGCGTGTGTTGTGACAAATAAAGGCCGGTTCCGAATACTCGCCGGGGTCTAAAAAAAAAAAAAAAGCGTCCGAACGTTCTATCTAGAATCTTGAGGCCCAGCACTTTTCTGGTTTTCTGGTGTTTAAACGATTTTGCATTGCATAGTTTTCTACCGAAACAATATGAATGAATGAATGAATGAATGAATGAATGAAATTATTTCTATAATACTGTTTACAACATTTTGTTACGTGATAATAAACATGCCATTTCAATGTTATAATCTTGGTCTACCGTAATATTTCTTGAGGAATGCAACACCCCTTTGGGTATACCCAACGAAAGCCAGCGTGTGTGGTGACATTGAGGACTGCGGGTTTCCAAGGTTGGACTGCTGCTTCTGTTAAACGACCTAAATTGCCGAATGCATGCGTCAAAGCACACACTGAGTTTTATTAAAGACCTTATACCATTTCACTTGCCCTTACCCATTCGGATCTGGAAGACGCTTTACAAAAAAGGTGAGAGCGTTCTAACATGCATTTCAGTCTGCTCGCGGCCAATCTAATCCAAGGGGCCTTTTCAACAAGTAATCTGTCGTGCAAGTTGGGCAGAAGCACGCGTCAGGCAGGCAACATGTAGGCCTACAAGTCAGTAACCTATTCAACTAACTTTCATCCGAACTTTAAGTTTTCTACCGGGTCGAGCCACCGTACCAACTCACTCGGGGAATAGGCTCATATCGGCCAAATAGGGAGACGTCTTGGAGAGAAACGTGATGCAAGATGACAGTATGTAGCCACTGCAGGTCACTTATTTTTCAGCATAAGAAAAAACCCTTTGGTTTGACACTTCGCACCCTAATTATGTTGCTTCAACGTCGCGCCCTCCATGCAATTTCAGATTGACAGACATCGCGAAGCGCAAAGGGTGGAGGCTGCATGGGTGAGGGTGATAGCAAGTGACCATAACTTTGCAGAGTAATTAAATCACAGTGCTGCGCACAGACAATGGTGTGGTTTCTTGATTATTTTGTAAAGCATGCGCTTAACTAGTCATTAACAGGAAAAGGTGTGTGATTTATCCTTTATCCACCCCGACTGTGCCATGCGAAGATGCATTCTGCGTCTTCAAAATTCCCTGAAGTCGGCACCGTGCTATCTGTAATCTAACTCTAAACAAACTGTAAGTTATACTGGTTAAAAGTAGGCCTATCTGAGAATGATTTTTTCCCCCGTTTTGAGGTAGATTTTGGGGAAGGTGTTTGTGAAGAAGGAATTAATCGCCTGTTCCAAATAGCCGCCTAGTCTCTAATACGCGCCGGGTCTCTTATGTGATTGAGACAAATAATCGCCCGGGCTATTATTTGGTATTTTACGGTATCTGTGAGTGGCAAAAGTATGTGAACCTTTGCTTTGAGTATCTGGTGTGACCCCCTTGTGCAGCAATAACTGCAATAAACATTTCCGGTAACTGTTGATCAGTACTGCACACCGGCTTGGAGGAATTTTAGCCAATTCCTCCATACAGAACAGCTTCAAGTCTGGGATGTTGGTGAATTGCTCGCTTCAGGTCCTTCCACAACATTTTGATTGGATTAAGGTCAGGACTTTGACTTGGCCATTCCAAAACATTAATTTATTCTTCTTTAACCATTCTTTGGTAGAACAACTTGTGTGCTTAGGGTCGTTGTCTTGCTGCATTACCCACCTTCTCCTGAGATTCAGTTCATGGACAGATGTCCTGACATTTTCCTTTAGAATTCGCTGGTATAATTTAGAATTCATTGTTCCATCAATGATGGCAAGCCATCCTGGCCCAGATGCAGCAAAACAGGCCCAAACCATGATACTACCGCCACCATGTTTCAGAGATGGGATAAGGTTTTTTTTTTTTTTGGCTGGAATGCAGTGTTTTCCTTTCTCCAAACATAACGCCTCTCATTTAAACCAAAAAGTTCTATTTTGGTCTCATCCATCCACAAAACACTTTTCCAATAGCCTTCTGGCTTGTCCATATGATCGTTAACAAACTGCAGATGAGCAACAATGTTCTTTTTGGAGAGCAGTGGCTTTCTCCTTGCAACCCTGTCATACACACCATTGTTGTTCAGTGCTCTCCTGATGGTGGACTCATGAACATTAACATTAGCCAATGTAAGAGAGGCCTTCAGTTGCTTAGAAGTTACCCTGGGGTCCTTTGTGACCTCGCCGAATATTACACGCCTTGCTTTTGGAGTGATCTTTGTTGCTCGAGCACTCCTGAGGAGTGTAACAATGGTCTTGAATTTCCTCTATTTGTACACAATCTGTCTGACTGTGGATTGGTGGAGTCCAAACTCTTTAGGGATGGTTTTGTAACCTTTTCCAGCCTGATGAGCATCAACAACGCTTTTTCTGAGGTCCTCAGAAACCTCCTTTGTTCGTGCCATGATACACTTCCACAAACATGTGTTGTGAAGATCAGACTTTCATAGATCCCTGTTCTTTAAATAAAACAGGGTGCCCACTCACACCTGATTGTCATCC
Source organism: Neoarius graeffei (assembly GCF_027579695.1). Classification (NCBI taxonomy): domain Eukaryota; kingdom Metazoa; phylum Chordata; class Actinopteri; order Siluriformes; family Ariidae; genus Neoarius; species Neoarius graeffei. The sequence continues at coordinate 19,167,673 of NC_083589.1, read as the reverse complement.
CATTGATTGAAAACACCTGACTCTAATTTCACCTTCAAATTTACTGCTAATCCTAAAGGTTTTTGCCACTTACAGATATGTAATATTGGATCATTTGCCTCAATAAATGCAGTGCCTTGCAAAAGTATTCATACCCCTTAAACTTTTTCACATTTTTCCACCTTACAACTATGAACTTAAAAGTTTTTATTGAGATTTTATGTGATAGACCAACAAAGAGCACATAATTGTGAAGTGAAATGAAAATGATAAATGGTCTTCAAAATTTTAAACAAATAAAAATCTGAAAAATGTGGTGTGCATTAGTATTCAGCCCCCTGTACTCTGATACCTCTAAATACAATCCAGTGCAATCAATTGCCTTCAGAAGTCATCTAATTAGTGAATAGAGTCCTACTGTGTATAATTTACTTTCTGCATAAATACACTTGTTCTGTGAAGGCCTCAGTGGTTTGTTAGAGAACATTGAAGAACAAACAGCATCATGAAGACCAAAGAACTCACCAGACAGGTCAGGGATAAAGTTCTGGAGAAGTTTAAAGCAGGGTTAGGTTATTAAAAAATATCCCAAGCTCTGAACATCTCAAGAAGCACTGTTCAATCCATCATTCAAAAATGGAAAAAGTATGGCACAACTGCAAACCTACCAAGACATGGCCGTCCACCTAAACTGACAGAGTGAGCAAGGAGAGCACTGGTCAGAGAAGCAGCCAAGAGGCCCATGATCACTCTGGAGGAGCTCCAGAAATCCACAGATCAGGTGGGAGAATCTGTGCACAGGACAACTATAAGTCGTACACTCCACAAATCTGGCCTTTTTGGAAGAGTGGCAAGAAGAAAGCCATTGTTGAAAGACAGACATAAGAAATGTAGGGGACACAGCAAACATGTGGAAGAAGGTGCTTTGGTCAGATGAGACCAAAGTTGAACTTTTTGGCCTAAATGCAAAGCGCTATGTGTGGCAGAAAACTAACACTGCTTATCACCCTGCACACACCATCCCCACTGTGAAACATGGTGGTGGCAGCATCATGCTATGGGGATGCTTTTCTTCAGCAGGGACAGGGAAGCTGGTCAGAGTTGATGGGAAGATGGATGGAGCTAAATACCGGGCAATCCTGGAAGAAAACCTGTTGGAGGCTGCAAAAGACTTGAGACTGGGAAGGAGATTCACCTTCCAGCAAGACAATGACCCTAAACATACAGCCAGAGCTATAATGGAATGGTTTAGATCAAAGAATATTCATGTGTTAGAATGGCCCAGTCAAAGTCTAGACCTAAATCCCATTGAGCATCTGTGGCAAGACTTAAAAATTGCTGTTCACAGACGCTCTCCATCCGATCTGGCTGAGCTTGAGCTATTTTGCAAAGAAGAATGGGCAAAAATTTCAGTGTCTAGATGTGCAAAGCTGGTAGAGACATACCACAAAATACTTGCAGCTGTAATTGCAGCAAAAGGTGGCTCTACAACGTATTGACGCAGGGGGGCTGAATACTAATGCACATCACATTTTTCAGATTTTTATTTGTTTCAAATTTTGAAGACCATTTATCATTTTTGTTTCACTTCACAATTATGTGCTACTCTGTGTTGGTCTATCACATAAAATCTCAATAAAAAACTTTTAAGTTCGTGGTTGTAAGGTGGAAAAATGTGAAAAAGTTCAAGGGGTATGAATACTTTTGCAAGGCACTGTAAGGCACCAAGTATAATGTTTTTGTCTCATTTGTTTAATTGGGTTCTCTTTATCTACTTTTAGGACTTGTGTGAAAATCTGATGATGTTTTAGGTCATATTTATGGAGAAATATAGAAAATTCTAAAGGGTTCACAAACTTTCAAGCACCACTGTAGGTGCAAGAAATGCTGAACTTCGAGACAAGAAAGTTTTTGTGCCAAATGAACAAGTGACAGAATAACATTGAGTGTAATATTCTGTTGAAGTAACAATCAGCAAACAGACAAGGAAAACAAGCCAACCATACAAATGAGCTGACAAAGTACAACTAAATAGAAAAAAAATAAAACCCCAGCAGTTCACACTAAGTCATCATGACCAGGTACAGCATGACCAGACAGTACACAGCCTGGGTTGGTCAAGACAGCTAAGACAGCTGTGTGATTACAGGGAAGCAGGGGAGAGGTGCAGCCTGACAAGGTGTGTCTTCAGTCTGCTCTTGAACGTGGTCAGAGAGTCAGCATTTCTGACCTCAATGGGAAGGTCCTTCCACTAATGGGGAGCCAGGACAGACACCCTTGAGTGGGCTGGACAGGAGTGGAGAGGAGGATGGGCCAGGTGACCAGTAGCAGCGGAAAAGAGGAGATTTGGTTAGCAACAAGCACGTCAAGCGTCTTTGATAGGAAGGGGAGAAGAGAAACCGGGTGATAGTTGGATGGGTTTTTTCAGCAGCGGGGTGATGTGGGTCCATTTTAAGCTGAAGGGAAAGTATCTGAGGGACAAGGAGGAGTTGAAGAGAGGTGATAAATGGGAGGATGCCAGGGGTGATAGTCTTGAGGAGAGATGAGAGAATAGGGTCGAGGGCACAGGTGTATAAGCAATGAAATCATGTTTTGATAAGAATGTATTACACATAATATCTCATCTCATTATCTCTAGCCACTTTATCCTGTTCTACAGGGTTGCAGGCAAGCTGGAGCCTATCCCAGCTGACTATGGGCGAAAGGCGGGGTACACCCTGGTCAAGTCGCCAGGTCATCACAGGGCTGACACATAGACACAGACAACCATTCACACTCACATTCACACCTACAGTCAATTTAGAGTCACCAGTTAACCTAACCTGCATGTCTTTGGACTGTGGGGGAAACCGGAGTACCCGGAGGAAACCCACGCGGACAACATGCAAACTCCGCACAGAAAGGCCCTCGTCGGCCATGGGGCTTGAACCCGGACCTTCTTACTGTAAGGCGACAGCACTCACCACTACACCACTGTGCCACCCTACACATAATATTTAGTCTTAAATCTGACTGACCACATATTCCCTTTATTCAGTGTATATGTTGTCTCCCAAATCTTTGGACAGAGTCCAGGAGATATTTTTCCAATCCATCAATTGTCTAGTTTTGGTAAGACTCCTGTTCTTGACTGACAGGACTGAAACCCTCCTGCTGGTGTAGCCCTCCTGCCTCAAGGACTGGCATGTTGTGTGTTCTGAGATGCTTTTCTGCTCACCATGGTTGTAAAGACTGCTTATTTGAGTTGCCATCGTTTTCCTGTCAGCTCAAACCATTCTGACTGAAAGTTTTCCTCTGGACTCTTTCATTGACAAGACATCATTCCTTTACAGAATTGGATCATTTTTACTCTAGGGAGTAAGAAAAAGAAGCTCTAGAGACTGTTGTGGGTGAAAATCTCAGGAGATCATCAGTTCCTGAAATACTCCAATGAGTCCATCTGGGACCAGCAATGGTTACTTTTTTTTTCTTTCTGCTGTTTGATGTGAACATTAACTGACAGGAAGATTGTGTTCTATGCATTGTGCTGCTGCCACATGAATAATTGCATGAATGAACAACAGGTGTTCCTATTAATGATGTCGATCGATTTTTCATACAAGCAATATGTACATCTCACATTAGTAAGGCCTACTAGAACAGTCTTTTGTCCATAACACTAACCGGCTACATTAGTAGTAAATCTATGTGTTTAAAAACTGTGTTTCTCTCTCTCTCTCACACACACACACACACACACACACACACACACACACACACACACACACAGATAAAAATGCTGGTGGGTGGTGTGCTTCTTTCTCAACAGCTTTTCAGGCCTCACCCACTGACACAGCTCTCTCTCCGTGTGTGACATTTGGTGAGAGCAAGCCTGGTTTCCATGGTGATGCATCTCTCCTCTCTCTGCTTTTCCATGGTGATGCATCTCTCCTCTCTCTGCTTCCTTCCCTCCCCCCCCCCCCCCCCCCCCCTCTCTCTCTCTCTCAGGCTTTGCAGGTGGATGTTCGGCAGTTGAACGTAAGCCTCCTGCAGACGTTCCGTGAAGGCGTGGCTGCTGCCCTGGACATTTCACCACGACAAGTACACATCAGTCGTCTGAATGTAAGAACACAGCGCTGAGTTACCCCACTTTTTTTTCTCTCATCTGTGATTTTCCATGATTGCAGCCTGTCTTTTGTTATTGTTTACCTGTTGCATGCTCACATCCTGGCACTACTCAGTACTCGTCGATACGTATAATGATGAAACCTTACGTCTGAAAGTACAGAAGTGTAAAACCCAGACCTGAGGAATGCTTGTACAGTTTTATGAATGAGCGCTTGCTCGTGTATTTGCCTCATTGAACTCACAGCAGCTTTGTAGAAGATGGTATGAATAATCATGAGTTTATTAGTGCATATAAAAAGTACTTTCTCATTCTTTCAAGTGTTTTGTAATTCATTTTCTATTTAAGTTCCATTTCACATTTAACACTTAATATGAACTTGATGAATCAAATGAGCAAGCTGTTTTACTTCATATTTATGTTGAAAGTTATATTCATTGTTAGGAACTGTAACTTAAAATTCATATGGAAAGACTTAGGATACACCAGACAATGTATCAACTTATTAAACATGTACTTAGGAATCAACCTGGCTTTATTTCCACATTATGCACATAGTTTAGTGTATTTTATTTTTCTCTTATTTTATTTACTTGTATATAACCCCGATTCCAAAAAAGTTGGGACAAAGTACAAATTGTAAATAAAAATGGAATGCAATGATGTGGAAGTTTCAAAATTCCATATTTTATTCAGAATAGAACATAGATGACATATCAAATGTTTAAACTGAGAAAATGTATCATTTAAAGAGAAAAATTAGGTGATTTTAAATTTCATGACAACAAATCTCAAAAAAGTTGGGACAAGGCCATGTTTACCACTGTGAGACATCCCCTTTTCTCTTTACAACAGTCTGTAAACGTCTGGGGACTGAGGAGACAAGTTGCTCAAGTTTAGGGATAGGAATGTTAACCCATTCTTGTCTAATGTAGGATTCTAGTTGCTCAACTGTCTTAGGTCTTTTTTTGTCGTATCTTCCGTTTTATGATGCGCCAAATGTTTTCTATGGGTGAAAGATCTGGACTGCAGGCTGGCCAGTCCAGTACCCAGACCCTTCTTCTACGCAGCCATGATGCTGTAATTGATGCAGTATGTGGTTTGGCATTGTCATGTTGGAAAATGCAAGGTCTTCCCTGAAAGAGACATCGTCTGGATGGGAGCATATGTTGCTCTAGAACCTGGATATACCTTTCAGCATTGATGGTGTCTTTCCAGATGTGTAAGCTGCCCATGCCACACGCACTAATGCAACCCTATACCATCAGAGATGCAGGCTTCTGAACTGAGCGCTGATAACAACTTGGGTCGTCCTTCTCCTCTTTAGTCCGAATGACACGGTGTCCCTGATTTCCATAAAGAACTTCAAATTTTGATTCGTCTGACCACAGAACAGTTTTCCACTTTGCCACAGTCCATTTTAAATGAGCCTTGGCCCAGAGAAGACATCTGCGCTTCTGGATCATATTTAGATACGGCTTCTTCTTTGAACTATAGAGTTTTAGCTGGCAATGGCGGATGGCACGGTGAATTGTGTTCACAGATGATGTTCTATGGAAATATTCATGAGCCCATTTTGTGATTTCCAATACAGAAGCATGCCTGTATGTGATGCAGTGCCGTCTAAGGGCCTGAAGATCACGGGGACCCAGTATGGTTTTCCAGCCTTGACCCTTACGCACAGAGATTCTTCCAGATTCTCTGAATCTTTTGATGATATTATGCACTGTAGATGATGATATGTTCAAACTCTTTGCAATTTTACACTGTCGAACTCCTTTCTGATATTGCTGCACTATTTGTCAGCGCAGAATTAGGGGGATTGGTGATCCTCTTCCCATCTTTACTTCTGAGGAGCCGCTGCCACTCCAAGATGCTCTTTTTATACCCAGTCGTGTTAATGACCTATTGCCAATTGACCTAATGAGTTGCAGTTTGGTCCTCCAGCTGTTCCTTTTTTGTACCTTTAACTTTTCCAGCCTCTTATTGCCCCTGTCCCAACTTTTTTGAAATGTGTTGCTGTCATGAAATTTCAAATGAGCCAACATTTGGCATGAAATTTCAAAATGTCTCACTTTCGACATTTGATATGTTGTCTATGTTCTATTGTGAATACAATATCAGTTTTTGAGATTTGTAAATTATTGCATTCCGTTTTTATTTACAATTTGTACTTTGTCCCAACTTTTTTGGAATCGGGGTTTTGTGTGTGTGTGTGTGTGTGTGTGTGTGTGTGTATATATATATATATATATATATATATATATATATATATATATATATATATATATATATATATATATATATATTTTAACTTTTTAGCTTCTTTTCCTGATGCACAGAACCAGTCAAAAGTTTGTACACACCTATTCTTTCATAGTTTTTATTTTTCTGTATTTTGTATTTTCTACATTGTAGAACAATACTAAATACATCAAAGCTATGAAATAACATATGGGATTATGTGATTTACAAAAAATTGTTTAAAAAACCCCCAAAATGTTTGATATTTTTGATTCTTCAAAGTTTCCAGCATTTACCTTGATGATGCTTTACACACTATTGGGATTTTCTTAATCAGCTTCATGAGGTAGTCAACTGGAATGCTTCTCAATTAACAGGTGTTCCTCGTCAAAAGTTAATTAGTGCAATTTCTTGCCGCCTTAATATGTTTGAGATCAAACAGTAAATAGTAAATAATAAAAATACAGTAAATAGCCCTATCTCACAACTGTACTAATCCATATTATGTCAAGAACCGCTCAACTGAGTAAAGAGAAGTGACATTCATCATTACTTTAATAATAATAATAATAATAATAATAATAAATTTTATTTATAAGTGCCTTTCGCGACACTCAAGGACACTTTACAAGAATAAAACAGATAAAATAAACAACAGATAAAAACTACACAATATAAAATGGAAAGAAGAAAAAAATGCAATTTACAGGGAATAAGCTAAACAGCAGATAGAAACTAAACAGCAAAAATAAGAAAAAAGAAAGAAAAACAATGCAAATTACAAAGAATAGGCTATTGACTCTCTCTTTTCAAATCTAGACTCAAGTCTAGATTTGAAAAGAGAAAGAGAGTCAATGTTATGGATATCAGCTGGGAGGGAGTTCCAGAGTTTGGGAGCAGAGCGGCTGAAAGCTCTGCATCCTATGGTGCTAAGGCAGGCAGAGGGCACGGTCAGATGAGTGGAAGAGGAGGATCTGAGCGAACGGGTGGAAGTTGCAATATGGAGGAGATTTGACAGATGGGGAGGGGGGTGGCAAGATTGTGGATGGCCTTGAATGTGTAAAGGAGAATTTTGAAATCAATTCTGTACTTAACTGGGAGCCAGTGGAATTGTTGTTGGACAGGGGTAATGTGGTGGAATGAGGGAGTTTTGGAGATAATGCGAGCAGCTGCATTCTGGACCAGTTGAAGCTTATGGAGGGATTTGTGAGGGAGGCCAAAAAGGAGAGAATTACAGTAATCAATACGGGAGGTGACAAGGCTGTGAACAAGGATAGACATGGTATGGGGGGTGAGGGAGGGGCGGAGACGATTAATATTACAAAGATGGAAATATGCAGACCAGGTTATATTACTGATGTGAGATTGAAAAGATAATGAGCTATCGAGGATGACACCCAGACTCTTAACCTGAGGGCAGGGGGAAACTAAGGAGCTGTCGATTGTGATGGAGAAACTGTCAACTTTGGATAGTGTGGATTTTGTGCCAAGAAGAATTTCAGTTTTATTGCTGTTTAAGACATGAAGTGTCTTTTAATTAATAAAAATAAAGAACAAGCATTAACTTAAAAGGTGTGTCCAAACTTTTGACTGGTACTGTAGATTTAAAAAATATATATTTTTCTACACATGCTGCTGTTTTGTAGTCATTCTTGTTACTTTGGTTCCTGTAACTGTTGTTTTTTTGTATTATGAGCAGCATCAATCTTTCATCACTTCAGCTTTGCTTACAAAACCATTGATGGTTAAAATGAAACATTTAATCACCACATGCTTATAAATGTCAACCACTCCACCACTTCCATTTCTTTGAATAATATGATGTCCTAATTTCTGACATTTTTTTCTTTCAGTTTTAGCAGTGCTGTATTTGTTTCATGGTGTAATGTGAATGTGAGTGCAATATATATCCTTTTTAATAGTTAATTTTACATTACATGTATATCTACTCATTTGGCAGCAAGTTTTATGGAATAAAACTTGACAGTACTGACAGTATAACATTTAGCTCCTAAGGGCACTGATATTTATAGAAGAGACAAAAAAACAACAACAAAACAAAAACAAATGTAAGATGGTTTCTGGGGGAACTGAGAGGACTGAATGTGATGATGCTAGAGCTCCAGGTTGCTACAAATGTTAGTCATGAAGCTGTTAGATAAACTATAAATGTCACAAAATTCCAAAAAGTGTAACATACAATAGTAATACAAGAAGATGTGCACGCACACACCACACACACACACACACACACACACTTCTTTTTTTATTTCCCCCATCCTCTGTATTTTTATATTAATGTTAAATTAATGTAAATGTGAGATGAATGTTAAAGTCCTGTTTCTTGATTTGCTCCTCATGTTTTCTCAGGAGCAGAAAAATGGCATCGAGTTGTACGTGTCATCAGACAGAACAGGAGCGTCGGAGCCAGTGTCCTCAGAGGAAGTGATCCGCTCACTCAACATTAACACTCTGCACAGCAGCCTTGGTTCTTTCGGCATCACTGAGGTCTCTGCTGAGGTTTGTGTGCTGGAGAGCTTCCTGATTTTCAGTCAGCCTGTTGAGATGTTGAGATTAAAAAGGGTGTTGAGATAAAGTGGGGGAGGATCTCACTTTCATATTCATCAAGTCATCAAAACAAGCTCATCTCAAATTGTTCTTTGCTCTTAATCTGAAGGTTCACAACGATAATACATTTTTTATGTGCCTGCAAGGGCTGTGGTGAGGTAGTGTTTTATGAGCCAACATGTAAAATGTCTTCCAGAGTGGGAACGTAAATGATTTAACCGAAGCAATTAGTAACCCTTCAGACAGAGAGCCTGTTCAAGTACCCTTGTGGAAGAGGCTGTGTTGCTTCAATGGCATCATTTAGTGATTAACATTACAAAACCAGAAGTGAATGCTCACTCAGTCTGATAAACAGATTTTTTTTTTTTGCGAGAGAAAATAATTTTCTTTACCACATGCTCATTGTCATACTCAGTTTAGACATCCTTAGATATCACTGAACTGCTGGAAATTTCAAGTAAAAAGAGCAATTCATTAATTTTATAAAGAGCAATTCATGAATAACCATTTTACAATGGTTAGTATTGTTTTTTAATTTATAGTGCCTTGCAGAAGTATTCACTTCCCATCAGTCACTACTGTGAGAACCACCTTTGGCTGCAATTACAGCCAAAAGGCTTATGGGATATAATTCTATCATCTGGATCCTGATATTTTCGTCCATTCATCTTTGAAAAGTCAGTCAAGCCCTGTCAGAGTGGATGGAGATTAGAGCAGGAGTGTAGCCAGGCCCTGTGTAGTGAGGTGGCCAGTTTCAACCCAGTGGCAGTCTGGGGTGGGGCAAAATACTAATCTGCATTCATAGAAAATGGCATAATGTGGCTCCTCCTATCTGTGTATAGCCTGAGTAGGATCCCTACTGAGTAGACACATGCTAAGCAACATTGTCATAAGTAAAATAACATATTTTAGTTACAAATTTAATATTATTAGCTAACAGTAGCTGGTAATTAACTGAAGAAATCCAAAGTTATGCCTCCAGATTATCAATATGCTTAAAAATTGTGTCAGTGAAGCCTAAGAATAGTTCACATCTATGTTTTCTAGAAGAAATTGCTTGTTTCTGCATAACAGTGACAGTCCTTAATGTCGGAACATGATGAAACAAACTTCTGAGAAATGTTGCAGTGGGTGTTGCATTATTATTCAAGGGAGCTGAACACAGCAAAATTTAACAAGTCGTTCAGTTTCGCATGACATTGGTAATAGCACTGACTACTTACTACTACTCCTACTACTACTACTACTACTTCTAATAGTAGAAGTCATTTTACTATTACAATTACTATTGCTACTACTACTACTCCTGCACTGTTTACTACTACTACTATTATTAGGATGCAGTGCTGCAGCACAGCAACCTATGGGCTCCCCTAGGGGAGCCCATAGGTTGCAGTGCAAAGCACTGCAACTATTGTTCTTCTACGTGTTTCTTCTTCTTCTTCTTCTTCTTCTTCTTCTTCTTCTTATATTTATTATTCCTACGCAAATTTTGATTTCGAATAACTCAATAACCGTACGTCGCACACAGACAAACAATACATCAAAATGTGCGGCTCGATCGGACTCGCTATGCTATTACTTTTCTCTACAGATTACGATTTTTTCGCGACTACGTCGCGAAAAAATCGCCCCAAAAAACCCCATTCATTTCTATGGAATTAATTGAAAAAAAAGCACTTTTTCAAACATCCGCTGCTCTGGCATGCTTTCACCTAGAGACGTGATTCAAACTCTAAAACGTAGGAAAACTTCTCCTCTGTGGATCTGGCATTCAACTTTTCTGCTAGGTTCTACACTTTCGCATCAGGCCCGGCTCAAACGCCATGTGGGTTCTGGGAGAAAATCCGGCTTTTGAATGGGTGTCTATTGCGTTACACACCAGTGAAGCTCGTTAAGACACACACATAAGATTTTGTCAGGTGTCTGCTGTGTTTTGCTAAGGAGTAGGCCTCGAACAATCACAAATAACTCGACAACGAAAGCAGCTATTCACAAAATTCTTTCACAGTGAGCGCTAGAAGGGTCTCCTGAATAGACTGATGTAATTTTTTTGTCTGTATTGTTAAAAATGAGGATGCTACAGGGAGTTAAAAACGAGTGACTTTTCAGCCACGTTTATAATGGAAGTCAATGAGGCCTCTCACCTGTGCTCTCCTCACTTTGAGGCTTCTCATTCAAAAACCGTAAATCCTATCGTTTAGGTAGACACATTGTGTGAATCAGGACAAGTTTTCCTACTACTTTTGAGAAAATCATGTCTGTAGAGTGAAATTTGTGGGTGAAAACACAGTTTAAGCGAGAAAGTTTGAGCTTTATTTTCAACCTCTCTCCACTCTAAAAGTTATTTTAATATTCTATATGGAGGAATTTACCTCACCAAAGCTCTAAAAAACAACAGACAGCTTGATTAAATGGTCACAGCAAAAATTAAGACATCGATTTTTTTTTTTAGCTAACTGTAAACTGCCGTTGCTAACTGTTGTTGCCCTGAAAAGTTGCCGTGTCTCACCTAGTTGCCCGTTGCCAGCAACTTTGCTCGGCAACATTGCCCAAAAAGTTGCCCCGTGTATCATCACCATTATGGTGATGATACACGCGGCAACTTTTTGGGCAATGTTGCCGAGCAATGTTGCTGGGCAATTGCGTTTTGACTCTTTTCTATTGAGATTGGGCAACATTGCTTCTTTCTGAATGGTTTTGATAATCTCTGGCAACTTTTTGAGATAAGCCAATCAGAACGCGAGTATCGAGTCATGTGACCTCCGGTGAGGTTCGGATCAGAAATTTCAAACAAATATGGCGGCCGCTCAGTGTCAGTGGAGTGAAGAGATGGAGAGACTCCTCATCTGTTTTTACACCGGTAAGTTGTTATTTTAATATTCTATATGGAGGAATTTACCTCACCAAAGCTCTAAAAAACAACAGACAGCTTGATTAAATGGTCACAGCAAAAATTAAGACATCGATTTTTTTTTTTAGCTAACTGTAAACTGCTATTGCTAACTGTTGTTGCCCTGAAAAGTTGCCCTGTGTCTCACCTAGTTGCCCATTGCCAGCAACTTTGCTCGGCAACATTGCCCAAAAAGTTGCCCCGTGTATCATCACCATAACTCTCCTGTTCAGGCCCGTCACCATGCCGATTGGGGCCAGTGACGGGGCAGAGGGGGGCTGCTGTCTCAAGCACACACACAAATCATGCTCAAAATTTCAAACTTAAACTGTTTTCAGCCACAAATTTCACACTACAGACATAATTTTCTCAAAAGTAGTAGTCACACTTGTCCTAAAAAAAACCCATTCATTTCTATGGAATTAATTGGAAAAAAAAAGCACTTTTTCAAACATCCGCTGCTCTGAGAAACTGAGAAGAGGGCAGCCGACAGGCCTCACCTTAGCCGCCCACTTTATTAGGAACACTTCTGTTCGTACATACAAACTACAAACACTCTTCTTAGAGTTTATTTTATTTTTAAAAGGGACAGTGCACAAATTAAACATTATCCTTGTGGTAAGGACAGATGTCTGTCCCAGGTTATAGCAGTACATGCTAATTTCCGCCTGTAGTCACTTTGTTTATACTCTTGAATAGCTCTTCTTCATGACGGCTGCTGTCTCAAGCACACACACAATCATTGCATTGAAACATCATTGCGGGTCACACATTCACGGCCAGCGAACATGCGTGACCGAATTGCTTCGCGCACTGCATCCTCTCACAATTTCCCCCGGGGAATTGTCCGGTCTAGTTATTATTATTAGGATGCAGTGCAAAGCACTGCAACTATTGTTCTTCTACGTATTTCTTCTTCTTCTTCTTCTTCTTCTTATTCCTACGCAAATTTTGATTTCGAATAACTCAATAACCGTACGTCGCACACAGACAAACAATATATCAAATCCTGCGGCTCGATCGGACTCGCTAGGCTATTACTTTTCTCTACAGAATACGATTTTTTCGCGACGTAGTCGCGAAAAAATCGTCCAAAAAAACCCATTCATTTCTATGGAATTAATTGAAAAAAAAAGCACTTTTTCAACGTTTTTCAAACATCCGCTGCTCTGGCATGCTTTCACCTAGAGACGTGATTCAAACTCTAAAACGTAGGAAAACTTCTCTGTGGATCTGGCATTCAACTTTTCTGCTAGGTTCTACACTTTCGGATCAGGCCCGGCTCAAACGCCATGTGGGTTCCAGGAGAAAATCCGGCTTTTGAATGGGTGTCTATTGCGTTACACACCAGTGGACCTCGTTAAGTCAGAGTGGAGAGAGGTTAAAAAAAAAGGTCAAACTTTCTCGCTTAAACTGTGTTTTCAGCTACAAATTTCACTCTACAGACATGATTTTCTCAAAAGTAGTAGGAAAACTTGTCCTGATTCACACAATGTGTCTACCTAAACGATAGGATTTACGGTTTTTGAATGACAAGCATCAAACTGAGGACAGGGAAGCTGACAGGCTTCATTGACACACATTATAAACGTGAGAGAAACGTCACTCGTTTTTAAATCGCTCTAGTGTCGTTATTTTTAAGACTACAAACAAAAAAATACATCATTTTATTCAGGAGACCCTTCTAGCGCTCACTGTGAAAGAATTTTGTGAATAGCTGCTTCCGTTGTCGAGTTATTTGTCATTGTTCGAGGTCTGGTCCGTAGTAAAACACAGCACAAAATTCAAGACCTTGTGTGTCTTAGCTCATTGACACGCTTTATAAACGGGACAGAATAGTCACTCGTTTTTAAATCGCTCTAGTGTCGTTATTTTTAAGACTACAAACAAAAAAATACATCATTTTATTCAGGAGACCCTTCTAGCGCTCACTGTGAAAGAATTTTGTGAATAGCTGCTTCCGTTGTCGAGTTATTTGTCATTGTTCGAGGCCTGGTCCTTCGTAAAACACAGCACAAAATTCACTTCACCTTAGCCGCCCACTTTATTAGGAACACTTCTGTTCGTACATACAAACTACAAACACTCTTCTTAGAGTTTATTTTATTTTTAAAAGGGACAGTGCACAAATTAAACATTATCCTTGTGGTAAGGACAGATGTCTGTCCCAGGTTATAGCAGTACATGCTAATTTCCGCCTGTAGTCACTTTGGAAATACTCTTGAATAGCTCTTCTTCATGACGGCTGCTGTCTCAAGCACACACATAATCATTGCATTGAAACATCATTGCGGGTCACACATTCACGGCCAGCAAACATGCGTGACCGAATTGCTTCGCGCACTGCATCCTCTCACAATTTCCCCCGGGGAATTGTCCGGTCTAGTTATTATTAGGATGCAGTGCTGCAGCACAGCAACCTATGGGCTCCCCTAGGGGAGCCCATAGGTTGCAGTGCAAAGCACTGCAACTATTGTTCTTCTACGTATTTCTTCTTCTTCTTCTTCTTCTTCTTCTTCTTATTCCTACGCAAATTTTGATTTCGAATAACTCAATAACCGTACGTCGCACACAGACAAACAATATATCAAATCCTGCGGCTCGATCGGACTCGCTAGGCTATTACTTTTCTCTACAGAATACGATTTTTTCGCGACGTAGTCGCGAAAAAATCGTCCAAAAAAACCCATTCATTTCTATGGAATTAATTGAAAAAAAAAGCACTTTTTCAACGTTTTTCAAACATCCGCTGCTCTGGCATGCTTTCACCTAGAGACGTGATTCAAACTCTAAAACGTAGGAAAACTTCTCTGTGGATCTGGCATTCAACTTTTCTGCTAGGTTCTACACTTTCGGATCAGGCCCGGCTCAAACGCCATGTGGGTTCCGGGAGAAAATCCGGCTTTTGAATGGGTGTCTATTGCGTTACACACCAGTGGACCTCGTTAAGTCAGAGTGGAGAGAGGTTAAAAAAAAAGGTCAAACTTTCTCGCTTAAACTGTGTTTTCAGCTACAAATTTCACTCTACAGACATGATTTTCTCAAAAGTAGTAGGAAAACTTGTCCTGATTCACACAATGTGTCTACCTAAACGATAGGATTTACGGTTTTTGAATGACAAGCATCAAACTGAGGACAGGGAAGCTGACAGGCTTCATTGACACACATTATAAACGTGAGAGAAACGTCACTCGTTTTTAAATCGCTCTAGTGTCGTTATTTTTAAGACTACAAACAAAAAAATACATCATTTTATTCAGGAGACCCTTCTAGCGCTCACTGTGAAAGAATTTTGTGAATAGCTGCTTCCGTTGTCGAGTTATTTGTCATTGTTCGAGGTCTGGTCCGTAGTAAAACACAGCACAAAATTCAAGACCTTGTGTGTCTTAGCTCATTGACACGCTTTATAAACGGGACAGAATAGTCACTCGTTTTTAAATCGCTCTAGTGTCGTTATTTTTAAGACTACAAACAAAAAAATACATCATTTTATTCAGGAGACCCTTCTAGCGCTCACTGTGAAAGAATTTTGTGAATAGCTGCTTCCGTTGTCGAGTTATTTGTCATTGTTCGAGGCCTGGTCCTTCGTAAAACACAGCACAAAATTCACTTCACCTTAGCCGCCCACTTTATTAGGAACACTTCTGTTCGTACATACAAACTACAAACACTCTTCTTAGAGTTTATTTTATTTTTAAAAGGGACAGTGCACAAATTAAACATTATCCTTGTGGTAAGGACAGATGTCTGTCCCAGGTTATAGCAGTACATGCTAATTTCCGCCTGTAGTCACTTTGGAAATACTCTTGAATAGCTCTTCTTCATGACGGCTGCTGTCTCAAGCACACACATAATCATTGCATTGAAACATCATTGCGGGTCACACATTCACGGCCAGCAAACATGCGTGACCGAATTGCTTCGCGCACTGCATCCTCTCACAATTTCCCCCGGGGAATTGTCCGGTCTAGTTATTATTAGGATGCAGTGCTGCAGCACAGCAACCTATGGGCTCCCCTAGGGGAGCCCATAGGTTGCAGTGCAAAGCACTGCAACTATTGTTCTTCTACGTATTTCTTCTTCTTCTTCTTAATCTTCTTATTATTCCTACGCAAATTTCGATTTCGATTAACTCAATAACCGTACGTCGCACACAGACAAACAATATATCAAAACGTGCGGCTCGATCGGACTCGCTATGCTATTACTTTTCTCTACAGAATACGATTTTTTCGCGACGTAGTCGCGAAAAAATCGTCGAAAACCCCCCCATTCATTTCTATGGAATTAATTGAAAAAAAAGCACTTTTTCAACATCTTTCAAACGTCCGCTGCTCTGGCATGCTTTCACCTAGAGACGTGATTCAAACTCTAAAACGTAGGAAAACTTCTCTGTGGATCTGGCATTCAACTTTTCTGCTAGGTTCTACACTTTCGGATCAGTCCCGGCTCAAACGCCATGTGGGTTCCGGGAGAAAATCCGGCTTTTGAATGGGTGTCTATTGCGTTACACACCAGTGAAGCTCGTTAAGTCAGAGTGGAGAGAGGTTGAAAAAAAAGGTCAAACTTTCTCGCTTAAACTGTGTTTTCAGCCACAAATTTCACTCTACAGACATGATTTTCTCAAAAGTAGTAAGAAAACTTGTCCTGATTCACACAATGTGTCTACCTAAATGATAGGATTTACAGTTTTTGAATGAGAAGCCTCAAAGTGAGGAGAGCACAGGTGAGCGGCCTCATTGACTCCCATTATAAACGTGGCTGAAAAGTCACTCGTTTTTAACTCCCTGTAGCGTCCTCATTTTTAACAATACAGACAAAAAAATTACATCAGTCTATTCAGGAGACCCTTCTAGCGCTCACTGTGAAAGAATTTTGTGAATAGCTGCTTTCGTTGTCGAATTATTTGTGATTGTTCGAGGCCTACTCCTTAGCAAAACACAGCAGACACCTGACAAAATCTTGTGTGTGTGTCTTAACTCTCCTGTTCAGGCCCGTCACCATGCCGATTGGGGCCAGTGACGGGGCAGAGGGGGGCTGCTGTCTCAAGCACACACACAAATCATGCTCAAAATTTCAAACTTAAACTGTGTTTTCAGCCACAAATTTCACACTACAGACATAATTTTCTCAAAAGTAGTAGTCACACTTGTCCCAAAAAAACCCCATTCATTTCTATGGAATTAATTTAAAAAAAAGCACTTTTTCAAACATCCGCTGCTCTGGCATGCTTTCGCCTAGAGACGTGATTCAAACTCTAAAACGTAGGAAAACTTCTCCTCTGTGGATCTGGCATTCAACTTTTCTGCTAGGTTCTACACTTTCGGATCAGTCCCGGCTCAAACGCCATGTGGGTTCCGGGAGAAAATCCGGCTTTTGAATGGATGTCTATTGCGTTACACACCAGTGAAGCTCGTTACCTTAGAGTGGAGAGAGGTTGAAAAAAAAGCTCAAACTTTCTCGCTTAAACTGTGTTTTCAGCCACAAATTTCACTCTACAGACATGATTTTCTCAAAAGTAGTAGTAAAACTTGTCCTGATTCACATAATGTGTCTACCTAAACGATAGGATTTACAGTTTTTGAATGAGAAGCCTCAAACTCAGGAGACTGCAGCTGAAAGGCCTCATTGACACCCATTATAAACGTGACAGAAAAGTCTCTCATTTTTAACTCGTTCTAGTGTCGTCATTTTTAACACTACAGACAAAAAATTACATCAGTTGATTCAGGAGACCCTTCTAGCACTCACTGTGAAAGAATTTTGTGAATAGCTGCTTCCATTGTCGAGTTATTTGTCATTGTTCGAGGCCTGGTCCTTCATAAAAAAACAGCAGAAAACTCCAGACTTTGTGTGTCTTAGCTCATTGACACCCATTATAAAAGTGACAGAAAAGTCTCTCATATTTAACACTACAGACAAAAAATTACATAAGTCTATTCAGGAGACCCTTCTAGCGCTCACTGTGAAAGAATTTTGTGAATTTCTTTTTTTTTGTGAAAAAAAAAACAGACTCGGTCGGCATGACACTTCACCTTAGCTGCCCACTTTATTAGGAACACTTCTGTTCGTACATACAAACTACAAACACTCTTCTTAGAGTTTAGAGTTTATATTTTTAAAAGGGACAGTGCGGCATTGTAGCTTCATAGCAGGTCACACGTTCACGGCCAGTGAACATGCGTGACCGAATTGCTTCGCGCACTGCATCCTCTCACAATTTCCCCCGGGGAATTGTCTGGTCTAGTTATTATTATTATTATTATTATTACAAACCCCATCTCCGGAATAGTTGGGATATTTTCCAAAATGTAATAAAAACACAAATCTGTGATTTGGTAATTCACGTGAAGCTTTATTTGACAAAAGTACAAAGAAAGGATTTTCAATAGTTTTACTTACCAACTTAACTATATTTTGTAAATATAAATGAAGATAGAATTTGATGCTTGCAACACACTCAAAAGAAGTTGGGACAGAAGCAAAATAAGACTGAAAAGTTCATATTCAAGTAACACCATTTTGGAAGATTCCACAAGAAGCAGGTTAATTGGTAACAAGTGAGGGTATCATGACTGGGTATAAAAGGAGCATGCATGAAAGACTCAGTCTTTGCGAGCAAGGATGGGGCGTGGCTCACTCCTTTGTGCCAAAATTTGTGAGAGAATTGTTAGTTAATTCAAAAAGATTTTTAGGTATATAATATTGTGGTATATTTAGGTATATAATATTGTGAACAGATTCAGGGAATTCAGACACATCTTAGTGTGTAAAGGGCAAGGTCAGAAACCACTACTGAATGTGCGTGAATTCAAGCCTTTAGGCAGCACTGCCTGAGAAACTGTCATGCTAATGTGACAAATATAGCCACATGGGCTCGGGAGTTCTTCGGAAAACCATTGTCACTTAACACAGTCCGCCATTGCATCCAGACATGCAACTTGAAACTGTATTATGCAAGGAGGAAGCCATTCATCAATTCTATGCAGAAATGCTGCTGATTTCCCTGGGCCTGAACTCATCTCAGATGGACCGAAAGACAGTGGAACCGTGTGCTGTGGTCAGATGAGTCCACATTTCAGCTTGTTTTTGGGAAAAGCGAACATCGAGTTCTCAGTGCCAAAGGTGAAAATGACCATCCAGTTTGTGATCAGAGAAAGGTGCAAAAGCCAGCATCTGTGATGGTATGGGGGGCATCAGTGCCCATGCCATGGGTGAGTTGCATGTGACTGAAGGTACCATTGATGCTGAGGTGTATATTGGGGTTTTAGAGAGATACATGTTGCTATCAAGGTGATGTCTCTTCCTGGGAAGTCCATGCTTATTTCAGCAGGACAATGCCAGGCCTCATTCTGCACAGGCGACAACAGTGTGGCTTCTTAGACACAGAGTGCGTGTGCTTGACTGGCCTGCTGCCAGTCCAGATCTATCTCCTATTGAGGATGTATGGCACATCATGAAGAGGAGAATCAGACAACACTGACCATGGACCATTGAGCAGCTGAAGTCTTGTATCAAGCAAGAATAGACATCAATTCCAATTGCAAAACTGCAACAATTAGTATCCTCAGATCCCATACAATTAAAGAGTGTATTAAAAGGAAAGGTGATGTGATACAATGGTAATAATGCCTCTGTCTCAACCTTTTTTGAGTGTGTTACAGGCAATAAATTCCAGCTTCATTTATATTTGCAAAATACAATTAAGTTGGTCAGTAAAACTATTGAAAATCTTTTCTTTGTATTTTGTCAATTAAATAAAGGTTCATGTGAATTACCAAATCACAAATTTTTGTTTTTATTGCATTTTGGAAAATATCCCAACTTTTCTGGAAATGGGGTTTGTATTATTATTATTATTATTATTATTATTACAGATGATCGTGATAGCAATACAATTAAGAGATATTTAAAAAACATGAAACAACTTTTAGACATGTTTCAGCATATCTTATGCCATCTTCAGTTTAATGAGGCAGGCCTCGACATTAGCACTTGCCCGATGACCCGGCGGTGTTTTTTCCGTCTTTCGGGCCAGTTTGGGCCACTAAATTTGGCCAAACAGTGGCCTGGGCGGGCCAGTACGTTTTCGATACAGATTAACAATTTTATTACTCATATTTTACCCAGAATTGTGAAGAAATTGTTCATAAAATGCACCTTTTCGATACGAGGTCCGCCATCTTTGTTTTCGTCACCCTCCGCTCCGCAGCAGGAGTGTGTCATCTTCATGCATCTTCGGAGATGTTCGGCGCTGTTCGGAAGCGTCATTTTGGCGGGAAAATAGCATCTTGTAGACGAAGACGGTTGCGGCAAGGAGACCATCAGAACGGTGAAATTCAAATAGAAATATGTTCAAACTCCATGCTCCCCAACCTGGCCAAAGGCCAGGTAAACAGTTTGAGCTAAAAACAAACTTCTCATTGTCCGATCATCGCCATCTTTATACCACTTTCTGCCTCTTCCGCTAGAGAGTTCAGTGGTGTCATTCATTCATAAATATGATCGTGCATAAATTAACTATCGGGTGTGTGGCAGCGGGGGCGTGGCCAAGCGCCGGTCTGTGACAGGAGGGCAGAGTCAGGGAAGGTAAGTGGCAGAATCACTACACCTGTTGTCAATTAACCTGTGTTTGTGTCATCCCAGTGACTGCGCCCTATAAAGAGAGAGAGAGAGAGAGAGAGCAGAGGAAGGGAACTCTCTCTCCCCAGCCAGACGACTTGTGTGTGTGTGTGTGTGTGCGTGCGTGCGTGCATGGCTGAGAGAGTGTCGTTTGCATCTGAAAAGAGCAAAAATAAACAGTGATTGAACTTTATTCTGGCCTGCCGTCTTTATGTGCTCCTCCCCCTCCTACGAACTGCCACAGTGGTGCCGAAACCCAGGACCTGGAGCACAGCAGCCTAACAGCCCCATGGAGTCCTCCCCGTTCGCCGAACTGGTCCACGCCCTCGCCAAGGCCCAGCAAAGCCAGCACCAGGTGCTACTCACCCTCCGAAAGGAGCAAGAACAGCGGTTCGAGGCCCTGGTGTTTGCCCAACAAGAAGATCGACAGGCGTTCCGGCACCTCCTCGTGTCAGCGGGGTCCACCAACACTCCCACCGTGGGCCCGTCCCCCCTCACCCTAACAAAGATGGGCCCGCAGGACGACCCCGAGGCATTCATCACGCTCTTCGAGCAAGTCGCAGAAACCTCGGGGTGGCCGATGGAGCGGGGTGCCTCCTCCCCCTGCTAACGGGAGAGGCACAGCTGGCCGCGTTACAGCTCCCCACCGACCGTCGGCTGGCCTACGCGGACCTTCACCGGGCCATCCTCCAGCGCGTGGGGCGCACCCTGGAACAGCAGCGGCAGCACTTCCGCGCTTTGCGCTTGGAGGAAGTCGGCCGGCTGTTTGCGTTCGGCCAGCAACTCCGGGACGCCTGCTGGCGGTGGTTGAGGGCTGACAACCGCTACGCCGAGGGGATCATCGACCAGGTGGTGCTGAAGCAATACATCGCACACTTGCCAGCGGGAACCACGGAGTGGGTCCAGTGCCACCGCCCGGCGTCGCTGGATCAGGCAGTCGAGCTGGCGGAGGACCATATGGCGGCTGTCCCGGCGGCAGGACAGCAGACAGCCTCTTCTCTTCTCTCCTCTTCTCTCTCTCTCTCCCCCTCTCCTCCTGTGTCTCGTCCTTGCCCCATTCCCCCACTGCGGAGGTGGGTGCCGGCGCCACTTGTGCCGGCCCGCCACACCTGCATGCCCTCCCGTTTCTCCCTTCTGTGTCTGTCTCTCCCCCCCCTCAGGTGAGTGAGCCCCAGAACACCGGTGCGGAGAGGAAGCCTGGGCCAGTTTGCTGGCGCTGCGGGGAGCCGGGCCACCTCCAACAACAGTGCACGGTCATGGAGGTGGGCGCAGTGGTTCGGATCCCCGACGCGCCAGGAGCCGCCCTCGATCGGGCCGGAGCGTATCGCATACCGGTGAGTATCCAAGGGGATACATATCAGGCGTTGGTGGATTCTGGTTGTAATCAGACCTCAATCCACCAAAGCCTGGTTCAAGACGAGGCATTGGGGGGAGCACAGGCGGTGAAGGTGTTGTGTGCGCACGGGGACGTTCACAGCTACCCTTTGGTGTCGGTCCATATTTTTTTCAGAGGGGAAAATTTTATAGTGAAGGCGGCGGTTAATCCTTGCCTTACCCACTCTTTAATTTTGGGGACAGATTGGCCGGGATTTCGGGATTTAATGACACGCTTAGTAAAGAGTGGGTCCTGCCATTTAACAGGGGGAGGTCCCAGTGTCGCTTTGGCGGGAGCAGCTGTCACAGAGCCGTCTACATCATCTCCGCGTCAAAGTAAGGAGCCACCGGCTCCTCCTCTCTCTGTTGGGGAATCCCTCGCAGATTTCCCATTAGAGCAGTCGCGAGACGAGACTCTGCGGCATGCGTTTGACCAAGTGAGAGTAATCGATGGTCAAACGCTCCCGCCGAACGCCACCCCGTCCTTCCCCTACTTCGCGATTATGAAGGATAGGTTATACCGAGTGACGCAGGACACTCAAACTAAGGAGCGAGTCACGCAGCTTTTAATTCCAAAGATCCGCCGGGAATTGGTATTCCAGGCGGCTCACTTTAATCCCATGGCTGGACACCTAGGGCAGGATAAGACACTAGCCCGAATAATGGCCCGATTCTATTGGCCAGGAATTTGCGGCGACGTTCGTAGGTGGTGTACGGCGTGCCGCGAATGCCAGTTAGTGAATCCAGCGGCCATTCCAAAAGCGCCTTTGTGCCCTCTACCTTTAATCGAGACCCCGTTTGAAAGAGTTGGGATGGATCTCGTCGGGCCATTAGATCGGTCGACACGAGGGTACCGTTAGTTCTGGTGGACTATGCAACGCGATACCCGGAAGCAGTGCCTCTGCGCAATATCTCAGCACGCAGTATTGCGGAGGCGCTTTTCCGGGTTATCTCCCGAGTTGGAATCCCAAAAGAGATTCTGACTGATCAAGGCACCACGTTTATGTCACGGACACTGCGCGAACTGTATGGGTTATTGGGGATTAAGCCGATCCGCACCAGCGTGTATCACCCACAAACGGACGGTTTAGTGGAACGGTTCAACCGCACCCTCAAGAATATAATTAAAAAATTCGTAAGTGAGGACGCATGTAATTGGGATAAGTGGCTCGAGCCCTTGCTGTTTTCAGTGCGAGAGGTCCCCCAAGCCTCCACGGGGTTCTCCCAATTTCGAATTATTATATGGGCGTAAGCCGGGCAGCATTCTAGATGTGCTGCACGAAAATTGGGAGGAGGGACCTTCACAAAGCAAAAACAAAATTCAATACGTTATGGACCTGCGCGCAAAACTCCACACCCTCACCCACCTAACCCATGAGAATTTGCGGCAGGCCCAAGAACGGCAAACCCGCCTGTACAACAAGGGTACGCGCCTTAGAGAGTTTGCACCGGGAGATAAAGTACTCGTACTGTTGCCCACATCAAGCTCCAAATTGGTTGCCAAGTGGCAAGGACCCTTTGAGGTCACACGGCGAGTCGGGGACGTCGACTACGAGGTGAGGCGAATGGACAGGGGTGGGGCGCTACAGATTTACCACCTCAATCTGCTTAAACTCTGGAATGAGGAGGTCCCCATGGTGTTGGTGTCGGTGGTTCTGGAGAAGGCGGAGCTGGGGCCGGAGGTCCAAAAGGGGCATTGGCCGGTCCCCAGTGGAGACCACCTCTCCCTGACCCAACTCGTGGAGGTCGCCCAGTTGCAGACCGAGTTTTCGGATGTGTTCTTGCCCCTGCCCAGTCGCACTAACCTCATAGAGCACCACATAGAGACGCCCCCGGGGGTGGTAGTGTGTAGCCGCCTTTACAGGCTACCCGAACACAAAAAAAAGGTGGTTCGGGAAGAACTCGAGGCCATGCTCGAAATGGGCATCATCGAGGAGTTCCACACTGACTGGAGCAGCCCGGTGGTCTTGGTACCCAAGGCCGACGGGTCGGTCCGGTTCTGTGTGGACTATAGAAAAGTCAACGCGGTATCTAAATTTGATGCGTACCCAATGCCTAGGATTGATGAGTTGCTCGATCGACTAGGCACGGCTCGCTTTTATTCGACACTGGATTTGACAAAGGGATACTGGCAGATCCCCTTGACTCCGCTATCCCGAGAAAAAACGGCCTTTTCCACACCGTTCGGATTACACCAATTCGTCACACTTCCGTTCGGGCTGTTTGGGGCGCCCGCTACGTTTCAGCGGCTGATGGACCGGGTCCTCCACCCCCAGGCCACCTATGCGGCCGCATACCTTGATGACATCATCATCTATAGTAATGACTGGCCGAGGCATCTCAAACATCTGAGGGCCGTCCTTAGGTCGCTGAGGCGAGTGGGTCTCACAGCCAACCCGAAGAAGTGTGTGATTGGGCGGGTGGAAGTACGGTATCTGGGCTTCCACTTGGGCAATGGGCAGGTGCTGCCCCAAATTAACAAGACCGCAGCAATTGCGGCCTGTCCGAGGCCCAAGACCAAAAAGGGGGTGAGACAGTTCCTGGGGCTGGCTGGCTATTATCGGAGGTTTATACCTAATTATTCGGACATCACCAGCCCGCTGACTGATCTCACTAAAAAGGGGGCACCAGATCCGGTCCAGTGGATGGAGCAATGCCAGCGGGCTTTTTCTGAGGTAAAAGCCGCACTGTGTGGGGGGCCACTTTTACACTCCCCTGACTTTTCTCTCCCCTTTATATTACAGACCGATGCGTCGGACAGAGGGCTGGGGGGCGGTTTTGTCCCAGGAGGTGGAGGGGGAGGACCACCCAGTCCTATACATCAGCAGGAAGCTGTCGGTGCTACAGCACCATAGAGTGCCTGGCAAGAGTGCCTGGCAATCAAGTGGGCGGTCCTCACCCTCCGTTACTACCTGCTGGGGCGCCCTTTCACCCTCTGTTCGGACCACGCGCCCCTCCAGTGGCTCCACCGCATGAAGGATGCCAACGCGCGGATCACCCGTTGGTATCTGGCACTCCAACCCTTTAATTTCAAGGTGGTCCACAGGCCGGGGGCGCAGATGGTCGTGGTGGACTTCCTCTCCCGTCAAGGGGGGGGGGAGTCGGCTGCAGGCCGGACGGCTGCCCGGCCGCCCGGCCTGAGTCGGGCGGTGGGGGTATGTGGCAGCGTGGCCAAGCGCTGGTCTGTGACAGGAGGGCTGAGTCAGGGAAGGTAAGTGGCAGAATCACTACACCTGTTGTCAATTAACCTGTGTTTGTGTCTTCCCAGTGACCGCGCCCTATAAAGAGAGAGAGAGAGAGCAGAGGAAGGGAGCTCTCTCTCCCCAGCCAGATGACTTGTGTGTGTGTGTGTGTGTGTGTGTGTGTGTGTGTGTGTGTGTGTGTGCGTGCGTGCGCGTGCATGGCTGAGAGAGTGTCGTTTGCATCTGAAAAGAGCAAAAATAAACAGTGATTGAACTTTATTCTGGCCTGCCGTCTTTCTGTGCTCCTCCCCCTCCTACAAACTGCCACAGGGTGTTAACGAACGGCTTCATTTTGAACTCGGCAGCCAATCAGAGCGTGCGACGTCATGCTCGGTTTACAACTCGCCGAATATGGCGCTAAATCGTAAAACAGCATTTCAACACGCGCTTTAGCTTCAGATGGTGTAAAATCGTTCAGACTTTGTATATTAATATCAAAATTTCAGGATACACTGCCAAGAAATATGGCTACACATGTATCAACTTTTAGTGATTAAAGAATGAAGTATAAATGTTGGTTGCTATGACTGAAATAGAAGAACAGATAAAATAATGTGGTAAATTAGATCTGATCCCGTATATTATATTATTCAAATATCCAAAGATGATGAAATCTATCAAAATAGCCAAACTAGGTCTACATTAGTTCATTACAACAAAAATGATAACTATTCTGACCCTCTCTGGTACAACCAGACCATGCTAAACCCAGTGTACCCCCAGTTGCTAGGGTATCTGCTGTTGCCTTGGCAACAGTTTATGCAAATGAGCTGAATTTGCAAAAATTTACTACTCGTTCCCCCAAGGACATATCCTGAAAATTTGGTGTTTATATCTTGTCTTATTAAAAAAAAAATACAACATTTCACCCCTTTTTGGCTCACCTGAGCATACCTGTTAATTAGCTAATTAACAGGTAATTAGGGTTATAAATCACCATCGAGCAGGTAAGGCTTTGCAAAAATCTCACTAGATTATTCCCCAAAGTCCACCCTTTCAGGAAATGTATGGTTTGTCAATGATTCTCATGATATTTTTTTAATTAAGAAATAAAACTTCTTCATGGGCAATAAAAATGCCCATTTAAATCCAGCATGGTAAGGGTTAGTATGCCACCCTCACCTTTCATCCAGACTTGGGACTGGCCTGTGTGTGTCTTGTGGCTATTATATAAAGATGTATTTAAAAAGTTCATTGTAATTCTATTTCTATAAGAATATCTACAGTGGTGAGAATTAAATATCTACAATGTTGAGAATATATGAGTCAAAGTTGAAACCATGACAAAAAAGGAAAATATGTCTACATCACACAGGGTGGGTTACAGGCAAAGCTTATTTTATAAACAAGCTAGTTGCATGGTGAGGCAAAACTTAGCTTATTCTAAAACTTATACAAACAATTGTTAATGTAAAACAGTAATCAACAGCATGTGTTAAACGAACAGAGAACAAGAACAAAGGAAATTTTTAAATGTAACTAAGAATTTGATAGAACAAGAAATGCAAACAATAAAATATCAATGTGAACAAACAATAAAGATATAATAATGTTAGCAAAATATGAATAATCTTATTTTCATTAATTTCACCTTAAAATGCACCAGAATGCACGAATATGAATTGAAAAATAAAAATTTTCCGGGGGAGGGCCCCCAGACCCCCCCTTTGTGCAAGCACCTGTGGTGCTTGCAGCGGCTGCCTGCGGCGGCCACCACATTTTCCATTTGGGCCAGTAACTTTTCAATTCCACTGGCCCAATGGGGCACCAGTGGTAAATGCTTAATGTCTAGGCCTGTGAGGAATGACTATTTTTGCATCACATGACAATATATATACACCATGGATCAATTAACCAATTACAACACCAATTAAACAATTAAGATAAATCATAGGGTAAGGAAAGTGTTAAAGTGTTTAACTTGTTTATTCAATTCAGGATTAATCTGTCTAATATAAAAAGCCTCTATAAGTTTGAGTTCACAGGATGTTTTAGCAGAATCTAAGATAATGAAAGATTATCTTAAATTATCTTAGATTCTGCTAAAACATCTTTTGAATTCAAACCTAAAGAGTTTTTTTTTTTATAGTAGACAGATTAATCCTGATGAGCTGCGATGAAATGGTCCCTGTCAGCCTCTGAAGTGAGCTGTGGGGAGCAAGCTGTGGAGTGGAGGCCACCCTTTTGGCCTCTAGAGTGAGCTGTGGAGTGGAGGCTGCCCTATTGGCCTCTGGAGCAAACCATGGGGAGCAAGCTGTGGAGAGGAGGCCACTGTGTCGGCCTCTAGAGTGAGCTGTGGAGAGGAGGCCATCCTGTCGGCCTCTGGAGCAAGCTGTGGAGAGGAGGCCATCCTGTCTTCCACTGGAGCGAGCTGTGAGGAGTGGCTATGGAGAGGAGGTCACTCTGTCAGCCTTTGGAGCAAGCTGTGGAGAGGCGGCCGCCCTGTCATCCTCTTGGGTATCCACTCCTTTGTCGGGTGCCGGTATGTCCAGCTCTAGCCGTTTTAGGAACCATACCAATCCCGGTTTAGGCACCATGACACTGGCATGCCTGCTCTTTTCCACTGCATCCATAGTGTCGGCGAAGTATTCTGGGAGGCAGATGACGGATGTGATCGCAGAAAGAGTTTATTTACAAAGCAGGCAAATGATACAAAACATGAGGCAAAAGCAGGATTGTGAAACAGGCAAGGGTCAAACAGAACATAAGAGGTAAGGTGAAAGGCAGAGTCCAAAGAAACAAAACAAGGTCAAGGGCCAGAGTAGCAAAAACACAGAACAAGGGCTAGGTAACAAAGTACTGTGCGTATACTCTGTCTGTGTATAGTCTGTGTGCTTTCAGAGTCCTTATATGTGCATGCCGTGATTGCCTTCTAATCTAGAACAGATGCATAGAGATTAATCCTTGCGGCGTGCACCACTCACTCAGAGTGCAAATGTGTGTGGATGTGAGTGACAGTTCAAGGCGTGCCAAGCACAGATATGACAGTACTATTACTCATACTTCTGCACTGATTATTATTATTATTATTATTATTATTATTATTATTATTACTGCTGCTGCTGTTACTATTACAACTACTACTTCTGCTACTGTTACTGCTGTTACTACTACTACTACTATTATTATTATTAATGTCTCACTGGAGTGGCTAGAGGACTGGCTATGCTTCACACTTGCTTCCCCTTAACTTTGCCCATGGCTGCAATTTTCAAGTCTTGCCTCAGATTCTCGATCGGAATAATGTCTGGGCTTTGACTGTCTCATTCGAACTCCTTCAGATTCTAGGTTTTGAACTGATCCAGTCTAGCTTTGGCAGCATGCATAGATATTGGCTGTTGGAATATAAACCATCGCCTCACCAGATTTCTCTAGTGTCTCATATTGTAAGATTATAAGATTCTATGCGGCTTTCAATACTGAGGGATCATGCATATGTGCCCAGAATGGACTAGTTTGAGGCAGCTCCAACATCTTAGATGTGTGACTTCCTGTAGGTTCTCTTTTCATCAGCTTGCTGCCTCAGCATGAACTTGTGTTGCAAGAGACCCTTCCTCATCAAGCTTCCAGGAGTTCCTGTCTGAAGAGACTGACTACCAAGTGCTGGGGTTGATGCCAGGGGTCTTGGTCACGTTAACAGACATCCTTGTAGCATAACTTTGATTTTTCTATTGGCCACTCTCCTGATACCAGTTCCCAAAAGAAGAGGTTCTTGGGTATCCAAGAGCAGGGTATCCAAGAGCAGGCTATACTTCCTTAGGAGGCTGCGGTCCTTTAACATCTGCAGGAAACTCCTGTGGATGTTCTATCAGTCTGTGGTCGCCAGTGTCCTGTTTTACACCGTGGTGTGCTGGGGGGACAGCACATCCAAGAAGGACACATCCAGGCTGGACAAACTGATCAGGCGGGCCGGCTCTGTGGTCGGCATGAAGCTGGACTCTCTGGTGACGGTGGCAGAGAAGAGGTCTATGGACAAACTATTGAACATCATGGACGATGCCAGTCACCCTCTGCGCATCGTTATCAGCAACCAGAAGAGCCTGTTCAGTGACAGAATGCTCCTTCCCAAGTGCAGGACGAACAGACTCAAAAACTCCTTTGTCCCTCACGCCATCAGACTGTACAACTCCTCTCTGGCGGGGAGGAGGGGTAACAGGAGGACAGAGGACGGGAAGGAGCAGTAGCCTAGCCTAGCCTAACAATAAGCAATACCGGACAATGTGCAATATAATGTGCAATATCTTTCCTGCTTCCCCCCCCCACATACACACACTTACCCTAACCCCACTTCTCCCCCTTTCCCCCCTCCCCCTTCCTCTCTTCCCCATATCTTATTCTTTTATATTTGTATATGTAAATACTTAATTTATTTTAATTTATCTAGAAGTTTTTCTTTATTTCTTTTCTTTGTTTATCTGTAATGATGCTGCTGGAATCTTAATTTCCCTGAGGGAACCCTCCCAAAGGGATCAATAAAGTTTTATCTAATCTAATCTAATCTATCGGCCATGCATGAGACGTGACCCAGATATAAAGAACGAACTGTTGCCCATGCAGCAGGTTCCCCCTCTCTACATCAGTGGTGTTGACCAAGGGAAAGGCAACACCCAGTACAGCTTGGCACCAGTGACATTGCAGGAGTTGCCAGAATGAAGCTGTAAACAGCAACAGACTGTCTTGGGAACTCTGGTTCCAGATTTTTATCAGGGTTTACTCCCCAACCTCCTCCCATGTGGATATAACCATAAGGCTGTGGAGGTTTGATTATGTGGTTTTCCTCCTCCTAGAAGGACTACTGGCCAATGCTAACGAGCTCCATTTGCCCATGAAGATGGATTTGAGACTATTAAACATATTTCTAGTCATTATTTAAAGCTTGAAATCAATTTGTAAACAATCATGTTCTATTGGCAGATTTTAGCACTAATTTTAAGCATCTAGAAAGAAACAATGTTACACATTTTAATGTTATAATTAGGCATGCAATGATATAGCATGCAATGCTAAATCATGAGACAAATTTATGATGATTTGAATCAATGAAATAAAAAAATTAATTGCGATTATTACTGGGCTGTATAATCTCTTAGTTTTTTTCTAGCGGTAATTGTATTGTTTAGACAGCAAAAGAGGCAATAATGTACAGTAGAAGGAATACACGTGACTTCACTGTAGGCGGAAGTAACACAGCTCTGTTTTTGTGGCATTACACACACACCCCACACACACACACACAAAAAAACATCTAAAATGGGAAAGAACTGTTATGCGATTGATTGTACAAATAAATTTAAAAATAAATTGGAGCTCTCTTTTTACAGACTGCTGAAAGATAAAGAAAAGAGAAGCAAATGTAGGTTGTAAAAATGTTCATAAAAATGTATTAAGAAAAAGCCTATTTGTTATTAACTTTTTCATTTTTAATAAAATGAATTAAAGTGGAGTTGACCCATGTGCAATTTGACTTGTTGTGAGTGACAAAGTGACCATATGTCATTAATAATTAATAGGCCATTATATTTTATTCCAGCCTTTACAAATATGGGTAAATGATCATTGTTGGTTATTAAGAAAAACAGAGAAACAAGTTTTTTCTAATTTAACAAAATAATTATTTGAGTTGAAGGAAAATAATAGGAAAATAAATGTTGCATTTTTGGGGAATAAAATTTTGTTCATTTAATTTAAAAAAAATATATATAAATAGAGTCAGAAAATTGAATCATGAACCCAGTACCGTAAATTGAATCGAGTTGAATGGTGCATTGGTGAATCATTACATGAAATACAGGGCTAGTCAAAATTATGTGAACACTTAAATGGTAGAAGCCATTTATTCACAAAACATATATCATATGTGCAAGATGATTTACAGGACGGTCTCAACCTGTTCGAGCAACAGTACCATTTAAAGCCTGGGCACACATTTCACGGTCACGGCGCACCACACATTCAGGAGAAAAATAATCCATTCGTGTTAACATAATTTTGACTAACCCTGTACTAGCTACATTTGAGTGTATTCGAGATATTTTCACTTGATAAGTCATTTCTTGCAGTGCATACTTGAGCAAACTTCAGGAAACATTAAACTTAGCGTAACATAGCGATAAAAGGTGCAAGAGTAATGCTTTTATAATCATGAAAAGTATCTGTTTTCTAGTTTGTAGTTGTCGGTTTGTGTTTTGAGTCAGCTGACAACAACAACCATCCTTTGCTGTGATTATTAGCTGTGCAGCAGTGGAGGTGTGGCTGATGAGGGGGTGAGAACATGACAGGACGCATGCTTGTCTCCTGCTCTGTTCCGGGGTTCAGATGAAACTTCAGAGGGCTGTGTGTGTGTGTGTGTGTGTGGGCAGGCCTAGGGGTGGAGTGAGCTTCCTCTCTCACTCCATATGTCAGAAGAAATTTGTCTTGAGTGCTGCACGTTACTCCTTGCATCACCTGTATAGGCAGGCAACAAAAGCACACTTTTTTGTGGCACGCGAGTGTGTGAGTGCGAGTCCGGGCTCGGGCGAGCCACCCGTGTCTGGACTGGTTGTGAAGTCTCAGACTTGCTCGTGCTCACTGTTAGAGGTGAGCTAGACAAAGATGATCTCTTGAAGGATTTGTTATTTAGCATGAAAACATGTTTTTTAAATGTTTATCATTATTTATTAATATTCTCTAGAAGAATGTACTTCAAGGCCAGCATGAAAGGGACAACGTGTGGAGCAATGAAGGCTTCTATGTTGTGGTCATCTTCCTCACGATCTTCATCATCATTGTCACCTGTTTAATGGTAGGTTTGTTTCATTTAGTTTTACACACACACACAAACACACAGGCATTCTTATATTCTCACAGTCTTAACTACAGATTCACTGTAATGAAGATTGAGGATTGTGTAAAGTGCGCGCGTGTGTGTGCGCGCATGTGTGTATATGTTTGTGTGTGGTGTGGCCTCAAGTAAGACGTTGCCTAAGACACTGAATATCCACCCACGCCTTGCACCTCTACCACTTCCTGCTTCACATGAATAATACATGCCTGTCTCAGAAGATACTTGATGTGAAGGGGTTTGAGCTCAAATAGAAAACATATCTCAGATTGACATCCCGAGGGGAATGCACTGATATTGACGCACATTTTGCGACGCATGTGATTTTTTAAATTGCACACAGCAGAGACACACCTGAGTATAAAAGGACGAAAGGCTAAAACAAACAGGAGAAGCTGCAGATAGGAAGCAGAGCGAAAGAGAGCGCATGAAAAAGAGTGTGAGAGAAAGAGTGAGAGACTGAAAGGCTGCAAGAGATAACAGAAAGTGAAAAAAGGAAATGTGTGGTTGTACTTGAGAGAGAGAAAGAGAGAACAAGAGGAAGTTAGTGGTCGTGTCCCTTCTCACTACAGCTTCTGTGGTGATGTGACTTAAGCTCAGCTTTTGGGCTTCAATCGTGATCGGCATGACATCTCCCGCTCTCACGTTGTGACGAGTTGACTTTCTGTCTCTCCCGCTCTGTCAGTCCATATTAATGAACTTGTCGGATGACATAAGAGTCAAGCTGCTCACCTGATTGGCTGAGAGCAGTACGCCAATCAAAAGGAAGCTGGAAGCCTAACACAGGACACAGGACTTTTTTTTTTTACCTCTACATTTTGATAGTAGAGATTACTTCCGGTCAGTGCTGTTCACTGAGGTAAGGACTGTTTAGTGTCCTTTTTGTAGAATTTTTAAAAAGAACTATTCTTACCACATTACAACACGCACGCACACACACACACACACACACACACACACACACACACACACACACACACACACACCCCGAACAGCTTTGTACAAATCATAACTGTGAGAAGATTCTCATGTCTCAGGTCTCTGATATTGAACATTAGATTGGTTTGGAATGTTCTTTAACACATTCAGCAGATTTCTCACATCTCTCTCACTTGTGCAGTCTTTCCAGCCAATAAAGAAGGTGACTGTGATAAACGATTGCTGTCTAAACACTTACACTGCAAGAAAATGTCTTAGCGATCAAAGATGTCTCGAATTAAGGAAATGTGAAGAAATATTTCTCTTTATGAGAATATTATATAATAAATCATATAAGTGTTAATCCTGTGTTGAATGTTAGAGTTCAATTTTGCTTGAAGTAAGCAATTTCAAACCTGAAATGAATTAAAAAAATATGGAAACAGGTTAAATAAGCTCATATCTGTTTAAAAATAATATAATAAAGACAAATATTAGTTGAAGCTGCGTACATGCAAGATATTTTCTCTGGCTAAGAGTCATTTTGTAACACACTCTTCTCTGAGATGCTTGCAACAGGTGTTGCCTCATCAGTGTGTCTCAGTGGAAATCTAGAAGCATTAAAGATCGGTTACTTGAGCTAATGTGGAAGTACTCAACTGAAAGCAGATTTATTAAAATGGTAAACTGGTGTGTAAAAGTTATGAGATTAAAAAATATAGTGATTCAGCTAGAATTCATATCTTTTCACTGAAATGGTTTTCCACAAAATCATCTCAGTCTTATCAAACAGAAGAAAACAGTCAATACTCCAGATTACATTTGACTATTTCTGGTTAGCAGGATTAAAATTAGAATATGGCCTCGGATGTGTTCAGGTCTCAGACACAGAAATAAATACACAATGCAATTCATACCAACATCAATATTATGGTAGCTCATAATATCAAAATCTCAGGATTCCATATATCCTCACAATATACGAAAATAAAAACCCCAAAACAAAATACCAAAACCTGCATGTTATATCTGACCTGCATGTTGTTTCCTTCTGCAAAAAGCCAGATCAACTGCTGACACAACAACAACACAACAACAACAGCCACTAAAGCTAATAAAGGAAATGATCATCGCAGGTCTACAAAAGTAGTCCAACTGATAATGATGCTTCAGGAAGTCTACCTTGATCCGAGTCAGTCTCAGGTTGTATCTGCATTTCTATCCTGCAGTTATGATTCATTTTTAATTTGAAAGTAATTTTTAAAATGTTTTATTAAAAAAACAAAAACAAAATTTACTGTATATATTGTTTTACATTTTAATTCAGCATTTTATGTTTAATTTAAGATTAAAAGTCCTAGAAAATAAAATACAAATTTACTGATACATTTTTTGAATGAAAAAAATTCAAAAGTAAAATTCTCATCTCATCTCATTATCTCTAGCCGCTTTATCCTGTTCTACAGGGTCGCAGGCAAGCTGGAGCCTGTCTCAGCTGACTACGGGCGAAAGGCGGGGTACACCCTGGACAAGTCGCCAGGTCATCACAGGGCTGACACATAGACACACACAACCATTCACACTCACATTC
Organism: Neoarius graeffei; assembly: GCF_027579695.1. Taxonomy (NCBI): domain Eukaryota; kingdom Metazoa; phylum Chordata; class Actinopteri; order Siluriformes; family Ariidae; genus Neoarius; species Neoarius graeffei. The sequence goes on along the minus strand of NC_083589.1, from coordinate 19,133,317 downwards.
ACACCTACGGTCAATTTAGAGTCACCAGTTAACCTAACCTGCATGTCTTTGGACTGTGGGGGAAACCGGAGCACCCAAAAGTAAAATTTGTCAAATAAAATAAAATACATTTTTAAGTTTACTTACTAAGCCTGGACTTATCATCAAGAATGATGCAATTTAAGGGGAGAAAGGGGGTGGTGGTGGCTGATTTAATTATTTGAAATACAATAAGTCAAGTCAAGTTTATTTGTATAGCGCTTTTAACAATAAACATTGTCGCAAAGCAGCTTTACAGAATTTGAACGACTTAAAACGAGCTAATTTTATCCCTAATCTATCCCCAATGAGCAAGCCTGTGGTGACGGTGGCAAGGAAAAACTCCCTCAGACAACATGAGGAAGAAACCTCGAGAGGAACCAGACTCAAAAGGGAACCCATCCTCATTTGGGCAACAACAGACAACATGACTATAACATTAACAGTTTTAACATGAAGTCAGTTTCATTGATGTTATAATTCTTCATTGATGGAAACTTGAGTGCTAAACTGTTCATGACAACTGCAGTCCTAAAGATAGCAAGTCAACTGTAGTCCTCAGCCATAAAAGCATTACTGTAAGTGTCCAGAGCGTCCTCCAGGTGTGACTTTCAACTGTCCACATGGGGCCCTCCTCCACAGGAGCGATGCGATGAGACTCCAACCAGACACAGGGCACCAGGATGGATCAGGCAGGTCCGAGGAGCAGAAGAGGTCAGCATCTCGATCTCAGGATTGACATGTAACTCAGAGGGACAGATTTTTTTTTTGGGGGGGGACAGAGAGAGAAAAAACAGGTTGTTAGGTATGCCCAATGTCACCTGAATAAGTAGGAACAGTATACATATTGCACTGAGTACAAGCAGGGACTCCGGCAACTAACTATGACAGCATAACTAAAAGGGGAGAGCCAGAAGGTAACACAGGCATGACGGAGCCCCGGGACATAAAGCAGCCAGCCACTACATCGTCAACAAACTTGAGTGAGCAAGCAAGTGGGGGACTGACAGCATCCATACATCCCAGTTTACCAAAACACTCTGTCTGAGGACCCTCCAGATCTACACCTTTACCTCATAAACACCATTAACAAAAGGCTTGACTAAACAGATATGTTTTCAGCCTAGACTTAAATGCTGAGACTGTGTCTGATTCCTGAACATTACTTGGAAGTCTGTTCCATAACTGTGGGGCTTTGTATGAAAAGGCTCTGCCCCCTGATGTAGCCTTCACTATACGAGGTACCAGCAGATAGCCTGCACCTTTTGATCTAAGTAGGCGTGGCGGGTCATAGAGGACCAGAAGTTCACGCAGGTACTGTGGCATGAGACCATTCAGTGCTTTAAAGGTCAATAGTAGTATTTTATAATCAATACAAAATTTGATTGGGAGCCAATGCAGTGTGGATAAGACAGGGGTGATGTGGTCATATTTTCTAGTTCTGGTAAGGACTCTTGCTGCTGCATTTTGAACTAACTGGAGTTTGTTTATGCACTTATTGGAACATCCAGACATTGGAACATCCAAGCATTACAATAATCCAACCTGGAGGTAACAAAAGCATGAACTAGTTTTTCCGCGTCATGTAGTGACATTAAATTTCTTATCTTAGCAATATTTCTGAGATGAAAGAAAGCTATCCGGGTAATGTTATCAATGTGAGTTTCGAATGAAAGACTGGGGTCAATAATCACTCCAAGGTCTTTTACTGCTGCATGTGAAGAAACAGAAAGGCCATCCAGAGTTACTGTGTAATCAGAAAACTTACTTCTAGCTGCATGCGATCCTAGTACAAGTACTTCAGTCTTGTCAGAGTTAAGCAGAAGGAAGTTAATAAGCATCCAGTCTTGAATGTCCTTCACACATTCCACAGTTCTGTTAAGCAGAAACATACAACTGTGTGTAATCAGCATAACAGTGGAAACTAATACAATGTTTACAAATAATATCACCCAGAGGTACCGTAACATCTCATCTCGTATCATTATCTCTAGCCACTTTATCCTGTTCTACAGGGTCGTAGGCAAGCTGGAGCCTATCCCAGCTGATTACGGGCGAAAGGCGGGGTACACCCTGGACAAGTCGCCAGGTCATCACAGGGCTGACACATAGACACAGACAACCATTCACACTCACACCTACGGACAATTTAGAGTCACCAGTTAACCTAACCTGCATGTCTTTGGACTGTGGGGGAAACCGGAGCACCCAGAGGAAACCCACGCGGACACGGGGAGAACATGCAAACTCCACACAGAAAGGCCCTCGTCGGCCACTGGGCTCAAACCTGGACTTTCTTGCTTTGAGGCGACAGCGCTAACCACTACACCACCGTACCGCCCTTCATGGATGTTATTCCTATGTAAATATAAACATAACTGCTGTGCCACAGCTTTTTCAAGGATCTTGGAGATAAAGGGGAGGTTTGATATTGGCCGATAATTGGACAGCTGACAGAGATCAAGGCCAGGCTTTTTAATCAGGGGTTTGATAACTGCTAGTTTAAAGGATTTGGGTACATAGCCAATCCCAAGAGAAGAATTTATTATTTTTAGAAGCAGTTCAATTATTTCAGGTATTATCTGTTTGAATAGACGTGTAGGTAAGGGATCTAGTACACAAGTTGAGGCTTTTGATGCCGAGATTAATGAAAGTAATTCAGTTTTTCCGAGGGGAGTAAAACATTCTAATTGATGATCTGATACAGTTATATTGTTAGCTACAGGGTCGCTTACCGGTACATTGTCTGACCTTTAATTAGTAGTTTGAATTTTTTGTCGGATATTCTCAATTTTGTCATTAAAAAAATTCATGAAGTCGTTACTACTACATACTGCAGGTATGCATGTGTCTATAGTGGACTTATTCCTGGTTAATTTTGCTACAGTATTAAATAGGAATCTAGGATTATTTTTTTATCTTCTATTAGGGGATTATTACCTTCTATTTATTATTATAATAAATATGCAAACTGAATAAAAAATCAAAACCATAGACTCAATCTTGAGAAAACTTTTTGCTTTTGTGGACTTTTTTGTTTGTTTGTTTGTTTGTTTGTAACTGTTTGTGTATATGTATATCACCACAAGATGGCGACAGGCACACGAGTTTCGACAAAAAGTCTCATGGATCAGGGGCGGCACGGTGGTGTAGTGGTTAGCGCTGTCGCCTCACAGCAAGAAGGTCTGGGTTCGAACCCCGTGGCTGGCGAGGGCCTTTCTGTGCGGAGTTTGCATGTTCTTCCCGTGTCCGCGTGGGTTTCCTCCGGGTGCTCCAGTTTCCCCCACAGTCCAAAGACATGCAGGTTAGGTTAACTGGTGACTCTAAATTGACCGTAGGTGTGAATGTGAGTGTAAATGGTTGTCTGTGTCTATTTGTCAGCCCTGTGATGACCTGGCGACTTGTCCAGGGTGTACCCCGCCTTTCACCTGTAGTCAGCTGGGATAGGCTCCAGCTTGCCTGCGACCCTGTAGAACAGGATGAAGCGGCTAGAGATAATGAGATGAGATGAGTCTCATGGATCAACACATCCATCCATCTGTCTATTAGAAAGAAAGAAAGATTCTCTTTACAATTACTCATAGAACATAGAGACCATTTCCTTTAAATGTATCACAAGTGAAATATTTTTAGGATTTATTGGGAATTTATTCGGAATTACTGGCTTTATTAACACTATTCAATATAACCTACTGATAGAATAATAAAAAAAAGGTCCCTGATTGCTTTCTCAGGCAGGCAGACACTTTTATCTACTTTTAGAAAATACGAGTGTTTTTTTTTAATATACAGTACTGTGCAAACGTCTTAGGCACCCTAGTTTTTTTTTTTCATCCAAACTTTTTAGAGATTTCTATTTTATGACTTCTTCTACATTATCAAGTCAGTACAAAAACATTTTAGAGTTCTAAACATTCGTTTTCCAGCACAAATTTTAATGTTACAGAAAAGCAATGTTTATATCTGAGCAGCGTATTATGTAAGAGAGCACCTTTTAGATTAAAAAAGAAAACACAATGAAAGCTACTGGGGTTTGTTGCAAAATTAAGAAGCGAGTGTGACAGTCAAAGTGTCCAGAAGAACTGTGGCTGGTTCTGCAAGATGCTCAGTAAAACCTACAGCTCATTTTTTCCTTATAAAACTGCACTCATTGTACCTGAGACTACAATTTTTTTTTTAAAGCAAAGGGTCGTCTCACACCAAATATTGACTTAGTTTCATTTATTATGGCTTACTGATTACTGTTTATAGTATTTTTTAATGTTGAAACATTTCATTTCATTATTTTTAAGCCATTTTTGGCCTATATCATTTCTTTATGTGCCGAAGACTTTTGCACAGTAGTGTATATTTGCACTTTGCATTTATTCCACTTGTTCCTGTTAATACTTCTTCCATTTGACACTGTTCCATAAAGTGTAATACAACCTTACAGATCTAACAGCTCTCACAGAACATTTCTCATACAACATCTATTAGAGCTGCCAAGGTACAGTATAAACAGTGACGTCTGGTCGTGGCTGAAAACGTCTGTTATCTATCAGTCACTCACTCTTACTGTCATGAAGTCATGATATGACACATACACACAGAAACATGAACAGCACTTCCAAATCTTAAGGAAGGCGAAACTTACAGTGCTATCGTTTGTCCCTTTGTGTAATTTGTAGGTTGATCAGACAACGTTTGTTTTGAGAATGTAATCCACCTTGTTTATTTTTATAGATAGATAGATAGATAGATAGATAGATAGATAGATAGATAGATAGATACTTTATCCCAAGAAAAAAAAAATTGGGCCCTATGTCAGCAAAGATATTGACATTGAGCATTAACATGACGATGGTGATGATGTGCATAAAATACAGCATGATAACTACAGCAAAACTACAGCCAAGTGCAAAATAATGCCGTATTGTATTTCAAATTAAATAAATTAGCCCCAAGGGACACTAAACGTAGGAGTCACTGATAGCCTGCATGAATCTACAGCCTGTGTTAGAAAGAAATCCGCCTCAGTGTCTAATTCATACCATTCTGTGTATTTTTGTACTTACAACTGTTGTTGGTGATGTTCTATAAATAATCAACTTTGAACAGCAAATAAAATGATGTGGATGGCAGCAATTTAAATGTATGCTTATTTGTCTTTATTTCTTGAGAGCGAGATAACGCTTAGCTCTGATTATGTATCTATCTATCACTATCATTAAACTATCATTAAATTAAAAAAAAAACTTGAAGCAACTCGGTTTAACAAAACCCTAGGAAGTTTGTGTTTAAAGTGTCATATGTTATTGAAATTATTGTTTTATTGTTTACAGTTTCATTAACAATTGTTACTCAGTTATCTGAGGACTACTTATTTTCTGCATCTTTCCTTATATTTTTTCTATAGTTGTAACTAATCTTATGTCTTGAATATGATTTGAGACAGTACAAAAGTATAAGCCTGTGGCTTCTTTTTGAATACTGTCTCACCATTAGAGATGCATTGCATTTGAATTACATTTAATTTTAATTAAAATTATTGATCCATTGATTAATATTAGAAATTATAGATATATGTAAAAAAATTTATTTGTTTCCTAAGAGAGACAGAAGGGGGAGAAGGGGAGCTTTATCCCTTTTTCCTCCTCTTTCGCTTTCTTTTATGTACGTACGTGTGTGTGTGTGTGTGTGTGTGTGTATATATATATATATATATATATATATATATATATATATATATATATGCATTATCATTCATACATAATGAACTTTAACTTTATTTTTTTATTGTTGTAAATTTTGTCAATTGTGCCTTAGATATCATGGTAATGTGTAAATAATGTATCTACATTGGTTGTAAAATTAATTAATTAATTAATTAATTAATGTAAACAATAACACACTCCAGACTGTGCGATAATATGAAAATGATCCATGCTGGAATGGTGCGATATGGCATGATGGGAAATGTATAAGCACACCGTCTAGAGTGTGTTATTCCACTTATAACATGGTGGATTTTTCATCAATTACAATGTTTAATTTATTAATAAAGAATACAACACATTTTATAGTATAGGTTTATAGTTAGATTTAATGAATGTTACAGAATGTTAGTTCCTGTTCACTTACATTATATCTGCAATAAACAGTCATTTTGTTGCACTTTCTCTCTCTCTCTCTCTCTCTCTCTCTCTCTCTCTCTCTCTCTCGCTGACCCTGAAGACTCCTTCTGTCAATGTTATCATAACGCCTCCTGACCAAAAAAAAAATTACTTTGTTAAAGAACACTTTTTTCAAATCTGTTCATTATTAGACTTTGATTATGTGTTTCGTCAGACATACAAGTCCACATGTACGAGCTGTTACTATAGAAACAGTAACATATTAGGATGACTGCATTAATATGAACCTTGTACTGTTCAAGCTGCATGTTTATATAAATTCTATTATGCACACTTCCTGACCAGTCAGATCAACAGCCATGTTGAATTCAGATGTTTTTCTAAGGTCCACTTGTGTGTCTCTGTTTTCCTCAGGTGCTTTACCGACTCAAGGAGAAGGTCGAGTACTCAGACGGGCCGCTGAAGGGGCTGGGTGCGCCCGTGTCTGTGCATGCCACCCAGCCACCCCTGACCCTCACCAGCAGCATGGTGCAGGCCAGCCCCACCCCCAAACCAGCCTGCACCACTGTGACCAGCATACCCTCCAACACCACCACCACCACCACCATCAACCAAAACACACCCCACACACACACCATTACCTCCACCTCTGAGTCTCAGTGGCCCCCGTGCCCCCCATGTCCCCCTGTAACTGAGCTCAAACCCTGTCTGTCCTCCAGCCCGTCGCCCTTCAAGATGAAGCCTGCTGCCGGTCTACAAGAGAGGTGAGGAGCCAGTCTGCTTTTTAATGATATGATGACAAAAAGGTCTGCTAGCACTTATTTCCTGTTATTAGTATAATAATGAACTCAATTTCATTATCTTCTCAGACAGGCCTGGACTGGGCTAAAGCCTGGAGCTCTGGGTCAAAGGGGACTCCAAAATGAATCACAAATTATTTTCAGTCCAGTGATCGGAATACTGTCAAAGAAATATTCCCACTGGCTCACTCAATATACCATTGAAATTATTTGTATGTTGAATTAAAAAAAAATTGCTTTATGTTTTTGGTAATGGGAGTGTTATGAACATATGCAGCTCCAGTCATGATGGCTTATATGGATATAGATGTGAATTAGATAATTGTCATAATGGCAGGGAAGGTGTGGAAGCATTTTTCATGGAAATGAAAACTGAATTTATTCTTAGGACAGATGGCGCCACAAGAGTGGCAGCTAGTTGCAGTAGCTCCGAGCGTGGTTGTGTTTTGGTATGTTTTTGTACTTTTTTCGTGTTTCTTTATGCACTAATCTCAGTCGGAAGTGTGCACCTAGGGATGTACTACTTGTGAGACTGTGCATTTGTATTTTTCTGTTTCTCTTTCTGGGGCTACTTAAATCGGCATCAGCGGACCCTTTCAGCCACGGCTCCATTGTTTACACTCGAGAGCAGCTGTTAGCACTGTGCAACACCAAGGTACTCCCCGTGGAAAGACCGGTGATCCCCGCGGAATTAAGGAGAAGGAGAAGGGGATGCAGAGCTGGAACGAAGTGCCGGGAGAAGAAAAGACAGTATAAACCATGCCATACCGTCTGTCATCATGGGAAACGTAAGATCTCTCCCTAATAAGATGGATGAGCTAACGGCGCTAACCAGGCTGCAGAGGGAGTGTAGCCTTATGTGCTTTACAGAGACTTGGCTGAATTAACTCTCACCGGACTCACACGTCACTCTGGACAGATTTCAACTCGTGAGAGCGGACAGGAAAGCCAAGGAGAGCAGTAAGAGGAAAGGAGGGGGTATAGCGATGTTTGTGAACGACAGATGGTGTAACCCAGGGCACATCAGGGTAAAGGAGCAGTACTGCAGTAAAAACATTGAATGGCTAGCATTCGGCCATATTACCTCCCGAGGGAATTCTCGCACGTTATTGCGATAACTGTGTACATCCCCCCGGCGGCTGATTCTGCTGCAGCCTGTGAGCTCTTACACACTGCAGTGTCAAAGCTTCAGACATTGCACCCTCAGTCCCTGCTCCTAATCTCCGGTGACTTTAATCATGCTTCCCTGTCCTCCACTCTCCCAACCTTCACTCAGTATGTGAAATGCCACACCAGAGACAATAGAACTTTAGATTTAATGTATGTGAACACCAAAGACCCATATAGCTCATCACCCCTCCCCCCACTAGGCCGTTCTGACCACAATCTGGTTCACTTGTCCCCTACATACATACCTATGGTGAATAAACAACCACCCACCAAGAGGTATGTAAGGAGCTGGTCTGAGGAGACCAGTATGGCACTGAGGGACTGCTTTGACATCACGGACTGGGATGTGTTGTGTGAACCTCACGGGGATGACATTGATAGCCTGATAACCTGCATCACGGATTACATTAATTTCTGTGTAGAAAACACTGTGCCTATCAGGAAGGTACGGTGTTTTCCCAACAATAAACCCTGGGTGACCTCTGAATTAAAAGCCCTATTAAACAAGAAGAAGAGGGTTTTTAAATCTGGCGATAAGGAGGAGATGAGGAGAGTGCAGAGGGATCTGAAGAGGGGGATAAGGAGAGGCAAGGACAGCTACAGGAGGAAACTGGAGGAGCGCCTCAAGGGGAGCAATGCTGGAGAGGTATGGAGAGGCCTGAAAACCATCTCTGGCCACACAAAGGACAGTGGGAGGGGCCCTGTACCTGGGGGCCAGGACTGGGCAAATGAGTTGAACCTCTTTTGCAACAGATTTGACTGTGCCACCCCACCCTCCCCCACTCATCATAGTCCTGACCTGTCTGTGATATCACTCCACCATCCCCCCTCTCCCCTCATAATACCTCTGACACCAACAGCTCCCTCCTCCTCACACCACATCACCCCCCTCCGCTCCCTGCCAGACCAATCCACACATTCTACCCCCGACCTCACTCTACAGGAGTCACACCTCGGCCACACCCCTCGCCTCTCCATAACAGCTGCTCAGGTGTTGAAGGAGCTGAGGAGGACCAAGACGAGGAAAGCTGCTGGCCCTGATGGTATCAACTCCAGACTGCTTAAGGACTGTGCAGATCAGCTCTGTGGGATACTTCTGTACATCTTCAACCTGAGCCTCAGTCTGGAGAGAGTTCCACTTCTGTGGAAAACATCATGTGTGGTTCCAGTTCCCAAGACTGCACACCCAGGGAGCTACTTTAGGCCAGTAGCTTTAACATCTCACCTGATGAAGATCATGTAGAGGATTGTTCTCTCCCACCTCCGACACCTGGTGAACAGTGAGATGGACCCCCTGCATTTCGCATATCGACCAGGCATTGGTGTGGATGATGCTGTCATCTACCTGCTGCACCAGTCACTTTTACACCTGGTGGGCACTGGGAGCACTGTGAGAGTCATGTTCTTTGACTTCTCCAGTGCTTTTAGCACAATCCAGCCATCACTGCTTAGGGGGAAGCTGGAGGGAGCTGGTGTCGACTGCCACCTGACTGCATGGATCATCAACTACCTCATTAACAGACCACAGTATGTGAGGCTCCGCGACTGTGTGTCTGATGTGGTAGTCTGCAGCACGGAGGCTCCAAAGGGTACAGTGCTCTCTCTCCTTTCCTCTTTACACTTTATACATCTGGCTTCAGCTACAACACGGACAGCTGCCACCTCCAGAAGTTCTCAGATGATACAGCCATCATTGGACGTGTGTCAGAGGGGGATGATCTGGAGTACAGAGAGGTCATTACCAACTTTGTTGCCTGGTGCGAACTGAACCACCTGCGCATCAACGCCAGTAAGAAAAAGGAGGTGGTGATCGATTTCAGAAGGACGGCTCCTCAAATTGCACCAGTGAACATCCAGGGTTTGGACATTGAGATTGTGGTGGAGTACAAATACTTGGGTGTTCACCTCAACAATTAACTGGACTGGAAAAATAACACAGATGTCCTGTACAAGAAGGGCCAAAGTCATCACCTGTTGAGAAGACTGAGGTCTTTTGGTGTGTGCAGGACACTGCTTAAGACTTTTTATGACTCTCTGGTGGCATCAGTGATTTTCTACGCTGTGGTCTGCTGGGGCTGTGGAAGTTCAGAGAGGGACAGAAAGAAACTTAATAAACTGGTCAGAAGGGCTGGCTCAGTCTTGGACTGTCCTCTGGACTCCATTGAGAAGGTAGGGGAGAGGAGGATGTTAGCCAAGCTGACATCAATCATGGATAATCCCTCTCACCCCCTACATGAGGCTGTGGGGGCCTTAAGCAGCTCTTTTAGTACTAGACTGCTACACCCACGGTGTAAGAAGGAGAGATACCGCAGGTCATTCATACCTACTGCTGTCAGACTGTATAACACCCACAACTTGTAGCACCAATAACCTGTTTGTCATTATATTTGCACTACTTCACCACTACTACCTCTGCCATCTCTCACCAATGCAACTGATATGTCAATCTTTTTAATCTTTTATTTGTCTAATTTTTATTTCAGTTTTATTTGTTATCTGGATGACAATTTCTTGCTACTGTAACATGTGAATTTCCCTGATGTGGGATCAATAAAGTGAATCTAATCTAATCTAATCTAATCTAATCTAATCTAATCTAATCTAATCTAAGAGGAACGTATAAAACTAGTCAGTAAAAACGTTTGGCACAATACAGTGTAATACAGATGAACATGGTATGCATTAACTATAAGGCAGAATATGTGTGTACAAATTAAACATGATTGTAAACCACTGTATATAACCAGTATACAGTTTCCTGACACAACCCTCCCCAGTCTATCCAGGCCTGGGACCGGCACTAAGTTGTGCAACCCCAGTGGCTGGGTATTTTTGCCTAATCTGCATGTCTTTGAACTGTGGGGGGAAGAAGAAGAAGCCACTATTATTTATCACACATACAATGGCGCTTGAAAGTTTGTGAACCCTTTAGAATTTTCGATATTTCTGCATAAATATGACCTAAACATCATCAGATTTTCACACACGTCCTAAAAGTAGATAAAGAGAACCCAGTTAAACAAATGAGACAAAAATATTATATTTGGTCATTTATTTATTGAGGAAAATGATCCAATATTACATAACTCTGAGTGGCAAAAGTATGTGAACCTCTAGGATTAGCAGTTAATTTGAAGGTGAAATTAGAGTCAGGTGTTTTCAACTAATGGGATGGCAATGAGGTGTGAGTGGACACCCTGTTTTATTTAAAGAACAGGGATCTATCAAAGTCTGATCTTCACAACACGTTTGTGCATCATGGCATGAACAAAGGACATTTCTGAGGACCTCAGAAAAAGCATTGTTGATGCTCATCAGGCTGGAAAAGGTTACAAAACCATCTCTAAAAAGTTTGGACTCCACCAATCCACAGTCAGACAGATTGTATACAAATGGAGGAAATTCAAGACCATTGTTACCCTCCCCAGGAGTGGTCGACCAACAAAGATCACTCCAAGAGCAAGGCGTATAATAGTCGGCAAGTTCACAAAGGACCTCAGGGTAATTTCTAAGCAACTGAAGGCCTCTCTCACATTAGCTAATGTTAATGTTCATGAGTCCACCATCAGGAGAACACTGAACAACAATGGTGTGCATGGCAGGATTGCAAGGAGAAAGTCACTGCTCTCCAAAAAGAACATTGCTGCTCATCTGCAGTTTGCTAAAGATCACATGGACAAGCCAGAAGGCTATTGGAAAAATATTTTGTGGACGGATGAGACCAAAATAGAACTTTTTGGCTTAAATGAGAAGCGTTATGTTTGGAGAAAGGAAAACACTGCATTCCAGCATTATCCTTATCCCATCTGTGAAACAAGGTGGTGATAGTATCATGGTTTGGGCCTGTTTTGCTGCATCTGGGCCAGGATGGCTTGCCATCATTGATGGAACAATGAATTCTGAATTATACCAGTGAACTCTAAAAGAAAATGTCAGGATATCTGTCCATGAACTGAATCTCAAGAGAAGGTGGGTTATGCAGTAAGACAATGACCCTAAGCAGCACATAAGTCATTCTACCAAAGAATGGTTAAAGAAGAATCAAGTTAATGTTTTTGAATGGCCAAGTCAAAGTCCTGACCTTAATCCAATCGAAATGTTGTGGAAGGACCTGAAGCGAGCAGTTCATGTGAGGAAACCCACCAACATCCCAGAGTTGAAGCTGTTCTGTATGGAAGAATGGGCTAAAATTCCTCCAAGCCACTGTGCAGGACTGATCAACAGTTACCAGAAACATTTAGTTGCAGTTATTGCTGCACAAGGGGGTCACACCAGATACTGAAAGCAAAGGTTCACATACTTTTGCCACTCACAGATATGTAATATTGGATCATTTCCCTCAATAAATAAATGACCAAGTATAATATTTTTGTTTCATTTGTTTAACTGGGTTCTCTTTATCTACTTTTAGGACTTGTGTGAAAGTCTGATGATGTTTTAGGTCATATTTATGCAGAAATGTAGAAAATTCTAAAGGGTTCATAAACTTTCAAGCAGCACTGTACACTCAAGCACAGACTTAAGCACACAGTGAAATTCTTCCTCTGCATTTAACCCATCTGAAGCAGTGAACACACACATATACACACAAGTGAGCAATGAACACAACACACACATACCCAGAGCAGTGGGCAGCTATGCTACAGTGCCCAGGGAGCAGTTGGGGGTTCAAAGGTACTTCAAGGGCACTTCAGCCCAATCTCAGGCCATGGCTGCCCCATGTTAACCTAACCGCATGCCTTTGGATTGTGGGAGCACCCGGAGGAAACCCACGCAGACACAGGGAGAACATGCAAACTCCAAACAGAAAGGCCCCCATCAGCCGTAAGGTTCAAACCCAGAACCTTTTTGCTGTGAGGTGACAGAGCTAACCACTACACCATTGTGCTGCTTGCTTACACATACTTTAGCAATTTGTCAAAATGACACCAACTGAGAATGCCAGTTATATAATAACATTAACCTTTACGACTGTATGGAAAAGAAAATAACACAAAAGTAACAAATTAGTAGTTTTTCAATGTTTTTTCAATAAGCTATCTAGCAAAATCAACATACAAATTACCTGTGTTAAAAATAGCAGCAGCTGTTTTACATTCTGTGTAGCAGTTGCACCATACAGTTTAGCCTGAAATTTTCCAAGCTGTATCGCTAACTTCATGTAACTCCTGTCATACCACCAAGTTCTGTGTAAATAACTCACTTTAATAATGTTAATCCAAAATAAAAATATAATTCTATGTTGTTTACGAAGGCAAAAAGACAAAAAAATCAGCCTAGCTAGCACAAATTATCAAATTATCCAAATTTACCAGATTAAGTTAGCCAAAATAAATTATCCCAATGTAATAATCTGAACTGAATTTACCAAATTACCAAATTTACTAAATTATCAAGCAAAAGCTACCAAAATTGATAGTTGATAGGGCAGACATTTGAATGAGACATCACCACCGTGGACATAAAAATTATTTACATAGAACTTGGTGATACAACAGGTGTTACATAAAGTTAGAGATAAGGCTTGGAAAATTTCGGACCAAACTATGTACTGTATGTATGGTGAATAAAATCAGCCTAGCTAGCACATTTAACAAATTATCAAGCAAAAGCTAGCAAAATGTCATAAAACAGAAGTAGGTAATGAGCTATGAAAATCTTTGGAAGAAATATAAAAGATTGATGATTTATTTATTTTTTTTTATAGTAAGCGATTTTTAAGCTGTGTTCCATTTGTACTGGGAAGTCAGGATTTCTGAGTTCCCAGTCAGAAATGTCATTGGATTCATGAATCCCCTAAAGTTGTATTTTCTACTCAGAAAGTCAGAGAAACCTCACTGCCCCCGACTTCAGAATTCAAGATGGCTGCTGTGTGCATCAACAGTAGTGAAACTGTCGTAATATACTGTTCATTAGCACTTCTGTCTCATTTGTGTTTCATTAAAGTCATCAGTCATACACACTGTACTGTCCAATGTCGACCTGTGGACATATTGCTATGGTGTTTGTAAAGCTGGTTTTGATAACAATGGCTAGAACCGGTATTGCTAATTGCTGTTATTGGTTTTCCAACTTCTTGTACTGGAATGCCGCCAACTCGGGTGTGACGTCATTCCCAGCTCTGACTTCCGACTTCTGAGATAAACGGAATGCAGCGGTTGCTTCTCCATAACCACTTTCTGTTTTTATCCTCACCACTAATTAAGAGCACCTCTGACTTAAACGGAATAAATGGACGCCATATTACAGAATATAACAATATCAGCTTCCACACTACTGTCCTCCGTCTCACACAAGTGTTTATTATTTCAGGGAGGCACCAGTGATGCTCTTTGGTCTGTATAGTCTTAAATAATGACAGGGTCAGATGTGACCACTAGAGTATGTGTGGACTGCAGATTAGATCATAATAAATGTGTTCACTGAAGAGCTTCATGAGCAGCGAAGCTTCTTAAATGGTCTTTGCTCTTTGTATGGGATTTTTTTCCTTGTGCCAATATCTGTGAATTACAATCAGTTATGACAAATCGAGTTGATTTCGTTTTGTCCACTATAAATTCACCAGAAAGGTTAAAGTTGTTAGGGTTTTGCTGGGATTCAAACCTGGTTTGCTGGCGTGATAATCCAGCAAAACCCCACTAGGCCACCAGGGGGATGACTCAAGTGCAGAGGTGTGAGGCGGAAGTAGAAAAGTATCAAAAAGTTTATTTACAAAATGTACAATCCACGGCAAAAAACAAAAGTAATCCAAAAGCTCAGAAGATAAAGGGAAAATAAAAAATATCCAAAAGTTCAAAGTCCAAAAATAAGAAAAGAAAAGGCAAAAATGCAAACGCTCAGAAGATATCAAAAATGGTAAAAACAAAATTCAAAAAGGTCCAAAAAGAAAGCAAAGTACAAAAACCACAAAGACACAGGCAAGGAACATGGAACAAAGGGAACTAGCACTAACAGGCATAGCATAGGAAAAAGACTCCATGACAAGGGAACAAACAGAGGGGTATTTATACACACACACACTAATTAAGGAACAGGGCGGGGCAGAAAACAGGCAATGAAGACAAACACAAAACACAGAGGCGGCCTCTAGAGGCCAAAACAAACATGACAAGATGGAAATAACAGCAGCCTCTAGAGGCCAAAACAGTCCCAGTCCTAACAGGACCCCCCCCTCTAGGAGCGTCTCCTGACGTTCCCAGGGCGATCCAGATGGGCCGAATGGAAGTCCCGGCATAGTCCTTTACCTAGAATGTCCCGGGCGGGGACCCAACAGCGTTCCTCAGGGCCATAGCCCTCCCAATCTACTAGATATTGAAGCCCGCCGCGGACCCGGCGGGAGTCAAGCAGGCGATGCACGGTGAACACAGTCTGACTCTGGAAGATGCGGGGGGGTGGGGGGGTTCCTAGGGGCAGGGGCATACATGGACGTCAGTACGGGCCGCAACAGGGAAACATGGAATGTGGGGTTGATCCTCAGAGTCCGGGGCAACTGGAGCCGGTAGGCGACAGGGTTCACCCTGCGCACCACCTTGAAGGGGCCAATGTAGTGAGGAGCAAGCTTGCGGTTCTCCACCCGCAGCGGAAGGTCCTTAGTGGACAGCCAAACCTGCTGCCCAGGGCGGAAAGCGTGGGCAGGTCTTCTATGGCGGTTGGCCTGAGTCTGGTTGGTTCTGGAGGTCTGGATGAGGGTCTTCCTGACCTTGCTCCAGGTCTTGTGACACCATCTCACATATTGGTTGACCAAGGGCACCCCCGCGTCCTCCTCCTGGTCCGGGAACAGAGGTGGCTAGAACCCGAATTGGCACTGGAATGGCGACAGCTTGGTGGCTGATGACTGCAGGGTGTTGTGGGCGTACTCTGCCCATGGCAGCCAGGTGCTCCACGATGTTGGGTAGCCAGGCCTCGCAGGGTGGTTTCCAGGTCCTGGTTGAGCCTCTCCGTCTGGCCATTGGACTGTGGGTGAAACCCAGAGGAGAGGCTGGCAGTGGCTCCGATGACCTTGCAGAACCCATGCCACACTCGAGAGGAGAACTGGGGCCCTCGGTCTGAGACGATGTCCTGTGGGAGATCAAAGACTCGGAAGACATGAGTGAATAATAGTTTAGCAGTTTCAAGAGCAGAAGGGAGCTTGCACAGTGGTAAAAAACGGCAGGCCTTGGAGAATCTGTCAACTATGACCAATATGACAGTGTTACCTTGTGACTCAGGGAGACCCGTGATGAAGTCAACTGCCACGTGGGACCAGGGACGCCGGGGAATGGTCAGAGGATGCAGGAGACCCTGGGGGGTGCTGTCGTGGGTTCTTGCTTCTGGTGCACACTTCGCAGGAAAGGATGAATGACCTCACTTCCTTCTCCATGCTAGGCCACCAGAAGTGTCTTCTCAAAAAGTCCAGGGTCCTTCGAGCTCCCGGGTGGGCGGTGAGAGGGGACGAGTGACCCCACTGGAGAACCTTAGCCCGGGCTTGATGTGGGACATACAAGAGGCCCGGTGGCCCCGTCCCAGGACCGGGGTCCTGGCGTTGGGCTCGTTGGACAACCTCCTCAATACCCCAGTGGACAGGGGCCACAATCCAGGACACAGGGATAATAGGCCCGACTTCACTCTCCCTGTTAGTGGCAGAGAACAGCCTGGACAGTGCGTCAGGTTTGGTGTTCTTGGAGCTGGGGCGGTACGATAGGGTGAAGTCAAACCGACTGAAAAACAGGGCCCACCTAGCCTGTCGTGGGTTCAGTCTCTTGGCTTGCTGGAGGTACTCCAGGTTCTTGTGGTCCGTCCAAACCAGGAATGGATGTTGCGCTCCCTCCAGCCAGTGCCTCCACTCCTCAAGGGCCACTTTGAACGCTAGCAGTTCTCGATCCCCCACATCGTACCGGGACTCCGCAGGACTCAAGCGGTGGGAGAAGTATGCGCAGGGGTGCAGCTTTCCTTCCGAACGTTGAGAGAGCACCGCGCCGACACCACTGTCCAGGGCGTCCACCTCCACGATGAATGGTTGGGAGGTGTCCGGGAGGACCAGAATGGGTGCCGTGCAGAAGCGGTGCTTGAGGTCTTTGAATGCCTTTTCCGCCTGAGGAGACCAGACATAAGATCCACCTGTCCCTTTGGTGAGGTCCGACATGGGTGCTGCTACAGAACTAAAGTTCCTGATAAACTTGCGGTAGAAGTTAGCAAATCCTAAGAACCGCTGAACCTCTTTGACGGACTTGGGAGTGGGCCAGTCCCGGACGGCCAGGGTCTTGGCAGGGTCCATTTGGAGTTGGCCTGTCCGTACAATAAAACCCAGAAAGGAGACCTCGGGAACATGAAATTCGCATTTCTGGGCCTTGGCGAACAGATTGTTCTGTAGCAGCCTCTGGAGAACCTGGCGGACATGGTGGCGGTGCTCCTGCACGGTCTTGGAAAAGATAAGGATGTCGTCGAGGTAGACAAAAACGTACAGGTTAATCATGTCCCTCAAGACGTCATTGATTAGGGCCTGAAAAACAGCTGGTGCGTTGGTGAGTCCGAAGGGCATCACCTGGTATTCGTAGTGCCCAGACAGGGTGTTAAAGGCAGTCTTCCACTCGTCTCCCTGTCGGATACGGATGAGGTGGTATGCGTTCCATAGGTCCAACTTGGTGAAGACGGTGGCGCCTTGGAGCAGGTCGAATGCTGTGGACATCAGCGGAAGGGGATATCGGTTGTGCACAGTGATCTTGTTCAGGCCCCTGTAGTCAATGCATGGTCGGAGCCCTCCATCCTTCTTGCCGACAAAGAAGAAGCCGGCACCAGCAGGTGAGGTGGAGGGTCTAATGAACCCAGAGACCAGGACGTCTTTGAGGTATTCCTCCATGGCCTTGCGTTCTGGCTGAGAGAGGGAAAACAGTCTGCCATGAGGAGGGGTAGTCCCAGGGAGCAAGTCGATGGCACAGTCATAGGCCCGGTGCGGAGGAAGAACGGTGACCCTGCTTTTGCTGAATACCTCCTTGAGATCCCAGTACTCTGTGGGAACTTGAGATAGCTCGGTGAGATCAGGGGGCTCGGCAGGAGACACAGGAGAGCTAGAGAGCAGACAAGAGGCATGGCATGCAGTGCCCCATTCCACAACCTGGCTTGTTACCCAGTCTATGCGAGGGTTGTGGCGGGTAAGCCAAGGAAGGCCTAGAATCACTGGGAACTCTGGTGAAGGAATCAGGTGCAGGGATATTTCTTCCTTGAGACTGGAGGAAGACTGGAGAAGTTACTTGTGTGACTCTTCCGTCACCTAAGGCTTGGCCATCCAGGGCAGACACAGACAGTGGGACTTCAAGAGGTGCAGTCGGGACATTGATACTTTGGGCGAAGTGAATATCCATAAAGTTCCCAGCCGCCCCGGAGTCTAACAAGGCTTGACAAGAGTGGACGGACTCACCCCAGGAGATGGAGACCAGGATGTAAACTCCTTGGCCAGGAAGTTCAGGAGAGAGGGTAGGCCCCGTCACAACCCTCCCTCGGCTGGACGGGGCGGTCCTTTTCCCGAGAGTTCGGGACATGATGCTCGGAAGTGACCAGGCAGTCACAGTAGATGCAGCACTTGTCCCTCCTTCTGCGCTCCCTCTCAGATGCGGAGAGGTGAGTACGACCCACTTGCATGGGTTCTGGACAGTCACTGGAGGAGGTAGACGGGCTCCAGGTAGAGGCAGGGAGGCTCAGGACTTGGCGGCGTTCTCTCATCCTGTTGTCCAGACGAGTAGAATGTGAGATCAGTGTTTCGAGGTCACTAGGGCATCCGATAGAAGCCAGACCGTCTTTGATGGGGTCAGACAGACCATGGTGGAAGGCTGACACCAGGGCAGTCTCGTTCCATCCACTTACTGCTGCAAGCGTCCGGAACGAGATGGCGTAGTCTGCGACGCTTCCCCCTTGCCGGATGGACATGAGCTTTCTGGCTGAGTCTTTACTGATGTCTGCTTGATCAAAGACACGAAGCATCTCCTCAGTAAACAGCTGGAAATCAGAGCACTCGGGTCCCTGTCTCTGCCAGATAGCAGTGGCCCAGGCCTGTGCCTTACCAGCTAACAAGGTTATCACAAAGGCAATCTTGCGGCGATCCATAGTGTAGGTGGTAGGCTGAAGCTCAAAGGTGAGTTGGCACTGGGTAAGGAACTCTCGACACTCACTGTGCTTGCCGTCATACCTCTGTGGTACAGGAAGGCTGGGTTCATGAGGTGAAGAAGGCAGCATGGCAGGAGGCACTGGAGCGGATGGTGGAGCAGGAGCAGAATCAGGCGGAGGAGATGGGGGCAGAGAAGTCAGCTGTGCCAGGGTTTTCCCAATCTGCTGAAGCAGTACCTCGTGGTGAGCAAGGGTCTCACATTGGCTTGCGAGAGTCTGTCCATGAGTGTCCATGGTGGATCCGAGGCGTGTTAACGCAGCCATCATTCCCTGAAGGTTGGCCGGGTAGACAGATGAAGAAGCCTCTGCTGACTTGGTCATGACGGAGTCTTTCTGTTAGGGTTTTGCTGGGATTCGAACCTGGTTCGCTGGTGTGATAATCCAGCAAACCCCCACTAGGCCACCAGGGGGATGACCCAAGTGCAGAGGCGTGAGGTGGAAGTAGAAAAGTATCAAAAAGTTTATTTACAAAATGTACAATCCATGGCAAAAAACAAAAGTAATCCAAAAGCTCAGAAGATAAAGGGAAAATAAAAAATATCCAAAAGTTCAAAGTTCAAAAATAAGAAAAGAAAAGGCAAAAATGCAAACGCTCAGAAGATATCAAAAATGGTAAAAACAAAATTCAAAAAGGTCCAAAAAGAAAGCAAAGTACAAAAACCACAAAGACACAGGCAAGGAACATGGAACAAAAGGAACTAGCACTAACAGGCATAGCATAGGAAAAAGACTCCATGACAAGGGAACAAACAGAGGGGTATTTATACACACACTAATTAAGGAACAGGGCGGGGCAGGAAACAGGCAATGAAGACAAACACAAAACACAGAGGCGGCCTCTAGAGGCCAAAACAAACATGACAAGATGGAAATAACAGCGGCCTCTAGAGGCCAAAACAGTCCCAGTCCTAACAAAAGTACCAAATGAGTGAATATAAAATATTAACTTATCATTAAATAAATATATAAATATTAAATATATAAAACGAAAGCCTGTTAACGTGAGTAAGTTAATGAAACTTAACGTGCTCAACATGCTGTTTCAAATTAGATGGAGTTTGTTTCTTTTAGGGAGGGAAAGGAGGATCGTTTTATACAAGTCTTTGATTACTTCAGCATAATAAAGATTTTACTGAGGTAGGGCCAGGAGCTCATCCTCAAGGTCACCACTACAGTCTGGTGGCTTATCATTTTCAGACACACACTTATACAGAGCTTACTGCATGGTGTAGCATAAGAAGGTCATAGCATGGCAAAGTAGCACAGCTGTACATTGTTGAACTTCATTGGATGCTAAACTGAAATGATCGGATGCTAAACCGAAATGATCTGATCAAGTCCCTTCCAGGACTTGCCTGAGAAGACCCAGGACCTGGTCTTCCCAGGCAATCTCCTGTCCCAGTACTGAGGCACATTGAGCAGCACCGATCTCTGTTTTAGTAGCCCTTGGCCTCTCGCCTTTGACACAGATGAGGTTACAGTGTGGGGCTGGTCCTCTGGTAACCATGATAGTTTGACTCCCTACTCACATCTGTATTACGGTGTGCCTCACCAGATGGCAGTAGGTACCATTTTTATGATGGTCTTTGGTATGACCTGACTGCGTGTAGAACTCGCGATCTCCCGGTGAAACGATCGGATGCTAAACCAAAATGATTGGATGCTAAACCGAAACGATCGGATGCTAAACCGAAACGATCGTACATTAAACTGAGCCCATGTGATTGAGATATAGTGTACAGTCACTGGCTGCGTGACAGAAGAAGAGAAATACATAATTTGTAACAAGTACTTTGAAGGTCTAAATAAAATTAGAAGGTAAATTTTTTTTACCTTCTACCTATTTACCTTTTAAAGTATTTTTTTCTTGGAAATGTACTTAAAGTGCTGATGACACGTTTTTGACATTTTTGGCGATATTTTATAACATAAAAAGTAATTCCCGATGATCCATATATTAATTCATGAAGGTGCCTATTTTACAAGCTATGATAAAAAACGCAGCTATTTGGGCAAATTTGACAGGGCTGCAGCACCCAGGAGACGAATGAGGAGGAGGGGCTGTATGACGTCAGCGAAAGAACCTTCCTCCTAACTTACCAGTTTGTTGTTGATGCGACAGGTGTTCAGTTTGTCATTATTATACATAAAAAAAAAAATCTCCTTCTCACCCCCGGCGGGGGGGGGGTGGTATCCATGTCATCCTCAAGCTCGGGTCCTCTACCAGAGGCCTGGGAGTTTGAGGGTTCTGCGCAGTATCTTCGATGTTCCTAAGACTGCGCTCTTCTGGACTGAGGCTTCAGATGTTGTTCCTGGGATTTGCTGGAGCCACTCTCCCAGTTTGGGGGTTACTGCCCCAAGTGCCCCCACTACCACGGGGACCACGCAACCCTTGACCTTCCACATCCGTTCCAGCTGCTCTTTCAACTCTTGATACTTCTCAAGTTTCTCATGTTCCTTCTTCCTGATGTTGGCGTCAGCTGGGATCGCCACATCTATCACCACCACCCTCTTCTGCTCTTTGTCCACCACCACTATGTCCGGTTGGTTAGCCAGGATCTGTTTGTCAGTCTGGAAGCTGAAGTCCCACAGAATCTTGGCCCTGTTGTTCTCAGCCACCTTCTGTGGTATGGCCCATTGGGACTTGGGTACTTCTATTCCATACTGGTTGCAGATGTTCCTGTATACTATCCCAGCCACTTGGTTGTGCCTCTCCATGTACGCTGATCCAGTTAGCATCTTACACCCTGCTACTATGTGCTGGACTGTTTCAGGGGCTTCTTTGCACAGTCTGCATCTTGGGTCTGATCTACTCTGGTAGATCCTGGCCTCTATGGCTCTTGTGCTTATGGCCTGTTCTTGCGCTGCCATGATTAGTGCCTCTGTGCTATCTGTCAGTCCTGCATTATCCAGCCACTGGTAGGATTTCTTGATATCAGCCACTTCCTCTATCTGACGGTGGTACATGCCATGTAGGGGTTTGTCTCTCCAGGTTGTCTGTTCCTCCTCCTCCTCTGCACTCTCATCAGGGTTCTGCTGCCTGAGACATTCACTTAGCAGTTCATCCTTTGGGGCCATCTTTCTGATGTATTCTCGGATTTTCGATGTTTCATCCTGGACCGTGGTCTTGACGCTCACTAGCCCTCGGCCTCCCTCTTTCCGCTTAGTGTATAGTCTCAGGGTGCTGGACTTGGGGTGGAACCCTCCATGCATGGTGAGGAGCTTTCTAGTCTTGATATCTGTGGCTTCTATCTCCTCCTTTGGCCAGTTTATGATACCAGCGGGGTATCTGATGACTGGTAGTGAGTACATGTTGATGGCTCGGACCTTGTTTTTACCATTCAGCTGACTTTTCAGGACCTGCCTTACTCTCTGGAGGTATTTGGCTGTGGTTGACTTCCTTGTGGCCTCTTCATGGTTTCCATTAGCCTGTGGGATGCCAAGGTACTTGTAGCTGTCTTGGATATCACCTATGTTGCCCTCTGGTAGGTCAATCCCTTCAGTCTGGATCATCTTGCCTCTCTTTGAGACCATCCGGCCACACTTGTCCAATCCGAATGACATCCCTATGTCATCGCTGTAGATCCGGGTGGTGTGGATCAGCGAGTCTATTTCTCACTCGTTCCTGGCATACAGCTTGATGTCATCCATGTAGAGCAGGTGGCTGATTGTTGCCCCACTACGGAATCGGTACCCGTAGCCGCTCTTCGTGATGATCTGACTGAGGGGGTTCAGGCCTATGCAGAACAGCAGTGGTGATAGCGCATCTCCTTGGTATATGCCGCACTTGATGTTGACTTGGGCAATGGGTTTTGAGTTGGCCTCTAGGGTTGTCTTCCACATTTCCATTGAGTTCTGTATGAAGGTCCTTAGGTTCCTGTTGATCTTATACAGTTCCAGACATTCCAGTATCCATGTGTGTGGCATTGAGTCGTAGGCTTTCTTGTAGTCAATCCAGGCAGTGCACAGGTTGGTCTGTCTCTTCTTACAGTCTCGGGCGACTGTTCTATCGGCCAGTAGCTGGTGCTTGGCTCCTCTGGTGTTACTGCCAATTCCTTTCTGTGCCTCGCTCATGTATTGAGCCACATGCTTACTCATTTTTGCCGCAATGATGCCTGACAGGGCCTTCCATGTTGTGCAGAGACAGGTAATTGGCCGGTAGTTGGATGGGATGGGTCCCTTCTGGGGGTCCTTCATGATTAGGACTGTCCTGCCTTGGGTTAGCCATTCTGGGTGGGTTCCATCCCTCAGCAGCTGGTTCATCTGTGCTGCTAGGCGTTCATGGAGTGCAGTTAGCTTCTTCAGCCAGTACGTATGGATCATATCGGGGCCTGGTGCTGTCCAGCTCTTCATCTTTGACACTCTTTCTTGGACGTCTGCCATTGAGATGGTTACTGGTTCTTGTTCTGGGAGGTTGCTGTGGTCAGCTCTTAGGTCCACTAACCATTGGGCATCGGTGTTGTGTGATGCCTTTCTTTCCCATATGTCTTTCCAGTATTTTTCCACCTCAGCTCTTGGTGGGTCTGACCGGTTGTTGTTCCCCTGCCATTGAGAGTACACCTTGGCTGGTTCAGTGGAGAACAGCTTGTTTATTCTCCTGGCCTCTCCTTCCTTGGTGTATCTCCTCAACCGGGTGGCCAGAGCTGTTAGTCGCTGTTTGGCAGTTTCGAGTGCCTCTGGTATGGAGAGTGAGTTGTACTTCCTGGGCGCCCCTTTATTCACCATGTTCCCTTTCTGTAGTTCAGCTAGCTGGCTAACTTCTCTCCTTGCTGCCTTTATCTTGGCCTCTAATCGTCTTTTCCATGGTGGATACTGTTTGTTATGTCCCGAGCCCACCTTGTGTCCAAGCATCTCCATGATTACTGTTGCTGTACTGTGTATCAGCTTGTTGGTCTCAGTGATGGTTCTTGTGGAGATTGTCTTCAGAGCAGCATTCACATCTACTAGTAGATCTTCTGAAGGTACTTGGCAACTCAGCTTCGGTATTCGTCGGGGGCTCCAGGTTTCCAGTTGGGTCACGATCTTCCTTCTCAGGTCAGCAGCTCTTGTGTTGAGGCTGTTAGCTGTTGGGGCTTGGTACCCAATCTCTGGTTGTGGGGATGATGACATCTCCCCACTGACCTGTCTTCCTGGCTCCCCCTTGCCGTAGCATCGTTGTTGTATTTCATTAATCTAGTTGTGATAGCAGATTTCGATTATGGATGTTGGGCTAATAGCTGTTTCTTTGTTAGCCTTGATTGTGGGTTTCGAAGTATCCAATGGTCCCACATTCTCTGCATGTATCCCCTCTCTCTGGGATTGCTTGTATAGTAGCATTCCAGCAAATCCATATTTTCTGTCCTCGTCCATCGATGTCTTGTTCCAGTAGCCCATTTCTCATCAGTTTGCCCTGGTTCCCTAGCAACTGATGCAGACCTTGTTGACCCGGGTGACGTCTGAGCCGGTATGACTCTTTCAGTTATGTTTTCACTCATTCCTGAGGTAGGCTGATATATCATGAGGGGTTTTTGCCTAAGGACCCTTACTGGATGATGTTTTGCCCCGACCGGGATTCGAACCCCGATCTCCTGCGTCATAGTCAGTGAGCATTACCACTGTACTATCCAGCTGATTATATATATATATAATAATGTGTATATATAGTTATTATGCCTTCGTGTTGTGTTGCCGGCTTTTGCTCCAAAACCCACAAGGATGGGGTAAGTTTATTCAAGTTTCCCAGAGATCCCGAGCTGCATGCGAAATGGGTGAGGCAAGTCAGGCGCACTCGTGACAAGTGGGAGCCCTCACCAACATCCATCCTGTGCTCTGAACACTTCGATTTGGATTGTTTTGACACCCTTCCCAGCTTAAAAGAATCTCTTGGGTGTTCAGTTCAGCACAAACGTGCGTTACTACCATCAGCAGTGCCTACACAGTGTTGCCAGATTGGGAGGAATCCCGCCCAGTTGGGCGGTTTCAAGTGCATTTTGGTGGGTTTTGTCGGCGTGATATCAGTCATGTATTTGCTTGTGAAAGCTTGTGGCTTTCATGTAACTGCCGCCTAGCAACGAGAGGCAAAGGGTAAAGAGGGTAGGCTATCATAGATTCTATTCGGAAGAGATCAACACAATTCTAGACTCCCAGAAGAGGAAGAGCTAGCACTAGAGAGTTCACCGGCGTTTTCATGCGCCATTTCCATTGAGTAGAACCAGAGTAGAACAGCCAGTGAACCGCAGCGTGTTCTCCCGCTGACGTCACAACATGGCCGCGAGCCACAGACCCAGTTTTCTTGCGCTGTGCAATTAAAAGTTGGATATTCACGTAACAACAGCTTCTTTTCACGTAATTATAACATAAATCTAACATGTTTGCCATGTTGTATAGTTTATTTAAGAAATTGCATAGAGTCATGTTCGTGTCATCAGCCCTTTAAGAGTACAAGTATTCACTCTCAATAATACGCAATGTAAGTATCGTAACAAAGAGCACCTCTGCGTGCACACACACACACACACTCTAGTTATGGTCTGATTTATCTCCACAGAAGAAGGGCAGCAGGATCTGACTTCCTGTGGCACAGAAATATTGAGAATGAGCGCTGTACACTTATATACTCACAGTTTAGCACATGAACTGAAATATACACTAACCCAGTGATAGTAACAGGCAGCAAGCAGTCAAATGAAAATATTTTACATGCATCTGTTTTGTTTTTGTTTTTTTGCCTTGATGAACAACTTCCTTCCCTTCAGCTTCTGAGTCAATCAGGCTCACTCTGTTGTGTAATCTCACACAGTGCAGAATGTTAGAGGGCCATAAGAAAAAAGTTAATGCTGACAACTTTCTGTTTTAGCCAGCATTAACTTTTTCAGCAGTTTGTGCTACAGTAGTTCTTCTGTGGGATTGGACCATATGGGCTAGCTTTCGTGCCTCATTTGAATCAATGAACCTTCGACGCCCATGACCCTGTCACCGGTTCACCGGTTGTCCTTCCTTGGACCACTTTTGGTTGGTACTAACCACTGCATACTGGGAACACCCCACAAGATGTGCCATTTTGGAAATGCTCAGACCCAGTCATCCAGCCATCACAATCTGGCCCTTGTCGAAGTTGCTCAGATCCTTACGCTAGCCCATTTTTCCTGCTTCCAACACATCAGCTTCAAGAACTGACTGTTTTCTTGCTGCATAATATATCCCACCCCTTGACTGATGCCATTGTAATGAGATAATCAATGTTCTTCACTTCACCTGTCAGTGTTCATAATGCTATGGCTGATCGGTATAATTGCATAGCCTTGCGTAAGTGCAGTTGGATTCTCTTAGCATTGTGGTTGTCCTTATGAATCCTCCTTCACTTCTTTCAATGGTGTGTTCTATTGAGAGCAAGTAAAAGTGGTTAGGAAAGGACATCGGGTGTAATTTTTTAGACTGTTCCACTATAGCCTCTGTCATGTTCACTGTCACCGTTCTACTTCTCACACACAGTTGGAGACTCTGATTTTCTCTCTTGCTGTCTGACAGTTAACACATAAACCATGCATGAATCTTTTATAAAGAAATACTACAGAATTTAAGGCTTATGACAAAACTTCTGAAAAGTTTTTATTGCGTTTGTTTTTATCTTATATTACAAAGTTTAGTGCAGACAAAATGGTGCAGCTGATAACGAGAGAACAAAATGGCCACGGTTAAAGACTTACTTTAACACAAGATTTATGTGCTATCTATCTATCTATCTATCTATCTATCTATCTATCTATCTATCTATCTATCTATATATACAGCGTACACACACACATATATATATATATGTATGTATATATATATATATATATATGTATATCAGCTGGATAGTACAGTGGTAATGCTCACTGACTATGACGCAGGAGATCGGGGTTCGAATCCCAGTCGGGGCAAAACATCATCCAGTAAGGGTCCTTAGGCAAGACCCCTCATGATATATCAGCCTACCTCAGGAATGAGTGAAGACATAACTGATAGAGTCATACCAGCTCAGACGTCGCCCGGGTCAACAAGGTCAGCGTCAGTTGCTAGGGAACTAGGGCAAACTGATGAGAAATGGGCTACTGGAACAAGACATCGATGGATGAGGACAGAAAATACGGATTTGCTGGAATGCTACTATACAAGCAATCCCAGAGAGAGGGGATACATGCAGCGAATGTGGGACCATTGGATACTTCGAAACCCACAATCAAGGCTAACAAACAGCTATTAGCCCAGTGTTCCAACATCTGTAATCGAAATCTACTATCACAACTAGAGATTAATGAAATACAACAACGATGCTACGTGTATATATGTCATCATCATCCCCACAACCAGAGATTGGGTACCAACAGCTAACAGCCTCAACACAAGAGCTGAGAAGGAAGATCGTGACCCAACTGGAAACCTGGAGCCCCCAGTTGCCAAGTACCTTCAGAAGATCTACTAGTAGCAGTAGACCTTACTGAGTTGCCAAGTACCTTCAGAAGATCTACTAGTAGATGTGAATGCTGCTCTGAAGACAATCTCCACAAGAACCATCACTGAGACCAACAAGCTGATACACAGTACAGCAACAGTAATCATGGAGATGCTTGGACACAAGGTGGGCTCGGGACATAACAAACAGTATCCACCATGGAAGGCCACCCGGTTGAAGAGATACACCAAGGAGGGAGGGAGAGGCCAGGAGAATAAACAAGCTGTTCTCCACTGAACCAGCCATGGTGTACTCTCAGTGGCAGGGGAACAACAACTGGTCAGACCCACCTAGAGCTGAGGTGGAAAAATACTGGAAAGACATATGGGAAAGAAAGGCACACAACACTGATGCCCAATGGTTAGTGGACCTAAGAGCTGACCACAGCAACCTCCCAGAACAAGAACCAGTAACCATCTCAATGGCAGACGTCCAAGAATGTCAAAGATGAAGAGCTGGACAGCACCAGGCCCCGATATGATCCATACATACTGGCTGAAGAAGCTAACTGCACTCCATGAACGCCTAGCAGCACAGATGAACCAGCTGCTACCACCCAGAATGGCTAACCCAAGGCAGGACCTGTCTCTGTCTCTGCACAATATGGAAGGCCCTGTCAGGCATCATTGTGGCAAAAATGAGTAAGCATGTGGCTCAATACATGAGCGAGGCACAGAAAGGAATTGGCAGTAACACCAGAGGAGCCAAGCACCAGCTACTGGTCGATAGAACAGTCGCCCGAGACTGTAAGAAGAGACAGACCATGCCTCATGCCACACACATGGATACTGGAATGAACCCCCTCAGTCAGATCATCACGAAGAGCGGCTACGGGTACCAATTCCGTAGTGGGGCAACAATCAGCCATCTGCTCTACATGGATGACATCAAGCTGTATGCCAGGAACGAGCGAGAAATAGACTCGCTGATCCACACCACCCGGATCTACAGCGATGACATAGGGATGTCATTCGGATTGGACAAGTGTGGCCGGATGGTCTCAAAGAGAGGCAAGATGATCCGGACTGAGGGGATTGACCTACCAGAGGGCAACATAGGTGATATCCAAGACAGCTACAAGTACCTTGGCATCCCACAGGCTAATGGAAACCATGAAGAGGCCACAAGGAAGTCAACCACAGCCAAATACCTCCAGAGAGTAAGGCAGGTCCTGAAAAGTCAGCTGAATGGTAAGAACAAGGTCCGAGCCATCAACATGTACTCACTACCAGTCATCAGATACCCCGCTGGTATCATAAACTGGCCAAAGGAGGAGATAGAAGCCACAGATATCAAGACTAGAAAGCTCCTCACCATGCATGGAGGGTTCCACCCCAAGTCCAGCACCCTGAGACTATACACTAAGCGGAAAGAGGGAGGCCGAGGGCTAGTGAGCATCAAGACCACGGTCCAGGATGAAACATCGAAAATCCGAGAATACATCAGAAAGATGGCCCCAAAGGATGAACTGCTAAGTGAATGTCTCAGGCAGCAGAACCCTGATGAGAGTGCAGAGGAGGAGGAGGAACAGACAACCTGGAGGGACAAACCCCTACATGGTGTTGTAAAGTAGAGTGTCGAGAGGTCTAGGAGTAGTGGCACAAGAATCCAGCAGGAGACAGAAATCCATTTTTTTCCATTTTTATTTTTGCAGCACCGCAATGAAAATCCAGTGAGCCAGTGACAAAAGAAAATAAAGAAACTAAATCTAAATTAAATGTAGGAAAATATATACATCTGCCTATTTACACTATTTACACACAAATAAATGGGCTATGGGAAGCTAACATAACAAACAAAAAAAAATAGCCAAAGGCTCACAATGTCAATTCAAGACACGACTTACTCACACAGCTGAGTATTTGGAGCGCAGGCACGCCCGTCTGATCATCAAGGAGCTCTCCCCTCTACTGACAATTCTCCCCATTATCAGGGCTACCTGGCGCACCCCGCAGGAAGACTATACCATTACCCCAAAAAACTACAGGGGTGTTTACAACCAGGATGACATAATTATTGAATATAATGAGTTAAAATGGTACCATAACAAAATAAATTATATTAGGCCTTCTACATAAACATATTACACATGCATATTTATCATAATAGTCATTTCATGCTTCAAACACCAAGTTACTACCGCGAGGGTGCAACCATGTGCACTCACGAATCTACCGCGGAAATATAATGTTCTGGAATACTCATGCGCATTTTTTAGGACTGCGCGGTAATGGTGAAACCCAGGTAAGAACTACCCATTTAAAATGCTAAGCAAACACTTGTAGATGCACTTAGACATCTCAAAACTAAGCGGTTGCAATACCACATGTTGGAACATCGTTTCTAAAGCATCCATGCATAATATGACACAGGTGGA
The DNA here is from genome assembly GCF_027579695.1 of Neoarius graeffei. Taxonomy (NCBI): domain Eukaryota; kingdom Metazoa; phylum Chordata; class Actinopteri; order Siluriformes; family Ariidae; genus Neoarius; species Neoarius graeffei. Next base: position 19,103,227 of record NC_083589.1, on the reverse strand, counting down.
GTACCCGCTGTTTGTGTAATGTTGTGTAGTGTTTGTGATGTATGCGTGAGTAATGTGTTTGCATATGAATGTCGCGTTTGCGTCACTAACTAATGTGTGCACCCATACGTTAGAACACAAGGCTTAAAACACAATGCAAACGTGATATACTGTTTCACGCAGTAGTTATTGAAGTCCATAGATAAACTATGACAGGGGCAATGAAAGTTTGCATGGGGGAATAGTGTTTCAAACATTCAATGGCGGCCACTTAGGACGCCGTGATGACGCGCTCAGCATCCGCGGCATCACACATGGCATGTACCACCGTCAGATAGAGGAAGTGGCTGATATCAAGAAATCCTACCAGTGGCTGGATAATGCAGGACTGACAGACAGCACAGAAGCACTAATCATGGCAGCACAAGAACAGGCCATAAGCACAAGAGCCATAGAGGCCAGGATCTACCAGAGTAGATCAGACCCAAGGTGCAGACTGTGCAAAGAAGCCCCTGAAACAGTCCAGCACATGTAAGGGTGTAAGATGCTAGCTGGATCAGCGTACATGGAGAGGCACAACCAAGTGGCTGGGATAGTATACAGGAACATCTGCAACCAGTATGGAATAGAAGTACCCAAGTCCCAATGGGCCATACCACAGAAGGTGGCTGAGAACAACAGGGCCAAGGTTCTGTGGGACTTCAGCTTCCAGACTGACAAACAGATCCTGGCTAACCAACCGGACATAGTGGTGGTGGACAAAGAGCAGAAGAGGGTGGTGGTGATAGATGTGGCGATCCCAGCTGACGCCAACATCAGGAAGAAGGAACATGAGAAACTTGAGAAGTATCAAGGGTTGAAAGAGCAGCTGGAACAGATGTGGAAGGTCAAGGGTTGCGTGGTCCCCGTGGTAGTGGGGGCACTTGGGGCAGTAACCCCCAAACTGGGAGAGTGGCTCCAGCAAATCCCAGGAACAACATCTGAAGCCTCAGTCCAGAAGAGCGCAGTCTTAGGAACATCGAAGATACTGCGCAGAACCCTCAAACTCCCAGGCCTCTGGTAGAGGACCCGAGCTTGAGGATGACATGGATACCACCCCCACCCCCCCGCCGGGGGTGAGAAGGAGATTTTTTTTTTTTTGTGTGTGTGTGTGTGTGTGTGTATGTGTATTATGTGCTAATGGTTAGCTAGTTAGTGATCTTCTAGACTTTAAAAAATCAATTGTAAAGTCTGTTAATGTTACTATATAAATAGCATTCATAGTGGCTGTTAATCATTTAGCCAAATTTCAAAAGTAAGCATAAATACTTTGCCTATTGTTATAATTTCATTTTTAGTAAGCAATTTTAAGTGCTGGTACATTAGCACAACAAATTTCTCTTTATAATAAGCATTGCATTATTTTTTTACACAGTACTGTAAGGCTATACATGAAAATATACATGAAAAAGTTTGTATTGAAGTGTGTTGCTTTGTATGTATTATTTTTATTTTAGAAGAAAGTTTACAAAAGCAAATGTGCAGAAAATTATTTGCTTCTGACCCGATGGTTCTTCATGCAGACGAGGCTCTAATGTTTCCTTGGTGCTGGATATGAGTGCGCTCGGCTCTGTGGAGCCTCTGAATTGTGGCGCGAACACTCCTCGTGAGCGGGTGGCTCAGGAGTACCTGCAGTCGGCTGGTCGAGTCCTCACACGCCAGCAGCTCAGAGATGCCACGCTGAATACTCAGGCCCTGCATGCCGAGTTCTCTGTGAGTCACGCTCCTTCGATGTTATCTAAAGCCTCTGTACAGACAAGCAATGCATTTACAGCATGTAGGCGTGTATGCTACTCAGTCTGAGATTTAAAGAGCTTATATGAATGTGTGTACATATTAAGTTTCATTCTTGCTGTAGTATTCCAGATTATTAAATACATTTTTCCCACATAATAAACCATAATACAAGTATGAACAAATATATTTGTTTGTTTGACAGTGATGAGGAAAATGTATCTTGTGTGTATTTTCCGTCCACAGGAAATTCCAATGAACTTCGTTGATCCAAAGGACCTGGATATCCCCAGTCTCGGGACCAAAAACAGATACAAGACCATTTTGCCAAGTTAGTATTGTGCACCCAAATCCCAATCTTGTATAGTATCTTACATCATCACCATCATCATCATCATCATCATCATCATTAGTCAGGCAGCATATGTAACCTACTTTGCAAAATTTGCCAAGTCTGGTTTCTCAGTATTAACCCTTTTTTTACATCCCAAACAAATTATTTTTACTTGTTGTAATCACCATTTTCACCAAAAAAGGAAATGCTAAATATCGCATGTAAAAACATAACCTCCCATACAGTATATCCGTATCACATCTGTATAACATTATAACATCTGTATTTTTTTTAAAATTACCCGTTTACTAACTTTATGTGAATAGAAATCATATATTTACATGATATTATCAAGTTAAGTTTAAAATGAGACATTTAAGTACATAAAGAACATAAAAATGCCAGAAATATTTTACACTATTGCTACAGTATATATTTACAGTATAGTAAATATTTTACACTACTTATCTACATTCCAGAACTCAGCTCACAATCTCATTTCAGAAATTTCTGTGATACATTTATTACTAAGCTGTGATACATTTATTACTAAGTTTCTGTTTTTTTATGTTCAAACTACATCAAGAAGTAACACTATGCCTAAGGATTCAGACACAAAACACGAAGATAAAAGCAGTTATTGGTAACACATATTATGACCAGAAATAAAGCAGAATGAACATTTTCTAAGAGCATGCATATTAAGCTACCTTCAAATGTGTCCACATGTTTATGATGCAATGAACTCTTCATCATTTGATATTCCATATTAATGAATAAGTAAAAAACGAATTATACTTCTAATTCGAAATATTATATTTGACATGTGCAGGTTTCAAATTTTGTCTTATAAAATCTTTTATTCAGATAAAGAATCACTTATCCCAGCTTTTTACTGAAGAGTTGGTATGCGGACACATGTTGCATTAGCATATTAGCACAAAGCATATTTACAGGATAGGTGCAAGGATGAGGAATCTGTTGTGGTATGTGGTTGTGTATGGAGAGTGCATGGACAGATAAGCATCAGACATCAGACATTTCAGTAACTCTATGTAGGTGCAATTGGTAATTGAGTGATCACTCAATCTCATTAAATCTGAAGGTTAATAATTAAATCAGTCTCATTAATGAATACCATTAATTTTGGTGCTTAATAATAAATTACCAAACAGCTAAATTATGGTATGGTCCAAACTATTATGATCACTTACCGTATTACACAACTTATATGCACCTTTGAATTCTTTGAGGTTGGGTACTTCATAAATATCGGAACACAAATAAACACACAGTTTCAATAATAAATGAATTTATTATAACAAAGATAAAAATGAATAATGTAAATTGAAATATATACAAATATGATATATACTTAATGAGCGTGTGTGTGTGTGCATGCGTGTTTTATCTGAGGTATGTATGTCACCACGTGGAAAAGAATTAGCTCTGAGTTGCTAGCTAAGATGTGTTTGTGTGTGTGTGTCCATGTGGTGTAGGCCTTGTGGCTTAAGCAAAAGGTTAGCCTAGCTTGCTAATGAGACAAAAGAATGCTAGCTAAGGTGTGTTTGTGTGTGGCCTGAACAAAGAGTTAGCATGGATTGCTAGCTAAGGTGTGAGGCCTGGTGACCACGTGTTTCTGAGTAAAACAAGAGAGTTAGCTTTGGTTGCTAATTAGACAAAAGAATTAGCCGTATGTGGCTAGCTAAGGCCCAAGGATCCTACCTTGTGGAGTTAAGACAAAAGAATGTTATCTAAGGTGTGGGGGAGGGTGACCACGTGTTGGAGACAAAAGATTAGCTCTGTGTAGCTAGCTAAGGTGTGTTGTAAGGCCTATGGCCTAGCTAAAAAGGCTAGCGTGGGATGCTAACTGAGGTGTGTTTTGTGTGTGACCACGTGGTAAGGCCTTACAGTCCCTTGAGACAATGCAGTTAGCTCTGGATGCTAATGAGACAGAAGAATTAGCCGTAGCAGCTAACCCACTAGCTTTATAACATTACCAAATTCACTGAAACCTTGATGAGGTCAAAATATGTGTAAGAATGAAATTAAGAGTGTTAGGAAGGAATAGAAGATAGCATGCAACCTGTCTATTAAGCAATTGAGAGAACATAGAACAATTATGGAACACAAAATCAGTGTGCACACTTAAACAGTTCCTAAGTTTAAATTCACACTTCTTCATAAACTAATTCCTAAGACTAGTCTTTTTGCCCAAAATTTGCCAGTCTTACTTCAGTATCTCGCCTCTATGCGAGATTATGAGAAGTTGTTCCGAGACTTTTGGAGTTTCACCGTTGTGGAGACCTCCGTGAAGCACAGAGAATTTCTTGGCCCGACACGTGGTTGCTCGTGATGAAAAGAGAGTCTCTGATCAGAATAATGTGCACAGCGCTTCACAATTAGAAGGATCCGGTCGCTTCTAACATTAATTAACTGCTTGGGCTGCAGTTCGTACGTACATATAATGAATAAACAAACCGGCTGTAGCTCAACCGAGAGAGAGATAGCACGATTTAAGTGTTTCTACCGTGGCCAAGGGTAAACAAAAAAAACGTGTTGAATCGTATTCTCGGGAGAAAGATGTCTGTATCTTGGATGCTCTGGTGAGCGGCCTCCTTTTCTCTGCAGAACGCGCCGATCACGATGAGTTTCACAGCACCAAAGAGGAAGAAGGAAGCGTTGCTCAGTTTCTTATGCTTTCATGGAGGATGTGACGTTGGAAATCCCGCCCAGGTGTGACGTAGGTCAACGCGGAAGTTGGCTGATGGGAAATGTAGTTTCTTAAAGAGATGGGCTGTCGTAGTTCTAAAAGGGACTGTACCTACATCTATAACTGGTTCACTAGTTATCTACAATTTGTAAGAAAGAGTTATATTCTTAATTATGGCAGACATCTGAGACAAGCATGCAAACATACAGATAGGCAAAGATAGACATACAAAGAAGCGACTAACTTGCTGAAATATTTTTGCAACAAATCTCAGAGTTATGGGACTGCAACAGAAAATCAGTCACCTTGTTAAACACTTTTTCTCATCAAGCTTGAAACAAACATACTTTTAGATAAAGAATATATAGAGTAACAAACTCCTAAAAGCAAAAAGTTATGTCAGTTGAATAGACTGAGCAGCACACCACCTCTGAGGTTCTAACTGATCCCACTCAGTAGTTTAGGTCCTTTTAGGGTTAAATGGGTATCTAATAGAGTTGAGCCGGATACTCGGCTGAAACGAGTATCCGGTACGGATAAAGCACTTTTGCCGAGTACGAGTATTATACGAGTAATACGAGTCAATATCTGTGCTCGGACTGAATGAAAATCCTCACACAGCGTCACAGCGCCCCTCCCCTACACACACTGCTCTGCTCACTCACACAGAGAACAGCTCTCTGTCTCTCTGGTTCGTGGCTCTTTTCCGTTAACGTTTCGGGTTTCTTCAGCTTCAAGTTTGTTTTTATTTCAGTTTGTACTTACTTATAACCAGTAGAGTTCTGGTAAACGTGGGTTCGTTCAGACATGGTGCTTGGTAGAAAGTGACTCGTGTTGCGTCTCTGCCTGTCTGAGATTTTGTTTTCTTTTTTTAACCATTAGTTAAAAACAGTTTTTTTTTTACTTCATGCATTGAGTGTCTGACACTTTCTTGCTATAATTCATGTAAAAATAAAGGTAGTAGTGGTATAAGTATTACAAATTAAGCTACACACACTCACTCTCTCTCTGCCGGTCGTCCGAGTTTTTTTTTTTTTTTTAACCGTCAGTTGGCTCTAACCAGTTTTATTTTACTTCACGCACTGAGTGTCTGACACTTTCTAAGTAGTAGTGGTATAAATAATATTACAAATTAAGCTCACACACACACACACACACACACACACACACACACACACACACACACACACCTGGTGTGGAAATAAAAAAAAATAAAAAAGAACAAAATCACACTGATCATAAAAAAAATTAAAAGTTAAAAAAAGAAAGTTATGTTGAGTATGAAAACTCCTGTTCATTACATTTCATTTCATAATTGCAACCGCATGTGTTGTATTCATTGTTGCAAAACTTGTTCTGTAAATAGTTCATTTGCTATCGTGATCAAAACCATTGATCTGAAGCTCAATGCTGATGCTGTCCTGTAAATAGTTTTCTAATCACCAATAAATATAGCAATTTCTGATCAACCCATATCAATTGCTTAAAATAACATGCTGGTTAAAGCCCCGCCCGTTTCAAGACAACCAGACCAACTTGCGGGTTAAATCCTGCCCACTTCCTGGTTAGGCCCCGCCCAGTACGAGTACGGATACAGATAATTCTATGGTTAACAGATACAGATAATGCTGTACTTCCTCATCCCTAGTATCTAATATAATGTAATTTTCACCTGAGTAAAAAGGTTGTATGCCACAAATAACACCTATTATGGATATAATAATTGCATATTAATGATGTAATACTTTTATGTCAAGTTCCTATATGTGGTTTCAGGGCTCTTTTTATGCGCAAAATTTCCCTGCATAATTAACTATGAAACAGCAGCCTACAAGCATTACAACAAGTCCAGATTTATGAATTTATATCTGAACTTGTAAATTATTACCAAAAACAAGACTTGGCAAATTTTGCAAAGCAGCCTCCAAATACTGCCTGACTACATCATCTACAGTGTCTTGCAAAAGTATTCATCCCCCTTGGTGTTTGTTCCTGTTTTGTTGCATTACAAGCTGGAATTAAAATGGATTTTTTTGGGGTTAGCACCATTCGATTTACACACCATGCCTACTTTAAAGGTGCAAATTGTTGTTTTATTGTGACACAAACAATAATTAAGATGAAAAAAAAAACCCAGAAATCTGGAGTGTGTGTAAGTATTCACCCCCTTTAGTGTGAAACCCCTAAATAAGAGCTGGTCCAACCAATTCACTTCATAAGTCACATAATTAGTTGATTAAGATCCACCTGTGTGCAATCAAAGTTTCACATGATCTGTCACATGATGTCTGTATAAATCAACCTGTTCTGGAAAGACCCTGACTCTGCAACACTACTAAGCAAGCAACATGAAAACCAAGGAGCATTCCAAACAGGTCAGAGACAAAGTTGTGAAGAACTATGGATCAGGGTTGGATTATAAAATATATCCCAAACTTTAAATACATTATAGCAAAATGGAAAGAATATGGCACCACTACAAACCTGACAAGAGAAGGCCACCCACCAAAACTCACAGACCAGGCAAGGAGGGCATTAATCAGAGATGCAACCAAGACACCAAAGATAGCACTGAAGGAGCTGCAAAAATTCACAGCGGAGATGGGAGTATTTGTCCATAGGACCACTTTAAGCCGTACACTCCACAGAGCAGGGCTTTATGGAAGAGTGGCCAGAAAAAAAAAAGTCTTTGCTTAAGAAAACACGTTTGGACACATGGGGAACGGCATGTGGCAGACTCTCCAAATTCATGGAAGAAGATTCTCTGGTCAAATGAGACTAAAATTAATATTTTTGGCCATCATGGGAAATGCCATGTGTGGCACAAACCCAACACCCTGAGGACACCATTCATACAGTGAAGTATGGTGGTGGCAGCATCATGTTGATGGGATGTTTTTTATCTGCAGAGACAGGAAAGCTGGTTAGGACTGAAGGAAAGATGGATGACACTAAATACAGGGCAATTCTGGAGGAAAACCTGTTTGAGTCATCCAGAGGTTTGAGACTGGGACAAAGGTTCACATTCCAACAGGACAATGACTCTAAACTTACTGCTAAAGCTACATTGGAGTGGTTTAAAGGGAAGCATTTAAATGTATTGGAATGGCTTAATCAAAGCCCAGACCTCAAGCCAATTGAGAATCTGTGGCATAACTTGAAGATTGCTGTACACCAACACAACCCATCTAACTTGAAGGAGTTAGAGCAGTTTTGCCTTGAGGAATGGGCAAAAATCTCAGTGGCTAGATGTGCTAAGCTAATAGAGACATACCCCAATAGACTTGCAGCTGTAATTGCAGCAAAAGGTGGCTCTACAAAGTTTTGACTTTTTTTTTCATCTTAATTATTTTTGTGTCACAATAAAACAACAATTTTCACCTTTAAAGTTGTAGGCATGTTGGGTAAATCAAATGGTGCTAACCTCCCCAAAATCCATTTTAATTCCAGCTTGTAATGTGACAAAACAGGACAAACACCAAGGGGGATGAATACTTTTGCAAGACACTGTACATAATGAGGTATCTACTCACTGGGCTGGAAGAAGTGTTGCTGGCGTGGCATATCACATCAGCTTATGCAGGTTTTTCTTTATTCATGACTACATCAGAGTCACAGAACATAACAGAGAGAGAGATAGCGAGAGAGAGAATCTTTCTGAGGAAAGGAAGTCACAGTTCTACTTGTCTTGTGAAAACTTCCTGTGGCCAATTAAAATAACTCTCTTTTTAAAATTTATTTATTTATTTATTTATTTATTTTAGAGACGCTCCCATGATCTGTTTTAAGACCTGAGGGATGTTTGTGCTCAATTTTATTTTAATACCTTTTTAAGGAAATGCTTGGGACACACTTGACCTCGTTCTGTCATGATGTGGCGTGACGTGACATCCCATCCTGGTTTTGCGCTTCCCAGGTTAAAGTCCCAGGCATAGGTCATTGATACAAATTATCTTATGACTGTAGGTTGTTGAACAGTGAACTGCCCTTGATGCTCTTCCCATCTCACAGCCAGATTTTGAGAGGAAGCCCTGGCTCCTCCCTGTTGGCTGAGAAAGTGTAGGTCTTGGGGTTAAAAGGCTCTCTCCAATCTTGTTCTTGAACACAGCAATTAGACTAAAGAAACAGCTTGTTCTTTGGGGCTTTCGTGCATTAAATTAAATTTGTTGCTTTCTGTAACCTGCTGGGTCACTTGGCTGCTAATTGCTTCCTGTTTTGGGAACAAATTCTTCACTAAGCAGGCATGGGAGGAGTTTCCTTATCAATATATACAAGGCAGTATTCCTTCCGCCCTCCAGGATGCTTGATTAAGTGGATTTGGGGTGAACTAAAAACAATTTTCACAGAAGCAAAAGCCTTAAAAGGCTTTAAAGAAATATCACCCTGTTCAGGGAACATCAGGAGTAGAGCAGAAATCTGTGCAATTTAACTGGGCAAGCTGTTTTTAATTCTAAACAATATCCCTGTATCCCTGTGTATTGTGTGTGTGTGTGTGTGTGTGTGTGTGTGTGTGTGTGTGTGTGTATACATTCTGCTTTATAACAAAGAATTATTCAAACATAAAAACAAAATGCTTGTTTCTGAATTATTGACAATCCTCCAATCAGTGAAGTTGTATCTCTGAGAGAGTAACAGCAATGAGTCACTTCCTGTTATTTTTAACACTTGTGGAGAGACTTATCCATGTCGAATGTTTCAGGCTCTTTTATATTCTAGGCTTTTTTTTTGCATGTGGACTGCCATCTTCACTTCAAACCACAGGTTTTCAGTACTTCTTTTTCATATCCACATGGATTTGATCATTGCAAGACTTTTTGTGTCATGCAGCCATTTCTTATGTTGATTTCGCTGATCAGTGCAAATTGTGTGAGAGATATAAGAGATAAAGAGATGGTGTTCAAAGCCAAAAAGTTTGACAAGACACGATTCCTTATGTAGTTTGCTTGAAAAAGCAATTAAAAGGCCTGGATCCCAGTGAGTGCAGTTTTACTGCGTGTCTAAGTTACATAATTCATTCATTCATTCATTCATTCATTCATTCATATTATCAGTCCACAAGAATCAGATATTGTTTAAAAATTCTTGAAAGAGTAGATTATTTCGTGATAATGACCTGCTCAATGTACATTATCCAACTTATTATACAACTACTTATTAAAGAAATAAAATATTTGACACAGAATTATTGATTTAAAAATTATTTTATTGCTTCTTCTAATTATGTGGTCCATGGCACCGCTTTGCAGAAATAACAGACCATAGGATGCTGCAATTGACCAATCAGAATTGAATATTTAATAAAGCCGTGTCATAAAATACAGCATAGATGCACTCATGATTAAATGAGTTGTCTGATATTTGTCCCATTTGAACCTTCATGGTTTCTCCACCAATACATTGTTCTGCATCTCTATAACTTTTTGGAAAAAAATATACAGGTGTAATGTTTATAATGTTTAAACCATATCTCTGTTTGCAGATCCACACTCCAGAGTCCTCCTGAAAAACAAGAATAGCTGTGATCCTCTCAGCAGTTACATAAATGCCAACTACATACGAGTAAGCCATTAACATTAATGCTGGCTCCATTTCAGTTTTACTCATTTCCCCTCACAGAATAGAAATCTCCTCTTCTGCTACTGATTCATTACCTTTAGTATCTTCCATCCATCCATCCATTCATCCATCCGTTATCTGTAGCTGCTTATCCTGTCCTACAGTGTCACAAGCAAGCTGCGGAGCCTATCCCAGCTGACTATGGGCGAGAGGCAGGGTACACCCTGGACAAGTTACCAGGTCATCGCAGGGCTAACACATAGACACAGACAACCATTCACACTCACATTCACACCTACGGTCAATTTAGAGCCACTAATTATCCTAACCTGCATGCCTTTGGACTGTGGGGGAAACCGGAGCACCCAGAGGAAACCCATGTGGACACAGGGAGAGCATGCAAACTCCACACAGAAAGGCCCTTGCCGGCCGCTGGGATCGAACCCAGGACTTTCTTGCTGTGAGGCAACAGTGCTAACCACTGCACCACCATGCCACCCCTTTAGTATCTTTTTGTCACCAATTACAAATAGTAGTGGACATTCATTTTAAGAATCGGGCCATAAGTACTAAAGAAACTTATTACCTTTTGGCCTTCCATACATTCGAGCTACATGTTCCAGCAGAATGTTTGCTTTCAGCTACAGTCTTTCCTGAATTTATCTTTACTGATTTTCCAGTGATTATGATGTTTAACTTATTAGTGAATGACATGTCCAGCATTACTTAACCCTTTCTCACAGTACATGGGTACACAGTACAATCGGCTTATCAGACGTTTTCAGTCAGTCTCAACAGATGAATTATTTTACCTTTGCAGGTCTGTTATATTAGTTAGGAGACTGTTGGGGTTCTGTGTGTGGAGTACCGTGACTCTGTGTTTTAACTGCTGGTGAGCAGGGTGATAGGGAATGATAGGAGTGTGAACCCCCTGCAAACAAGTCACAACACACCTTTCCATAATAACAGTGGTACAGAGATAACCTAAAGCTTTTTTGATAGTAAAACATTGTATACAATTTCCAGTATAAAATTGTAACATTTAAACCTAGTAGGCTAGGTTTAAAAAAAGAAAGATATATTTGCAAAAACCTGCAAATTCTTAAATCCCTGATTTTCTACTTTCATCTCTCTCTCTCTCTCTCTCTCTCTCTCTCTCTCTCTCTCTCTCTCTCTCAAAAATGGTTGCATGTCATTTTACCCAAGAAACTGGAAAGTGTAAACATGTCTGTCCTGAAGACTTTCCAGTGCTGGGTAACTTTTCAAAGTCCTATATGAGCTGTTACTATCAAGACAATAATGTATTAGAACAAATGCACCAAAACACACCTGTCAGTCATGTTACAGCTAGAACTACTGTCCAAGCCATATGCCAAAGGAATGCACACCTTCTGAGCAATCAGATTCAATAATTAAACTTTAAAACTTATTAGGTACATGAGTACTTCAAAAAGTTCTCTACCTCTCTCACCCAGAAAATGTCACAGGAGAAAAATTGTTCTTGCATTATTGTTTACATGGTCTGCTTTAACTTCAATGCACTTGTTCCATGGATGTTCAAGCTTTTCTATCCCTTCAAGGATAGAAGGATCTAGAGGCTCACATCGTGAGCCTCTAGATCCTCCTCAATAGCAAGGATGACTTCATCATCACTCTGAAAATGGCGACCACACGAGTGGGATTTCAGTTTAGGGAACAGATAGAAGTCATACATTGCCAGGTCAGGTGAGTAAGGTGTATGAGCCAACAGTTCAAAGCCATATTTGGCTGCTTCTGCCCCTGTCACCTGTGCTGTGTGGATGGGCGCATTGTCCTGGAGCAACAGCATGCCAGCTCAAAGCATTCCTCTCCTTTCTTCTGTGATTGCCTCTTTCATTTGAGTTTTTTGTGGACAGTGATATAAGGCGTTATAATATACAGTTATGCCCCAAAATGGGAGTTACGCCCCTTGTTTCCAGGTGAGGCTGAGAACTTTTTGAAGTACCCTTGTAGCAAAAGCAAAAACCATTTTTAAACTCACCATGCCTAATGCCACCATGATACAATATCTTCTTTCCTTTTAATAATATCCTAATTAGATGTTTGCTTGTTCCTCATACCTCAGGGTTACCTCAGACATGAGAAATCATACATAGCCACACAAGGTCCTATGATCAACACAGTAAACGACTTCTGGCAGATGGCCTGGCAGGAGGACTCGCCCGTCATCGTCATGATCACCAAGCTGAAAGAGAAGAACGAGGTGCTGTGCTCCATGTCTCTGCTTCTTTCCTTTAGTACAGAATAATGAAAAATGTTTGTGCTTAACATGCTCTTGTTGTTGCTGCAGAAATGTGTTTTGTATTGGCCTGAAAAACGAGGGATTTACGGCAAGGTGGAGGTCCTCATCAACAGTGTCCGGGAATGTGAGCATTACACTGTCCGCACGCTCACACTCAAAGTACGAAACTTCTCCATCTTGTTGAAATGTGTGGTTCATCGTTCTTACGTTCCCAGTACTTGGTTTTTTTTGGTAGGGTGCAACACTAGTACTTTGTTGTTTTTTTTTTTGGGGGGGGGGCTATCTGGAATAATAAATAATTAAGCACATATGCACTTCCATGCCATAAGAGGCTAAACTTTACTTTTTTTTAACTTTTAGTAAGAAATGATTGCTTTAAATTATTTAAATATTGCATAAATATTTTATAAATCAGTGCTGGAGAATTTATGAAAGGCTTCTTTCAAAAAGTCTAACATGATATTCAAGGCTTTTTATACATTTACATGGAAGAACGAACAACAATCAATCATCGTTATGAGCTGACTGATTGAGAGAGTGTGTCACTGTCATTGTTGTTTTCATGTCTTGCAAGTTATTAGCTTGTTTTTTTTTTTTTTACCAAAATATTCATGCCACTTTGAGAAAAGTGTAGGAAGTAAATATAGTGATTTATAAGAGTATTATAAATGTAAAGTTGATTAATACATAAGTTGTCACCTTGGCTGGCAAATGGGCTTCATGAGTAAGAAGCTTTATTGAAATAAGGCTCTATGATCATTATAACAGAAATGCACTGAGCATTTAATGCCATGCTCCTATAAGAAGGTACACAAAAAGTACTTCTTATGTCACAAAAGTTGAGATAGCAGGCAGACATATTTTGCCAATACTTTATCATATCAACTTATTCTTCTTCTTTGTGAAGCTCATATGCCAGCCTTCAAACTAAACTGTGAATCAAATTTATGTTTATTCCACTTGTATGTAGCACTATGCTTACCTTCTACAACTTACTCAAAGTGTCCTGTTCTTACAAACATGTTACAGTAAATGTAGATCCCTTCAAATAAAATACTCTGACATGATACATTCTTAGGGAAAGTCTCACGTGTGTGTGTGTGTGTGTGTGTGTGTGTGTGTGTGTGTGTGTGCGTGCATTTTTATTATTTCAGCAAGCAGGCCAAAGTCGTAAAGTCCAGCATTACTGGTACACATCATGGCCGGATCATAAAACTCCAGACAGCGCAGGGCCTCTGCTGCAGCTCATGACTGATGTTGAGGAAAGCAGAGAGGTTTCCGAGTCTCACGGTCCTGTCATTGTTCACTGCAGGTACATGGTTTTCAACAAGGGAGCTTGGTGAAAAGGCAGTCAAGGGGCTTTCACATATGAAAATCACCTCAGATCCATAAACATCTAAAATGTTTATTAAAATCCATGTGCAAAACATTTGATATCTTTTTGCTGATACTTCTTTTCCACCATGGCAGTTCCAGGGCTAGTTCAGAGTTCGTGGCTTATCTCGAACCTGTTCTCTATGCTCTGACAGCCAGAGAACTGGCTCTCAGCCAGGAAAACTGATTCCAGAGCAGCACCAACTCTTTGCTGGTCTACAAAAAAGAACTGCTTATGTCAGAGGTTAGGGGCAGGATTATCATGATCAACAAAACCAGCTAAAACTTTGTGACCACCATGTTTTAAAAACCAGAGCTAGTGTAGCATCTAGTCTGACTAAACCAAAAAAGAAGACTTAAAAGAGATGATGAAGTCTCACAGTACAATTGTTATTGTGCTTGAATGTTTCTTAGAAGGTTTGCAAGATGAACCAGCTCTGAACCAGCACTTGGTTTGCGTTGGTGGAAAGGGAGTATGAGATGGCTGTTTTTAATTCCCTACCTGTACCTTTCTTTGTGACTATGATGATTATGACATTTGCTAAAATGGCTTCTCAGCCTTGTGGCAATTACAAGAGGAATCTGAGATGTTTGGATTCCTGGTTCCTTACAGATCTTCCAGTTACCCCTTTTCAACCAACAGGTTATGGATTCTTGAACTGGTTCCATTCAGGAACCTTTGAACCTTGGGGCCAGCTCGCAAACCAGTCCTGGAGGGTGTTGCACAATGGGAGTAAACAGTAGTAGCAGGATGGTGGTGCTCATTGATTACCTGGAAGCTTTTTTTCTGATATTGCAGATATTTGTTTTCATTCCATTTTTTCTACCCTTGTCCTTTGCATTCTCCATCACTGCACTCTGCTTCCTCTCCAAACTAATGACACGCCCACTGATGTCGTCACAGGAAAACCAGCTATATTTTAGTTCCAGCTGGGAATCAACTTTTCAGGTTCGAAACCAGTTTATTTTTATTTGAAATGCTCTGAAAGGTTCAAAATTTGGCACGCAAACAATAACGGAACCCATTCCCTGTTGGTGGAAAAGGGAGTATTTGATGCTTTTTGCCCAAAGGCGGTGCCATCCTGCCTTAAGTTGCCCCCATTTTGACCTTTGTGAGTCTTATTGTTTGAATCAACACCTTGTGACATGCTGGTAGTAAAACACACGCAATACACTTTTAACCTGGCGGATAAACTTTGGGTTAGGGAGAGTGACATCTGAGTAGATCTGTGTAACAATGAAATTCACATCTGTGGCTTCAAAACAAGGATACATACCCTTAAAGACAGTTTACATCAAAACACAAGGCAAAAGGATCAAAACCAAACACTCTCTTTAGCTGACATCCTGTGTGTGTTTGTGTGCGTGTGTACCATCATGGTCCTACACAATAGAATTTAAATGCTTCCTTAGAAATGTGCCCAATGTGTCAGTGTGTAAAAGCAATGGTGTGAATGTCCTGTCTCCTTTCCTCCAATAGTTCCTCAAGTAGCAAACTTGTTCTCCAACAAGCAGCTTGATTCTATATTTGTCCTTTCTCAGTTCATGGTCACAGTTGGATGTTTTGTCGAGCCGTTCTGATCACATGGGAATGCAGTTGTAGTAAGACCCTGATGTGGGTGGAGCACAGAAGCATGGCAGGCGAGAGATGATGTTTCCACAAACACTTTATTTTTACTTTTCAGCTTGCTTTCACTCACTTTCTCTTCCTTTCACTCACTCACTCACTCACTCACTCACTCACTCACTCACTCACACATGCGTTGTGGTCTCTCTCTCCTTTTATGCGCCCTCCCTGTAACAACCAACCAAACACACACACACACACACACACACACACACACACACACACACACACACACACACACACACACACACACATTAATTAACAGCAGGTGGAGTGACTTAGCCACTTACCTTCCCCGACCCCGCCCTCCATTCACAGACTGCTGCTTGGCCACACCCCCGCTGCCACATACCCCCACCTCCCGACTCAGGCTGGGGAGCCGTCCGGCCTGAAGCTCACTCCCCCCCCCCCCCCCCCCCCCCCGATGGGACAGGAAGTCCACCACCACCATCTGTGCCCCCGGCCTGTGGATCACCTCAAACTTAAATGGCTGGAGGGCAAGATACCAACGGGTGATCCGCATGTTGGCATCCTTCATGTGGTGGAGCCACTGGAGGGGCACGTGGTCCGAACAGAGGGTGAAAGGGCGTCCCAGTAGGTAGTACCGGAGGGCAAGGACCGCCCACTTGATGGCTAGGCACTCTTTCTCTATCGTGCTGTACCTGCTTTCCCACATTGACAGCTTCCGGCTAATGTACAGCACAGGATGCTCCTCCCCCTCCACCTTCTGGGACAGAACAGCCCCCAGCCGATGCGTCTGTCTGTAAAATAAAGGGGAGAGAAAAGTCAGGGGAGTGTAACAGTGGCCCCCCACACAGTGCAGCCTTTACCCTAGAGAAAGCCTGTTGGCATTGCTCTGTCCACTGGACCGGATCTGGTGCTCCCTTTTTAGTGAGATCAGTCAGCGGGCTAGTGACGTCTGAATAATTAGGTATGAGCCTATGATAGTAGCCAGCCAGCCCCAGGAACTGTCTCACCCCCTTTTTGGTCTTGGGCCTTGGGCAGGCCGCAATCGCTGCCGTCTTATTAATTTGGGGACGCACCTGCCCATGGCCTAAGTGGAAACCCAGATACCCTACTTCCACCCACCCAATTGCACACTCCTTTGGGTTAGCTGTGAGACCCCACACACTTCAGCGACTTTAGGACGGCCCTAAGGTGTTCGAGGTGCCGCGGCTAGTCATTGCTATAGATGATAATATCATCGAGATACGCAGCTGTGTAGGTGGTGTGGGGGCGGAGAACCCTGTCCATGAGCCGCTGAAATGTCGCGGGAGCCCCAAACAACCCAAAAGGAAGTGTGACGAATTGGTGTAAGCCAAACGGTGTGGAAAAGGCCGTTTTCTCTTGGAACAGAGGAGTCAAGGGGATCTGCCAATATCCCTTCGTTAATTCCAGTGTTGAATAAAAATGAGCAGTGCCTAATTGATCGAGCAGCTGGTCAATGCAAGCAAGGCATTGGGTATGCGTCAAATTTAGACACCACGTTGACTTTCCTATAGTCCACACAGAACCGGACCGACCCGTTGGTCTTGGGGACCAGGACCACTGGGCTGCTCCAGTCACTGTGGGACTCCTCGATTATGCCCATTTCGAGCATGGCCTCGAGTTCATCCCAGACCACCTTTTTTTTGTGTTCAGGCAGGCGGTAAGGGCAGCTGCGCACTACCACCCCCCGGGGCGTCTCAACGTGGTGTTCTATGGGGTGGGTGCGGCCGGGCAGGGGTGAAAACACATCGGAAAAATCTTTCTGCAACTGGGCTACCTCCGTGAGTTGGGCTGGGGAGAGGTGGTCTCCACAAGGGACCAGAGTAGTTGGCGAGGCCAATTTTCTTTTTTGAACCTCCACCCCCAGCTCCGCCTTCTCCAGGATTACTGACACCAACACCACGGGGACCGCCTTGTAGGTATCATGCCGCCATCTTGTGTCAGAACTACAATTCCCAGGCAACTTCCGTGTGACCTACGTCACGCGTGGGCGGGATCACCTACGTCAGTCTGCCATGCACGCATAAATCCAAGCGGAAGCTCTTCCATTTTGTCTCTCTCGTCTGGCTTCCGATGAATCTGGATGTATAAAGAGGCGCGCTCTCCACCCAGAAAGACGTCTTCTTTCTTGCAAGATCCATCACTCAGCGCGATTTTCTTTCTTACCCTTGGCGAAGGTAAACTCTAGAGTCGCGCGATCTTTAAACTCAACCTGAGTTACAACCGGTTTACTTGCATTAGAAGTGACGTCACGACTGCAGCCCAGGCAGTCAAAAGTTAAGAAGCGATTGAATCCTTTTTAACTCAAAAGCGCTGTGCATCTTATTCTGATCAGAGACTTTTCCTCACGAACGCTGAGGTTCGGACCAAGAATCCTCTGCTTTCCACGGGAACCACCCAAGTGCTCCGCTGGACCCGAAAGTTTCTACGCCTCTATCACGAGCGGCTCACGTGCTCCCACGGCGAGGCCCGAGACTACACCGGCGAATAGTTCTTCATATCTTGCTAAAGGCAGGATTAAGTAAGATTTTGGCATTTGGGCATAATTAGGATAGTCTTAGGAATTTGCTTTTATTGAAATAGTGTGAATTTAAACCCAGGTTTATCTGTTACACTGTTAGACACGCAGCGTGTTGATTTATTTTGGTTCTATGTTCTCTCAATTGTTTAATAGATAGGCTGCGCATGCTTCTCTCTTTTATTCTTACTAACATTATAATTTCATTATTATACATCTTGATGTCATTAAGATTTCAGTGGATTCAGTATGGTTATGAGCTAGTGGGTTAGCTACAGCTTCCCTTTTGTCTGCTTAGCAACACAAAGCTAATCAAGGCCTACCATGTGCTCAGCAGGCCATCAGGCCTGATAAACCACACCTCAGCTAGAAATCCACAAGCTAGCTTTTAGTTAGCTACGGCTAATACCCTTGTCTTTAGCAACACGTGCTCAGTAGGCCTCACCAGGCCTAACAAACACACTTTAGCTAGGCCATAGGGCCTTTAGCAAACTCACACTAGCAACACAAGGCTAAACACAGAGCTAATCCTTTGTTCTGTTTAGATAACATTCTTTTGTTTAGCTACCAACAAGCTAGGCCTCCACCACGTGTAGTTAGCTACACGAGGCTAAACACATGGTTAAGTCCTACACACACACACACACACCTCACTGCTTGTATATATTGACTTATTATTTTTATCTTTTTATCTTTGTATAATAAATTCATTTATTAAACAAACTGTGTTTATTTGTGAACAACAATATCTGAAGTCCCCAATCTTCTCAAAGAATTCAAAAAGGGTGCAAATGTTATATAATATGGTAAGTGATCTTAATAATTTGGAAATGTACCATAATTTAGCTGTTTGGTAATTTATTATTAAGCACCAGGATTAATGGTATGATTCACCAAATGATTCACTAAACGATTCATTGAACGATTCACTGAATGATTCATTGAACGATTCACCAAATGATTCACTAAACGATTCATTGAACGATTCACTAAATGATTCACTGAATGAGACTGATTCTATGGTATGATTCAATTCAAACGAGTCAAAGTAAATGATTCAATGGGATTGATTCATTTTAATTATTAACCTTCAAAATTTAATGAGACTGATTTAACGAGATTGATCACTTAATTTCAATAATTAACTGATTGCACCCACAGCCTCATTCCAACATTTTAATAGATTGAGGTGGTAAATTTGCAAGGCCCCACCCCTGTCCGTTCACCTCACCTCATAGTCGACGTCCCGACTCGCCGTGTGACCTCGAAGGGCCCTTGCCATTTAGCGATCAATTTGGAGCTCGATGTGGGGAATAATACGAGTACTTTGTCTCCCGGTGCGAACTCTCTAAGGTGCGTGCTCCTGTTGTACAGCCGGATTTGACGTTCTTGCGCCTGCCGCAAATTCTCCCGAGTTAAGCGTGTGAGTGTGTGGAGTTTGGCGCGCAGGTTGAGAATGTATTGAATTTCATTCTTACTAGATGAAGGTCCCTCCTCCAAATTTTCGCATAGCACGTCCAAAATGTCACGCAGCTTATGCCCGTATAATAATTCAAATGGTGAAAACCCTGTGGAGGCTTGCGGGCCCTCTCCGACTGCAAATAACAGGGGCTTGAGCCACTTATCCCAATCACGTGCATCTTCGCTTATGAACTTCCAAATTATTTTTTTGAGAGTTCGATTAAAATGTTCCACGAAGCCATCAGTTTGTGGGTGATAGACACTGGTGCGGATAAGCTTAATCCCCAGTAACCCATACAGCTCGCGCAGTGTGCGTGACATAAATGTAGTGCCTTGGTCTGTCAGGATTTATTTTTGAATCCCAACCAGGGAGATAAAGTGGATGAGCGCTTTTGCAATGCTGCGTGCTGAGATATTGCGGAGAGGCACTGCTTCCAGATAGTCCACCAGAACTAAAATAAAGCAATATTCCCCTGCTGACCGATCTAATGGCCTGACAAGATCCATCCCAATTCTTTCAAAAGGGGTCTTGATTAGAGGGAGAGGGTGCAAAGGCGCTTTTGTAGTGGCCGCGGGATTTACTAATTGGCATTCGCGGCATGCCACACACCACTGACAGACATCCCCGCAAATCCCTGGCCAATAGAACCGGGCCATTATTTGGACTAGTGTTTTATCCTGCCCTCAGTGTCCGGCCATGGGATTAAAGTGAGCCGCCTGGAATATGAGTTCCTGACGGCTCTTTGGGATTAATAACTGTGTTATCTTTTCGCCAGTTTGAGTGTTCTGTGTCACTCGGTATAACCTATCCTTAATAATAGAAAAGTAGGGGAAGGCCGGCGTCGCATTTGGCTGGAGAATTTGACCATCGATTACTCTCACTTGGTCAAATGCATGCCGCAGAGTCCCATCTCACGACTGCTCTAACTGGAAATCCCCAAGGGAATCCCCGAGAGAGGGAGGAGGGGCGGGGTGCTCCTCACTCTGTGTATCGCCCTGACGCTGTGCTGACGTAGACGGCTCTGTGACAGCTTCTCCCACCAATGCTACAGTGCCTTGAAAAAGTATTCATACCCCTTGAACTTTTTCATATTTTTCCACCTTACAACCACAAACTTAAAAGTTTTTTATTGAGATTTTATGTGATAGACCAACACAGAGTAGCACATAATTGTGAAGTGAAACGAAAATGATAAATGGTCTTCAAAATTTTAAACAAATAAAAATAGGAAAAATGTGGTGTGCATTAGTATTCAGCCCCCTGTACTCTGATACCCCTAAATACAATCCAGTGCAATCAACTGCCTTCAGAAGTCATCTAATTACAACCCCGATTCCAAAAAAGTTGGGACAAAGTACAAATTGTAAATAAAAATGGAATGCAATGATGTGGAAGTTTCAAAATTCCATATTGTATTCAGAATAGAACATAGATGGCATATCAAATGTTTAAACTGAGAAAATGTCTCATTTAAAGAGAAAAAATTAGGTGATTTTAAATTTCATGACAACAACACATCTCAAGAAAGTTGGGACAAGGCCATGTTTACCACTGTGAGGCATCCCCTTTTCTCTTTACAACAGTCTGTAAACGTCTGGGGACTGAGGAGACAAGTTGCTCAAGTTTAGGGATAGGAATGTTAACCCATTCTTGTCTAATGTAGGATTCTAGTTGCTCAACTGTCTTAGGTCTTTTTTTGTCGTATCTTCCGTTTTATGATGCGCCAAATGTTTTCTATGGGTGAAAGATCTGGACTGCAGGCTGGCCAGTTCAGTATCCGGACCCTTCTTCTACGCAGCCATGATGCTGTAATTGATGCAGTATGTGGTTTGGCATTGTCATGTTGGAAAATGCAAGGTCTTCCCTGAAAGAGACGTCATCTGGATGGGAGCATATGTTGCTCTAGAACCTGGATATACCTTTCAGCATTGATGGTATCTTTCCAGATGTGTAAGCTGCCCATGCCACATGCACTAATGCAACCCCATACCATCAGAGATGCAGGCTTCTTGGGTCGTCCTTCTCCTCTTTAGTCCGAATGACACGGCGTCCCTGATTTCCATAAAGAACTTCAAATTTTGATTCGTCTGACCACAGAACAGTTTTCCACTTTGCCACAGTCCATTTTAAATGAGCCTTGGCCCAGAGAAGGCGTCTGCGCTTCTGGATCATGTTTAGATACAGCTTCTTCTTTGAACTATAGAGTTTTAGCTGGCAACGGCGGATGGCACGGTGAATTGTGTTCACAGATAATGTTCTCTGGAAATATTCCTGAGCCCATTTTGTGATTTTCAATACAGAAGCATGCCTGTATGTGATGCAGTGCCGTCTAAGGGCCCGAAGATCACGGGCACCCAGTATGGTTTTCCAGCCTTGACCCTTACGCACAGAGATTCTTCCAGGTTCTCTGACTCTTTTGATGATATTATGCACTGTAGATGATGATATGTTCAAACTCTTTGCAATTTTACACTGTCGAACTCCTTTCTGATATTGCTCCACTATTTGTCGGCGCAGAATTAGGGGGATTGGTGATCCTCTTCCCATCTTTACTTCTGAGAGCCGCTGCCACTCCAAGATGCTCTTTTTATACCCAGTCATGTTAATGACCTATTGCCAATTGACCTAATGAGTTGCAATTTGGTCCTCCAGCTGTTCCTTTTTTGTACCTTTAACTTTTCCAGCCTCTTATTGCCCCTGTCCCAACTTTTTTGAGATGTTTTGCTGTCATGAAATTTCAAATGAGCTAATATTTGGCATGAAATTTCAAAATGTCTCACTTTCGACATTTGATATGTTGTCTATGTTCTATTGTGAATACAATATCAGTTTTTGAGATTTGTAAATTATTGCATTCAGTTTTTATTTACAATTTGTACTTTGTCCCAACTTTTTTGGAATCGGGGTTGTAGTTAATAGAGTCCTACTGTGTGTAATTTACTCTCAGCATAAATACACTTGTTCTGTGAAGGCCTCAGTGGTTTGTTAGAGAACACTGAAGAACAAACAGCATCATGAAGACCAAAGAACTTACCAGACAGGTCAGGGATAAAGTTCTGGAGAAGTTTAAAGTAGGGTTAGGTTATAAAAAATATCCCAAGCTCTGATCATCTCAAGAAGCATTGTTCAATCCATCATTCAAAAATGGAAAAAGTATGGCACAACTGCAAACCTACCAAGACATGGCCATCCACCTAAACTGACAGAGCGAGCAAAGAGAGCACTGGTCAGAGAAGCAGCCAAGAGGCTCATGATCACTCTGGAGGAGCTGCAGAAATCCACAGCTCAGGTGGGAGAATCTGTACACAGGAAAACTATAAGTCGTACACTCCACAAATCTGGCCTTTTTGGAAGAGTGGCAAGAAGAAAGCCATTGGTGAAAGACAGGCATAAGAAGTCCCATTTGCAGTTTGCCAGAAGCCATGTAGGGGACACAGCAAACATGTGGAAGAAGGTGCTTTGGTCAGATGAGACCAAAGTTGAACTTTTTGGCCTAAATGCAAAGCGCTATGTGTGGCAGAAAACTAACACTGCTCATCACCCTGCACACACCATCCCCACTGTGAAACATGGTGGTGGCAGCATCATGCTATGGGGGTGCTTTTCTTCAGCAGGGACAGGGAAGCTGGTCAGAGTTGATGGGATTTAGATGGAGCTAAATACAGGGCAATCCTGGAAGAAAACCTGTTGGAGGCTGCAGAAGACTTGAGACTGGGAAGGAGATTCATCTTCCAGCAAGACAATGACCCTAAACATACACCCAGAGCTACAATGGAATGGTTTAGATCAAAGAATATTCATGTGTTAGAATGTCCCAGTCAAATTCCAGACCTAAATCCCATTGAGCATCTGTGGCAAGACTTGAAAATTGCTGTTCACAGATGCTCTCCATCCAATCTGAATGAATGAATGAGTTTATTTTATTTTGAACATGTATAAAAAATGTATGTAACTATTTGTACATACAAAAGAAAGAAAACGAGAACGTGACAAAAAAATTAATAAATAAAATACATAAAGAGCTAAGACATTACAATACACCGCACATTGTTCGAAAAAGGAGTGGGAAGAAGTACAATACTTTTTTAATTTCCCACCCCTTTTTAACTACCCCGAAATCCAAACTTCATTAATACACCTATAAAAATATATACCATATATACACTTCATAAATATATATATAAATATATAATTACAAAAATAAATATCTACTACATACCTATCCCTGTAAATATGAATATATAAAATTTCCCCATAAATAAATATATACCATATATACCATAGACTAAGTTAGTTCTAATATAACAATCAACCCTATTCTATTTATCCCTCATCATCCTCCGTTGACATACTTCTCTTCTATATACTTGTTTAAAAATATTTTTTTGTACCTTTTTTTAAACAGATTTATATTTGCACTTTGTTTTATTTCTGTCTCCAGTCTGTTCCATAAAGTCACCCCACAGCTCGATACGCACATGTTTTTAATATTTGTTCGAACCTTTGGTTTTTTAAAATTTAGGTCTCCCCTTAGATTAAATCCCCCTCTTTCTCACTAAACATTCCTTGTATATTTTTTGGCATTAGATTATTTCTCGCTTTGTACATTTTGTGCTGTTCTGAATTTGACCAGATCCATAAATTTCAACGTGTGATTTTATGAATAGTGGGTTTGTGTGATCTCTGTATCCTGTTTTGTTTATTGTCCTTATTGCTCTTTTCTGTATTGTACATATCGGCTGCAGAGTGGTTTTGTAGGTTTTTCCCCAGACTTCAACACAGTAAGTCAGATATGGCAAAAATAATGAGTAATATAGAGTATGCAAAGATTTGCAATCAAGAATATGTTTTGTTTTCCACAGAATTGCCGAGCACTTTGCCAGTTTTGCTCGTACGTATCCTACATGAGGTTTCCAGCAGACTTTCTGATCCAAAATCACACCAAGAAATTTAAAATCTGGTTGAGCTTGAGCTATTTTGCAAAGAAGAATGGGCAAAAATTTCAGTGTCTAGACGTGCAAAGCTGGTAGAGACATACCACAAAAGACTTGGAGCTGTAATTGCAGCAAAAGGTGGCTCTACAAAGTATTGACGCAGGGGGGCTGAATACTAATGCACACCACATTTTTCAGATTTTTATTTGTTTAAAATTTTGAAGACCATTATCATTTTCATTTCACTTCACAATTATGTGCTACTCTGTGTTGGTCTATCACACAAAATCAAAATAAAAAACTTTTAAGTTTGTGGTTGTAAGGTGGAAAATGTGAAAAAGTTCAAGGGGTATGAATACTTTTTCAAGGCACTGTAGTCCGGGGTCTTCCCCAGATGGATTACTGCAGGACCCACTCCTCACTATGTGTGTCATTAACTCCTTAAAGGGCATATTCTGGACCAATTTAGTGTTTTTTTATATGAAAGTATGTCCCTTTACACACTCATCCAGAAGGATAATTTTGCACAAGGCCATCTGTCTGCAGCAGAAAAAAATGAAATAACAAAACGCGTCTGGAAAATCCCAAGGGAGTCTGGAGCCATATTGATCCAGATTTGTGATGTCACATATGGATCCGCCAGCAGGCTGACAGACCCTGCATGGATTCAGTGCACAGTCTGTGTAGACCAAGTTTAGCAGCTAGCGATTTTGCATTAAAATATGGAATTGTCGCCTGAGCGCAATGTTACTTCACCTTTGGATGAAGAATATAATGAGATGTCAGAATTGGGGCTTCATCTGTTTGGATTTGATGATGATTCAAGTATTCAATAGTAATTCAAAATTACTATTATGTATTTATATATTTCTTCATTTAGGAGAGTACTGGCTACTGTAGGAGAAAGATTTCATAAGCTACACACATGGAATCGGTTAAGCAGGGTTGTCAAACACATTAAATGTATTATATACAGGTCCCAAGATCTCAAGCCCTGACATGCATATCTCTTGATACATGTGAAGTAAGTATATTATCGCCCAGCACTTTCATGTTGTTTACTTTTGTGTGTGTCAATAAATAACATTATCCGTGTACCACACAAACACAGGAACACCTAATTTAGAGTATAGTCTCTCTTATTTCTTACCCTGGCAACAGTCAACTTGTGAATTGCTGATTTTCTTGGTCTTTTTCTCGGCTCTGCTTGGTCCTCAGCTTCGAGGGCCTCAGTGGATGTGGCACTTCACCTTCTGTCAGGGGAGACGAACACGGCTGGCTCCTTTGGTGACACTGACACAAATGGAGATGGTGTTGCTTTGGGCATTCTAACAGATGGAACTGCATCTTTTTTCAGATCAAGTTGCTTCTTGAAGCCCATTTCCCACTGCAAATAGTTCTCAAAGTCGTCGGGCTTTATGAAGTGAGCCCCGCATATGATGCTGTGGTCTGTTGCATGTTGCCAGTTTTTCCGGGTGCCTCGCACGAAGCGCTCCCATTTCTCTCTCATTGTCCGATCTTTTGGAAAATGATGAGTACTAATCCCATCAAGATTGGTGTTGTTACACCCTCCTACGATATATCTGTTAACCATTTTAATAATTACATGATAACGTTGAAGAAATTTACAGAAAACCACCAGGCCGTATTCTCATAAACAAACCAACGCTGACATGGGATTCAGAAGGAGGCGTCCCGCACATGACGTCACGAAAATCAATGTTTGCCGGGAAATCCAAATGGCAAGTTTTTTCAGACGCAGACGAATTCGCCTCAAATGGCTTGATTTCAACTGAATTTTTCTGGTATTACACAAGGTAAAAAAATTGCACAAAATGCAAAATGACAGATATTTGACCAAAGTTTAATATAAAATTAAAGCCGCAAGCGGCCTTGACGGGCCCTCGCGCCAGCGGCCAGTGGGGGCGGGGGCATGCGTCCCCGCGAAATACCGTAAAGAGTCTGCTTGCCAAGTTTGACCAATCAGAAGCTGCAACATCGTGTGTGCCATAACCAGCACCCCCAGGGGTGAAAGTGCACAAAATTTGGCGGATATGTCAGGAGAGCTATGAAGAGTTTGCTTATGAAGTTTGATGACAATTGAGTAAATAGAAGATGAGAGATAGATTTTTGAAGAATAAATGTTTTGGTTTTTCCCATGTCAGAAGGTGGCGCTATGCTGTACATGAGCGATTATGAGTTGGAGAAATAAGTGTCTACAACAGCAACGCACTATCACAAGGTAGTGGTGTGAAGGAAAAGCATTATGGAATTATTTACCAAAAACCCGTTTTGGAGAAATTGCGTCGGCCAAAAACAGCGCCCCCCATGGACGAAAATTCCCAAAATGTGGTATACATGACATGGGCGGTAGTAAGAGGGTGGCCGTGAAGTTTGACCAAATTTGAGGAAAGATTGGATTGTTTGCCCAAAAATAGCGCCCCCAGTGGCGAAATATCACAGAAAATGGGGAACATGTCAGAAGCCCAATGAGGGATTTGCGTGTGAAGTATGAGCAGTTTTGAGCAATTAGAAGATTTGTTATGAATTTTTAAGCATGTAAAATTTTGCATTAAAAATTGATTGACGTATAACTTCTGAGCGGTTCAAGCTACGTGAAACTTATTTAGTAACTTTTGTCAGCCATGTCTGTAGATGATGTGTATCAATTTTGGTGACATTCCTATGAACAGTCTAGGAGGAGTTGCGCCGTCTTCGTGGCCATGCATTTCGCACAAAAGTGAAATTACCTCACTTCCTGTTGGGCGTGGCTAATGCATTGGCATTACATTTTTGTCCGGCTTAGTGAGATACATATGCGTACCAAATGGCACGCCACTCCTACAAACTACATGGCAACCAGGCACCTTAAAGCGGGAGGCCAAAATCACAACGAGTTAGGGGGCGCTATAGAGGCCCTGAGGCCCGGCTGGATCTGGGCTTTTGGTTCTCAGTAGCGGTGGCAGTCTAAGAAAAAGGAGCCAAATTTCGTGCGTTGTCGACCATGGCAAGCGCCCCAATAAGGGTCTTGAAAAGAGTTTGCTTGCCAAGTTTGACAAATCAGAAGCTGCAATATCATTTCCGCCATAACCAGCACCCCCAGGGGCGAAAGTGCACAAAATTTGGCGGACATGTCAGGTGAGCTATGAAGAGATTGCGTATGAAGTTTGATGACAATTGAGTAAATAGAAGATGAGATATAGATTTTTGAAGAATAAATTTTTTGGTTTTTCCCATGTCAGAAGGTGGCGCTATGCTGTACATGAGCGATTATGAGTTGGAAAAATAAGTGTCCACAACAGGAACGCACTATCACAAGGTAGTGGTGTGAAGGAAAAGCATTATGGAATTATTTACCAAAAACCCGTTTTGGAGCAATTGCGTCGGCCAAAAACAGCGCCCCCCATGGACGAAAATTCCCAAAATGCGGTATACATGACATGGGAGGTAGTAAGAGGGTGGCCGTGAAGTTTGACCAAATTTGAGGAAAGATTGGATTTTTTGCCCAAAAATAGCGCCCCCAGTGGCGAAATATCACAGAAATTGGGTAACATGTCAGAAGCCCAATGAGTGATTTGCGTGTGAAGTATGAGCAGTTTTGAGCAATTAGAAGATTTGTTATGAATTTTTTAGCATGTAAAATTTTGAAGTGAAAATTGATCGACGTATAACTTCTGAACGTTTTATCCTACGTGAAACGTATTTAGTAACTTTTGTCAGCCATGTCTGTAGATGATGTGTATCAATTTTGGGGACATTCCCATGAACGGTCTAGGAGGAGTTGCGCCGTCTTCGTGGCCATGCATTTCGCACAAAAGTAAAATTACCTCACTTCCTGTTGGGCGTGGCTATGCATTCATAGAACTTTTTTTGTTCGTCTCAGTAAGATACATATGTGAACCAAATTTCGTTCCTCTACGACAAACTATATGGCAACCAGGAGCCTTCGAAAAAAGGCAAAATTTTCAAGGCGTTAGGGGGCGCTATAGAGGCCCAGAGCCCCGCCCAGATCTGGGGTTTTGGATCTGAGTAGCGTAGGGGATGCCGATAAAATGATCCAAAATATGCGCGTTTTCGTCCACAGGAAGTGCCCCAAAAAAGGCCGAACAGCGACCGCGACTAAGGAATAATAATAATAATAATAATAATAATAATAATAATAATAATAATAATAAAAAACCGAACAAGATCAATAGGGCCTTCGCCCTATAGGGCTCGGGCCCTAATAAGAGAATTACATTGATCTTGCTCCTAAATATACCCAAGATGTGCCCTTTAAAACCTAGCCAATCAGTCCCCAAAATCAGCGAGTGGGTGAGACAAGGGTTAACCGCCACCTATACACTATGCTTTTCACCCCGAAATAGATTGTGGATGGACACTAAAGGGTAGTTGTGAACATCCCTGTGCACACACAACACCTTCACCATTTGTGCTCTCGCCAATGCCTCACCTTGCACCAGGCTTTGGTAGATTGAGGTCTGGTTACAGCCGGAATCCACCAAAGCCTTTTACGTATCCCCTTGGACACTTACTAGTATATGATATGCTCCGGCCCAATCGAGGGCGGTTTCTGGCGCGTCAGGAACCCGGACCACTGCGCCCACCTCCATCGCGGAGCACTGATTTTGGAGATGTCCTGGCTCCCCGCAGCACCAGCACACCGGCCCAGGCTCTCCCTCTGCACCGGTGTTATGGACATCACTCACCTGGGGGGGGAGAAGACACAGACAAGGAAGGGGAAAACGGGAGGACACCATGGGTGCGCTGGGCCGGCTGGGGGGGGAGCCGGCTGTCCGCGGTGGGGGAATGGGGTGAGGAAGGGAAGCAGAGGTAGAGGGAGAGAGAGAGGAAAGAGGAGAAGAGGAAACACATCTTTCTGCCGTCGGAACTGCCGCCATGTGGTCCTCTGCCAGCTCAATAGCTTGATCCAGCAACGCCGGGTGACCCACTCTGCCGTTCCTTCTGGAAGTCGCACGATGAATTGCTCCAGTGTCACCAGGTTGATGACTCCCTCAGCGTCGCGGTCATCTGCCCTCAGCCACCGCCGGCAGGTGTCCCGGAGTTGTTGCCCGAACGCGAACAGCCGGCCGACCTCCTCCAAGCGCAGCGAGCGGAAGCGCTGCCACTGTTGCTCCAGGGAGCGGCCAACATGCTGGAGGATGGCTCTTCGGAGGTCCACGTACACGAGCCGGCTGTCGGCAGGGAGCTGCAGCGCGGCAAGCTGCGCCTTGCCCGTCAGCAGGGGGAGGAGGCGCGCTGCTCACTGTTCAACCGGCCAACCCCATGCCTCCATTGCTTGCTCAAAGAGACCGAGGAAGGCTTCTAGATCGTCGTGCAGACCCATCTTTGTTAGGGTGAGGTGGGGAGGGTCCGCTCCGGTGGTGGTCGTGGACCCCGCCGATACGAGCAGGTGCCGGAACGCCTGGCGGTCTTCATTTTGGGCCAGCACCAAGGCTTCGAACAGTTGTTCTTGCTCCTTTTGGAGGGCAATCAGCGCTTGATGCTGGTTCTGCTGTGCTGTGACGAGGGCACTGATGAGGTCTTTGAATGGCGAGGACTCCATGGGGCTGTTCCTTTCTGCTCTCCCGGGTTTTAGCACCACTGTAGTAAGACCCTGATGTGGGTGGAGCACAGAAGCACGGCAGGCGAGAGATGATGTTTCCACAAACACTTTATTTTTACTTTTCAGCTTGCTTTCACTCACTTTCTCTTCCTTTCACTCATTCATTCACTCACTCACTCACACATGCGTTGTGGTCGGGGAGAGAGACCCTTTTCTCTGCTCTCTCTCTCCTTTTATGCTCCCTCTCTGTAACAACCAAACACACACACATTAATTAACATCAGGTGGAGTGACTTAGCCACTTACTTTCCCCCATCCCATCCTCCATTCACAGACTGCTGCTTGGCCACACCCCTGCTGCCACAGCAGTTTACAAGCTTTCCTCCATAATGCCAATGGGGAGTAGGTATCACCTCTGAAAACTAGTCAGTGAACTGTGTGTCATCTGTTTATTTATTTGTCATCTGTTTACTTCTGAAGACAATACCATGAGGTTCACTAGGACAGGAATATGGACTTAATGGACGATGTGGATGAAATGCAGGAAACTCAATGCAGTGGCCTCCAACAGTAATTAACTATCTCTAGGAGTCTTGTGACGGGATGCTAGTTGTTTTCATGGGACACTGGATTGCCATGCCTGTTTCTAAATAAGGAGAGAGTCTGTCTTCTTAAGAGCAGCCAACAACTGACAGTTCTCAGCATACAGTTTTTTCCAAAGAAGCCACTCACTATGCATTTTACACAAAGAAAACATGCCTTCAGAGATGTTTAATCTTATCAGAGTTGATGGGCGACACATAGACAGAGCCACACACTTCTGCACCTGTATATGAAATGAATAGAACACAGACAACTGATGATCACTGGTCAGTAATTAGCATGTTAATAGGATGTAATCATGTTCTTTATGGGTTGCAGTGCTGGAATTGGTCGTACAGGCTGTTTCATTGCCACGACTATAGGCTGCCATCAGCTGCGTCTGGAAGGAGTGGTGGATGTTCTGAACATCGTGTGCCAGCTGAGAGTAGACAGGTACAGACATCATTACACATGCTTTTAACATCATCCTTTACTTCTCTGGCATAGCCGAGCACGTTTGAAAGCTCCAGAAAGCAAGTGGGAAAAAACAAAATGGAGGATAGTTAGTGCATGAATACAGTATGTGGAGCTTAGGAGATATTTCTGTCAGAATTTTAGTGTTGTAATGTAACTAGGTGTTTCAAATTTGATGTTACATAACCATCACCAGCTCAATTATTACGTTTTTCTTTGATAAATAACATGATTTTTTTCAATGCAGTTTATTATTTTATAGTAGAGGTTTTGGCATACAAGCTTATGTAAGATATATATGTGTGTGTGTGTTGTGTGAGATATATATATATATATATATATATATATATATATATATATATATATATATATATATTAGTGCTGTCAAAAATGTCACGTTATTAACGTGTTAACTTGACTCAATTTTAACGGCGATAATTTTTTTTATCGCGAGATTAATGCTCTGTGACATGATGTAGGTTTTTCATAAGCTTTTGAAACTGCAAGGAACTTGCAACAGAGACAAACGATAGCAGCTAGACTGTAATGCCCCGCACAGCCAGAGTCCTCTGCCCTCCCCCCCAAAGAACCAGCGCGGGCAGGGCACGCTAGTAGAGATGGGATTTATGGCTCTTTGATGGGATCCGCATCTTTGTGATCCGTTCTTTGAAAAGAGCCGTTCAAAAGACTGGCTCATTTGGCTCTTTTAAAATATTTATTCAGTTTTAAGAAGACAGCGTCTAAAGAAGCCAGATCCCTCTGAACTGTAAACTCAATGCTATCCCAGAAATCCTTCCTGTAATATGCAAATTTGGCCGCCTCTGATTGGACAGCGCGACGCATCAACAGGCAGAAAGTGTAAAAGTACAAAATGTGTTAAGTGAGCTGAAACAGTAAAGATCAGATTCAATGCAATATTTATCAACGAACAACTTAAAGTTAATATAATAGTGTACTTTATATTATAATCAAGCATGTCAAGCCTACCGTCACTGTGTAACCTGTCTCTTTGAGTTGTAGACTAACTCGAGCAGTACATCACTTCACTCATGGTTCTTTTGCTAGCCCCGGTGTTCGGCTTAGGTTTCACTTTGCAGTGGCTGTGTCAAGACGTGTTATGCTTTGCAATACAAAGCAAGCCCATTCACGTTTTTATGCTGATAAGAGAATTACAATGGTTTTTCATGTGACAAAAATGTGCGATTAAATTGTGATTAATCGCGAGTTAACTATGACAGTCGCGACATTAATCGCGATTAAATATTTTAATCGCTTGACAGCACTAATATATATATATATATATATATATATATATATATATATATATATATATATATATATACACACACACGCGCATATATATATATATATATATATATATATATATATATATATATATATTACACACTTTATTGTTGTTACAGACTCAAAGGTCCAAATAATACATATAAAAATACACACTTACAAAAAAAAAAAAAACATTTAAGATAGGCCAACATAAAGTTGGCTTTTCCAATGTTTCCACATGTCAGAAATATATAAAATATCACTCTCCTTTATATTACACAAACTCATGATGATAACATTTCTAGATTCATATAACCTACACATAAATTTGTGCATAAGTTTCCTCATCAGAGCCTGAAATGTAGGAACCTTAGCATTTACAAACAAAGCACTTGCACTTTCCCACCTCGGGGCTTTAAGCAATATTCTCAGTGCATCATTATAAGCCACCTTAATCTTATTTATCTTTGCTTTGCTATAATTATACCAAAGCTGAGCTGTATACAGTGATGTACAATAAGTTCTAAAAAGACATGTTTTGACTTCATATGTACACATATAGAACTTTCGTGCCAGCATATTCGCTTGAGCATACAATTTGTAGCACTGGCGCTGGATATCATCATCATCACTTAAATCATTCCTTAGTAGATGTCCCAAATATTTTGTTTTCGTAACAACTGTCAGCTCACTGTCATTTAGAAAAAAAGAAGGAAAATGTAACTTTTTATCCTCCTTAGCCCTAGCAATCATTATAACACTCTTTTTTGGGTTGTATTTGATGTCATACTCTATGCCATAATCTGAACAGACTCTAAGCAGTTGCTGCAGACCAGCACTATAAGGAGACAACACAACTAAGTCATCAGCATATAATAAATGATTGACAACCTTATCCCCAATCATACATCCAGTCTTACAGTCTTTTAACTTCATAGACAGCTCGTCCATATAAAAATTAAAAAAAAAAAATATATATATATATATATATATATATATATATGTATATATATATAATATCTGTGTGTGTGTGTGTGTGTATATATATATATATATATATATATATATATATATATATATATATATATATATGTACTGTATGGGCACGCGTGTTTTACTGGGAAATAAGCCTCTCGTATTTTCCATACAAGCTACATTCGGGACATGGAGAACCAAAACCATGACACCATTCTTTACATATCACTTGTGAGGAAATCAATGAATTGTTTTGATAAATTTGGGTACTTTTTGTTTGTGAATGTGTCTATATAATAAAAAGAAAATCACCACATTGGCTTGAAGTTTATCTTCTCATGCTGAAAAACTTGCATTTTTCATACAAATACATCAAAGATGTCACTCAGATGAGTTACATTTAAATAATATTGGCTGGTGTTGAGTGGTATATCTGATATATTCATCTTTGACTCATTCAGTATCATGCTAGCTGAACGGAATATATCTGATGTACCATGAAAAAAAAGGTAGTCAATATTATTATTATACATACACATTTGATGGTGCCGCTAGCGAATAAAGAAATGGTTATGTGCATGCGCAGCAGAAAATGTTCTCATTGAATATTTGCATCAGCTCTGATGTGTGACATCAAGTTGTCTTGGCAACCGTGGAATATCGTAAACAATATTGCACGTTCATTTTCCATTGGGTAGAGTGACTTAATACACATAGGATAAGCAATATGCTAACAATATTGCATGCTATCAAACCAAATCAATGAAACCCGCTAGAAGGAAATAGAATACATGTTTTTGTTCCATCGAAAAAGTGTCCTGTATAATAATTCCTGATATTTCGCTCTGATGATGTCACGCCCAGTGTTTTCCTGCTGATTAGATGCATGTTGTCAAAATGGCAAACCAGTTCAGAATTAAAATTCTTTTGATTAACTTGTGGTTTGTTTGGGGTTTTTTTGTGGATGTGTCGATATAATATAAAGAACATTACACGGTGGCATGAAGATATGAAGTTTATCTTCTCATGTTGAAAATATTTTATATTCACCACTCAAAGATAAACTTCATATCTTCATGCAATCATGTAATATGTATGAGCTGTTGCTATAGAAACAATAAAACCTATCATTGATGTTACAGTCAGTGCTACTGTTCCAGTCGTGCTGTTATACAATAATAATTCACACCTCCTGACCAATCAGATTTGAGAATTCATCTGTGCTTTAATTAACACTTCTAAACTGGTAATAAATTACCTACATGTACATGGGAGCATCATATTAACAAGTCAAATGTTTCAGATTTACTTTTAAATGCATTTATTCCATACTTACTCCTTTTAAATCAGTCAGTCAAACCATGGTATAGTCTGAAGAACACGAGCTGAAGAATGCTAATGCTAGTGCTCCAAGTAACACCAAGTAACTCTTGATTGTGTCTTAGGGGTGGAATGATCCAAACTGGAGAACAGTATGAGTTTGTTCACCACGCCTTGAGACTCTACGAAGGTCACCTGTCTGCAGACCCTGGCCAGTGAACACAAACGATGATGGTACAGGGATTTGTTTTAACTCCACTTTTACCAGGAACAACAATCTATCAAGGGTCCAAGAGTCAATTATTCTTTCTCATACCCAGAGACAATCTAGAACATAAGGGATTGTTTTGAAGATGTCTTGCACTTACGCTCTTGAACAGCAGTGGTAGTGATCATACTTCCTCAAAGAGATCTCAGTAGTTGTGATGTGGTCTTGACTCGGACTCCTGCCTCTGCCTCTGAAGAAGTGTGTTCGCTCTGCCAAACTCGTTCAAAGCCACTCTAACAGTATACCTGCCCTCTGACCTCCAGATTTGGACGTCATTGATCAACATCATGGCCGACGGTCCTAGTATTTGATTCAAAGTGTGTATAGTTATGATTAGCACTTTTCTCACACATAACTATGTTACTGTGCACAAGGTATTTGAAGACTGTTAGATGCCTCAGCTGGACTGTCTTATCAGGTCCACAGGAATATATATAAACACCAATAAACATCTACTCCAGATTTCAGCATGAATGTAAATGGCATTTTCTTTTGGTCCAAACCAGAAATGCAAAAAGTTAACAAACTTTTTTATAGTTATAAAAAGTTATAAAACTTTTTATATTTAATATTTGACCATCCGCCTGAAAATGTCAAATTTCTTCTGTGTTATTTTCATTCCCATTTGTTAAAAAAAAAGAGAATTAATCACAAACAGGACAACACAATACATTTCAATAATGCCAGGGGTGCAGGATGCATATATATATATATATATATATATATATATATATATATATATATATATTAGTGCTGTCAAGCGATTAAAATATTTAATCGCGATTAATGTCGCAACTGTCATAGTTAACTCGCGATTAATCGCAATTTAATTGCACATTTTTGTCACATGAAAAACCATGTAATTCTCTTATCAGCATAAAAAAGTGAATGGGCTTGCTCACCGTTCGAACTACGGGGGTACTCGGGGGATCCGAGATCCCCTGAAACAGACATGAGATCCCTTGAAAACATGATTTGGGAAATGTTGGGGGGTCTCTAAAATATTGGCAAAATGATGTTTATTGACATAGCAATCGTGTGTAACGGGAAGCATTTGCATATCCGAAGTGAGCGCGCGATGGAGATCCGCGCTCTGAGACAAGCGCAAGCACCCCCCCAAGGGAAAAAAAGGGACCCCCGAAAATATCGGCATAGTTCGAACACTGGTTGTACCAATGTTTTTTTTTTTTTTTATTGCAGAGCATAACACGTCTTGTCACAGCCACTGCAAAGTGGGGCTGGAGCCACGGATGGGAAAACGAAACCTGAGCCGAGCACCGTGGCTCTTCGGGGGACGGCAGAGGACTCTGGCTGTGCGGGGCGCGGCATTACAGTCTAGCTGCTATCGTTTTTCTAAGCAAAGTCTCTGTTCCAAGTTCCTGGCAGTTTCAAAAGCTTATGAAAAACCTACATCATGTCACAGAGCGTTAATCTCGCGATAATAAAATTATCGCCGTTAAAAATGAGTCAAGTTAACGCATTAATAACGCGACATTTTTGACAGCACTAATATATATATATATATATATATATATATATATATATATATATATATATATATATATAAAATTGTACTTTAAATATCAGACTATATAAAATATAAGGATAGTTATTTTTGTACAATCTTCCCTGAATAATTATTGGTATAATTTTTTTAGTTTTTTTTCTATTTAATAAGGCTACATCTATACATTTATCCATATTAAGGAAAAAAGGAAGTAAAAATGTCCATGTGAGAAAGTGTCAGCTGCTGTGTTATGGATAGAGCTACAGCATGATGTTTGTGAAAAATGTAAATGAAGATTTTATCATTAAGAAACTTATTTTATGGATCTGTGTGTGTGTGTGTGTTTTGTTTTGAATGGCTGATGGAATCATTTGGTTGAAAGTGATGAAATGTCATCAAATCCTTTGCGATTTGGTTCATTTTAGAGCCTGGAATCACTTGTCAGATGAATAAATTCTCTCTCTCTCTCTCTCTCTCTCTCTCTCTCTCTCTTTGGATGGCAAAACATCTCAACAACTCCACCCTTTGCTCTTTCTGCTTGCATAAACTTCCTGCACTGTAACAGGAAGTCGTGTTCTGTGCTGCCAATCCAACGCCATTATTTTCCTAGGTGTATTTTTAAAATTCAAAAAAGTTTATCATTCCTTTTACATGAATGCCATCAGAACTTATATTGTTTTCTTGACCTGTGAACCTGTGACTAAGATATGCAGTTATGCAGTGCTGTCTTAGAAAAGTCTTAGACACTCTACATTTTATATACTGTACCTTTTGTCTGATATGATCATCCACAATATATTTTGTTGCTTTGTTTTTGTTGTTGTTATTGTTGTTTTCACTTTTTACTCCATCGCTAATTTCCAACATTCCAGATTTTTACCTACATGAATAAGTGAAATAAGGCAAAATTTAGGCAACAGAATTTCATCTTTCCTTCAAATGATACATTTTAATCCATTTCCTTTCTTTACATTCTGAATAAGTCATGTTGTATCCAAGAGTTTACTCTGAATTATTGAATCACTGAGGCACAGGTGTATCACAGTCGACTCGGCAGCATGTCTCTGAACTACACAAGTGTTCAGTTTTGAGAGGCGGAAAGATACTGTAATTGCTATATAACTATGAACATTTATTACGGTTTTTTTGTATCGTCCATTTTTTTAAATTTGTGATACAGAGGTTTTAAAAATTATATTTGTGAATTTCTAATCGATGTGTGTAGCATAGAAAAATCCGGTCAGTTTCTCATCAGTGTACATTGGCTTCCTGTTTGTAGCTATTTTCCACTATTTTGTAGTACCCTGTTAATAACATTGGGAAAAATGTAACTGTCCAGCAGACCTGTTACAGTAGATATTTCTAGCTAGTATAATCTGTACATATCATACTTCTATTATTATTATTATTATGGTAAGAAACATAAGAAGACAAGCCCAAGCTGCCGATTTCTTCATGTCATGTTCAACCGTCATGACAGTCCACTTCTTTCACCCTGTAAAGAGAAACGAGACATTATTCTAAACTGAAACATACTGTTAATGAAAACACAAGACTATGTAGTGATTGAAGCCATAATATCTAATGTTAAGGTACTACGTACTGTACGTTCACACTTGAGTCCTCTTTTATCTTTATAGAGAGCCTGTAATGTGGAGAAATGTGTTCTTGTGTATAGAACTGGCAATGATTGCCAACTCGGACTGTCCTCTAACTGGTAATAATATACCCAACTCTGTGACTCTGTATACTTTACAGATAATAAACCAATCAAAATGTTTTTGTCATTGTTTTGTTTTTGTGCTGCATGCTCATGTGTACATTTTTTACACAGTCGTACATACTCAAAGGGAGCAGGAAATTCATATCACACATTTGAATGTTCCATTGTAAAACCTGATGATTTATGTTTATAACCGCGTTTTTTTTTTTAATGACAAAATTGAGAATATCCGACAAAAAATTCAAACTACTAATTTAAGGTTAGACAATGAAAGTGACCTTGTAGTTAACAATATAACTGTATCAGATCATCAGTTAGAATGTTTTACTAACCTAAAAGAAACTGAATTACTTTCATTAATCTCTACATCAAAAGCCTCAACTTGCGTACTAGATCCGACACATCTATTCAAACAGATAATGCCTGGAGTAATTGAACCGCTTCTAAAAATAATAAATTCTTCTCTTATGATTGGCTATGTACCCAAATCCTTTAAACTAGCAGTTATCAAACCCCTGATTAAAAAACCTGACCTTGATCCCTGTCAGCTGTCCAATTATCGGCCAATATCAAACCTCCCCTTTATCTCCAAGATCCTTGAAAAAGCTGTGGCACAGCAGTTATGCTCATATTTACATAGGAATAACATCCATGAAATGTATCAGTCAGGATTTAGACCTCATCATAGCACAGAGACAGCACTGGTTAAAGTAGTAAACGACCTACTGTTGGCGTCTGATCAGGGCTGTGTCTCGCTACTTGTGTTGCTTGACCTTAGTGCAGCATTTGATACCATTGATCATTCCATTCTTCTGGATAGACTAGAAAATGTTGTGGGAGTTAAGGGAATGGCCCTCTCCTGGCTCAGGTCTTATCTAACTGATCGTTATCAGTATGTTGATATAAATGGTGATATTTCTAGACGTACCGAGGTAAAGTTTGGTGTTCCACAAGGTTCTGTCTTGGGTCCACTGCTTTTTTCTCTATATATGTTACCTCTGGGCGATATTATTCGTAAACATTGTATTAGTTTCCACTGTTATGCTGATGACACACAGTTGTATGTCTCTGCAAAACCTGATGAGACACACCAGCTTAATAAAATTGAGGAATGTGTTAAGGACATTAGACACTGGATGCTTATAAATTTCCTTCTGCTTAACTCTGACAAGACTGAAGTACTTGTGCTAGGACCACATACAGCTAGAAGTAAGTTTTCTGATTACACAGTAACTCTGGATGGCCTTTCTGTTTCTTCACGTGCAGCAGTAAAAGACCTCGGAGTGATTATTGACCCCAGTCTTTCATTCGAAACTCACATTGATAACATCACCCGGATAGCTTTCTTTCATCTCAGAAATATTGCAAAGATAAGAAATTTAATGTCATTGCATGATGCAGAAAAACTAGTCCATGCTTTCGTTACCTCCAGGTTGGATTATTGTAATGCCTTACTGTCTGGATGTTCCAATAAGTGCATAAACAAGCTCCAGTTAGTTCAAAATGCCGCAGCAAGAGTCCTTACTAGAACTAGAAAATATGACCACATCACGCCTGTCTTATCCACACTGCATTGGCTCCCAATCAAATTTCGTATTGATTATAAAATACTACTATTGACCTTTAAAGCACTAAATGGTCTCGCACCACAGTACCTGAGTGAACTTCTGCTCCTCTATGACCCGCCACGCCTACTTAGATCAAAAGGTGCAGGCTATCTGCTGGTACCTCGTATAGTGAAGGCTACATCAGGGGGCAGAGCCTTTTCTTACAAAGCCCCACTGTTATGGAACAGCCTTCCAAGTAATGTTCGGGAATCAGACACAGTCTCAGCATTTAAGTCTAGGCTGAAAACATATCTGTTTAGTCAAGCCTTTTGTTAATGGTGTTTATGAGGTAAAGGAGTAGGTCTGGAGGGTCCTCAGACATAGAGTGTTTTGGTAAACTGGGATGTATGGATGCTGTCAGTCCCCACTCGCTTGCTCACTCGAGTTTGTTGACGGTGCAGTGGCTGGCTGCTTTATGTCCCGGGGCTCCCTCATGCCTGTGTTACCTTCTGGCTCTCTCCTTTTAGTTATGCTGTCATAGTTAGTTGCCGGAGTCCCTGCTTGTACTTGGTGCAATATGTATACTGTTCCTACTTATTCAGGTGACATTGGGCATACCTAACCACCTGTGTTTTCTTTCTCCCCCCCCCCCCCCCCACACACACTCCAAATCTGTCCCTCTGAGTTACATGGAGTCAACAGGAAATCTTTTGGTGGAGACGGTGGGGACCTCGACTGGCTATCGTAGCCTGCAGGGAATCGGCCGTCAGACATTCTGTCGCATGTCCCAGACCCGGTGAAATGTAACTGAATTGTCTTGGCCAGGCCTAAGGGTCCCATCTGCATCTCATCATTGCTGAGGAGTGTGCTCCCATCACCCAATCTAGCATCCAGCCAGAGCAGGTCATGATATATTCTTTTACCATATTAACATGCCATTGTGTGTCATGCCTGATGTAAAGACTCTTGTCTCTGCGAGCCTACCACACAGATTTAATACTTGTCATTTTTAGGGCATACCTAACAACATGTTTTCTTTCTCTCTCTCTCTTCCCCCCCCCCAATCTGTCCCTCTGAGTTACATGTTGATCCTGGGATTGAGATGCTGGCCTCTTCTGCCCCTCGGACCTGCTTGATCCATCCTGGTGCCCTGTGTCTGGTCGGAGTTTTATCGCCCCACTCCTGTGAAGGACGGCCCCATGAGGACAGTTGAGGGTTATACCTGTTAAAACTGTTAATATTATAGTCAGGCTGTCTGTTGTTGCCCAAATGAGGATGGGTTCCCTTTTGAGTCTGGTTCCTCTCGAGGTTTCTTCCTCATGTCGTCTGAGGGAGTTTTTCCTTGCCACCGTCGCCACAGGCTTGCTCATTGGGGATAGATTAGGGATAAAATTAGCTCATGTTTTAAGTCGTTCAAATTCTGTAAAGCTGCTTTGCGACAATGTTTATTGTTAAAAGCGCTGTACAAATAAACTTGATTGATTGATTGGTTTACTCAAATCTGTTAAGGAAACTGGGGTAGGTTTCCCGATAATGTTGCACTTTAGGGCTAAAGAACAAGTTTAAAGACCCTCTTCAGCAACGAACATTGTCTCTGTATGTGGTTTTCCTCAACTCACTCATAAGAAGGTCTCATAAGAGCAACTTTGCTAATAGCATCTTTGCAATGCACATCCTTGATATAAGCATTCGTAGTTGCTAAAGGCATTAGTAGTTGCTAAATCCAGTCAGTGAGGTCACATGGCATTCATTTTTAATCAAAAACCAATTAGATATAAAGTGTTAAAATGTTAATATATCGAAAGAAAGAAAGCAAAAAGAAAGAAAGCACAACTTTATTCATCACACACTTGTGAAATTTCCTCTCTGCATTTAACCCATCTGAAGCAGTGAACACACACATACACACACACGTGAGCAATGAGCACACACACATACCCAGAGCAGTGGGCAGCCATGCTAACAGCGCCCGGGGAGCAGTTGGGAGTTAGGTGCCTCGCTCAAGGGCACCTCAGCCCAAGGGCACCTCAGCCCAAGGCCGTCCCATATTAACCTAACCTGCATGTCTTTGGATTGTGGGAGAAACCGGAGCACCTGGAGGAAACCCACGCAGACACAGGGAGAACATGCAAACTCCACACAGAAAGGCCCTTGCCGGCCGCTGGGTTCAAACCCAGAACCTTCTTGCTGTGAGGTGACCGTGCTAACCACTACACCACCGTATCATCATTAATAATAATAATAATAATAATAATAATAATAATAATAAGTTAACTTTATATAGCGCCTTTCAAAAAACCCAAGGACGCTTTACAATTATAGACAAGGAAAGAAAAAATAAATAAATAAAAAATATAATTAAAAAAGTCCACCAAATAGGGCACAGCCGCCGCGACGCCACCGAGCAACATCGCTCGGAACATCACGCCAAGCGTTAAAGCACAGAGCGCTGGACAACCACGATGTAAATTGAGCAACAGGCTCACTGCAGTCCACAGCTTGGAGTGCAGGCATCACCCACAGCGAACCAAGGCCTGGAGGGAACCAACGCCCCAAACTGGGTCCGGAGCTACACCACAACCGGCGGACAAAACACTCAAACAAACACCAAACTACACAAACACACAGGAAAGAAAAAAAATAGAAAAAGAAATAAAATAAGAGCTCCGGTGAGAAAACGGAAAAAACCGGAAACGGAAAAAAAAAATTAACAATTTGTAATTGTAATTGTAAACAATTAAGCATTACTGTGACAGTTCGTGTAAGTGGGTGGAGCACAGAAGGACGGCAGGACAGAACTGACTTCACAAAACTCTTTTATTTCCACTTTTCAGTGCAAATCTTTCTCTCTCAGCCACGCACACACATTCCAGTCGTCTGGTTCGGGAGAGAGCTCCCTCTGCTCTTGCTCTCTCTCCTTAAATAGGGCGAGGTCACTGGGAAGACACACAAACACATTAATTAACAACAGGTGTAGTGATTCTGCCACTTACCTTCCCTGACTCCGCCCTCCTGTCACAGACCAGCGCTTGACCACGCCCCCGCTGCCACAATTACATACATGTGGTAATTAATAATTGATACTATTTAGCATTTTTGGACAATTTTTTTTTTAAATTCCAAGTATGTTTTTTTAATTAAATGAACAAACTGACTGAAACAAATTGCATTGACTGTGCGATTCCCTCAGAGGTGCATGCGCATTCTGTGTATTCAGCTGTGAGGAGACGCTCTTTGCTGTGAAAGAGCGATCCAGGTCCATCGTAAGTTCAGAGTGAACTAAAGGACTACTTTGGCTATGACGTTGTTCAGGAAAACCATGTTAGGTTTATGATGGATCTTAATAGGCAGTTAAACACTTAGCTTAGCTTTTAGCTTCAGGAAACTCACCCCTGTTTTTGCCTTAAACATTTTTTTTAAAGTCTACACACTCCTGTTAAAATCAGGTTTTTGTGATGTAAAAAATGAAATGAAGATAAATCAGATCAGATCTTTTTCTACCTTTAGTGTGATACAGCAACCAACAGAATTGAACAAATGAAAACTTTAGGGAAAAAAAACAACCTCTTCACACCCCTTAACTACTCCTGGCGCTTTGTTAAAGCTCCTTTTGCTTTTAATACAGCATCAGTATTTTGAGGTAAGAGTCTTCCAACTTAGTACATCTTAATTTGTTAATTTTATTCCTTGCAAAAATGCAAATCCAAATTTTTTTTTTTTATCATTCCACAGGTTTTCAGTAGGATGCAATGCAATGTGGACTCTGACTGGATCATTCCAAAACTTTGATTTTCTTCTGAAGTTGTTCCTTTGTTGACTTGGGTTTGTGTTTTGGGTAATCATTGTGCTAGAAGGTAACTTTTTCTTTATCTTCCTCTTCAGATGTGTAACAGAGGCCTTCTGTGCCACAAATAGTGTAGATTGGTATTTGGGAAACTACCCATGATTCCCTCTATCTGGACTACAGCTCCAGTCCCAGCTGAAGAGAAGCAGCACCATACCATGTAGCATGATACTGCCTCCACTGTGTTTCATCATGGGTATGGTGTTCTCTGGGTGATAAGCTGTTTTGTTTTTGTGTTAAACATATCATTTTTATTATGCCCCAAAATAATAATAATAATAATAATAATAATAATAATAATAATAATAATTATGGTCATGAGCTTTGGGTAATGACCGAAAGGACAAGATCGCGGATACAAGCGGCCGAAATGAGTTTCCTTCGCAGGGTGGCTGGGCGCTCCCTTAGAGATAGGGTGAGAAGCACAGTCACTCGGGAGGAGCTCGGAGTAGAGCCGCTGCTGCTCCACATCGAGAGGAATCAGCTGAGGTGGCTCGGGCATCTTTTTCGGATGCCTCCTGGACGCCTCCCTGGAGAGGTGTTCCAGGCATGTCCCCCCGGGAGGAGGCCCCGGGGAAGACCCAGGACACGCTGGAGGGACTATGTCTCTCGGCTGGCCTGGGAACGCCTCGGTGTTCTTCCCGAGGAGCTGGCCGAGGTGTCTGGGGAAAGGGAAGTTTGGGCTTCCCTGCTTAGACTGCTGCCTCCGCGACCCGGTCCCGGATAAAGCGGAAGAAGACGAGACGAGACGAGACGAGACGAGATAATAATAATAAT
Source organism: Neoarius graeffei (assembly GCF_027579695.1). Taxonomy (NCBI): domain Eukaryota; kingdom Metazoa; phylum Chordata; class Actinopteri; order Siluriformes; family Ariidae; genus Neoarius; species Neoarius graeffei. Next base: position 19,058,818 of record NC_083589.1, on the reverse strand, counting down.
AATAATAATTATTATTATTATTATTATTATTATTATTATTATTAAAAGATTGTGGCAGATTGGAGAATGTTGTCTAGACTTCAGTCTATTATTTATAATATTCATCATTCAATGAACAGAGAAGCATTTTCAGTCACAGACTGATTAGCATAAAGTGTTAATACAGAAAATCCTTCCTCCTCATTGCCATCAGATTTTATAACACCCTCCTTTGTCATGTACCCACACAATAAGCTGTTATCTCTGTCCCTTATTATGTCTCTTTTTTGGCTACTCATATGTGCCTTCTTTATTATATCATATTTATTATACAGCCCCAATTCCAAAAAGTTGGAACACTGTGTAAAACATAAATAAAAACAGAACAGGAAGATTTGCAAATCATGGAAACCCTATATTTCATTGAAAGTAGTACAAAGACAACATATCAAATGTTGAAACTGAGAAATTTGATTGTTTTTTGAAAAATAGATGATCATTTTGAATTTGATGTCAGCAACACATTTCAAAAAGGTTGGCACAGGGGCAACAAAAGACTGAAAAAGTTGTGTAATGCTAAAAATATCTCATCTCATCTCATTATCTCTAGCCGCTTTATCCTGTTCTTCAGGGTCGCAGGCAAGCTGGAGCCTATCCCAGCTGACTACGGGCGAAAGGCGGGGTACACCCTGGACAAGTCGCCAGGTCATCACAGGGCTGACACATAGACACAGACAACCATTCACACTCACACCTACGGTCAATTTAGAGTCACCAGTTAACCTAATCTCCATGTCTTTGGACTGTGGGGGAAACCGGAGCACCTGGAGGAAACCCACGCGGACAAGGGGAGAACATGCAAACTCTGTACAGAAAGGCCCTCGTCGGCCATGGCGCTCAAACCCGGACCTTCTTGCTGTGAGGTGACAGAGCTAACCACTACACCACCATGCCACCCTGCTAAAAAAAATTGTTTAATTGGCAACAGGTCAGTAACATGATTAGGTACAAAAATGTGATTGGGCGGCATGGTGGTGTAGTGGTTAGCACTGTTGCCTCACAGCAAGAAGGTTCTGGGTTTGAGCCCAGTGGCCGATGGGGGCCTTTCTGTGTAGAGTTTGCACATTCTTCCTGTGTTTGTGTGGGTTTCCTCTGGGTGTTCTGGTTTCCCCCACAGTTCAAAGATATGTGGTTAGGTTAATATAGGACGGCCTTGGGCTGAAGCGCCCTTGAGCAAGGCACCTAACCCCCAACTGCTCCCGGGGCACTATAGCATGGCTGCCCACTGCTCTGGGTATGTGTGTGTGCTCATTACTCACTTGTGTGTGCATATGTCAAGTCAAGTTTATTTGTATAGCGCTTTTAACAATAAACATTGTCGCAAAGCAGCTTTACAGAATTTGAATGACTTAAAACATGAACTAATTTTATCCCTAATCTATCCCCAATGAGCAAGCCTTTGGCGACGGTGGCAAGGAAAAACTCCCTCAGACGACATGAGGAAGAAACCTCGAGAGGAACCAGACTCAAAAGGGAACCCATCCTCATTTGGGCAACAACAGACAGCTTGACTATAATATTAACAGTTTTAATATGAGGACAGTTTCGTTGATGTTATAACTCTTCATTGATGGAAACTTGAGTGCAAAACTGTTCATGATAACTGCAGTCCTAAAGTTAGCAAGACAACTGTAGTCCTCAGCCATAAAAGCATTACTGTAAGAGTCCAGAGCGTCCTCCAGGTATAACCCTCAACTGTCCTCATGGGGCTGTCCTTCACAGGAGCGGTGCGATAAAACTCCGACCAGACACAGGGCACCGGGATGGATCAAGCAGGTCCATGGGGCAGAAGAGGCCAGCATCTCAATCCCAGGACCAACATTTTTTCCGTTTTTTTTTTATATGTGCGCTCACTGCTTCAGATGGGTTAAATGCAGAGGATGAATTTCACTGTGCTTGAGTGTGCATGTGGCAAATAAAGGCTTCTTCTTCTTCTTCTTAAAAATGGCATCCCAGAGAGGCTGAGTCTCTCCGAAGTAAAGATGGGGAGGGGTTCACCACTCTGTGAAAGACTGCGTGGGCAAACAGTGCAACAATTTAAGAATAACAATCCTCAATGTAAAATTACAAAGAATTTGGAGATCACATTGAAGATGGTGCATAATATCATTAAAAGGTTCAGAGAATCTGGAGAAATCTATGTATGTAAGAGAAAAGGCTGAAAACTGACATTGGATGCCTGTGATCTTCAGACCCTCAGGTGGCACTGCATTAAAAACAGACATGTGTCTGTAGTGGAAATCACTGTATGGGCTCAGGGACACTTCAGAAAAACATCATCTGTGAAAACAGTTCATTACTGAATCCACAAATGCAAGTTAAATAAAACCATATATAAACAATATCCAGAAACACTGCCACCTTCTCTGGGCCTGAGTTCTTTTACGATAGCATGAGGCAAAGTGGAAAATTGTCCCGAGGTCTCACAAATCAAACGTAGAAATTATTTTTAGAAATCATGGATACCACGTGCTCCAGGCTAAAGAGGAGAGGGACCATTGTTATCAATACACAGTTCAAAATCCACCATCTGTGATGGTATGAGGGTAGTGCACATGACATGGGTAGCTTGTACATCTGGGAAGGTATCGTTAATGCTGAATGATATATACATGTTTCAGAGCAATATGCTGCAATCCAGACAAAATCTTTTTCAGGGAAGGCTTTCTTTAAGCAGGGAAGGCCTTCTTTAAGCAAGACAATGCCAAACTGCTTTCTGCACATATTAAAACTGTATAGTGCCATAGTAAAAGAGTCCAGATGCTAAACTGGCCTGCCTGCAGTCGAGATCTGTCTTGAAAGTACCAAGCAAGGGGCATATAGTTACTTTAGATGATCAGCTGAAAGCTAATGAACTGAATGACTTTTATCTCAGGTTTCAGACTCAGGACTTCACCAATGAATGCATCACTGTCTTAAACTCCTTAAAGGATGTACGCAGAACCTTTATTTTTAAATAAATTTCTGAGTGGATAGTATCTCCATCCTTGACTCTTGTATGCTGCATAAATGGGAATAAAAAAAAAATTTGAGAGTTAAATTTGACTGCAAAGTTGCCATTTGAGCTGCCCCACTGAGCCAGCCAGCCCTGAGTGCATGACGTCACAGTCGTAACCAGTTTTAACGCCAAGGCCTTTGACAGCTATTGACCAAAGTCATATAAATTAAAATTTATGGTGAAAGTAAAAAATACTGTTACTGACTTGCTCAAATAAGACTGATTTGACTTCCTTGACATAGGTGTCAACCCCCAAGGATTTCTGACAGGGATATATGGACTCCGGAGGGGGGTTGCGGGGGGCGGTATCCCCCCGCAGGCCGAAATTTTTTTAAATTTTGACATCAATAAGGTGTAAAATGGTGCATTCTGGCATAGTGAAAGCTGTTTTTTGTAACTTACTATCACATCAATATGTAATTGTCACATGTTTAAACTCAAGCAAAACAAGCAACATTAAAGGGAAACTTGAATAACGCTTGCGTATTTTATTTCCACCTGAGACAGGCAGCACCTCACAACATTCAGGCTAATCAGATCAATATGTAATTGTCAAATGTTTAAACTCAAGCAAAACAAGGAATATTAAAGGGAAACTTGAATAACTCCTGCATATTTTATTTCCATCTGCGACAGGCAGCACCTCACAAAATTCAGGCTAATCAGAAGTATTACTTCCATTGTGATGAACATGATCTAGTTCTCACTATCTTATTTAAAAATCATGACTGTCATAAATTGGGTCAAGTAACTATTCCAAAGATGTCCCTTTAATAACTACACAACACCTTTAAAAAGTTTCTATGCTACAATTTTCGCATTTATATCACTTAAATTTTCAAATAAACAACAGCACCTTGCAAAATATTACAATGTATCATGACATTTCAAATTTATACTTTAATTCAATGCTCATCATATAAGCAAAAAAGCGCCTTGATATTTATATCAACTAAATTTTCAAATTAACAACACCTTGCAAAGTAAATAAAAAGTAAATATATGTCATTACATTGCACATTTATATATCAATGCTCAAATAAGCAAGCAGCACCTTGACATTCAAATAAACTTGAGGGAGATGTCAGCACCTAGCAAAATATATCCAAAAGTATATCATGACTTCACATTTACACACCAATTCAATGTTAAAAAAATCATACAAACAGTACTTTGCAAAGTTTACCAAAAAAAGATATCATGGCATTTCAAATTTATATCAATTCAAAGTTCATATAAAATAACAGCACATTGACACTAATATCAAATCAATATTCAAATAAACAGCACCTTGGATAGTTTACCAAAAAGTACATAATAACACTTTTATTTTCACAGTTCTGATCAAGTGTGCACACCATGCATGAGCCACTGGTAACTTATTTTTTATCAGACTTGTGGCTGGTGTTATAAATCCTTGTGGCACTCTTACAATCCTGCAGGACCTTTGAGCTTAACTCAACATCATGACAACAGCTGTCAGAGTTCATTTTACAGGACAGAAGACTACATATGGTGTCCTTCCCAAGTTCACTTCTGAATTCTGTGTCAATCCTGCGAATCAACGAAAAAGTCCTCTCACACGTTTGGGACATGTTCACAGCTTTCTATGTTACGCTGATAGCAACCTAAACGAACAACGCCAAAATCATGCTGGGGAAAGCCGATGATATCCCAGGATGCCCCAGGAACAACCCCGGTGGCAAGTTTTACCGCTTTCTACTGCCGCGTGTCGCTTAGCAAAGCAGCGACATGAAAAAAAACTTTAAAAGTGGTTTACAAATTTTTTCAGTACAGGATCAGAGCTGAACCGGGAGATTACCGGGGTTATTTTCATGACCAGGAGGCAGGTTCCTGTACCGGGAGATTCCTGGTCAAACCGGGAGGGTTGACACCTAAGCCTTGATTGTGGGTTGACTCTCATTAAAACAGGATCGGTGTTATAACTTATGCAACATACCACATGTACATGCATGCATTTTCACTGATAAAATGTAAAAGGCTAATTAAATAATCAGATGAACTGAGAAAATCACATTCTGAAGCAAATTAAATAATCTTATACTGGTAACTTAAACACACAATACAAGTTACATGTATTAATCTAAATGCAGGTAAACAACGAGTGTTGTTGTTTTTGTTGTTTTGTATCCAAATGAGAGTCAGAGCTTACCTGTCTGTGTTCTCGTTTCTTGAAGGCCAATCTTGTGGCTGATTGTTTTGAAACAATCTGACTTTCAGTTGTTCATTCAGTTCTCCATTCATTCGCTTCTCCATTCATTCGCTCCATTCAAAACTACATTGTTAAATTTTCTGACGATACCACCATTCTTGGCTTACTACATAGAGATCAAGACGTAGCCTCTTACCATTCTGAAATTAAGCAGTTTGTAGACTGGTGTGATCCTCACCATCTTGTCATTAATATTAATAAAACAGAAGAAATTGTATTTGACCCAAGATCAATCTGTGAACCTAGTCTAGTGCTCATACACAACAGTCAGGTTACTTCATATAAGTATCTGGGTATTTTTATTGATTGTTCACTCACCTGGCACATTCATGTTGAAAATCTTTGTACTAGGCTTCAACAGAGGATGTATTTCTTAAGAAGACTTAGACTGTATGGTGTCAATAGCAAACTTCTGTTTTTATTTTTCAAATGATTTTAGAGTGAGAGATACGGTATGCTATGCAAACCTGGTATGGCAAACTTTCAGTTCAGTTAAAGTCCAAGCTGGGGCATTTGGTTAAAATAGCTTTGAAAATTAAAGGGCATCAAGATCAGTGTTACCTGCAGTGACTGTATGAAAAGTCAGTGCTCAGGGAGGCACTGAAGATTCTGGACAACCCTACTCACATCCTGAATCAGAAATTTGCTATACTACCCTCAGGTAGAAGATTCAGGGTACAAAACTGTAGGCTAAATAAATATAAGAACTCATTCATCCCAGTTGCCATAAAGATGTTAAATAGTAACAAATAGCAGTGTATTTTTATTATTCAGTATTTATCCAACCTATTTATTGGGCTTACTGTAGCCTTGACTGCTGCTGCTGTTTACTTTTACCACCCACTCTCTGTGCTGTGTTCATTTTGCTGAGCTGCAACTATGTTGTGTCAATATCTGTGTTGTATATGATGCAGTAAAGCATATGTTTGTATGTTCTATTATGTGTTGTTTTTATGTAGTGTGCGAGCTATTGCAGGTCTGTGATGCGGTGACTGGTGCCCAAGATGAACTTCCCCTTTGGGGACAATAAAGTATACTTTATCTTTATTATCTTATCTCCCATTTAAAACATCTGGTGCTTTATGAAGTGCAAAATATGACAAAGGAGACCCCGAACTGTTGAGTAAGTGAAATTGTATATCAGGAAAGAATGAGATAGCATTTCTGTTTCAGAACTACAGCAATTGGTCTCCTCAGTTTCCAAATGTTTACAGAGTGTTGGTAAAAGTAGAGGTGATGCAACACAGTAGTAAACATGCCCTTTTCCAACTTTTTTGAAATGTGCTGCTGACATCAAATTCAAAATGAGCATACATCTTTCAAAAAACAATACAATGTATCAGTTTCAACATTTGATATGCTGTCTTTGTCCTTTTTTCAATTAAATATAGGGTTTCCATGATTTGCAAATTATCACATTCTGTTTTTATTTACACAGTGTCCCAACTATTTTGGAATTGGGGTTTGTGGCAGCGGGGGCGTGGTCAAGCATCGGTCTGTGACCGGAGGGCGGAGTCAGGGAAGGTAAGTGGCAGAATCACTGCACCTGATGTCTATTAACGTGTGTTTGTGTGTCTTCCCCAGTGACCGCGCCCTATTTAAAGAGAGAGAGGGCAGAGGAGGAGAGCTCTCTCCCCAGCCAGACGACCTGTGTGTGTGCATGCGCCTGGACACACACACACAGGTCGTCTGGCTGGGGAGAGAGCTCTCCTCCTCTGCCCTCTCTCTCTTTAAATAGGGCGCGGTCACTGGGGAAGACACACAAGCACACGTTAAAGGTCCCATGGCATGGTGGTTTGTTGATGCTTTAAATGGGCTCGTGGAGGTTTCCGGATGTTATATCCACAGCCTTTCTCGAAATGAACCCTCGGCACGTAGATATAGCCTCCTGGGAGAAAGCCCCATTTCAACGCTTTTCCCAGTGCGTCATTTTGCTAATGAGAAGCAGGAGGCGGGGAAGGGTAGAGGGTGGGGGCGGGTCTTATCATTAATATTCATGACATGTAAACGTGTTACCTCTGATTGGCTAACAGCACTGTGACGCTACCTCCAGTGGGTCAGAACAAGTGGATGTGGGTGTCTTACTATGGCGAGAGAGAAGGAACAAACTGCAAAGGGAAAATACCGCACGCTGACGTCATTAAGGTGCGACGCGAGGAAATAAAATAAATTCAACAAATGTTTGGGTTTTTACAGAACAAACAAACAAATAAAATGAACGAGTGACTTAAAAAAAGAATGTGGGTGTCTTTGTAAAAACTGTTTTGATTGGCTATTATAACAGAGCATGCTGCATGCTTTTGGTTTTGTAGCGCAGAGTACTTGGCTAACTGCAGGAAGCGGTTAGCTGCACAGCTAATGTAGCCATTGCAAGGCTAACGTGGCACAGATTTTAAAACATGGCAAAACATAAGCTCATAAGTTACAGTCAATTTCCAGACTAAACTCAGTTTAACAGAGCATGCTGCATGCTTTTTGGTTTTGTAGCGCAGAGTACCTGGCTAACTGCAGGAAGCAGTTAGCTGCACAGCTAATGTAGCCATTGCAAGGCTAACGTGGCACCGATTTTAAAATATGGCAAAACGACTTAACAGTTATACACTTACTTGTTCGGTGTTTGTGGCTGATGCGGCAGGGATGCTTGGTACGGACCCAGGCTTCAGTGACAGTTGATGTGCAAAACCTGCCCTGTACTGTCCCAAGTTGTGGAAACATTCATCAGGAAAATGCTTCCGACAAACATACACTGTCTTAGGTAGACTCGACGACATATTATTGGAGTAAATAAAATTAAGCCACTGCGTCTTCAGGGGCTCTCCCGTCGGCAGTAAAAACAGACTCCTTTCTGTGTTGTCACATCCATGTACAGCGCAACTTCCATGTTTGGTGGCAACTTTTGAGCTGGGCGGGCAATCCATACAGTGGGTGGGAATCCGGGGGGGGGCGTGGGGATCATCTCCCTTGCTGACGTAGGCAAGGGAAGAGTTTATCAATGCGCCGTTTTGACGCGCCATTCTCAAATGTTGGGCATAGTTTGGTTTACACATTATGAAATTTCTAGCCACTGGGGTGACTTAAGAAGGTCAGAGGAACTCATTTTAACATTAAAAAACCTCAGAAAGTGAAAATTTCATGCCATGGGATGATGTGCAAAACCTGCCCTGTACTGTCCCAAGTTGTGGAAACATTCATCAGGAAAATGCTTCCGACAAACATAGGTAGACTTGATGGCATATTATTGGAGTAAATAAAATTAAGCCACTGCGTCTTCAGGGGCTCTCCCGTCGGCAGTAAAAACAGACTCCTTTCTGTGTTGTCACATCCATGTACAGCACATGGATCATGACATCAGGTGCAGTGATTCTGCCACTTACCTTCCTTGACTCCACCCTCCAGTCATAGACCGATGCTTGACCATGCCAGGGTTGTACTTAGCTTTATATTAGTGCTATAATTTTATCTTATCTCTTGTCTATTGGTGCCTTTTCTGCTTATGTGTGCAGTTGTAATATGAGCAATTTCCTTCAGGATCAATAAAGTTTCCTGATTCTGAATCTGAGCATAAAAAGATTTAGGCAGGCATGGGTGTGGTTTTTGTGACCTCTATTCACCCCAATCCCAGTGTGATGGCCACAGCCACACAGGGTAATTGTCAGGGTGCAGGCACATATGGATGTATGTGCAGGGGAGAGCGGGGGGAGCAAACTGGAAACAAAGCCAAAATGCTAGATGATAATCGAGGTCAAGGGACAGGCAAGGATCGGTTGATTGGTAAACTGGGCAATGCAGGCAGGACTAGAGAGTGACAAGAAAGATACGAGAATGAGGGTCGAAAACACAATAAAGCAGGCAGACAGTAAAAGCCTGGTATGACAGGAATGAACACTGAACAATACTTCACATTGAGTGAGCATGGGAGAAGTGTTTAAGTAGCAAGGACTGATGAACCAGGAAATGAGTGACCAGTGTAATTAATATACAGGTGTGGTTCTTGGGTGTTGTAGTTCTGAGAAGCCATGTTTGAAGTTTGTTTTCAGCTGGTACTCTCAACAACATTACTGACAAATGCCCCCCTGGAGCTCCCTCAAGGAGCTACATTCTTTCTAGGACGCCCTCTACCTCTGGGTGCAGGCTTGTTGGGGTGTTGACTATGGAATTCCTGAGTTAGGAGAGAGTCCAGAATGTCCTTGGCCCCCACCCAGCTTTGTTCCTCTGGTCCATAGCCCTCCCAATCTACCAGGTACTCTAGCTGACCTCTTCTGCATCTAGAGTCTAGGATCTTTTTTACCTGGTACATGGGTTCTCCTTCTAGACATAGTGACAGGCGGTCTGGGGTGGATATGTTCCCAGACAGAGGACCTTGGATGGCAGGTTTAAGGCAGGAGACATGAAACATGGGCACTAAGTGGCTGTGAGGTGGGACCACAAGCCTGTAGGAAACCTCATAGATGCACTGGGGCACTTTGTAAGATCCAATGTAGCATGCCTGTAGCTTCTTGCATGTATTGGGTTCCTTGAGGTCTCTAGTTGAAATCCATACCCAGCCACCTGGAGAAAATTCAGGGTTGCTGCTTCTGTGCTTGTCGGCGTATTCCTTATACTTGGCATTGACTGACTCGATATGCTGGTGAACCTCCTCCCAAATCTACTGGCTGCGAGAGAACCAGTCCTCCACTGCCTGTACCCATGCTGGTGAGTCATCCCATGGGAATGGGGGGGTTGGTAGCCAAGCATGCACTGAAAGGGTGTAGCCCACAGACTGAATCGAGCCCAGTCCCCCTGGTTCTGCAGGCAAAAAATTCTGAGGAAACATCCTATCTCCTGGTTAGCCCTCTCTACCTGGCTGTTAGACTGGGGATGATATCTGGACGTGAGGCTCACTGAGACTCCTAACCGCTCCATGAAACAGGCCCATAGTCGCGAGATGAACTGAGGACCATGGTCACTGACTATGTCCTCTGGGATGCCAAAGTATCTGAATACATACTAGAATAACAATTCGGTGGTCTGGAAGGCTGTGGGGATGCCCGGTAATGGGATGAGTCTCACTGCCTTGGAAAACCTGTCAATGGTGACCATGATGGTGGTGTTGCCTTGGGATAGTGGTAGACCAGTGATGAAGTCAATGGCCAGGTGGGACCAGGGTCTCTGAGGTACCAGGAGGGGGCATAGCTTACCAGTGGGAGGGGTTCGAGATACGTTGGCTTGTGAGCACTCAGTGCGCAATGAGATGAAATAGATGATCTCAGTCAGCATATTCTCCCACTAGTACTTGTTCCTCAGCAGTTGGTGTGTTTGATGGCTGCTTGGATGACCAGTGGCAGGAGATGCATGTGCCCATGTAATGAGTTTACCTCGGAGATGGTTGGAGGCATACAGGTGGGCAGCTCACTGGAGGAGTTTGTGGTTGTGAATCCCTAATCTCCTTGTCTAGGTCCCAAGTAATTGCCTGGATGAAGCATTCAGGTGTAAGGATGGGGTGAGGTTCAGGGTTGTGAGGAGATGGGCTGAAGATCTGTGACAGGGCATCCGCCTTAGTGTTCTTGGTGCCTAGACGATAGGATATCGTGAAGTGGAAGTGTGTGAAAAACAATACCCATCGGGCTTGGCATGAATTAAGTCTCTTAGCCTTTTTGAGATATTCCAGGTTCTTATGGCCTGTAAGTATGACAAAGGGATATGTGGCTCCCTCCAACCAGTGCCGCCATTCCTCCAGAGCAAGCTTGATAGCTAGTAGTTCTCTGTTCCCGATGTTTCAGCTGAGGTGAGTTTCTTTGAGAAGAACACTACTGGATGGAGCTTGGGCTTCTCGCCAAATCGTTGTGAGAAGACCTCTCCTACACTGGTCTCAGAGGCATCCATCTCGACCGTGAATGGTTGGGTAGGGTCAGGATGTTGAAGGATCGGGGCTGTAGTGAAGGCAGTCTTGAGCCTATTGAAGGCTTCTTTGGCTGCAAGAGTCCAGTGGAGGCGCTTGGGACCCTTCTTCAACAGGAAGGTCAAGGGCACCACAATAGTGCTGAAACTTCTAATAAAATGACGATAGAAGTTGGCGAAACTTAGGAAACATTGGAGCTCCTTGACTGAGGTGAGTACTGGCCAGGAAGTCACCGCAGATGCTTTGGAGGGATCCATACTGACCCCCTCTTCACTGATGACATACCCCAAAAAGGAGATCTGATGTGTATGGAATTTGCACTTCTCAGCTTTGGCATAAAGGTGATTCTCTAATAGGCATTTGAGCACTGATCTGACATGTCCAAGATGGCTCTCTTCATCTGGGGAGTAGACCAGGATATCATCGATGTATACCATAACATATCTCCCTAACATGTCCCTAAGCACATAATTAATGAGGCACTGTAAAACACTTGTCACTGAAGACAGTGGGATGGGTGACTGGAGAGCAAATGATCCAGCCAGATAGCGAGCTCAATCAGGGTGTCTAAGGTGAGATGTTCATCTCGGCACACCAGTTCACTCAGTAGCACAGGGTGGAGCCCTTGGTGAAACACAGCCTTTAAAGCTGGCTCATTCCATCTGCTCGCTGCTGTGAGAATCCTGAAATCCAAGGCATATGTCCACAACTCTCCTTGAGCCCTGTGTGATGGTCAGTAGGCTTTTGCCAACCTCAATTCCCTTGGGTTCATGATCAAACACATGCTTGAATAATTCAAGGAAATGATCAGAAGTAGTGTGCTCATCTCCACTCCTCCACACCACGCTAGCCTACTGTAGCACTTTGCTGGTCAGAAATGAAAGAAATCTTGCGATCTTATGTTCATCGGAGATGTGTTGGATTGTAGAGAAGTACATGGAGCACTGAAGCAAAAATTCCTTATAGCTGAGCACATCCCCGGTGTATTTCTCCAGGCATACAAGCAGTAGTATGGGACTTGGGGAGGGTTCGGGGTGCGTTAGGAGGGCCTGCGACATCACGGCAGCAAGCTGAGCCATCTTGGTATTTAGATCAGCGAGCATCTGCTGATGTTCCCCCAAGAGGCGCCCCTGAGCGCTCAGAGCAGTCTGCTTTGCCTCCTCTGCTGCATCCATTCGGGCGAAGTAAGTATCCTGTCAGGGTGCAGGCACTTACAGATGTATGTGCAGGAGAGAGCGGAAGAAGCAACCTGGAAACAAAGCCAAAATGCTAGACGATAATCGAGGTCAAGGGACAGGCAAGGGTTGATTGATCAATCAGTAAACTGGGCAATGCAGACAGGACGAGAGAGTGACAAGAAAGATATGAGAATGAGGGTCAAAAACACAATAAAGCAGGCAGATGGTAAAGGATTGATACAACAGGAATGAACACTGAACGATACTTTGCAGACAGTGAGAGAGGTACTTAAGTAGCAAGGGCTGATGAACCAGGAAATGAGTGACAGGTGTAATTAATAGACAGGTGATAGAGGGTGCTGTGGTTCTTTGGTGTTGTAGTTCTGAGAAGCCATGTTTGAAGTTTGTTTCAAGCTGGCACTCTCAACACCATTACTGAGAGTAATATCATCCCACATCCTACCTTTGCACCTTATTAGTTTGCTGCACAGTCTCTCATTTACAGTCATCTATATGATCGTACTCAAATAACTGACACAACACAGTTTGTTTGATTTATAGGTTATTTGCTTTAACCTTACATTGTTTTATATGGAGTGCACACATTTTAACACTGTAGGGTTGAGAAAGCTATGTTTGTCACTAATCATGTATTTCGTTGTTAAAGTGCCATTCCACCATTGGATGTATTCTTTGGCATAAAATACAATATATTTTATGACAACATGACTAGACAGAGAAATCTTTTAGCTTCAAAATGATATATCAAACATAATTTTTTGACAACGACAAGTATATTAATTTTGCGACCAAAGTCACCTACCTTTTTAATTTCCGCGCGGTAGTGAAACGTGATGTCATCGGCAGGTTCCCCTTCTTGTGTACCATGTGTCGGTCTATTTTTAGACCAGGAAACCCCCAAAGTGAGAGAGTCATTTCTCCTTGTATATGGGGGCCAAAAAAATTGCGAAAAATTTTGAGTTAATCTTTCAGTTAGCTAGATTTATTGGTATTAGCTAGATTTATTGGTATTATTTTTATCGCGTTCTATCCATCATTGCTGATAATATGTGCCATGTCACACATCATGTGGTACACAAGAAGGGGAACCTGCCGATGACATCACGCGCAGAAATTAAAAGGGTAGGTGACTTTGGTCACAAAATTAATATACTTGTCGTTGTCAAAAAATTATGTTTGATATATCATTTTGAAGCTAAAAGATTTCTCTATCTAGTGATACCATTTATATATGTTGTCAAAATATATTGTATTTTATGCCAAAGACATAAAATTTTGCGAAAAATTTTGAGTTAATCTTTCAGTTAGCTAGATTTATTGGTATTAGCTAGATTTATTGGTATTATTTTTATCGCGTTCTATCCATCATTGCTGATAATATGTGCCATGTCACACGTCATGTGGTACACAAGAAGGGGAACCTGCCGATGACATCACGCGCAGAAATTAAAAGGGTAGGTGACTTTGGTCACAAAATTAATATACTTGTCACACGTCATGTGGTACACAAGAATGGTACCAATGGTACCAATGGTGGAATGGCACTTTAAAGTTTTCTTGGTGTTACTTTGAGCATTGGGGGTGGTCCCTTCCTGGTTGGGCACAAGGCGTGGCTGAGGGCTGAGGAGACCCAAACCTTGGAGCCTGCTCATGAAGCCATACCACGTCTCACCATGTGCCTGAGGGGGATTTTGGCTCTAGTTTGTTTTGTATCTATTTATAGTCAGTGTTTATATTTGTTTACCACTTCTATATTATTTGGTTTGGCCAAGCCACTATATATGTTCCCTTTTGTTTCATTGTGTCAGGTCAGTTTTTGTTCAGTTAATGTCATGTCAGATGTCTGTGTCTCAATTCAAGTTATATTTTGTTGGCTTCTTTTATAGGCCTAGTTATTATTAATTTTGGTCTTTGCAAACTGTTTTTTAAACATTTTAGGTAAATAAAACCCTGCCTTTTGAACCAAAAAATCCTATGTCCTCTTGCCTTGCTGTTTAGTCCCTGACAATTGGTGTCAGAAGTGGGATCATCCAATGACAGATACAGAATTATTTTTCTTCAGTTTATTTCTTTTTGTTTTTGCTGTTATCCCCAACATAAAAAAGAAAAATGAACCATGGTGGAAGAGGTGGAAAAAACAAGGAGCAAGAATGAGCTGCAAGCCAAACTGCACAGGACTTATCCTGTGCAGTTTGGCTTGCAGCTCATTCTTGCTCCTTGTTTTTTCCACCTCTTCCACCATGGTTCATTTTTCTTTTTTATGTTGGGGATAACAGCAAAAACAAAAAGCTGGTAGTGAAGAGAGAAGAAAATGGAGCTTCTGGAGTGGAAGTCACTGAGGGTGAAGGAAAGGAGCAAACTCTGTCAGACCTGGCAGCCATTCTCTGTGCATACATGAGACAACAGGAAGCCTGAGATGAGACGCTGGAAGAAGTAGTTGCAAGAGAAGAACAGCAGTTTAAAGCACTTCAACATCAGTTTCAGTTGCTACAGTTAGAGGTACAATCACAAACATCCCCACTGTCAGATCCTCCACCAACAGACCATCCAGATCCAGAGACCCTTCCATCCAGCAGACCTCATTTTCATACCCAGGTTGAACCTCTCATCATGATTGATCCAACTATGACTGCAGCAGGTCAGGTTCACTCAGACCATGTTCCTATATTGGAAAAATTAACTGACAATGCTGACATTTGAACATTTTCTCATTACATTTGCATGTATTGTCTTTTTCTCATTACATTTGCATGTATTGCCTGCCGATGGCAAAAGTCAGACTGGGTTTTTCACTTGATGCCTTTACTAACTGGCAAAGCTAGAAGTGCTTATGTGCATATGGACATTGATGATTCCTTTGAATATGACAAGGTTAAATGTGCCATCCTCTCTAAATATGACATTAACCCTGAGACCTATAGGCAAATATTCCATTCCCTAGATGTGAACCATGATAAGAGTCCCAAGGAGTAGTATGTGAGGCTTAAGGAGCTCTGTAGAAAGTGGATACAGCAGATCCAAGTGGGTACAAGTGGAAAGTGGATCATGAAATTGGTGAAATGATCATACTGGAGCAGTATTTGAGAATGGTGTTCCCTGGATCCGAGAGCATGACTCAGGTTCAGCAATGAAGGCTGCTAAGCTTGCTGATGTCTCTGTGGTGGCACGGAAGAAGGGACAACCATGGAAGACAAGACAGCTGCAAAATCACTCAGCAGCACCATCAGAAGCCAGTAGGGGTAAGCCTCCCACATGGGAGAATCAGTCTGCTAGTAGGCCATCAAAACCCTCAGGTAGAAAGCTGATCTGCTATCTTTGTGGAGTAGAAGACCATACAAAGCCCATGTGCCCCAAAAATACAGCCAAGTTAACTAACGTGTGTTGTGCCACACCCTTATGCAGAATCTGTTCTAAAGAATGACCAGACTGTTAAGATGATTGATGATGAAGTTAGTCCGGGAGCCAAAGGCCCAAATTTGGCTGAACCTGGCTTCGTCGGTTAAAGTTTTTTTTTTTTTTGCTGTTTGTTGTTGTCCAAGGTCTACTCATTAATATAAGAGAGGGTGCCCAGTGATATCCCTTGGGCAATTCCGGATATTGGCCCTTTATTGTTGGATGTGCTGCAGTCATAGCCTAAATTCTGACATTTTGACATTCTTCACTTTATGTTCACCAAAGTCTATATATCATACTTATTTTTGTGTTTGTTAACATAATAGGATGAGTTTAAGGCCTGGGGGTGGGGTTCCAGCCATGGTTGGGGGTGTGGCCATGCAATTGGGGGCGGGGCTTATACCAAAAAGCCCTTTATTACTCTATTACTTTGGTTGTTAATGCGAGCCTTAAATTATTAGGCATACACTCCATTGTCATCCTTGTGTTTACTTCTGCAGGGGCATATGAGGGACACAATTAGCTAATTCAAGCCAACTTGTGTAGCTATCTTGCTAACTCTGTCAATCACACTGCCCCCAAAAGATCACAGCACGCATAAGCTAAGCAGAGAAACTATTTGACTGTAATCATGAAAGAGCAGTGACATGTACTCACTGCTCACCAGTGAACTAGACCCATAGTTTCACAACACTGGCTAGCACACCCAACTCTCACCTAGTAAATGCTAGTCACTGATTTTTTTAAGCTAATACATTAAGCTAATAGATTGCTTATTTTAACAATATTGACTGTTGAAATAGTAATGTCCCTGGTTCCCTAGTAAAATTCAGGGCATTGTCCCCGATTATCATCTCAAAAGTCTGTTAACCTTACCCTCACCCCCACTCCAAACCACACTGCTTGTGGACTGAGAGTCATGTGCACTAGCCAGTCCACTGACTAGCACGACTTTTAAAACGTTGGGCAGTAAGGTTTCCTTAAGCTAATACATTAAGCTAATAGATTGCTTATTTTTATGATATTGACTGTTGAAATAGTAATGTTCCTGGTTCCCTAGTAAAATTCAGGGCATTGTCCCTGATTCACCCCCACTCCAAACCACACTGCTCTTCCACTGACTAGCACGACTTTTAAAACATTGGGGAGTAAGGTTTACTTAACATTCTCCTCTGTACTAGCTGGCATCCAGTACATAAGCATATTTTTACAGACACTAAGCAATGGCAAAGGGTTTAGAGGGTTTTTTTTTTTCATCTGAACTCTTAGTTCTTTCCTTAAATAGTTTTTGTGTTTTGTGTGTGTGTTTGCATACTGTATGTAATTATTTTACATAATTATTGCTCATTAGTGTGTGTGCATGTGTATGTGTGTGCGTGTGCATGCATGCATGCACGTACATGCTTTATGTACTGTAGTTTTTGTATCAAAATTGTTAATTTTGCAAATTTATGAAAGGGTCAATTACATGTTTGACTAATTTGAATGACAGTAAAGCGTGAATACTGTACAGCCAATTTAGTTAACTGAAAATCAGTATCTTTTGCTATTCTTGTGTGTGTGTGCGCATGCTGTATATGCCATTTTGCATGCTTGATATATTGCATACTGTAGTTTTACATAGTGGATCACTGGTGTGAGTGTATATGCATGCTGTATATAGTTCTATTGCATGCTGTATATAGTTCTTTTACATAGTGGATCACTGGTGTGAATGTATATGCATGCTGTATATATTTCTATTTCATGCTGTATATACAGTAGTTCTTTTACATAGTGGATCACTGGTGTGAGTGTATATGCATGCTGTATATAGTTCTATTGCATGCTGTAGTTCTTTTACATAGTGGATCACTGGTGTGAGTGTATACATGCTGTATATAGTTCGTTTACATAGTGGATCATCGGTATGAGTGTATGCATGCTGTATATAGTTCTTTTACATAGTTATTGGTCATTAGTGTGTGTGTGTGTGTGTGTGCATGCTGTATATAGTTCTTTTGCATGCTGTATAGTTCTTACATAGATATTGATCATTATTTTGTATTAACTGTAGAGTTTATGTAATACTTGTATAAAAATCGCTAATTTGGAAAAGTTATGAAAGGGTTAATTAATCCACATTTGATGTATTTGAATGACAAATATAGAGAAAAATGTGAATACCTATCAGATACAGCCAACTTGGTGCATTTAATATCAGTATTTACACTGATATTATTTTTTTTGTATTTTCTTCCATTATTTGGGCATATAGGGCATTAAAGGGTTAATATATTAAATTGCCCAAGGGATATCACTGGGCACCCTCTTAAATCTTGAAGAGCTACCTCAAATCTATAAGATAAAGCAAAAAAAAAAAACTTTAACCAAAAATTCCGGGTCCGACCCCATGGCTCCCGGACTAAGTTAATGGAACTGCTCTCAAAGCCTTGATTGATACTCAGAGTGATCAGGAAGTTTGTATAATTTGTGCACAGGAAGTTTGTACCATCCAATGTTATCAGAACCAGAGACACCATCCCTATTTGTTGTGAACATGGAGATGAAAAGAGTTATTAAACAGTTGACATGTATATCAAAGTTAAAGATCAAACATATCTCTTAAATATTGTGGTTGCTGATAAATTGCCTTATCCTGTTGTGCTAGGATGAGACCTCCCAGTACTCTTTGATTTGGTGGAGCTAGACAAGAGCCAAAAATGTTATGCTGTTGTCACTAGGGGGCAGGCTAAGAAGACTAATGAGCACCTGGAGATCTTCAGTACTCTGCTATTCTTCAATGATGAGTTGGAGGCAGTACCCGGGAAGTCTCGGAAAACTCGTAAGCAGAGAAGGCGGGAGAAATTCCTTCACATAGTTATGAAACCATCAACTAACACTGAGCCAGAGTTGCTGTTAGGATTCCAGATGCCAACCAATATTGTTGACATGCAGAAAAATGACCCATCTTTAGCATCTCTCTTTCAGAAAGCCAAGGAGAAGGAGCCAGGAGCTGAGCTGGATGGTAACGGAAAGGAATAAATACTGCAAAATGGCATTCTCTATCATCATCTCTGTTCTTCTCTGTGCTCTCACGGAAGGCGGTCGCATTTCTCTGCCTCTCCCTTCCCTTATCTTCCCTGCTTCTGCTTCTGCTGTCTCGTCTGTCTATTGTCTATACTTTTGAGAGACTCTCTCCACACTGCTCTCCAAACTAAAAATCATGGAATTGATAAACTGGTCTCTTCACGCAATTGACACAGTTTTCTCAACGAGAAGCCTGGGTTCGGGGGAACTAGCCTGTCCTGCCGGAACGTTCGCAGCTGGCTACACGATGGACGCGTGGGAGAGGTGGCAGGTCGTGTGCCTGGCGGTTCTTTCTGTGGAGGACATTGAAGACATCTACAACCCCGATTCCAAAAAAGTTGGGACAAAGTACAAATTGTAAATAAAAACGGAATGCAATAATTTACAAATCTCAAAAACTGATATTGTATTCACAATAGAACATAGACAACATATCAAATGTCGAAAGTGAGACATTTTGAAATTTCATCCCAAATATTGGCTCATTTGAAATTTCATGACAGCAACACATCTCAAAAAAGTTGGGACGGGGCAATGAGAGGCTGGAAAAGTTAAAGGTACAAAAAAGGAACAGCTGGAGGACCAAATTGCAACTCATTAGGTCAATTGGCAATAGGTCATTAACATGACTGGGTATAAAAAAAGCATCTTGGAGTGGCAGCGGCTCTCAAAAGTAAAGATGGGAAGAGGATCACCAATCCCCCTAATTCTGCCCCAACAAATAGTGGCACAATATCAGAAAGGAGTTCGACAGTGTAAAATTGCAAAGAGTTTGAACATATCATCATCTACAGTGCATAATATCATCAAAAGATTCAGAGAATCTGGAAGAATCTCTGTGCGTAAGGGTCAAGGCCGGAAAACCATACTGGGTGCCCATGATCTTCGGGCCCTTAGACGGCACTGCATCACATACAGGCATGCTTCTGTATTGGAAATCACAAAATGGGCTCAGGAATATTTTCAGAGAACATTATCTGTGAACACAATTCACCGTGCCATCCGCCGTTGCCAGCTAAAACTCTATAGTTCAAAGAAGAAGCCGTATCTAAACATGATCCAGAAGTGCAGACGTCTTCTCTGGGCCAAGGCTCATTTAAAATGGACTGTGGCAAAGTGGAAAACTATTCTGTGGTCAGACGAATCAAAATTTGAAGTTCTTTATGGAAATCAGGGACGCCATGTCATTCGGATTAAAGAGGAGAAGGACGACCCAAGTTGTTATCAGTGCTCAGTTCAGAAGCCTGCATCTCTGATGGTATGGGGTTGCATTAGTGCATGTGGCATGGGCAGCTTACACATCTGGAAAGACATCATCAATGCTGAAAGGTATATCCAGGTTCTAGAGCAACATATGCTCCCATCCAGATGACGTCTCTTTCAGGGAAGACCTTGCATTTTCCAACATGACAATGCCAAACCACACACTGCATCAATTACAGCATCATGGCTGTGTAGAAGAAGGGTCTGGGTACTGAACTGGCCAGCCTGCAGTCCAGATCTTTCACCCATAGAAAACATTTGGCGCATCATAAAACAGAAGATACGAAAAAAAAGACCTAAGACAGTTGAGCAACTAGAATCCTACATTAGACAAGAATGGGTTAACATTCCTATCCCTAAACTTGAGCAACTTGTCTCCTCAGTCCCCAGACACTTACAGACTGTTGTAAAGAGAAAAGGGGATGTCTCACAGTGATAAACATGGCCTTGTCCCAACTTTTTTGAGATGTGGTGTTGTCATGAAATTTAAAATCACCTAGTTTTTCCTCTTTAAATGATAAATTTTCTCAGTTTAAACATTTGATATGTCATCTACCGGTATGTTCTATTCTGAATAAAATATGGAATTTTGAAACTTCCATTCTTTGCAAAACTTTGCATTCCGTTTTTATTTACAATTTGTACTTTGTCCCAACTTTTTTGGAATCGGGGTTGTGCCTATTTGGAACCGTGATTAAAGGACTTTTGCTGATTGGATTAGGCATTGCCCTGGTTTATTGAGGAAATCAGAAAACGGTGACAGCTGTCCAAAGCCCCATAAAGCTGCCCAACATGATTGAAGTGGTGGGCAGAGCTGTCGGCACTCAGACTGTGGCTATTCAGAACTTGAACCACAACATGGATAACATCATGGAGAAGCTTTTGGCTTTGCAAAGGAAAATGGATCGATTCAGAGACCAGAATGGACAAACAGAGTAGTCGTGTAAAAGAATGCGTCTACTCGCCCCAAGACCAAACAATTCCAATCTTATCTGCTTTCGGCTCCCTCAGACAGCACTGGCCTTGGCCAAGGACATTGCTGGGACAACAACTCCCCCTGAAGATCACTGCAGTCAGAATCTCTTGTATTCCTTCCCCCACTTCCCATGGTCGCCGCTTTTGCCCCCAGTGTGACAAGTGGGGAAGCACCGTCTTCGGCTGCAGGACCGGACTGCTTGTTTGCGCTGGGTTACCTATACCTCTGCCCCTCCCCCCTCCCATGATCGCCCCCTCCCTCACCCCCTTCCCCCTCGAGTCCCGAGTTTTCATGTTGTAAAGTGTATTGTGTTATTTTGTGCTTATGTGCTGAGGTGTTTTTTTTTTAATGTTCTCACACTGTACTCCCCACAGGAGCATAGTGTGGGGGTTGCTGTTTGCTCCTCCCCTCCCCTCATGGTACTCTGTATTTTTCATCCCTGTCTCCCTGTCCTGTCTACTCCCCCTGTGTCAATTGTATGTATGTATATGTACGGACGGGTTGACGGCTAATTTCACTAGTACTTGTGACTAAGTGACAATAAAGGGTTTATTCATTCATCATTCATTCATTCATTCATCAGCAGGGGTCAATGTTGCAGTTAGTGGTTCTCCAAGCAGCTAGAAACACCATACTTGTGTTGGGGCATTCTGTTCCCTGGGCTGGCCACCTAGGTAAGCACAAAACCACAGCTCACATTAGACACCACTTTCACTGGCCTGAACTATGCAGAGATGTTGCACAATTCTGCAGAAGTTGTACTCAGTGTCAAATGACATCTGCTTGCCTTCCCTCCAGAGCTCCACTCCAACCACTCCCTATTATAGGCACTCCATTTGTATGCCTCGGAATGGACATTATTGGTCCTGTGGAGAAGAGTAAGGCAGAGAACCATTACATACTTGTCATAACAGATTATGCAACCAAGTACCTGGAGGTTTTTCCATTGAAGTCTATAAAGGCGAAATCAGTTGCTTTTTGTCTGGTGCACTTATTTTCTAGAGTGGGATTCCCTCATGAAAGTCTGAGTGACCATGAAACTAACTTTGTCAACTCTGTTGAAGCAAGTCTACCAGTTGCTTGGCATTAGGAGCCTGAGAACCACACCTTACCACCCCCAAACTGATGGGACAAAATGCTTCAATAAGATGATGGAGATGCTGTGGAAGTTTGTGAACAACAGTGGTACAGACTGGGATTTCTGACTGCTGTGTCTCCTGTTTGCATATAGAGAAGTACCCCAAGCCTCCAAGGGTTTTTCTCCCCTTGAACTTCTCTATGGGCATAAAGTCCGAGGGCCTTTTTCTTTGCTGAGGGAGATTTGGGAGGGAGACCAGGGGAGAGGAGATTCTGTTAATATTGTGTCATATTTTGTGCAGATGAGATACCAGTTGGAGAGAATGAGCGAGCTTGGCCAGTCACACATGGCAGAGGCCCAGCAACACTGATCCTGATACGATCAGTCAGCCCACCAAAAATGATTCAGCCTGGGACAGAAGGTGTTAGTGCTTCTCCCCAGTGATGACAACAAGTTGTTGGCAAAGTGGCAAGGACCATTTGAGATTCAGAAGAAACTTGGGCCTACTACATACTGGCTATCAACCCCAGGTCAATCATGCTCCACTAGGAGCTGCATGTAAACTTCCTGAAGGAATGGGTGCAGTGACCTGAAAGAAAAACAGAAGTGATGCTTGTCAAAAGTGTACTGGAAGAGGAAGTGGATGAGTAATACCTCTGTGACGACTTTGAGCGTTCACAGAAGCCGCGCTTAGAGGCGTGGTTTCACCTAATTAAGGTCGCACCTGATTGGTTCCTGTTTAAAAAGGAACAGGTCGAGAGATCCTGGTGCGCATCTTCCGTTTTCTGTTTTTTTTCTTTTATTATGGTTTTGTTTGGTATTTTTTTTATTTTTGCATATATTTTCAGTACATTATTATTGCATGTCTGCACTGCTTGACACTATTGATTACTGACGAACCTGTTATGTATATATGTGGTATATAGTTTTCTTTTTCTAAGTAAATTCTTTAATTATTTTGGTAACTTTGTGTCCCCTGTCCTCCCTTGTTTTGTTTTTGTTATGATCTGGAGCCAAATCATAACAAAATGGGGGCTCGTCCATTTGCGATTGGTAATTTGTAAGATTGCTTTTGAATTATCTTTTGTGGGAGGATGTCAGTTTCTCTGCAGCATTTTGTGGTTTATCATTGGAGCCTGGGTAAGTAAGTTGTGCACAAATTTAAGGTGGTTTTCCTGAGTAGGTATAGCGTCGTGTTTCCTTTGAGACACAACGGGGTTATTTTTTTTTTTGTAGTGTTGTGGTGAATGCGAGTAGTAGTTCTGCTTGGGAGCACCTCCGCTGAGCTGCAAGTCATTGCTGATTATCAGTCGCAGCCTACGCTCAGCTGGAATTAGTGCATAAATACCCCTCGCTGGTAACTGCATGAAGACTAGGGTTGAGCGTAATTAGGGTCTTTGTTGTTTAGTTAGCTGGGGAAATCATTTTTGTTTGTGCACACTTCTTTGTTTGTTGCTGTGAATATGGATGTTGGAAAATTTTGTGAGTCTCCTAGTCGGGAAAATTTGGAAAGCTGCAAGAAAGAAACTTTGTTGCAAATAGCAGGACACTTTAAGATTCCAATTTCAGATGCAGATCGTAAACATAAAGAAACCATTAAAATTGCATTGATTACGGCTTTAATTGAAAAGGGAATTTTGGAAGAGGAGCCTAAGGTTCTTGTAGCCTCTGCTCCTGCTGCATCGCTGCAGCAACCTGTTATATTACCACCTGTGTCCTATGCGCTGCCACGCCAGCCTGTTAGTTCAACACCTGTCGCTGATGCTCTGGGGACTGGTGGTGAACTAACTTCTGGCGAAATGACCTTTCAGCAAAAGAAAGAATTGTTAGAATTGCAGCTTGAACATGAGAAAATAAAGCATATTTCAGAAAACAATCGCATTGAATTAGAAAGATCTAAATTAGATCTCGAGTTTTTACGATTAAATCTCCTGAAAGATGGTAAGATCCAGTCTGACTGTTTTATGGATGTCAGGCTAAATTTACGACTGGTGCCAAAGTTTAATGAGGATGATCCGGACACTTTTTTTTTCTTTATTTGAACGCGTTGCAGATGCAAAGAAGTGGTCAGATATTGACAAATGTTTGCTTTTGCAGTGCGTATTAACAGGTAAAGCCCAGGAGGCCTATTCGTCATTGCCTGCTGAAGATTCAAAGAGTTACGCTAAAGTGAAAACTGTTGTGTTGCGTACTTATGAACTTGTTCCAGAGGCATACCGTCAGAGATTTCGTGCAGGTTTTAAACAAGCGGATCAGACTCATTTGGAGTTCGCTAGAGATTTGCGAAAGCATTTTAGTCGCTGGTGTTCTGCAAGTGAGGTTAAGTCATTTGATGATTTGACTAACTTAATACTTGTAGAACAGTTTAAATCATCTGTCCCAGAGAGTGTTTCAACGTTTATCTCTGAACATAAGATTAAAACGCCAGAAGAGGCTGCTGCTCTAGCAGATGAATTTACTTTGATTCATAAGAACACTTTTCGGAGTTTTAGTGTGCAAAATACAGATCAGGGAGCCAATAGAGTTTTGAGGTCTCCACTGCTTCGTAAGTGTGATGCAGACCTGACCTGTAATTACTGTCGTGAAATTGGGCATTGGAAAGTTGACTGTCCTATGCTTAAGAATAAATTAACTCAGTCTAACTATCAAGGACAGGCTAGACCAACACTGTTGGCACCATCTTTGACAATTAGCTCTGAAGTACAAGCCACTGACAAGCCTTGTAAAGATAATTTGGGTGTGGATGGTTTAATGTCCTATCTGCCTTTCATTACAGATGGTTATGTTTCTTTGCCCGGCCACGAGGATGTCCCAGTGAAAATTTTGCATGACACAGGAGCAGTTGATTCTTTTATTGGGCAGTCTGTGCTGCCCTTTTCTGCAGATACTTATACGGGTGAAAATGTACTTATTCGTGGCATTGGGATGAGTACTGTCTCTGTTCCTTTACATAAACTTAATATCCAGTCAGATTTTGTACAGGGAGAAGTGGTTTTGGGCGTTCGTCCCGCTCTGCCTGTGGATGGAGTTCATGTGGTCTTGGGAAACATGATTGGGGGCAAAAGGGTTTGGGCTGACACGCCAGCACCTGTTGTTTCCATTCCCCATAGCAGTTGTGCCATGGAACAAGACACTACAAATGCAGTTTGTGTGGTTACACGATCTCTGTCTCGTTCTGAGGAGCGTGTAACAACTGATCTAAAGACGAGTTTGAAAACTGTGTTGTGTGTACCTGATCTGTCCTCTTTGCCTTTTCCTGTGACAGCTAAGGAGTGGAGTGGTGATCAGTTAAAGGATCCGATGTTGGCTGATTTGTTTGTTAATGCGCTTTCATCCACAGATGCACTAAGAGCTGCCCGGGGATATTTCACACATAATGGAATTTTGTTTCGTAAATGGGTGCCACATTGTGATAAGTTTGTGGGAGAAGCTTTAATTCAGGTGGTGGTCCCGTCTAATTATCGTAATTCAGTTTTGCAGGTGGCTCACAATCAGTGTGGCCATGGTGGTGTAAGGAAAACTTACGATCATATCCTCAAATATTTCTTTTGGCCTTGGGTTAAAAAGGGTGTGTCTGCTTATATCAAAATGTGTCATACATGTCAAGTTATGGGTAAGCCTAACCAAAAGCTTAGGCCAGTTCTGCTGCATTCCATTCCTGTTGTTGGAGAACCATTTGAGCACCTTGTTATCGACTGTGTGGGCCCTCTTCCACGGTCGAAAAGTGGTAGCAATTACATATTTACCATTATGTGCTTAAATACTCATTACCCATTTGCATATCCACTGCGCACCATTTCAACGAAATCAGTCCTTAAAGCGTTGTCTCAGTTTGTGTCTATTTTTGGTATTCCCAGAATTGTGCAAAGTGATAAAGGCTCAAACTTCACCTCTCGTATTTTTAATGAGGTTTTGAAGCAGTTACATATTCAACATTTAATGTCGACAGCGTATCATGCTCAGTCTCAAGGGTCTCTGGAGCACTTTCACCAAACTATGAAGTCACTCTTGCACGCTTATAGCGTTTAATTAGATGCGGACTGGGAAGAAGCGCTACCCTGGCTTATGCTTGCTGCTCGCGAGGTAGTCCAAGAGAGTACGGGCTTTAGCCCTAATGACTTGGTTTTTGGTCATAAAGTTCGGGGGATTATGTCCATCTTGAGTGAGACTGGAAATAAAATCGAATCGCCTAAAAGTATTGAGGCTTATGTGAATAGCTTTAAGGATCGACTATCTCGAGTCCGTGAGATTGCGAAGCAAAATTTACAGTGTGCGCAGCGGAAAATGAAGCGCTTGTATGATCGCACTGTTGAGCAACGTTCATTTGAAGAGGGCGATCGTGTCCTTGTGCTTTGGCCATTAGTTGGTTCACCTTTTGAGTCAAAGTTTGATGGTCCTTACACTGTCCTTCGAAAAGTGTCTGATGAGAATTATTTGGTTTCTATGCCATTTCGTAGGAAAAAGTAAACTCTGTTTCATGTCAACATGATGAAGCCCTATTATGATTCGGCTAGCTTTAAACCTGCGTTAACCTCTGCTTTAGTTTTCGAGTGTAGCCCAGGTAGCGAGACTGACAGTGAGCTTGTTTCGCCCAGTGATGGGATTTTAAGGGGGCGTTTGAAAAATTCGGAATCTTTGGCCCAGCTGGATAACTTGTTTGCATATCTGCCGCTGTCACAGCGGGCTGAGCTGATCCAGCTCATTAATAATTATCCTGACCTGTTTGGTGATGCACCATCCAGAACAACATGGATAGAGCACGATATTGATGTAGGTGACGCTGTACCAATTAAACAACATTTTTATCGTGTCTCCCCAGAAAAACGAAAGTTAATGGAGGCTGAGATTCAGTATATGCTTGAAAATAATATTGCTGTGCATTCTTCGTCTGAGTGGGCCTCTCCATGCATTCTTGTTGACAAACCCGATAAGACCGTTCGTTTCTGCACAGATTTTCGAAAAGTTAATAGTATCACTAAAAGTGATAGTTTCCCATTGCCTCGAATTGAGGATTGTATTGATGAAGTGGGATCAGCCAAATTTGTAACAAAACTTGACCTTTTAAAAGGGTATTGGCAAGTGCCACTTACAGCATGGGCACGCGACATCTCTTTTATTACCCCGTTTGGGTTGTTTTCTTACACAGTAATGAGCTTTGGGTTGTGAAACGCACCAGCAAGTTTTCAGAGACTTATGAATTGTGTTATTTCTGGTTTAGATGGATGTGCTGTATATCTCGACAATTTGGTTCTTTTTAGTGATGCTTGGGCTTCGCATTTGTGGAGACTCAAGGCAGTGTTTGATCGTTTGACCGAGGCACAGCTTACGGTGAACCTGGCAAAGTATGAGTTTGCCAGGGCCATGGTAACGTACCTTGGTAAAATTGTTGGGAATGGTGAAGTGCATCCCATCCATGCTAAAATCACGGCTATTCAGCAATATCCGCCTCCTGTTACAAAAAAAGACCTGCGCAGATTTTTGGGTTTAGTCAGATTCTAAAATCACGGCTATTCAGCAATATCCGCCTCCTGTTACAAAAAAAGACCTGCGCAGATTTTTGGGTTTAGTCAGATTCTATCGATGTTTCTGCCAGAACTTTTCGACTGTCGTGGCCCCTTTGACCACTCTTTTAAGGGATGGGGAGAAGTATGTGTGGACATCAAGCTGTCAAAAAGCGTTTGAAAATGTGAAGTCTATTCTTTGTTCTGCTCCTGTTTTGGCCGCTCTGAGGTTTGACCAACCTTTTTCATTACAGGTTGATGCCAGTAACGTAGGGGCTGGCACTGTCTTAATCCAAGTGGATGATCAGGGAGTTTTAGATCCCATTTGTTTCTTTTCATAGAAATTTTGTCCATATCAATTGCACTACTCAGTGGTGGAAAAGGAAGCTTTAGCTTTGATTTGGGCTTTACAACATTTTGCCGTATATATTAATTCTGCTGTAGCATTGACTGTCTTTACTGATCATAATCCTTTGACCTTTTTGAATTCTTTGAAATGTCCAAATCACCGTTTAGTCCGTTGGTCATTATTTTTACAGTCATATTGCCTAAATATTATACATATTAAAGGATCTGACAATATTGTGGCTGATGCTCTGTCTCGTGCATAATCATGTGATGCTTGCTCTTTCCCTTTAGCTCTTTTCTTCTCCATCTAACTTATTTTTAGATGCTGGGGTTGCTCTTGCTGGGTGAAATGGAGTCATGGACGGGAATGAGTGTCTGGGATGACCTGGCTTTGCATTCGATGGGCCTGTTCTTAGTTGAGGTGCTGGATTGTCGGGCTTCGAAAACTACGATCCTATGAGGCTCTCCGTTTTTTTTTTTTTGAGGGGGGCGTGTGATGACTTTGAGCATTCACAGAAGCCGCGCTTAGAGGCGTGGTTTCACCTAATTAAGGTCGCACCTGATTGGTTCCTGTTTATAAAGGAACAGGTTGAGAGATCCTGGCGCGCATCTTCCATTTTCTGTTTTTTTCTTTTATTATGGTTTTGTTTGGTATTTTTTTTTATTTTTGCATATATTTTCAGTACATTATTATTGCATGTCTGCACTGCTTGACACTATTGATTACTGACGAACCTGTTATGTATATATGTGGTATATAGTTTTCTTTTTCTAAGTAAATTCTTTAATTATTTTGGTAATTTTGTGTCCCGTGTCCTCCCTTGTTTTGTTTTTGTTACGATCTGGAGCCAAATCATAACAACCTCCTGCTAGTGTTCCGATGGACTTTGACCTCAGCCACCTCTCCAAAGGCTCTAGGTGAGGTCAACCTGTAGTCTTGAAGTATTCCAGGAGAATCCTGGGAGGACTGAGCTTGTTGAACATGATATTGTCCTTAAAGAAGGTGCTTCTGTGAGATGACTTAGTGCCTGCTGACTGCACTGAAGGAGGTGGATCGGATGCTGTCCCAGGGTATCATAGAGCCTTCAAAAAGCGAGTGGTGTCACCCAGTAGTCCTTGTGCCAAAAAAGGATGGCAGCAAAAGATTTTGTATTGATTTTACTTACCTGAATTCAGTTTCTCAGTTTGACTCCTATCGAACACCAAGAATTGATGACTTGTTTGAATGACTGGGAAAGGTGAAATTCTTGACCACATTTGATCTCTGTAAAGGTTACTGGAAGGTCCCACTGACTGAGTGATTCAGAGAGCTGACGGCCTTTCAGACTCCATGGGGCTTATTCCACTTCACCGTGCTACCATTTGGGCTTTATGGGGCCCCAGCCAGTTTCCAGATATAGATAGATAGATAGATAGATAGATAGATAGATAGATAGATAGATAGATAGATAGATAGATAGATAGATAACTTTATTTGTCACATGCACAATCATATGCACAGTGGTAGGGAAATGTTGTGTGTAGCAAAACAGCTCTGCACAGTACTGTGTATAAACCTCTAAAAATATCAATTAAAAAAAAGTTGTATACACACATAGACAAACATAGGCAAGTTATTATTGTTAGTTGTAAATTTTAAAGTGCAGATGCAGTAAAGTGACAGAGATGGTGCTCAGGCCTCATTCAGTATCCTGATGGCCTGTGGGAAATAACTCCTCCTCAGCCTCTCAGTCCTGGCCATATGGCTATGGAGGCATTTGCCTGAATGTAGCT
This sequence comes from Neoarius graeffei, assembly GCF_027579695.1. Taxonomy (NCBI): domain Eukaryota; kingdom Metazoa; phylum Chordata; class Actinopteri; order Siluriformes; family Ariidae; genus Neoarius; species Neoarius graeffei. The sequence continues at coordinate 19,029,070 of NC_083589.1, read as the reverse complement.
GCTGGAAAAGTTTATTGTGTGGGTGGAAGGTGTTTGTGATAATCTGCTTTGCCCTGGACTTGCACTGGTTTGTGTAGCTGTCAGACAGGCATGGTAGTTAAGTTTTTGTGATATATTCAGCATGTAACCCTCTAAGTTGGCACACGTTTGTGGAAACTCTCGTCCTCACTGGGCGTGGAACACACGGGCTACAGGTGGTTTATAGAAATGCCATTTATTGCAGACCGAACACATACATACAACTACACTCTTCTTCCGTCTTTTTTTTTCTCTCGCGTGTCCCTCCTTTTTTTTTCCTCCCCCCCTTTGGTCACTTTACCCCCGGAACCAATCTACTCATGACCCTTAACAAAATGTTATGTGAGACTGCTTCATAAAATACAAACAAAATAAAATAGTGTAATATATTCTGTTACAGTCTTCCCCTGCTACCAGAAGAAACGTCCACGTTTCAAACTAAACCATTAAAACATATCAACCTTACAATAGATACTGAACAAAATAATCCTAGTGTCTATTTCCCACACCAGGTAAGTACATGGACAGGTATGATACAGGACCTTGTGAAACATAAGTGTGAACAGGAAAAAAACCCCATATGTAATAAAGTAAATCAAATAATGCCTGCAAGACCTGCATCTATGAGCTATGTGAGTTTTCCCCTCTGAAACAAAACTTCCAAACCTATCAGGTGGCTTAACTACCTGCCCAGTATGGGTTGTTTTAAGTGGGGCATCAACAACAAAAGACTCAACCCTCTGCGAAACATCCTTAGGTGGAGATTTTGAGGGGCTGGATGGGGGGATAGAGAAAGGGGTGGACTGTGTAGAGACAGGAGAGCTTGGTAGCATCTCACCCTCAGTTAAATCAGCCTGAGCATCAGCCTGATCAGGCACATATGGTGGAATATGTGGCTGAAATGGCAAAGACCCAGACAATGTATTTAAGGCGGAGGAGGACAGATCAGCCCCAGAGTTGTCAACATGTGGCTCAGATGGTGGCGGGCTAGCAGGCCTTGTCACTGGGTCTTTAAGGAGACCACTGAAGGACTTAAGACGGTTGTGGCGCACCACCCACCTATGTGACTGAGGGCTTCTGGGGTCTGTTATTTCATAGGTCACCCCAAGACTGTCTTCTTTGTCAAAATGCTTCAAGATCTTATATGGGCCCTTCCATCTAGGGGCTAGTTTGTTGTGTTTTTGAGCAGGGTCATCTAATAGAACCAAGTCCCCCACTTGGTATGGATGAAATGACACCCTTTTATCATACTGCCCTTTCTGCCTTAATTTAGCAGCAACAGATCTATCTGTGGCATCACTAAAGACATGTGAAAGATGCATGCAAAGGTCTCGTGCATAAGCTCCAGGTGCACTGGGAGCTGTTGCTGACAGTGCAGGGTACCAGTTCAAGAACACATGAACAGGTAGGTAGGGTTCTCTTCCGTGCAAGGAAAAATGGAGAGTAGCCAGTGCTAGAGTGCACACTCGAGTTGTATGCTAGTTCTACTTGCAACAAGTACCTATCCCATTCTCCCCCACTTTGGTAAATATATTTAGCAAGCTGGTCCTTCAATGTCCTATTCAGTCTCTCAACCATTCCATCCGACTGTGCATGATATGGTGAAGTCCTGGCCTTTTCAATAACCAAGGATGCACACAGGTGTTTGACTACGTCAGACTCAAACTGTCTGCCTTGATCAGTATGTATTGACTTTGGAGCCCCATGTTGACAAATATAGTGCTCAAATAGACATTGAGCAACTGTAGGTGCTCGCTGATCCTTCATATGATATAAATTAGCAAAGCGGGTGAAAAGGTCTACCACAGCTAAAATGTACCTATTTCCCTGTGTAGTCACAGGCAGCTCTGTTATGTCTGCTGCGATTTTTTGGAACGGCCTTTCGGCATGAATGGGCTGCAATGGAGCCCTTTCATGTGGTGTGGGAGAGCTGCGGGACTGACATGATAAACATTCAGTGCAGAATTTGTGAATATCTTTCAACATGTACGGCCAATAACAGATCTGCCTCGCTCTCAACAGGGTACGTTCAGCCCCTAAGTGTCCACAAAACTTGTCACCATGCAACCATTTCAAAGCTATGGGAATGAGGGCCTCTGGAAGTACAACCTGATATGAAGTGGGCGAATGGGGAGATGGTCTGACCCCACGACACAATGCCATTATGCACCACTAATTTGGGAAATTCATGCCACAACTTCCGCAGGACTGGTGGTGATTGTTTTAGCTGACCCAGTGATGGCCTATGTCTATCCTTCTGTAACCAAGACAAAGTCGTACGAAGACAGACATCTGCTTGTTGTTGGGCCTGCAGCTCTGCTGTATCAATGGCCAGTGTAGCCTGGGTGTCAGGTAAACTAGGGAATAGGTCACTCTGCTGTTCATTTGTAGACAGGATCAGGGCTGGAGATGCACCACTCCCAATGACACACTGAACAGCCTTAGTAACCATTTCTGGTGAGCTAGGCCTTCTAGATAGAGAATCAGCATTGACATGCTGCTTTCCCTCCCGGTGTATGACAGAAAAGTCGTAAACATCCAACTCGAGCAGCCAGTGTGCACAACGACCAGTGGGGTCATTATCTACAGTGGCTTTCCTCAAATTCAAAAGGGGTTTATGATCTGTAATGACTGTGAACAATGTGCCTGACAGAAAATGTTTGAAGTGACGCACAGACCAGACTATGGCCCATAATTCTCGGTCATAAGTAGACCATTTCCTTTCTGCTGATGACAATGTGTAGCTTGCATATGCAATCACACATTCTTTCCTATCCTGGCTTTGAGCCAATACAGCACCTATACAATCCTGTGACACATCAGTATACAGCAAGAAAGGCTGGGTGAATATAGGATGAGCCATGATAGGAGGGCTGGTCAAGGCATGTTTGAGGGATTGAAAGGCATCATCACACTGAGTGGACCAATGAAACACCACACCCTTTTGAGTCAGAGCATGAAGTGTGGCAGCTAGGACTAAGAAGTTTTTAACAAATCTCCGGTAGTATTAACATAGCTCCACAAATGCTCGCACCTCTGTGGTGGTCCGTGGGGTAGGCCAGCTACGAACCTTTTCAAGGTTTTTGGCATCTGGTTGAAGACCCTCGCTGTACACTACATGTCCCAGAAAAGAAACTTCCTTGCATGCTAGATGGCATTTGCGGGGGTTTAATTTGAGCCCAGCTAAACGGAAACGTTTGAAAACTTCTTCCAAACCACTCAAATGTTCAGAAAAGGTTCTGCTAAAGACCAGCACATCATCCAAATAAATGAGACACACTTTCAGTGTAACCCCTGAAGAACTAACTCCATGAGTCTTTGGAACATGGGGGGGGCATTCGTGAGACCCATGGGCATAACCTTGAACTGATACAAAGCACTGCCTGTGTTAAATGCAGTTTTCTCCTTGTCGTGCTCATCTAACTCAACTTGCCAATATCCACTGACTAAATCAATGCTGCTGAACCAGCATGCCCCAGACAAGCTATCCAGGGCATCTGCCAGACGTGGTAATGGATAGGAGTCCTTGACTGTGACTGCGTTCAGTTTTCAGAAATCTATGCAAAATCAGTATGTGCCATCCTTCTTTTTGACTAACAACACCGGCGAAGCCCAAGGGCTGCAACTTTCTTCAATCACATCCTGTGAAAGGAGCTGTTGCACTTGCCGGTCTATTTCAGATCTCAAGTGGGCAGAGGTGCAGTAAGCTCTCTGTCTTATAGGTGGGACATCACTTGTACATATACTATGATGAACCCAGTTTGTACGCCCAAAATCATGTTCATGAGAACTAAACGCATCAGAGTACTGGCTGAGTAAACTCTCTAACTGCTGTGTCTGCTGACTGTTCAGACCAGTGTGGTTGAGCTTAACAGGCAGTTGGGCAGTGGGTTCCTCTGCCTGAGACTGCACCTGAGCTACTGTAGCATCAATCAAAGAAAACTCTTCCCCTTTCTGCTGAACTAGGGAATGAAAGTCCCCCAGTCTTGTGCTACATGGTACATAACAGTCATCTTGGGTTGGATTCATGACACAAATCCATGCTACACCTTTTGTAACAGGGGTAACCGAGCGTGCCACAAAGAGATCAAGGAATGTGACAACGTCTGGCTCCAGAACCCCAGTGTAGTTACACAAGAGCTCTGGCTGTCCTATAGAGAGCTGTATTTTTGCTAACACATTCATTTCAGACATGGCAGGTACCGTGAGAGAGGCTAATGTAATGGCACTACATTTCAGTGGGGCCTTTTGTGATGCACATAAAAGTGGTACGGACCAATCCCAGAAGCCTAAGCTATTATCCCTCAGATTCACAATGGCATGGTGTTTGCATAAAAAGTCCCAACCCAGTATAGCTGCCTGAGAGGAATTCTGAACAACATGAACACTGTGATTGAAAATCTCCTCACCTAGTCTGATGGAAATGGTAAGTATACCAAGAGTGTCAAGATATTCACCAGTAACAGATTTAGCTAAGATGTAGGACTTCTGCATAGGTTTTCTCATCAGAGAGGGAATAGACATTCTCAAAGATTCACTAATCAAAGAAATTTCTGACCCTGTGTCCATAAATACTTCAATGGCAGTGTTCTCAATGACAGCAAAAACAAATGGAGTTGGACTGTTGTTATGTGTTACCAGTTCAGTTTGTTGGTTGGGCCCTCTCTTAACAGCAGCAGACACTTAGGCCTCAGTACCTGCTACCATTCGTTTCCCTGTCAATCGCGGTCCTCCATGGTGAAGCTGACACGGTGTCATTCGTAGGATGGTTCTCGGCGATCCCTGGCACCGGCTGGGCTGTGTGCTCTCCGATACGAGTATCTGGAGTATCCTGAACTGGAGTATCCTGATGCCTCCAGTCATGCAGGGCAATGTGGTGGTGGACTGCCATAACAACAGTCGTCAGGGCTCTGATGGCTGTAGTAGCCGACCCAGCTGCTGGAGAAACGCTGGAGTCCTTGATGTGGCGAAGATGGAGGTGAGCTGGGGTAGTGTCGTCCCCATTGGTCTGGGGAGTGATGGCGGTGAGAATATCCCTGCTCCGGCGAGAAGCCATGCCGTGGTAACCCAGGATAATGTTGATATCTCTGTGGTGATGCATAAGGAGAGGAACATGAAGCTGTTCTTCCCCACTGATGAGAGGACCATTCTGGTGAGCGCTGGTGCTGCCTGAAGTCCTCATGCCTGGATGGTGAAGACTGGAGCCGTTTTAAATCGGTCACCACCAACCTCAAGGTCTGGACTTCCGCTGACAGTTTGATGGCTGAGAAAACATCAGGGGCTTGGTCTGAGGATGCTGTAGCTTTGGTGGACACCATGGCTGTGAGATGTGCAACCGGTTGTGAGCTGGCATTAGAACTTAAAATAGTAGTGGCAACATTCTGTGGTTGTGCAAGCCGTAGTGCCTCTTGAGCTCACTCCCACTTACATGCCACTGCAAGGGCCTCCTCCAACATGGTAGCTTCATGTTCGTGACACTTCACTTGCAGAACTGGGTCTAGTCCAGCAACAAATCGTCGGAACCTCTCCATAGTGATAGCCAGCTTTCCATAATTTGGAAATGCTTCAAAAACTAGCCTAGTTATCTCTGCAGCAAAACTTCAAATGGCTCCTTCGGCATGCACTGCCGGGCATTCACAAAAGTCTGAAAATGTTGCAAAAACTGCTTGCCGCCAAAAACATCAGTCAGTCGGGAAACACATGCATCATAGTCCTTCTGTGTGGCGGGCGGCAGTGATAACCAGTATGCTAAGGCATCGCCGCTTAGCCTGGTTGGCAAGATAGTAGCTAAATCCTGCTGCTGAGACGCAGGACATGCTCGTACAGCGAGCTCTAATCTAGCTTTCCACAGAGAAAAAACTTTCTTTGTCCTTACCATCACCGTGGAAGCACAGAGGGAGTTCAACTCTGTAATGAATTACCCTGGACATACGCTGGTCCCCAGCAGTAACATTAGACTCATCCAGCCTAACATTAGCAGCGTCCTCGCTCCTAGTTGCTTCAGTTGCAGATGTAATACATGAGGCAAACAACACTTCTTCCTCATCAGAGCTCATGTTTTATTGCCTGATAAAACATGCTGATAAACGTTGTAACTTGCATAAACACTTGAAAGTGATTAGCAATGCACTCACTGTCAAACTCAGCTAGCCACAGTAACTTAGCCCACTGCTCAGTCGCAAAAAAAAACGAATCTTCCAATAACAATGAAAACACCGCTGCCACCAGTCTGTAACCCTCTAAGTTGGCACACATTTGTGGAAACGCTCATCCTTCTCACTGCGCGTGGAACACACGGGCTACAGGTGGTTTATAGAAATGCCGTTTATTGCAGACCGAACACATACATACAACTACACTCTTCTTCTGTCTTTTTTTTTCTCTTGCATGTCCCTCCTTTTTTTTCCTCCCCCCTTTGGTCACTTTACCCCCGGAACCAATCTACTCATGACCCTTAACAAAATGTTATGTGAGACTGCTTCATGAAACAAAATACAAACAAAATAAAATAGTGTAATATATTCTGGTACAAGCACATCATACCACTCTTTAAAGTGGTTTGTGGTCTTGTGAGCTGCAGTTGCCAAACCAAGTGGTGATGAAGCCTGTAAGCACTGATTCAGTGGTGACAGTATAGAACAGGGGTGTCCAAATTGATCCATAAAGGGCCGTGTGGCTGCAGGTTTTCATTCCAGCCATGCAGCAGCACACCTGATTTGGCTTATTCAATCAACTGACACACCCACCCTTTAATCAAGGGTGGGTGTGGCTGCAAGTATTTGACTGTGTGAAGACAGTTCAGTTGATTGAATGAGCCAAGTCAGGTGTGCTGCTGCATGGCTGGAATGAAAACCTGCAGCCACACGGCCCTTTATGGATCAGTTTGGACACCCCTGGTATAGAATGTTTTTAGAACACTGGGGGAGATCTTAAATTTCCTCAGTCTCCTGAGATAGTATAGGCACTGTCTCGCCTTCAGCACCAGGATGGAAGTGTGATGAGTCCAGGTTAGGTCCTCAAAGATATGTACTCCAAGATACCTATAGCTGCTGACTCTGTCCACTGGTGTCCCAAGGATCCTGAGCAGGGTGTAGTTTTTCTGTCTCTTCTGCCTGAAATCCATGATCATTTCTTTGGTTTTGGAGATGTTAAGCTCTAAGTTGTTTGACTGACACCACCAGGATGGTGTTTCCACCTCATCAAAGTAAGCAGACTCATCCTCATTCGAGATCAAGCCAACTATGATAGTGTCATCTGCGAATTTCATGATGGTGTTGGAGCTGTGCTTGGTCTTGCAGTTGTGCATGTACAGTGAGTACAGCAGTGGACTCAGGATGCATCCCTGAGGGGCTCCAATGTTAAGGATGAACGTGTTGGAGACAGTGGTGCCAAATCTAACTATTTGTGGCCTGCAAGTCAGGAAGTCTAAGAGTCAAGTTTATTTGTATAGCACTTTTAACAATTGACATTATCGCAAAGCAGCTTTACAGAAAATTAAAGGCTTTAAATGTGAACTAATTTTATCCCTAATTTATCCCCACTGAGCAAGCCTGTGGTGATGGTGGCAAGGAAAAACTCCATCAGATGACATGAGGAAGAAACCTCGAGAGGAACCAGACTCAAAAGGGAACCCATTCTCATTTGGGTGATAACAGATAGCGTGATTTATAAATAACTCACTTCTATAACAGTGTCCAATAGAGTCACAAAATATAACTGTGAAAACAGGAGAATCATTATAGTTTTAATATGATGTCTGTTTTGTGGAAATTATAAACTGTTCATTGATGGAATCTTGAGTGCAAAACTGTTCATGACAACTGCAGTCCTAAAGTTTGCAAGTCAACTGTAGTCCTCAGCCATAAATGTATTACTGTAAGTGTCCAGAGCCATCTTCCAAGTGTAACTTTTGACGGGGCTGTCCTCCACAGGAGCAATGTGATGAGACTCCAGTCAGATGTAGGGCATTAGGATGGATCAGACAGGTCCGAGGAGCAGAAGAGGTCAGCATCTTACTGGTGTTACAGACCCAGTCACAGAGACAGAAACTCAGTCCCAGACTCCTGAGCTTGTGTTCCAGGCTGTCAGAGCAATTAAAAGCAGAGCAATAATCATTGAATAATGTTGGTTAGCATGTTGGGTTGTTTTTCTTGGGAATTGGAACAACAACTGATTTCTTGAAGCATGTAGGGACAGTGGACTCAGTCAGTAACATGTTGAAGATGGTGGTGAATACTGGGGCACACTGGTCAGCACAAAATTTTAAGACCCGGCCAGGTATTCCATCGGGTCTGGCAGACTTCCTGGTATTCACTTGTTTCAAATGCTCTTCTCATGCCATGCTCAGTCACTGTAAGTGAGCAGTCCTTACTATCTGTGACTATTGTGTTGATTGTTCTGGAATTGTATGTGCCTGTGGTGCATGTTTTGTTTGTGAACCAGGCATAACATTTATTCAGATCATTGGCCAATGAAGGGTCAACAGTGCCTGAATTGTGAGATGTACCTTTGTAACCTGTGATTGTTTGTAGTCCTTGCCATAGGCATCTGTGGTTGCGCTCATGTAATTGAGCTTCCACTCTGTCCTTATATTTCCTCTTGGCTTCTTTGACCACATACATTAGTTTATAGGAAGCGGACTTATGTGACATATTGCCGCTTTGCATCCCCTCATTATAAGTGGTGGTACATGCCTTCAGAACTCTGCTGACAGAGCCATCAACCCAAGGCTTCTGATTAGGATATGTCCTAACAGAGAGCCAATGGCACAATATGTGGAAAACTCCCTAATCAACAGTGTTCAATGCATCCTGAAGCATAGCTTCTGATTCAGCAGACCAACGCCTAAATTCTTTGGGGGGCAGAGCATCCCATGTGCTCTTTTGTTTATACTCTGGTATGAGGAAGATAGCAGAATGGTCAGATTTTCCAAAAACTGGCAAGGAAACAGGTTTATAAGCATTCTTGAATGGAGTATAACAGTGATCCAAGGCCATGTTGCCTCGCATAGGACACATATGTTGTTTAAAGTTTGGAAAAACTTTTTGAAGGTTACCTTTGTTGAACTCTTTGGTAATGATGGGTGCGGCATCAGGATGCAAAATAGGTGTTTGTTTATCAGATCATGTAGTGTGGATTCTGCAACAGCAGTGTCTGCATCTGGTTGGATGTAGACTGCATATAGAATGACTAAGGTGATCTCAGGGCTGATAAAATGGACAGTACAGGATGGTCAAGACTTCAAGGTTTGGAGAGCAGAGACAAGTGAGTACTGTGATAATCCTTGGCTCGCACCAGTTTGTATTTGTCATGAGACATACCCGCCACCTTTAGAATTCTGCTGTTCTATCCATCTGGAAGATGGTGATGAACTCTGCAGGCTGTACGGCAATGTCTGAGGCCTGGGGGGTGAGCCATGTCTTGGTGAAGCACAGGACATTACAGTCTCTCATGTCCTGCTGGAAACAAATCCTCACCCTGATTTCATCCAGTTTGTTTTCCAAGGACTGTATGTTGGTGAGTAGGATACTGGGCAGTGGTGGTCGATGTGCATGGTCTCACAATCTATTGTGGATCCCAGCATGTTTGCCTCAATGTTTTTTCCCATGCCTAGTCAGCGTGCTTCCATTAGTTCCACCAGCGTCAACATCTCCAATGTGTACTATCTCCTTGGGCCACCGAGGAAAGTCTGGAAAAACAGCTTAAAAATGGTAAGGAAGTTGCTCCCTAACATCTAACCATGTGCTATAAGTAATTATTCCAAAGGTGGTAGTATCAAAGTAGTCACATAAAACTAGGGAAATAGTTTAAAAAAAAGCACAGTCTGTACAGAGCAGCCATGATGGCGTTTGGTCTCAGCCGTGCCATCTTGAAAGTAACCAGATACTCTGCCATTTCTCTGGGTTTGTGGTGGCTTATGTTGATGATATTGTTCTTTATAGTGATAACTGGGATAAGCACCTGGAACACCTACACATTGTCTTGGGCTGTCTCCACTCTGCTGGGCTGACTGTAAATCCCGCGAACTGTGTCTTTGCCATGTCTGAGATTGAGTACCTGGGCCACGTCATTGGTCATTGGATGATATGGTCACAGGTCAGTAAGGTTGAGGCTATTGAGTCTGGCATTCTGTGTGACATACTTCCTGTTTTCCGAGTTGTTTGCGATGAGTCTTTTTTCTGTGAGTGTTGGTGTTAATCACTAATCATTTTATCGTCTCTACAAATACTTTTCCAGCATATTTTTCATTTTTGATTGTACTTTCATTTTCCCTTTTCTGCATTTCAATTTTTTTTCGGAAGAATGCCAAGACCGGAAGTTTTTTTCCTCCCATGCAAAACCTGCAAGCAGAGGCCATCCACATCGGATCTGCTTTAATAGACCCCTTCGCATGTTTGTAAACAAACCGACTGTTGCCAGGATGCGCGCGCAGCCTGGACCCAGAAACAATGGCGCTGCCCATAGACCGGCATTATGAGCTGTCAGATTATGTAAAACAATTGTCGTTACAAGATCGAGAATGCTACATAAATAAGTTAACTCTAACAAGTGGACATCGCCTACCGGATCCGTATTTAATTAAAGAGTGGACGGACGATGTTAGTAAGTTCCCTGGTATACAATGGCCAGATATATACTCGTACCTTATTGACAAGACTTCAGTGTACACCCACGAAAAACTTCGTGCCTACAAGTCTTTAGACGCATATGATTATGTTATGTGCGGGCATGTACAACTTGATTAAAAATGGGACATTCATATTCATTTTGTTTTAATCAAATTATGCCAGTGATGTGATGGCAATGTCGCTTTAGCTACAACAGCAAATACCAACACTAAACAGCAATTTGCAGGAGGTAATGGCATGAAAGGAATGATAGTGTAAAGAGTGCAGCTAAGAGAAATCAGAGCACGTAAAAAGCGAGAGGCAGAGACCAGAAATGAAACTGAACGGGGCGGGAGCTAGGTTAGAGCAGTCAACGTAAGTTGGCATTTAGAGTGAGGGCACACAATTTTACCTTTCTTTACCTTGCTTTAAAATTGTGATTTTCGGCATACACAAATAATGATGGCGCAAAATCTGGACTGCTTGAGTCAAGCGAGACATCTCCTACAAACAAAATTGCATGCAAAGCTAAGTTAACATGCTAACAATATTCATTACATTGTGTAACTATGACCCAGCTAATCAGACAAACATTACCAAAGTATTTTGCTACATCAATAAATGAAGACTAGAAAGAATAAAAAAGAAAGATTTAATAAATAGCCTGATCTTACCTGTGATGAAGTGGGCGCTGCAAACCCGCACATTTTTGATGGTGCTTTCATCCCAGTCTACACGTTTGATGGCTTGTAGGGTCCAGGCTGCGCGCGCAATTTCCGCTTACGTATGAATGACGTTTACTGCGAAGGGGTCTATATCAACAGGTTTTGTTGAAGGTATGTAAATCCATTCATCATGGCAGACCTTCAGCTTGTTCAGTGTGCTGAGTGCAGGATGTTTAGTCATTCTTCCTGCATCACTAGTGATGGCTTTATTAGTGATAAGTGCAGATTAGTTAGTTCTCTTTTGGAGAAGATTGCAGCTTTGGATGTGCATATCCAGACTTTAGAGAAGGTTAGTGAGAATGAGAACAGTGTAGTTTCTGCAGGGGAAAGTCTGGATGCCTTAGGTAGAGTTAGCAATCCCCCAACTCTGGCATTAGAGTCCTCACAGTGGGATGAATGGGTGATGACTCGGCGGCATAAACATAGAGCCAAAGCTACCGCTGAGGCTCACCCATGGGATCACCACTCCTCTCTACTTCACATGTCCAACAGGTTCGCTCTCCTCAGTGATGCACCTGCTGAGAAACCTGAAAGAGCTCTGGTTATAGGAGACTACGTGAAATTAGCTAGGCCTTTAGGGGCACCAGCAGTTTTAGTCAGGTGTATACTGGGAGCCAGGGCACTGGACATAGCAGGTAATCTTAGGGTCCTAGACAAGCATAGGTTCTCAAAGATAGTTATCCACATCGCAGCTAATGATATATGCCTTTGTCAGTCTGAGGTTACTAAGAGTAACTTTGTAGAGGTGTTTAAATTAGCGAAGGCGATGCCCGATGCTGTAGTATACTCTGGCCCCATCCCAATGCAGTGTGGCGATGTAGCTTACAGTAGGTTAGACTCACTGAACTGCTGGTCGTCCAGGTGGTGCTCTGAAAACACTGTGGGCTTTATAGATAGATAATTGGACTAATTTTGAGGGCACTGCTGGCCTGTAAGGGTGGGACAGTATCCATCTCATTCGGGAAGGTGCTTGTAGCAATTCCTGATGTGGGTGGAGCACAGAAGCATGGCAGGCGAGAGTTGATGTTAGCCAAACCACTTTATTTAGCTTTTCAGCTTTCTTTCTCTCTCTCTCTCTCTCTCTCTCTCTCTCTCTCTCTCTCTCTCTCTCACTCACTCACACATGCATTGTGGTCGGGGAGAGAGCTCCTTTTCTCTGCTCTCTCTTTCCTTTTATGCTGCAGGTGACACTGAGACAGCCTATCAGTAATCACTATGGTCATGGCACATCCATAGACTGGATAAAATCAAGTTCAATGATTTCTCAGTAGCATTATTCAATCATGATCAGTTGATGGCAGAATGGAAGGAGGCAGTTCTTCTAGGGGATACACGCACCCATGGCTTTACCTAGAACCCATGTTTCAGTTTTCTGAAAAGATTAAAGATTTGTTTCGTTTTAAATGTTTGCTTTGTTTCCCGAAAACGAACCATATCATGGCCTACAAAAACTCGCCATCCAACCTGCGGAAGCATATTGAGGTATATAAATGTTTTGTTCCAAGAGAAAGCTTGCAACAAAGTTGTCTGTGCTTTTAGAGCTAGCAATAGTGTTGCAATAGCTATGCAGTCTGGTTAGTCAAATGACTTTCTATGGATTTGTCTGCCAAGTTGCCGTAGCCTTGTCCACGGCTAATGTTAACACATAGCGAGTTAACTTGGACACCGTTAATGTAAAAATGGAGTTACGCTAACGTGAATAATCTTAACTTTTCTGAAGTCCTTTCAGAAATATGTTTTAGCATGATCTTGCCAAATGAACAGAATATAGAAATCTTTATAGTAGCATTAGTTACCCAATATGATTTCAAGTTTGAAAAGCGTTTGCTAGCATGTCAGGTGGAGTTTCATTAACTACAGTGGTGCTTGAAAGTTTGTGAACCCTTTAGAATTTTCTATATTTCTGCATAAATATGACCTAAAACATAATCAGATTTTCACACAAGTCCTAAAAGTAGATAAAGAGAACCCAGTTAAACAAATGAGGCAAAAATATTATACTTGATCATTTATTTATTGAGGAAAATGATCCAATATTACATATCTGTGAATGGCAAAAGTATGTGAACCTTTGCTTTCAATATCTGGTGTGACCCCCTTGTGCAGCAATAACTGCAACTAAACGTTTCTGGTAACTGTTGATCAGTCCTGCACACCAGCTTGGAGGAATTTTAGCCCATTCCTCCATACAGAACAGCTTCAACTCTGGGATGTTGGTGGGTTTCCTCACATGAACTGCTCGCTTCAGGTCCTTCCACAACATTTCGATTGGATTAAGGTCAGGACTTTGACTTGGCCATTCCAAAACATTAACTTTATTCTTCTTTAACCATTCTTTGGTAGAATGACTTTGTGTGCTTAGAGTCGTTGTCTTGCTGCATGACCCACCTTCTCTTGAGATTCAGTTTGTGGACAGATGTCCTGACATTTTCCTTTAGAATTCACTGGTATAATTCAGAATTCATTGTTCCATCAATGACATCAAGCCATCCTGGCCCAGATGCAGCAAAACAGGCCCAAACCATGATACTACCACCACCATGTTTCACAGATGGGATAAGGTTCTAATGCTGGAATGCAGTGTTTTCCTTTCTCCAAACATAACGCTTCTCATTTAAACCAAAAAGTTCTATTTTGGTCTCATCCACCCACAAAACATTTTTCCAATAGCTTTCTGGCTTGTCCACATGATCTTTAGCAAACTGCAGATGAGCAGCAATGTTCTTTTTGGAGAACAGTGGCTTTCTCCTTGCAACCCTGCCATACACACCATTGTTGTTCAGTGTTCTCCTGATGGTGGACTCATGAACATTAACCTTAGCCAATGTGAGAGAGGTCTTCAGTTGCTTAGAAGTTACCCTGGGGTCCTTTGTGACCTCGCCGACTATTATACGCCTTGCTCTTTGTTGGTCAACCACTGCTGGGGAGGGTAATGGTGGTCTTGAATTTCCTCCATTTGTACACAGTCTGTCTGACTGTGGATTGGTGTAGTCCAAACTTTTTAGAGATGGTTTTGCAACCTTTTCCAGCCTGATGAGCATCAACAATGCTTTTTCTGAGATTCCTCAGAAATCTCCTTTGTTTGTGCCATGATACACTTCCACAAACATGTGTTGTGAAGATCAGACTTTGATAGATCCCTGTTCTTTAAATAAAACAGGGTGCCCACTCACACCTGATTGTCATCCCATTGATTGAAAACACCTGACTCTAATTTCACCTTCAAATTATCTGCTAATCCTAGAGGTTCACATACTTTTGCCACTCACAGATATGTAATATTGGATCATTTTCCTCAATAAATAAATGACCAATATGATATTTTTGTCTCATTTGTTTAACTGGGTTCTCTTTATCTACTTTTAAGACTTGTGTGAAAATCTGATGCTTTTTTAGGTCATATTTATGCAGAAATATAGAAAATTCTAAAGGGTTCACAGACTTTCAAGCACCACTGTAGCTAGCTTAACATTATACCACCATAATGGCACAGCATGTGTTCATTTTATGAATTCACATTTCTGTCTCTGGTTATGGCATTAGGTTTTGTAAGCATTGTGGCAATCATACAATGATGCATTGACACAAAATGTACTTTTAAAACTTCAGTATTTTTAAAAGCAAGTACTTCAGTACTTTAACTTGAGTAAAAATTTGACTGGACAACTTCCACTTGTATTGGAGTAACATTTGACCAGTGGGATCTGTACTTTGACTTAAATAATGAAGTTGGGTACTTTGTCCACCTCTGAACATACTGCTAAAACTACACTGGAGTGGTTTAAAGGGAAACATTTAAATGTCTTGGAATGGTCTAATCAAAGCCCAGACCTTAATCTAGGGTGACCAGACGTCCCGGTTTTACCGGGACAGTCCCGATTTGGGGTTGTGTGTCCCGAGTCCTGACAAAAGTCTGTCGGGACATGGATATGTCCCGGTTTTCGCCACTCACGACATTTGCAACTGAGCAGCGTGGGAATCATTAGCAGAGAAATGTCTGCATTTACTATTTTGATGAATTGACAGGAATCGCAAACTTTTTCCTGGTTACTGCCCCCTGGCCCTGTGGCATGGGTGTTTATTTAGCCACATTATTCCTGACAACAGAACGTGTTGCCATGCAACAATAAAATAAACATTAACTGGCGCGAATGTTCTTTGTCTAGCAGCTGGCAGCAGTAATGCCGCAGCAATTATGCTGAAAAGAAAATGTACCTTTTCCAAAGATTTACAGGGCACCTACCCCTTCCTCCGAGAGGTGCAGAACAATGCGCACGAAGCCTACTGCACACACTGTAAGTGTTCCTTCTCCGTAGCTCACGGTGGTAACGCCGATATACAGGATCACATTAAAACGGATCACTCTTCTTGTAAATATACGTAGGCTAATGCATTTTGTTTAGGGTGGGTGGATTGACAGTCACCTTAGCTTTCCTGTGCTTTGTTCTTGTACTGAGTTGGGTAGCCTATGTTGCAAATGATGTGCACTCCTGTGGGGGCTTTCCTCGGGCTGTCGCCCCTCTCCTCCTTTATTGCTGTTTTGTTTGAGTGTATATTCTCAAATCACTTGTCTCTTTTTTGTTTCTGTTTAACATACCATTCTGATAGTTTGGCCATACTGCTGTGTTGAACAGCTTGTTGCACCTTCCATTAAAGTGTTCACTTTTGTACACATCTTCTTGCTTTATTCATTCAGTTGTGGGGAATGGTTAGTAAGGTTGATTCTGACCTAGGCTATGTTGAGGTCACATATCTACTTTTTATGGTAAGTTCATGCTATAGTGCATACAATTTTAGAGATATAGCCTACATGTGCATATGCATTCTTCTTGGTGTTCTCACAAACAGGTGAAATAAATCAGTTTAAATTTGGCCTATGGACATAGCCTGGCCTATTCTCAGCCATTACAAAATCTGTTGCCTGACCATAATTTAACTGATCTGTATACCACTATGCTACTAGATAACAAAATGCCTTTGTTTTATTTCATGTGAGATGTTGATAAATGTGAGCTTCAACAAAATGATAAGAGCACCTCTCTGAGTGTCATATTTACATAAAAAAAGGTGTGTGTGCACGAGCATGGTCGCGCGCAAAAGTGTCCCAGTTTCAGACTAGGGAAATCTGGTCACCCTACCTTAATCCAATTGAGAATCTGTGGCATAACTTGAAGATTGCTGTACACCACAACCCATCTAACTTGAAGGAGTTGGAGCAGTTTTTCCTTGAGGAATGGGCAAAAATCCCAGTGGCTAGATGTGCTAAGCAAATAGAGACATACCCCAAGAGACTTGCAGCTGTAATTGTAGCAAAAGGTGGCTCTATAAAGTATTAACTTTGGGGGTACCTATGCACACTTCAGATTTCTGTTTTTTCATCTTAATTATTGTGTCACAATAAAAAAAAAAAACAATGTGCACCTTTAAAGTGGTAGACACGTTGTGTAAATCAAATGATGCTAACCCTCCAAAAATCCATTTTAATTACAGTTTGTAATGTGACTTAACAGGACAAACACTAAGGGGGATGAATACTTTTGCAAGGCACTGTATATATATATATATATATATATATATATATATATATATATATATATATATTGCATGGAAGGAGAGCTTCCTGAAGTACAGGTAGTCGTCGACTTACGACCTATGCAACTTACGACCGATTGACTTTACGACCATCTGGTTATGACTGGCAAGTGTTTCCCAGCTAAGCTAGCTAAGCGTATGACAGTTTCCGCCCCAGCTCCTGGCAGCGCCCAGCATCCAGCCTCTCGCCGTGTACAACAGTTTCTGCCCCAGTTCTTGGTTTATGAAACGAGCAAATCCTCCTGCCAGCCCGAGCGCTGCAACAGCTGATGATGACGTAGACGACCCACAGCCAAGCACCAGTGATGCCAGTGGTCACTAAGTTTTGTATTTTGCTATGTTTTACATTTGTATTTTGGTATGTTTCAAACTAAAATGTTTTCTATTTTTCACACCTGTATTTCATATTTTTTGTTTTGCACATATTAAATGAATTGTACTGTAGTATGTAGTGTTTGACTTAAACCAAATAATGAGCCAAGGTAATGAAATAAGAAAATGTTGATAAAATAAGACTTTAAGATGATTACAATATCATTACACATCACAATATACTTACGTTCATTTAACATAGGCCGACTTACGACCAGATCGGTTTACGACCGGTCAGTCGTAACCAAACGCAATCATAAGTCGACGCATACCTTTATAGAAAAGCTCTTAGTGCTGCTAGATCAATGTATCTCTCCACCCTAATAGACAATAACAAAAATAATCCTAGATTTCTATTTAATACTGTAGCAAAATTAATGAGGAAAAAGACCACTATAGGGGCGGCACGGTGGTGTAGTGGTTAGCGTTGTCGCCTCACAGCAAGAAGGTCCGGGTTCGAGCCCCGTGGCCGGCGAGGGCCTTTCTGTGCGGAGTTTGCATGTTCTCCCCGTGTCCGCATGTGTTTCCTCTGGGTGCTCCGGTTTCCCCCACAGTCCTAAGACATGCAGGTTAGGTTAACTAGTGACTCTAAATTGACCATAGGTGTGAGTGTGAATGGTTGTCTGTGTCTATGTGTCAGCCCTGTGATGACCTGGCAACTTGTCCAGGGTGTACCCTGCCTTTCGCCCATAGTCAGCTGGAATAGGCTCCAGCTTGCCTGCGACCCTGTAGAACAGGATAAAGCGGCTAGAGATAATGAGATAAGATGAGAAGACCACTATAGACACATGCACACCTGCAATATGTAGTAGACTTCATGAATTTTTTCAATGACAAAATTGAAAATATCTGACAAAAAAATTCAAACTACTAATTTAAGGTCAGATAATTTAAGTAACCCTGTAGTTAACAATATAACTGTATCAAATCACCAATTAGAATGTTTTACTCCCCTTAGAGAAATTCAATGAATTTCATAAATTTCCACATCAAAATCCTCAACTTGTGTACTAGATCCCTTACCTACACAATAAACAGATAATACCAGAAGCAAGTGAAGCACTTCTAAAAAAAATAAATTCTTCCTTTAGAATTGGCTATGTACCCAAATTCTTTAAACTAGCAGTTAACAAGCCCCTGATTAAAAATCCTGACCTCGACCCCTGTCAGCTGTCCAAGTATAGGCCAATATCAAACCTCCCCTTTATCTCCAAGATCCTAGAAAAAGCTGTAGCACAGCAGTTATGCTCATATCTACATAAGAATAACATCCATGAAATGTATCAGCCAGGATTTAAACCTCATCATAGCACAGAGACAGCACTAGTTAAAGTAGTCAACAACCTACTGTTGACATCTGATCAGGGCTGTGTCTCCCTGCTTTTATTGCTTGACCTGAGTGCAGCTTTTGAAACCATTGATCATTCCATTCTTTCGGATAATGTTGTGGGAGTTATGGGAATGGCCCTCTCCTGGCTCAGGTCTTATCTAACTGATCACTAACAGTTTATTGATGTAAATGGTGATTTTTTTTCTAGACATAGTGAGGTAAAGTTTGGTGTTCCACAAGGTTCTGTCTTAGGCCCACTGCTTTGTTTCTTTATATATATTACCTTGGGTGGCACGGTGGTGTAGTGGTTAGCGCTGTCGCCTCACAGCAAGAAGGTCCTGGGTTCGAGCCCCGGGGCTGGCAAGGGCCTTTCTGTGTGGAGTTTGCATGTTCTCCCCTTGTCCGCGTGGGTTTCCTCCGGGTGCTCTGGTTTCCGCCACAGTCCAAAGACATGCAAGTTAGGTTAACTGGTGACTCTAAATTGACCGTAGGTGTGAATGTGAGTGTGAATGGTTGTCTGTGTCTATGTGTCAGCCCTGTGATGACCTGGCGACTTGTCCAGGGTGTACCCCGCCTTTCGCCCGTAGTCAGCTGGGATAGGCTCCAGTTTGCCTGCGACCCTGTAGAAGGATAAAGCGGCTAGAGATAATGAGATGAGATATTACCTCTGGGTGATATTATTCGTAAGCATGGTATTAGTTTCCACTGTTATGCTGATGACACACAGTTGGATGTTTTTGCAAAGTCGGATGAGAGACACCAGCTTAATAGAATTGAGGAATGTGTAAAGGACATTAGACACTGGATGCTTATTAACTTCCTTCTGCTTAATTCTGACAAGACAGAAGTACTTCCACTACGACCACAGGCAGCTAGAAGTAGGTTTTCTGATTACACAGTAACTCTGGATTACCTTTCTGTTTCTTCATGTGCAGCAGTAAAAGACCTCAGTGTGATCACTGACTCCAGTCTTTCATTTGAAACTCATATTGATAACATTACCCAGATAGCTTTCTTTCATTTCAGAAATATTACTAAGAAATATAATGTAACTACATGATGCAGAAAAACTAATTCATGCTTTTGTTACCTCTACATTGGATTGTTGTAATGCCTAACTGTCTGGATGTTCCCATAAGTGCATAAACAAGCTCCAGTTAGTTCAAAATGCAGCAGCAAGAGTCTTTACTAGAACTAGAAGATATGACCACATCACCCCTGTCTTATCCACACTACATTGGCTCCCAATCAAATTTCATATTGATTATAAAGTACTACTATTGACCTTTTAAAGCACTGAATGGTCTCATGCCACAGTACCTGAGCGAACTTCTGGTTCTTTATGGCCCAGCATGCCTACTTAGATCAAAAGGTGCAGGCTGTCTGCTGGTACCTCATATAGTGAAGGCTACATCGGGGACAGAGCCTTTTCTTACAAAGCCCCACAGTTATGGAACAGCCTTCCAAGTAGTGTTTGGGACTCAGATACAGTCTGTGTTTAAGTCTAGGCTGAAAATATATCTGTTTATTCAAGCCTTTTATTAATAGTTTTATTCAGTAAAGGAGTAGATCTGGAGGGTCCTCAGACATAGAGTGTTTTGGTAAACTGGGGTGTACAGTATGGATGCTGTCAGCCCCCCCACTCACTCGCTCACTTGAGTTTGTTGACGGTGTAGTGTCTGGCTGCTTTATGTCCCAGGGTGCCCTCTTGTCTTTGTTACCTTCTGGTTCTCCCCTTTTAGTTATGCTGTCATAGTTAGTTTTGCCAGAGTCCCAGCTTACACTCAGTGCAAAACGTGTACCGTTTTTCCTCATTAGGTGACATTGGGCATACCTAACAACCTGTGTTTTCTCTCTCTCTTTCTCCCCCCTTCACTCTGTCTGTCCCTCTGAGTTACATGTCAATCCTGAGACCAAGATGCTGACCTTTTCTGCTCCTTAGACCTGGCTGATCCATCCTGATGCCCTACGTCTGGCTGGAGTCTCATCACTTTGCTCCTGTGGTGGACGACCCATATGGACAGTCAAAAGTCGCACTTGGAAGTCGTACATCTTCCAAGTGTGGCTTTTGACTGTCCATATGGGCTGGGCTAGACACATACAGTCATACATTTATGTTTGAGGACTTCAGTTGAGTTGTGAACTTTAGGACTGCAGTTGTCATGAACAGTTTTGCAGTCAAGTTTCCATCAATGAACAGTTTATAACTTCAACAAAACAGACTTCATGTTAAAACTATAATGAATTTCTTGGTTTCACAGTTCTACTTTGTGACTTTATTGGACCCTGTTATAGAAGCAATTTATTTACAATCATGTTATCACCCAAATGGGAATGGGTTCCCTTTAGAGTCTGGTTCCTCTTGAGCTTTCTTTCTCATGTTGTCTGAGGAAGTTTTTCATTGCCACTGTCAGGCTTGCTCATTGAGGATAAATTAGGGATAAAAGTAGCTTATGTCTTTAATTTTCTGTAAAGCTACTTTGTGATAATGTCTATTGTTAAAAGCACTATACAAATAAACTTGACTTGAGTCATATCCTTTGCCACAAACAAGGAAGCAACTTCATTCCTTTTTAGGGATGGTGGGCTTCTATCCCTAGGCTGACACTTGCACAACTTTTGGCCATGATTTTGTCGTGGTAAGTCGTGCCATTTTGGGGCACGAACTGGGAGGCTCCCGTACTGTTCACGACTAGTTCACGCATAGTTCACGACGAGTTCACGAATGCGTGCCCGTCCACATTCACGAACTGGCACGACGAGTTCACGCATAGTTTGCGCATAGTTTACGTACTTCCCGCATTGGCATGATGAGTTTGCGCAAGTCGGACGGTGTCGTGCCGACTTGGGCACGCCTGTGTCATGCACAACCTCATCCTCCTCAGATACCCACATGCAATTTCAGAAGTGGACCGCGAAGATCCGGACACACATGATCTGATCCCTGGTGGATGGAGGACTGACCGACACCTGCAGGGGCTGCTGCCTCTAACCGGCCATCATACCCAGAAGGATGCAAAGGATCAGCAAGACTACCTGTCACATTACTACATGTCCCCTGCTGGTGCTGTCCCTTGGCAAGAAAGAATGGTCGTAGCTTCATGAGCTGCATCCACAGTTGTTCCATTTTTGAAATAAAAGAAATGAAACTCCCCCTCCCAAAAAAAGTCATGAAGGAATAGAAAATAAAAGACATTAAAGAAAAAAGCAAGAAAAAAAATTGCGAATGGCGAGAAGTGTCCGGGAAGCCCTATATATACCCCAGCACCGACACGAGCGCCACTGTCGCGCAGTAGTCGTGAACTCATCGTGAATTGCTCGTGCCATGCGCAAACTGTTCGTGAAGTGCGTAAACTAGTCGTCAACTGCTTGTGCCATCAATGCGTGACCGTGTCAGTGGGAAGGCACGACCACGCTGCGACGCGCACCAATTCGTGAACATGTCGTGAACTACTCGTGAACTCGACGTGAGCTGTTCGTGAACTATTCGTGGCAGTTCGTGACAGTCGTGGCATGGCGCTCACTTCCACGCACTGGCACGCATCCTCCCGCATCGTCCCGACGAGTTCACGATGAAATCACGAACAGTTTGCGCATAGTTCACAACCCGGTCGCGAAATTTTGTCGTGACCAAAATTTTGAACATTTCAAAATTCTCGTCCTGACATGGCATGCAGTCACGACGGGTTTACGCACACTTCAAGCCAGTTTACGACTAGTTTGCACACTGGCACGACTTGAGTCGTGCCAATGCGTGCCACGGAATTGTACAAGTGTCAGCCTAGCCTATCACTGTTTCATTCCACAGTTCTCCACCAGGGCAGCTCTGCTCACAGACTTGACTGGATCCCAGTGGACAGAGGAAGCCGTGATAGCTTTCCATGATATTTGGCAGTCATTGAGTAAGCAACCAGTTTTATATAGTCCAAACTTTAATGATCCCTTCATCATGCAAACTTATGTTTCTGACAGGGGCTTGGGGGCTGTGCTTCTTCAGGGGCCACCTGATGACCGCCATCCTGTTGCCTACATCAGCAGAAAAATGTTTCCCAGGGAGGTCCAGTTTTCAATGGTGGAAAAGGTACTGGCTATTAATTGGGCCCTTGATTCTTTCCGTTACTACCCCCTGGGTAGAGAATTTACATTGGAGACCAACCATAAAGCACTGCAATGGATGGAAAAGATGAAAGACACCAGTGGAAGAATTACCCAGTGGTATGTGGTGCGCCAACCGTTCCGCTTCAGCATCCAGCACATCCAAGTCAAAGAGAACCTGACAGGTGATTAGCTCTCTCACTGTGTCAGCAAGAGTCCTGAAGTTTGGGGGGGATGGCCACAGCCACATGGGGTAATATCATCCCACATTCTACCTTTGCACCTTATTAGTTTGCTGCACAGTCTATACAATCATGCTCAAATAATTGACACAACACAGTTTGTTTGATTTATAGTTTATTTGCTTTAACTTTACATTGTTTTATATGGAGTGCACACATTTTAACAATGTAGGTTTGAGAAAGCTATGTTTGTCACTCATCATGTGTTTCTTTGTTTGAGTTTTCTTTGAGTTACCTTGTGCATTGGGGGCGGTCCCTTCCTGGTTGGGCACAAGGTGTGGCTGAGGGCTGAGGAGATCTAAATCTTGGATCCTGCCCATGAGGTCGTATCACGTCTCACCATGTGCCTGAGGGGGATTTTGGCTCTAGTTTGTTTTGTATCTGTTTATAGTCAGTGTTTATTTTTGTTTAGCTCTTCTGTGTTATTTGGTCTGGCCAAGCCACTATATAATGTCTCTTTTGTTTCATTGTGTTAGGTCAGTTTATGTTCAGTTAATGTCATGTCAGATGTCTGTGTCTCAGTTCTAGTTATATTTTGTTGATCTCTTTTATAGGCCTAGTTATTATTAATTTTGGTCTTTGTAAACTTAAAAAAAAAAACATTTTTAGGTAAATAAAACCCTGCCTTTTGAACCAAAAACTCCTGTGTCCTCTTACCTTGCTGTTTGGTCCCTGACATGTGCAGAATATGAGAGATTGTTGTCACATGCAAGGAGTAACCAGAATCACAAAAAACTTCATTGATGACCTGTGTATGATAAATACTGTACTTGCTACATTTTCTTAATCCAAAAGACAGTCACCTGACACCAGACTTGAACCCACGACCATGGAGCAGAACCTCAAACTCTCATTTGTGAATGAAGTGTTGAGAAATTTTAAAGAAGAAGGTCTGGTCTTGGTTTCAACTATGAAGAATATTAAAACAAAATGAAGTAACTCAATTAAATTGAGTTCTTCAAACAATGTTCAGTCTCATAACGTAATTCAGATCAATAAAAACTATGACAAACATATTTCATTTAGTCATTCCCAGTGTTAGGAATCAGTCACTGCCAGGATATATTACAATAAGGAATGCACACCCAACATATAGTTTATATTAGAGTACTTTCTGTCTGTACCTGTACAATGTCCCTTCTCTGTGCTTAAATATTTGACTGTATCACAAAAGGTCATGGGCGGCACGGTGGTGTAGTGGTTAGCGCTGTCGCCTCACAGCAAGAAGGTCCTGGGTTCGAACCCCGGGTCCGGCGAGGGCCTTTCTGTGTGGAGTTTGCATGTTCTCCCCGTGTCCGCGTGGGTTTCCTCCGGGTGCTCCGGTTTCCCCCACAGTCCAAAGACATGCAGGTTAGGTTAACTGGTGACTCTAAAATTGACCGTAGGTGTGAATGTGAGTGTGAATGGTTGTCTGTGTCTATGTGTCAGCCCTGTGATGACCTGGCGACTTGTCCAGGGTGTACCCCGCCTTTCGCCCGTAGTCAGCTGGGATAGGCTCCAGCTTGCCTGCGACCCTGTAGAAGGATGAAGCGGCTAGAGATAATGAGATGAGATGAGACAAAAGGTCATGAAAGTTAACTGGAATTTCAGCTCATGATTAAAATATCTTTCCTGATATTTGCTCTTAACACTATAATTGATCTATTTAGGTGTTAAAAAAAGTGAGAGTCCTTCAAGATAGAACTCATATCAACAAAGCATTTTATAGTGTATAATAGAAGGAAATGAAGTGAACTAGCCATGAAGCTGCTTTAAACAGGGGGGATCTGGTGTGAAAATCAGTGTGGCTGCTCTGTGTGGTATACAGGAAGGAAAAGGGGTGGGCTGGGCCATCGAAAAGGCTTCAAACAACAAAAGCAGCTCCTGGCTGAACATTTGTCAGACATCTAATAATGAGGGAAAAAAATCCTAGCCCAGTTAAAGAAGAAACAACGAAATCATAATCCAGACTAAAAGAAGCTGTGGATTTTGGGAATAGAACTATCCCAAGGTATCAGACTGACAACTTCTCACATCATTATCATTATTTTACTTGGCTACTGAATCTGAACTTAAGAGTGATCCTGATTGAGGAAATCCGCTCGAGACTGAATGGTTTACTTGCACGCAGTTTTGATTACCATTGGCTGATGAGCGTGAGAGGCTCCTACAAAGGCCCGAGCAGATCGGAGGAACTTTTGGAAAAATCTCTTTTCAACAAATATATCCAACGTATGGGGAGCCTACATTTCCCCTCATTCCTAAATCCTTTGGATTATCTTTTCAAGTGTCTCTTCAAATTGAAGTTCTATTTATTGACCAAAATCATCTAATAATCTGACAATCGAAAATGCTGTGGCCTGAAGCTGTTTCTGTAGCCATCTGGGTAGCATGTGGAGTTATGGTGAGTGATTTTGAATATAAAACCCTTTTCAGATTAGATTGTGCTTAAATAGTTATGGATTTTGTTATAACTGGGTTGAAAAAAGGTCACAAAAGCTAGAATCTAGAATTTTTTTCTTTTTTTAATTATAAAATGATACTGGAATGTCATTACATAACATACTGGAACAATGATGATGGTGATGATGATGATGGTTTTTATTTCCAGGGTATGTTGCTGGCTGATACTGAGCAATGTAGCATTAAAGTTCTCAAGGTCGTCCAAATCCACACCGATTCCATACAGTTTACGATGAACACCTCTGATGCAGAATGCCGATTCAGAGTCAATATCACAGGCAGGCTTGAGAATTCCACAAACTGTCATCAAGATCAAGAAAATTGGGAAGTCACTCAATGTAAACTGGTGAATTTGGAACCTGGAACATGGTACCACCTGACTATAATATCAAAAACAGACAGTAATCTACACAACTTGTCCCTGCCAACAAGTAAGTGATGTACTTTTGGTGACTTGCATGTGTGCTTTTTAAATTTCTTCACATGCACATTGGTTTCATGTTAACCCTTTTATGTCCAACACTTATGGACAGTCAGGATGTTCTTAGGGAAATATAACATCACCTCTAAATCACTGGAGAACATATATACTGTAATAAGATTGTGATTTCTGTTGGTCTCAAGACTGTTTGCTGTTCTCAGTGCAACATGTGTCTGGTTTATCTTTTACAAATATTTGATCTCAAATTATGTACAAAAAAAGGTTTTTTTTGGTGTCAGACTTCAATGAAAGCCTTAGTTTTTTTTAAACTAACTAACTAACTAACTAACTAACTAACTAACTAACTAACTAACTAACTTAATTAATTAATTAATTAATTAATTAATTAATTAATTCAACCAACCAACTAAATTAGTTAGTTAGTTAGTTAGTTAGTTAGTTAGTTAGTTAGTTATCAATCAATTAATTAGTCAATCAACCAACCAACCAACCAACCAGTTGGTTGGTTGGTTTGATTGATTTAATAAAATAAATCATCAATCAATCAATCAATCAATCAATCAATCAATCAATCAATCAATCACTCACATCCTAAACTATACAAACTCAAAGAATATCTGAGTTTTGTCTTGTAAATTTATGGCTTTAATCTTGTAAATGCAAAGTTTATTTATACAAACAAACAAACAAACAAACAAACAAACAAATAAATAGTCCTAAACTGTACATTTGAACATTATTGCTACATTTTGTTCAAAATTATAATTTCTGCAATTTTGGTCATCAATTTTAAATATTTCAGATCGAAAGATTTACATTTTTTCTTTTTACACACAAGATTATTATTTTTAATCTCAAGTAGAATGTTTATTTGTTGTGAATCCAGTTACCTTTTTTTTATTCAGATCAAATTCACATGACATGCAATTACAAGTAAAAAAAAAATCTAAAAATACCTGGATTTTTTAAAATATGCACATGTAAAATTATTTCCTATTCCTACTATTTCAGTTTGGTTACAGTTGAAATGATGCATCTCTGATCGCAGTCATTAATGTCATGAAAGCTGAGAGGAAATATTTCTGTGAGTCAGACAGTTTACGCGCCATGTCCCTCTGAGACACATTTACAGCACTGAATCAGAGCTGTTTCATGAGATGAAAATGTAGTTCTGAAGCTTCATGGCTGGATGTGAATTAAAATGTATAGCTAATATTTAATGAATTAATATTTTAGATTGTATAGTTTTTGATATGTTGGTGCTGTGACAAGTACAAAACCAGTGACAAACAAACAAGTCAGAAACAGAAAGTCTGACTTTACTGTCATTTAAAGGTTAATTAATTCATAACCCAGTGTCTGTGTACTGGGACGGCAAACAAATGTTGCATTATTCCATTTTTTTTTTAAATCAGAAAACCATAACAGTGTATTAGGACCATCGTAATTAAAAAAAAAAAAAAAGCTATAGGAGGGGGTGATATTCCAAAAATATATTTTTTTGTAAATTTATAACTTAATCTCAGAAAATCAGAGGGTTTTTTTTAATATTACCGTCTCCCTCAGCTCCATAATACCCCCCCCCCCACACACACACTATTTTCCCAAATTTTTTTCTTGTAAGTTTGTGACTTTTTAATCTCAAAGAAGAGCCAAGATTTTTCTCATAAATTTACAATTTTAATCTCAGAAATTCTGACTTTTTTTCCACAGTTCTGTTTCTTACAATGCCCCTAATGTGTCAAAGAAAGCATGAAAGGATCAAAAGATTTGATTGTGTTCAAATTTAAGTTTATATTTTCAGGCAAAACTCTACTGAAGCACTACTAAACTCAGTGGAAGTAGATCAGTAAATCAGCAGAATAAAGTTCATAAAAGAAATCTCTGAAAATGAAAAAAATTACAAGGTGAAACTATACAGTAATTCACATCACACACTCAGGTTTGTGTCGAAGTTCAACTGGATATGAATCTCCAGCCACATTAAGTAGGACCTGTTTTGGCAGAAGCTGAAATGAAGTTTATCCAAAAGTCAGATTTGTCAGCGCTTTAGTACGATGAACTGAACCCAGATTTCTGTACACTGGCATAGAGGACGTGGATAATCAATGTTAAATATAACACAAACAATTATTAATGACGTTAATACATTCTGCGTAATCTTTTAAAGTTATGTATTATATTAAGTGGTAAAACATGCTGTAGATCTGAAGTTAACACCTTGATAACATTCTTACAAAATGCAATAGAACCAGTATTTTTATTCATAAAAGATCTGAATAGGTTTGTACTGATCGATACCTTTCAATCCATTTACACTGAGGATTATAAGTGATCTACAATCTACATTTGATTGCTGATTTGATTACAATCTATATTGGGATTGCTGTTATTTGGTGAAGAATATTTCAAAAGTCTTAGTTTTGTTGATTGGTATAAAAATGTGTGTGTGTGTGTGTGTGTGTGTGTGTATACATTGTGTGTGATGTTTGGCTTGGCTCCAGAACAGCAGTCTAATGTGAAGTATTTCCAGACTGTTCTGGCCTCTCCTCTCCCCTGCCCTTTCCCACCCCATTGTTCTTGTGTGCTAAAGGAAATGGGAAGGGGGGTTGTGTTCTGTTTTGGTTGGAGGTTTAATCGGGTTAAACAGCACAGCTCTGCTCTTGACCCTCGCAGCGATGCCATCACCTAAACCTCTGTGATATTTGTACATTAAACGTGCACTCCCAAAGGCTAAAAATATAACACCAAGTTTACTGCTGTGCTTTATAGCCAAGAGTCTACAAGACAGAAGATGAACAAGAAACCTGAAACATTCATTTCACTTTAGTGAACAATTGCTTAATGATGATTTACTGTTTTTGTCAATACGTAAAGATTGGTAATAAAGAGTATGAATGTGTGCAGTGCAACATGTAGATGAGGAATTCATGATTTGATTTATTCAAGCTTTGTGAAAGTCTGTAAGACAGTTTTGCTGCAGTTGTTGTTGTTGTATACCACAGTGCTCGGAACAGCAGCTCTGGCAATCTGTTCATTATAATTATAAATGATAATAAATGACAGAAATACATTATTTCTATGGTAACAACGGACGTGTTTGATGTGTTTGGGGTCATTGTTACTCTAGAAATGATCTTACCATGGCCTGGGGAAGCCATGGCCTAATGGTTAGAGAAGCAGCTTTAGGACCAAAAGGTCACCAGTTTGATTCCCTGGACCAGTATGAATTGCTGAAGTGCCCTTGACAAAGCACCAAGCCCCCAACTGCTCCCCAGGCTGCTCTGGGTATATTGAATGTTGCTCTGGATAAAAGCATTTGCTAAATACCTGTAATGTAATTGTAGCGCGAATCGCGTGTGGGTGGAGCACAGAGGACGGCAGGACAGAGATCAGGTTTGTGAACCGGCTTTATTGCCACACTTTTCAGAGTTGCAAATAGTCTTTACTAGCGTGAGAGAGACACACACACACACAGCGTCTCGTCCGGTTCTCCCTCTGCTCTCGCTCTCCCTCCTTAAATAGGGCGGTTTACTGGGGAGAACACACAAAACACAGGTTAATGACACTCAGGTGAAGCGATTCTGCCACTTACCTTCCCCAACTCCGCCCTCCTGTCACAGACCGGTGCTTGACCACGCCCCCGCTGCCACATACCCCCACCGCCCGACTCAGGCCGGGCGCCCGTCCGGCCTGCAGCCGACTCCCCCCCCCCTTGACGGGAGAGGAAGTCCGCCACGACCATCTGCGCCCCCGGCCTGTGGACCACCTTGAAGTTGAAAGGTTGGAGCGCCAGATACCAACGGGTGATCCGCGCGTTGGCATCCTTCATGCGGTGGAGCCACTGGAGGGGCGCGTGGTCCGAACAGAGGGTGAAAGAGCGCCCCAGCAGGTAGTAACGGAGGGCGAGGACCGCCCACTTGATGGCCAGGCACTCCTTCTCGATAGTGCTGTAGCGCCCCTCACGCACTGACAGCTTCCGGCTGATGTACAACACTGGGCGGTCCTCTCCCCCCACCTGCTGGGACAAAACGGCCCCCAGCCCTCTGTCCGACGCATCCGTCTGTAACAAAAAGGGGAGAGAGAAGTCAGGGGAGTGCAAAAGTGGCCCCCCACACAGTGCAGCCTTTACCTCAGAGAAAGCCCGCTGGCACTGCTCCGTCCACTGGACCGGGTCTGGCGCCCCCTTTTTAGTGAGGTCAGTCAGCGGGCTGGTGACGTCCGAATAATTAGGTATGAACCTACGATAATAGCCAGCCAGCCCCAGGAACTGTCTCACCCCCTTTTTGGTCTTGGGTCTCGGGCAGGCCGCAATCGCTGCTGTCTTATTAATTTGGGGACGCACCTGCCCGTTACCCAAGTGGAAGCCCAGATACCGTACTTCCACCCGCCCAATCGCACACTTCTTCGGGTTGGCAGTGAGCCCCGCCCGCCTCAGCGACCTAAGGACGGCCCTCAGGTGTTGCAGGTGCCGCTGCCAGTCATTACTATAAATGATTATGTCGTCCAAATAAGCGGCCGCATAGGTAGCGTGGGGCCGGAGGATCCGGTCCATCAGCCGCTGAAACGTAGCGGGCGCCCCAAACAGCCCAAACGGAAGTGTGACGAACTGGTGTAAGCCGAACGGTGTGGAAAAGGCCGTTTTTTCCCGGGATAATGGAGTCAAGGGGATCTGCCAATATCCCTTCGTCAAATCCAGTGTCGAGTAAAAGCGAGCCGTGCCTAGTCGATCAAGCAGCTCATCAATACGAGGCATTGGGTACGCGTCGAATTTAGACACCGCATTGACTTTTCTATAGTCCACGCAGAACCGGACCGAGCCGTCGGCCTTGGGAACCAAGACCACCGGGCTGCTCCAGTCACTGTGGGACTCCTCGACGATGCCCATTTCGAGCATGGCCTGAAGTTCTTCCCGAACCACCTTTTTTTTGTGTTCGGGTAATCTATAAGGTCGGCTACGCACTACCACCCCCGGGGGCGTCTCTATGTGGTGTTCTATGAGGTTGGTGCGTCCGGGCCGGGGCGAGAACACATCCGAAAACTCGGCCTGCAACTGGGCGACCTCCGTGAGTTGGGTCGGGGAGAGGTGGTCTCCACAGGGGACCGGAGAGGTGCGAGATGCCAATGACCCTTTTTGAATCTCCGGCCCCAGCTCCGCCTCCTCCGGAACTACCGACACCAACGCCACGGGGACCTCCTCATTCCAGAGCTTCAGCAGATTGAGGTGGTAGATCTGTAGCGCCCCCTCCCTGTCCGTTCGCCTAACCTCATAGTCGACATCCCCGACTCGCCGTGTGACCTCAAAGGGCCCTTGCCACTTGGCGATTAATTTGGAGCTCGACGTGGGCAACAGGACGAGTACCTTATCTCCCGGAGTGAACTCTCTAAGGCGCGCGCCCTTGTTGTACAGGCGGGTTTGCCGTTCCTGGGCCTGCCGCAAATTCTCCTGAGTTAAGTGGGTGAGCGTGTGGAGTTTTGCGCGCAGATCCATAACGTATTGAATTTCATTTTTGCTCTGCGAAGGTCCCTCCTCCCAATTTTCCCGCAGTACATCTAAGATGCCGCGCGGCTTACGCCCATACAGTAATTCAAATGGGGAGAACCCCGTGGAGGCTTGGGGGACCTCTCGCACTGCAAACAACAAGGGTTCGAGCCACTTATCCCAGTTACGTGCGTCCTCACTTACGAATTTTTTGATAATATTCTTGAGGGTGCGGTTGAACCGTTCGACTAAACCGTCCGTTTGTGGGTGATACACGCTGGTGCGGATCGGCTTAATACCCAGTAGCCCATACAGTTCGGCCAGTGTTCGTGACATAAACGAGGTGCCTTGATCAGTCAGAATCTCTTTCGGGATTCCGACCCGGGAGATGACGTGGAAGAGAGCCTCTGCAATACTACGTGCGGAGATATTGCGAAGAGGCACCGCTTCCGGGTATCGCGTTGCATAGTCCACCAGAACCAATATAAAGCGGTACCCTCGTGTTGACCGATCTAATGGCCCGACGAGATCCATCCCAATTCGTTCAAACGGGGTCTCGATTAATGGTAGGGGGCGCAAGGGCGCTTTTGGAATGGCCGCTGGGTTTACTAACTGACATTCGCGGCACGCCGTACACCACTTACGGACGTCGCCGCGAATCCCCGGCCAATAGAATCGGGCCATTATCCGGGCGAGTGTTTTATCCTGCCCGAGGTGTCCCGCCATGGGATTAAAGTGAGCCGCCTGGAATACCAATTCCCGACGGCTCTTTGGAATTAACAACTGGGTGACACGCTCCTTCGTCTGAGTGTCCTGCGTCACTCGGTATAACCTATCTTTTAAAATGGAAAAATAGGGGAAGGTCGGGGTGGCATTCGGCTGGAGCGTTTGACCATCGATTACTCTCACTTGGTCAAACGCGTGTCGCAGAGTTTCGTCTCGCGATTGTTCCAGTGGGAAATCCGCGAGGGATTCCCCAATAGAGAGAGGAGGAGCCGGGGGCCCCTCACTCTGTCGCGGAGATGACGTAGACGGCCCTGCGACCGCAGCCCCAGCCAAAACGACACCGGGACCCCCCCCGGCTAACCGGCAGGACCCACTCTTTACTAGGTGTGCCATCAACCCCCGGAATCCCGGCCAATCAGTCCCCAAGATTAAAGAGTGGGTAAGGCGAGGATTAACCGCCGCCTTCACTATAGATTTGTCCCCTCTGAAATGTATGTGGACCGACACCAACGGGTAGCAGTGGACATCCCCGTGCACACACAACACCTTCACCCCTTGTGCTCCCCCCAATGCCTCGTCTTGCACCAGGCTTTGGCGGATCGAGGTCTGGTTGCAACCCGAATCCACCAACGCCTGATAGGTCGCCCCTTGTACACTTACCGGTATGCGATATGCTCCGGCCTGATCGAGGGCAGCCTCTGGCGCGTCGGGGATCCGCACCACCGCCCCCACCTCCATCGCGGCACACTGTTGCTGCAGGTGGCCCGGTTCCCCGCAGCGCCAGCAAACCGGCCCGGGCCTCCCCTCTGCAGCTGTGGACTGGGGGTCACTCACCTGAGGGGGGGGGAGAGACAGACATAGAAGGGAGAAACGGGAGGGCACCACGGGTGCGGCGGGCCGGCTGGGGTGGGGCCGGCCCCCGCCTCCGTGGTGGGGGAATGGGGCGAGGACGGGACACGGGAGGAGGGGGAAGAGAGAGAGAGAGAGAAGAGGGGAGAGAAGAAGACATCCGTTGTCCTGCCGCCGGGACAGCCGCCAGATGATCCTCCGCCAGTCCTACGGCCTGATCCAGCGACGCCGGGCGGTGGCACTGGACCCACTCCGCGGTTCCGGCGGGTAGGCGGGCGACGAACTGCTCCAGCGCCACCTGGTCGATGATCCCCTCGGCGTCGCGATCTTCGGCCCTCAGCCACCGCCAGCAGGCGTCCCGGAGCTGCTGGCCGAACGCAAACGGGCTGCCGACTTCCTCCATTCGCAGCGCGCGGAAGCGCTGGCGCTGCTGCTCCGGCGTGCGCCCCACGCGCTGGAGGACAGCCCGGCGAAGGTCGGCGTAGGCCAGCCGGTGGTCGGCGGGGAGCTGTAGTGCGGCTAGCTGCGCCTCTCCCGTCAGGAGGGGGAGGAGGCGCGCCGCGCGCTGTTCCATCGGCCACCCCGAGGCTTCGGCGACCTGTTCGAATAATGCGATGAACGCCTCGGGGTCGTCCTGCGGGCCCATCTTAGTCAAAGTGATGGGAGATGGGCCCGCGGCCGGGGCGCTGGTGGACCCCGCCGACGCGAGGAGGCGCCGGAACGCCTCGCGGTCTTCCTGTTGAGCCAGTACCAGGGCTTCGAAGCGGCGCTCCTGCTCCTTCCGGAGTGTAACGAGCGCCTGGTGCTGGCTCTGCTGGGCCGTGGCGAGGGCGTGGACCAAGTCCGCGAACGGGGAGGATTCCATGGGGCTGCAGGACCGGTGCTCCACGGTTCCCGGGTTTCGGCACCACTGTAGCGCGAATCGCGTGTGGGTGGAGCACAGAGGACGGCAGGACAGAGATCAGGTTTGTGAACCGGCTTTATTGCCACACTTTTCAGAGTTGCAAATAGTCTTTACTAGCGTGAGAGAGACACACACACACACACAGCGTCTCGTCCGGTTCTCCCTCTGCTCTCGCTCTCCCTCCTTAAATAGGGCGGTTTACTGGGGAGAACACACAAAACACAGGTTAATGACACTCAGGTGAAGCGATTCTGCCACTTACCTTCCCCAACTCCGCCCTCCTGTCACAGACCGGTGCTTGACCACGCCCCCGCTGCCACAGTAATATTTTCAATAGTGTTGAAATCAGGACTTGTTTTAAGCTTAATGCTAATGCTTAATGCTGCTTTATCCTCCACAGCTAGCTTTGATGTGTTTTGGGTCATTGTCCTGTTGGAACCCCCAATTGTGTCCAATGTTTCAACCATCTAGCTGATGATTTAACGTTCTGCTGAATAATTCTCATCTCATCTCATCTCATTATCTCTAGCCGCTTTATCCTTCTACAGGGTCGCAGGCAAGCTGGAGCCTATCCCAGCTGACTATGGGCGAAAGGCGGGGTACACCCTGGACAAGTCGCCAGGTCATCACAGGGCTGACACATAGACACAGACAACCATTCACACTCACATTCACACCTACGGTCAATTTAGAGTCACCAGTTAACCTAACCTGCATGTCTTTGGACTGTGGGGGAAACCGGAGCACCCGGAGGAAACCCACGCGGACACGGGGAGAACATGCAAACTCCACACAGAAAGGCCCTCGCCGGCCCCGGGGCTCGAACCCAGGACCTTCTTGCTGTGAGGCGACAGTGCTAACCACTACACCACCATGCCGCCCCTGAATAATTCTGAGGTTCTTCATTATTCTGTCCACTTTGTTTAACACAGAGTTCTTGGGGTTGAACATCTCACCTTTACTCCTCCAAACATACCTCTGGTCATTGTGGTCAAATAAGTCAATCTTTGTCTTATATCTTAACAACTCATAACAGCTCATTCACATGGCAGATGATCTACATAATCTAAGTCTGATAATAAATGGATTTTTTTTAAATGTGCTGTTGTTTAGCAAATAAAACATCTCATTGTTGGTACAGTCATGTTTTTGACCATTTGTGGAAGTTTTCTGTCATGAAACAGTCTTCAGGACACTGGAGTTTGCACTGTCTGCTTTCATCTGTACCATAACAAGCTGGTTTTTTTTCTTATTAACTTCAGAAAAGGTAGGCTGGTGAGGGACTATATGGTCTATAGCTCCTGTGATGTAAAGAACTAACCTGTCTCATGGACGTTCCACAAATATAACCATCACAAAATATGTCATTCATGCATAAACAGGGTTTCCCCAGGTTTGACCACCATAAATTTAAAACTTTTTTAAGACCTTTTTAAGACCACTTAAATGAGAATTAAGACCTACATCGCACCCATTATGTGGTCGTAGAACACCAGATCAAATTCCCAATAATGACAAATGTTTCAAGTAAAAATACTTTTATTATAAAAGTTATATACTTAAAAGTCATTATGTGCATTGCTTGTCGAATCTTCACATTCAAGACAAAAAAACAGGTCTAAACCTGGAACAAAGAAGCACAACGTAGGGTCCACATCATGGCCTTAAAAGGTACACAAAAATGCAATAGGCATACCAACACATTAATGCCAAAGGTGTGCACTCACCAGTCAGAAAGCCAAACTGAGGGCCCAACTCGAGGCCTAAAGAACTGTCTCTGAACTAATTATGACCATGCACCCAGAGATGATACTTAAAATAAAAAAGTGATGTGGGTGTATTTTTTTTACAATAAAATATAAAAACATTCACAACACTCTAAACAGACAAACTCTTTGTCTTAGTTTCCCAGCACTTGCTTCAACCATTTTACATTTTGTACCCTTGTAAACGAGGGAGGGAGAGAGATACAGAGAGGCATAGATAGATAAGAGACGAGGGGGATAGATGGGAAGAGAGATAGAGATAGATAGATTGATAGAAAAGAGGTAAGCCTAAAGTCTCTTAAAGGTGCACAAAAATGCAATTGGCGTACCAATACATTGGTACAATGGTGTGCACTCACCAGCCAAAAAGCCAAACTGAGGGCCCAACTCAAGGCCTAAAGAACGGTCTCTAAACTAATTATGACCATGCACCCAGAGATGATAAACAGACAAACTCTTTGTCTTAGTTTCCCAGCATTCAACTTGCTTCAACCATTTTACATTTTGAAGAATAAAAAGAAATGTAAATACTCCTAGTAAACAAGGGAGGGATGGAAGACAGATGTGGAGGTGGCTAGATAAGAGACACAATGAGATAAATCCACCACTTGCCTCGTTAACGTCTTTGACCAACTCCTTCGTTATATAAGGAGCAAGACTGAATTTTGTCATGTAAGACGTTTTGTTTTTTTCCACAGGAGAATGTTGTAGCAATTTCCGAGTCTGGGAACACAGCCTTAAAGAGTTCGCTTATGCCCTCATTCGAGCTGTACGAGTGGTGTTCCGTAATTGTTTTTAAAATCCAGAGCACCTCTGCCCGAAGTGTCGGGGTTCCACCGACACCCATCATGCCACTGCTCGGCCCTTGTGTTGTTGCTAGCCTTGCCGATGATGTCTGGCTTGGCTGATGCTGCTGACGTTCGACAGTGGTGCTAGTGCCAACTCCAGGTGCATTCGGAGATTGAACCGTGCAGAACTGAGCGATGGGCTGGTGGCGGTGGAGGGCAGATACAATGTGCTTTGAGCTCTTCATGTGAGACTCTAAAGCGAAATGACCTATAGTGGACAACTTGAAGGTCTTTCGACAAACACAGCATCTTGCTTCAACGTCGCTTCCAGGAACCTCCCTCACCCAATCACGATATCTTTCATCTGAAAGCCACTGCTGATTAAAACGACGCTTCCCCATGCTGCAATTCGCAGAGTCTCCTCTCCACCACGGACTCCGACGATTGCGCCGGCGCGAAAATGTATCAATATTGTTCCTTTCTTTGCGCATACTCCAAGAAATTCACTGATGTTACGCAAAACCCACATTTTCACATCATAGAATAGTATGAGTACATTTAAGACCTTTGTTTAAAAAATTAAGACTTGGGCAAAGCAATTTAAGACTTTTTAAGGCCTTAATTTTGGAATATTAAATTTAAGACTTTTTAAGACTTTTAAGACCCCGCGGCTACCATGATAAATGAAAGTTGCTGAGCATTGGTACATCGCTGTGGTATCAAAGCATCAAGATTCATCCCCAGAAAAAAATGCTTCATATACAGTGCTCTTTACTCAACTGCTCCAATTCATTACACAATTCATTACAAATAAGCATTGTTATAACTGAATATGAATATGAATATAATGTTCTTCAAATTCTAAATGATTCTCAGACCATATACTCTCAGAAAAACACGGCAGTGTATTAGGGTAGGTAAAAAAAAGGGTAATATTCTGAGGACATAATTCTGAATTTCCGAGATTGTACATTTATGAGAAAACAAACTTGAATATTCTGTGATATTATAGAGTCATAAATTTGGGAGAAAAAACTCAGAAATTCCAAGAAAAAATCCTCAGAAATTCCTAGTTTAAAAAGTTATTAAAGTGACAAATTTACAAGAAAAAAACTCTCTCACTTCCCGGCTTCCTGGCTGCAGTGCATTCTGAGAAATGTAGTTGAAAATCTCAAGCACTTTATTCTTTTATATTGCATGACTGAGAAGGAAAGACTGCATTTGCTATAACTCTCAGCTCAGCCATGGCGTCTGTGGCGTGATGACATTGGTCCAACCTGGCAAAGTAAAGCGATTTGGTTCTTTGATTAAAAAAACAAAACAGTACATTACAGGCATTTAACAGATGCTCTTATCCACAGCAACATACAACATACCCAGAGCAGCCTGGGGAGCCAGTGCCAGTCATTCCTGCTGGTCCAGAGAATCAAACCAGTGACCTTTTGGTCCCAAAGCTGCTTCTCTAACATTTAGACCATGGCTTCAACAACACTATTTTTCCAAGTTTCTTGTAAATTTGTGACTTTGTGACCTACAATGGCCTGAACGCAGCATCACAGAAAAAAGGGATTATCAAGGTGGTTTTTTTTGTATCATTTTAAGGCTTTGTTGACAACCCAGTATTACTTTACATTAGCTAGTCCTGCCTGCAGCAATGTCTTGCAGTCTTTACAGTTATTTAAAAATAACACAGTAGCATTTTTGTGATAAACTCCTACAATTTTGCTTTCAATGAGCCACCAGGGAGGAAGACCTGCAGAAAAAAGCAGCTGCTTGGTGGTAGTAGCTGTCTAGCTTTGGCCTTCATTGCTAAAGGTCCTCTTTCCGGTACTCACTTTCCCACAATGAGCTCTCCATGGGTGGCTCAGCATCCAGCCAGGGTTGGCCTTATTTAAATGCTCCAGAACAATCTTATCTCAGTTGCACATCATGCCCGCTAGCTGCCCTGGCATGCTCTTATAAAAAAAACTGTGCAGTCAAGAGCCACTTCGAAGTCATTGTGTAACAGACATGAGGCGTTTTTTTTCCCCCAACATAGTACCAAATGTCATTTTAAAAAAAAATCTGAAAATGCTATTACATATTATGAATGTTAATTACATTATCATTTTTAATGTATTTACCTAAATAAATTATGCCGTGTAAAGTCAAAGCTGTTAAAACAGTGAAACAAGTGCACGATTGCAGTAGATTCTCAAAAAATCGGGTACTAACCTGTATTTTTAATTGTCGCTTTGGTCATACCCTTATCCTTTATTCCTTTAATTTGTACCTTTCACTTGGAAATGTATTTAAAAAGATTTAAGGCACATAATTGGATCATAATTTTCTTATATGTGCTATAGTAGATGCACATTTCTCGGTAAATGATACACAGTAGAGGTACAAAAGGTGTCCTGGTGTAAGGGTACCACATGAGCAACAAGGTGTGGTGCAGTTTAGTACCAGTTTTCTGAGAAAGCCATGTCTAAACTAGACTACTAGATGTAAAGCTCAGAAAACAATGTGGTTTATGACACTTCTGATTCTCTTGATTCTGTATTTGTTGTTCAGGACCTTCAGTGGTGAAAAGTGTTCAGGTGGTTAGATACATGGATAGCCTGAGGGTGTCCTGGGTGCCTGGTCCAGGGAGAGCAGAGCTGTTTCGGATTCTGCTCAGGGACAGCACAGGTCTGGGCTCCCTGTGGAACATGATGTTGGACAACATTACAACTTCGTACATGATAAATGGCCTGACTCCTGGTCGTGTGTACAATATGAGCATTGTGACTGAGGCAGCAGGGATGCAAAACACTGTGTCCATGCAGGAACAAACAGGTACTGATCTTTTCTGTCATAAGAGAATATCAGTATTCATTAAAAATATCATGATGAAAAACAGAATCTAGAGCCATGAGCTCTATTTCATGGCTGTAGAGTGATGAAATGTTTCTGCTACTTTCATTCTTTTCTTTTCTTTTCTTTTCTTTTCTTTTCTTTTCTTTTCTTTTCTTTTCTTTTGTGTGTGTGAGAGACCTTTTATATGATATTTCAGGCAGTAGGGTGAACGCCCTGTCTCTTTTTCCTGCTGTGTGAAGGGAAAGCTTGGCCTTCATCCTCATGTGCTATGTCACCCCCCCTACACTGTGTCAATCATACTTTCACACAGTGTTTAGACCTCCCCCCACACACACACCAGATGAAAATCAGTGCTCAACCGCAAGCTCTAGTTCCGCTCTTTCAGAACATTCAAAACCAGACTGTAAATGTACTGAAAGGCCTGAAACTATCCAAGCATTCAAACTGTACCATAACTACCGTATGTCACTGAAAGGTGTCGGTCAATGAGCATTTTTATTTCCTTGATACAGATCCATACATGTCAATCTTTGGTCAATCAAACCTGTATAACCAACCTCCAAAATCCGTATTTCCCTTATAAAATCCATATAAGATGCAAATTAAAATAATTTACCTAAAATTTGAATGATAATTAACAATGATATATCCAAGTTACTTTTTATTCAATATTAATAACAATAAACCTTCAGAATGAATACAAAGCTCCAATGTTTGACAAAAACACAAAGTGTTATCAGCATAGTTACGAAGGAAATACTTCGTTGTTTGGAGACAGGTTTCACCGAGCGGCTATTATGCGCGAGACTTCATATTAGCCACAAAGTCAGAAAAATCTGTTCGTAAAATTACGTTATAATGACCAAATACAATGAAAAGTATTTTTCCAGTCTCACCTGTGAAAGGTAATCCCATGTGATCTCGTTTGGACGGTAAACCTGTTGGTACAGTTAAACGCAGCACATGAATGAGGCATCTTTATTCTCAGAATCGCCACTTTGCCACATCCAATTTGGCGGCGAGGATGACGTATGATTCTACGCAGAAGGCGGCGTCTATGTTTATATGTCTATGACTTCCGGGTTGGCGGGATTCTCGCAATGCGGTGTGCACATGATCAAAAGTGGAACGAAGTCTCGCTACCACAAGATAACGTGCGATTTCATAAGACTCTTTACTGGCTGTCGTGGGAATTGATTATAGCTCTAAATAAATATTGAAGTTTTTTTAAAGAATCCGTATAACTTTATTTATACGCCCATATACTATGTTTATTGAATCAAATCCGTATAAAATACGGACATTCCGTATAGGTTGACATGTATGCAGATCTGCTTTAGCACAGATGAAAGGAAATTGAGCTATTAGTATAAAAAGCAAATGTAACCTAGTCATGCTCATGTTTGGTGTGTGGTGTGTCTGGTTGAAAGAAACCTACAGCATTCTTTAGTTTGTCTCTCAAGGGGAACTCTTATGTAGAACCTTTCATGGCAGTACATGGTTCTCTATTTCAAGTAGACCCCCTTTATGCTAAGGTCTCACATAGCCAGACTCACTTCACAGTAGATGCCAGTAGATGATTTTTAGCTTTCCGGGGGTCAACCGGCATGCATTCTGGACCCTTCTGTTGGAATACAAGAAAAGCTGGGGAACTACCATGACAACCAGGAGGGCGTGGCTTCCATCCCCAGAAAGTTTTGTAGTGTTGAAAATTGTCATGGGTCAAGTGCTGGATGAATTCATCTGCTGCAAATTTGAAGACATTCTTGAGCATCCATGAGGCATACGTGAGGCTTATGTGGGTTACTGGGAGTTACTGTAGAATTCTGTCACAATCATCGAGGTCAAAATGTCCACTGAACAACATTCTGCAGAAAGTGAAAAGTTTGCCTCGGGGGCATGGCTTATTTCTTCTTGCCATGGCATGTACTGCAGTCGTGAAAACCATACACACTTCTGTCATTGCCATAAGTCCATACATCGCTATATGTCACTGCAACGGTTTTACTGGCGTCTTCCTTTGCTATTGTCGCGGCTACTGTGGGTTCATTTGTATATTTA
Organism: Neoarius graeffei; assembly: GCF_027579695.1. NCBI lineage: Eukaryota > Metazoa > Chordata > Actinopteri > Siluriformes > Ariidae > Neoarius > Neoarius graeffei. The sequence goes on along the minus strand of NC_083589.1, from coordinate 18,987,791 downwards.
CTCCGCCCAAATTTATGTGACAGACCACCTCCAAAATCTGCCAGAATGGCTATGGTAGGCCCCAGCTATGGTTCTCAAGGATCAACTGGCTATGTGTGACCTTAGCATTAGGAAGCTAAGAATCCTTAACTATCCAAAGAACACACAACAGAAGGATTACTGGAATTAAATGCATATGTAGAATGACAATACATACAATTCAGTATGTTTCCATTCAAATATTATCAACTACTCAGATAGTAAAAAAGCATTCTGAAATGGAAATGCAACAAAATGACTGCTTTTTGATATATAATGATGTTATATAGTAGTAATGCATACAGTAATTGTTAACTAAATATCTTCTCATTGGTATTGTGTAACCCAATATTTTATGTGGTAGATGGAGGTCCATCCCAAAAAGAATCAATTCCTCGATTCTAGACATTTGGGAATTGAGAGTCAACTCCAAAGCTTTGGACTCAAATTCCACACAGTGATGTTGTGGTTTGCCTGCACCCACATGCACATAGTTACTTGACTGATGGTAGTTTGTCTTCTTCTGTAAACAATAGTGTCATGGTTCCAGGGGCCATTTTCTTGACTGACAGGTTAGGTTACGTTTACCTCATACAGTGAATCAGCTTATGTATTCATATATCCTTGCTTAAGTGTTAAAGATGCTATATTATGAAAAAACTCACTTTCTCAGTACTTGCACGCATACATTTGGGTATTTAGAGGGTCTACCAACAAACAAACTCTGAAATAAGACTAGAGTCAATTTCTTTTGTCTTTCTGCCTATTTCAAAAACATTTGCTTCAACAAGACATTCAGATTTCTCTCCTCTTCCTATGTCACAAGCGGAGCTCGTTAGAATGATCCCGCCCCTAATCTGAGTATCTCCACTCATGACTTGACAACTGTCATTAAATTGCCAATCAATGTTCATGAGGAAAGTGCTACAGGATAGGGTAAAGGAGATGGGGTGAGCAGAGGCTCATCATCATTTAAAGGAACAAACACTCAAATGAACAGGGCTGTTTAGACAGAGTGAGAAGCTGCTGTGGTGTTTTATCCTTGTGGTATTTTGACCAAAGCACGTCACAGACATTTCATTAAGATCTCAGGGAACTGTGTCAACTTGTGGAAAAGGGGTATGTCACCATTAAGCAAACGTTTACTCAAAGTACAGTACTAAGGGTACAGAATAATTAATAAATAACTGATCCTGCATTCAAGTCATTCCATTTTCTTACTTAATATTGCACTGCTTATTTTGATCAGAGTCATTCCTTAAGTCTTGGTTTTTGGAATTGAGATTTGAGAAACTTTTTGTGCGGAATCAACTCTCAGCTCCATCACTCAGAATCAGAATCGAACTTGAATTGACAGCCCTAATGATTTTGATCATAACCACAGAACATCACTCACTGAAAGAAGTTGTTTCTCTCTCAGACTCAGAAGTCAAACCATTTGCCTTCCCCACACTTCTGAGAATTCAGTTCAGGTTTCCATCCATTCAAATATACTTAAGTGTAAAACAGATTGCTGAACTGAAATCTAATCTGTTGTTCTTTACTCCGCAGTACCGAACATGGTCCTTAATGCACATCTGGAGAACAATGGGAGTCAGACAAGCCTTCAGGTCTCTTGGGATCAAGCTCCTGGTGATGTGGACAGTTATCTGGTCCAGTTAATGTCTTCTGATTCAGCTGTGCAGGAGCAAACTCTGTCCCCAAACACCACACAAACTCGGTTTGACCATCTGACACCTGGCAGCATCTACCAGGCCTCAATCTATACCAGGAGTGGTGATCTCAGCAACCAGGTCAATGTGACTGCCACAACAGGTACTGTATAAACGCCGCTCTTGTGTGAATTAGTAATTCCTGGATTCATGTTTTATCATTTTTGACACAAATCAAAAATGAGTAAACATATAACACTTAACTGGACAAAGGCATGTCAAGAGTTTTCATCAAACTTCATCTCACTAATCAGTCTTTAATCAGTCTTGGGCTCAGACACATTCACATGGAATCATTTTGTTATTCCATTGCAAGAAATGTTACATTTTCAATGTATTTTTTAGGTCTAGAGAGTTCTAGTTGATAAAATATTGGTGGTTATGGGTGTTAGATTGAGATCTTTAATAGTGACAAAGAAAATTAAAAAAGAGACCTGAGAAAGAGACATGCCATATTTAGATATCACAGATGTAACGGTAACTTATTTTTTTAGAGTTTTGGAGACACCCTTCCCTCAATTTTTGTATTTTAATTTTTGTGTATTACAAGGCCACTTCCATATTTCATCAGCGTTCATCACTCAGTGTTATAGAGCTTCTAAATGCTTGGAGGTGAGCAGTAGAGCACTAACTGTCCCCTGATATATATATATATATATATATATATATATATATATATATAAACAGTTATTCCACGAAATTGAGTTGTATATGCACTCATAGCTGACGAGGCATGTAGCGCCAAGTTGGCTATAAGCCATGTACGATGAGATTGAGTGGAATAACTGTTTATTTGATCCACATTCACTGGATTTTGAGAAACAGAGCATTTTTATTTTTATTTTTTGCAAATTCCATAAATAAAAACTCTCTCCAAAACATTCAACAAAATGTAAACAAACCGGTGAAATGACAGTAGCAATTTGTGAAAATGCTATCATAATAATTCTTGAAAAATAAAAAGATACATTCTTACCATCAAATATTTTTATTCCATATTTTGTTGCTTTTTTTGTATTTTTGGGGGGTTTTGTTTTCGAGTAGAGTTTTCATGTTGTCCTTGGTTGGTTCAGCAACATGCTCCACCATTTTCTTCTTATTTAGGTTTTTTTTTGGTGGTTTGCAAACCAACTTAAAGGTGCATTACTGCCACCGGCTGGGCTGGAGTACAGGAGATAACAGGAGATACTGGGGGGGGGGGGGGGGGGGGGACGACTATACTAGCTATATAGCTATTTCTGTTTCCTTTAAATACTGATGTGCTCCGCCAATTTGTTTTTCTCTACTCACGGTAAATGAGCTGATATCCTAGTTGTAGAGTAGCCAATTGCTCATATCTGCGATTGCTCATATCCAGTGAATATGGATAGAATATATATTGGCTCGTGTCCCTCTGATTGACAGGGACGAAGCCTTTCCTTCCCACCCACAGAGCTAGCCAATTAACTGCGCTTAAAACTCCTGTCCATGGATGACTTTGGTACCATCAGGATTCAAATGCATAATTGTTGCAGTTGTCCTCTTAGGGGTGTGAAAGGGAAGTGACACATTATCACCTCATGTACTGAAGTGTTTTATGCATTACTTATGCATTTCACAATTATATAACTTGCCAAAGCACTCAATTACACATTCCCCTATTCAGAACTTCCTTGGCCCAAATGAGTGTGAAATACAAATGCATCAATGTATGGAATGATCTTCCCCTCTCCCTAAGGAATTTTACCTCTCTGATAACTTTCAAACGTAACCTTAAAAAACATCTGCTATCCAATCCCAACCACTTCTAAATCCTCTATTTCATTATATGTACTTAGTTAGGTTTTTGATTTATAGTATGTTATTAGAATGCATTTTCGTCTTGTATTATTTTTGTCATTGTTATTGATTTAATTGTAGATGCTTATTTTGCAATCCATTGAACTGTATTAGATTTTTGTTATATCTATGTTCTACTAATTCATCTGAGAATTATCTCATTAGTATTGTGATAATATTTGTTTAGTTTAAAGGAGGAGGGCTTAGCATAAGCCTTGTTAGGCTTCTTCTCTCCTCCTGCACTTTTTTAAAATTCATTTCATTACTTCACTGTTTATGTTTTTTGTGTGAATAAATAAACAAACAAACGTAACGAGTGCTGTTTCATTCATGGCTTTGATACACGTCTTACTGTGTTTCTCTTCATGGTAATGACAGCTCCAGGTGAAGTCTCTCAGCTGAAGATGGACAAACCTGCTAAGTATGGGGAAGTGAAGATTAGCTGGCTGCCCCCTGTAGGACACTGGGAACACTACAGCGTGATGCTCTTTAATGGCAGTGAGATGCTCTTTAACACAACCATACATAAAGCTGCTACAGAGTTCAGGTTTCCTGGGATTGAGCTTTATCCTGGCAGAGTTTATCAAGCAGCAGTGAATGTAGAGAGCAGAGGGCAGACCAGCACTGTCTACTGCCATGCAGAAATAGGTACTTAATATTTTTTTTATCATTATTGCAATTAATTAATAAAGTCACACAACTTAATCTACCACCATGAACATGATGCACCACCAAGAACTGTTTATTCCATCACTTATAAATGTATTAATAGACAAGATTAGATTTGATGCAAATTTTGATTTATTTCTGATTGATTTTTGTTCATTACCTTTATCCTTTGAGTCATTTATCTAAATATTTTATCTTATAATTATATTCCTTTTTCTCTCATTTTGTGAGTCGTTTTAATTGCTTAATGTGAAGCACTTAAAGCTGCATATAATTATTATTATTATTATTTGCATCAATATAAGAAAAATGTAGTTTATTACTGGAAAATAAAGCAACACTGCATTTTAGGCACATACACAACTGATTGAATTGATTTTGTAGTAACTTAGAAGGTTAAATAAATAATGAAGGCATGTGACTGGCATATTTACTGGCATTTTATTTATTTTACATTTCTTTGCAAGAAAATCACAAAGAGCTATAAATGGTATTTGACAAATTATTTTATATCACACTAGACAAAATGAAATCAATGAAAATAAAAGTATTTGTTATATTTCAGTCTTTCCAAAGCATCACCTGTAATGATTTATAATTTTGAAATGAAGATCTACCCCCCTCACCCCCCAGGTCCACCACCTGTGTCACAGCTACACATCCGCCATGCAGATGAGACATCCCTCAGTGCCTTATGGAACCACAGTTTTGGCTCAGGGTCACGTGACGGCTACACCGTGGAGCTTTACTACACCGCTGGTTCCACTGCCAACAAGACACGAAGGCTAACCCGGGATATGAGAGAGTGCACGTTTAATGTTCTGGTGCCTGGCCACATGTATACAATTGTTGTGACAACCACTAGTGGAGATCTCCGCAGTTCTGCGACTGTGACAGGAAGGACATGTAAGGCTGCATTTAAGCAGATACTCTGCTCTTGATATCAACATCTTCTCAGACTAATGCAAATAGACCATGGTCGAGTAATAGAATAAGGATTAACCCTGTTATATAGGAGTTCAATGGAGAGCTAGTACAGCACAGTACAGTACAGGATTAAAATTAATAATAATAATAATCCATCCATACATCATCCATAACCACTTATCCTGTGCAGGGTCATGGGCAAGTTGGAGCCTATCCCAGCTGACTATGGGCGAGAGGCTGGGTACACCCAGGACAAGTCGTCAGATCATTGCAGGGCTGACACATAGAGACAAACAACCATTCACACTCACACCTACAGTCAATTTAGAGCCACCAATTAACCTAACTTGCATGTCTTTGGGCTGTGGGGGAAACCGGAGCACCTGGAGGAAACCCATGCAGACACGGGGAGAACATTCAAACTCTACACAGAAAGGCCCCTGTAGGCCTCTGGGCTCAAAGCCAGAACCTCCTTGCTGTGAGGTGACAGTGCTAACCACTATACCACCATGCCGCCCAATAATAATAATAATAATAATAATAATAATAAAAGTTGGTGAAGTTTTAATTTGTTCAGACAGCCAGGGGACATTTATTCCACCATCTAGGTGTCAGGACAGAATCATCATCATATTGGTGATTACTCTTGGTGCAGTAACGGCTTTGGGATGCTCCTACTTGGATGGGGTTGGAAATCTCCTTTCCAGTAGTTGTATATAGCCTGATTTGTTCATCATCAGACGTCTCACCCGGTGGATGTCGAATTCTTAGTTCAAACTCAGACATTTTGCCATCAAACAGAACCTGTTTTTGAAGTGCACTATTTAATCTATAAATGTGTCCAATGTATTTCAAGAGTTGAACATAACAGTAATCACAGATTGAAAGTGTATAATCTTGATACATGTCTTCCTGGTGTCCTGAGGGACAGCGGGTTGAGTCGAGATGAGCTTGTGGCTCAGGGAATATTACACAGAGCAGGTTATGATGAGTTTTTTTGCAGCTAGGTTGGCGGTGGTGGAAGCATCAGTGTTTTAAAACTCTCTCTCAGACAGTCAGTAACTGAAAGGAGTAGGTAACAGTCTGTATCGTTCTATCTCCAGTACCTCATGAAGTGACCTCCCTGAGGCTAAACAATATGAGAAGCACAGATTCTCTCCATGCCACCTGGGACAGGCCTCAGGGAGATCTGGACTCCTATCAAGTGCTGCTGCTACACAACAATGAGCCTGTGTATAACCTCACCGTCCCAGCTAACACCACTGCTCTCCACCTCCAACATCTCAAAGCTGGAGCTCTTTATAAACTGCTGATGAACACAGTCAGTGGAGAACAACAATCCAAGCAGGCTGAGGCTGACTGCCACACAGGTACCTGGTTGAAATAAAAAAAAAGAAAAAAAACTGGTTTTTTTTTTTGCATCTCTGTAATAAAGAACATGAACCATTGATTACATGTTACTATAAAGTCCACAAATGAGTATACTTCTGTAATGATGAATTAATTAATACATGCACTAAATCTTACCAAATAATGAAATGTGTATAATATGAACAGACCATGAGTTAATAGTTAAGTATATACATTTTGTTAAATCATTATTTCAATGATGATAAAAAAGTGAAAAAAAAAATTATTTATATATATATATATATATATATATATATATATATATATATATATATATATATATATGAGTGATTCCACGCTTATGGGTACTGAAATGGGACATGAACTTATTCACCTAAAACCATTTCTTTTTTTACCATCAGGTCACAAAACATGTAATCTTTAATGAATGCTATGTTAAAAGATAACTTTAATTTTCTGAGATGTAATAAAAACATTTATATGCCAAAGTCAAGCCTATGAGTTCCAAAATGATGTCTGTTACATTACTTCTGTTACGATTGTCCATCTCGCGTCTGTTACAAATTAATTACAATCTAGCTATATACCATGTTAATCTTATTGAAAGAATGTGTATGTTTATTCTACTACACATGTTTATTAATTATATTTGCTAAAACATCACCTTCCTATGTTTCAAAAAGTAATTCTACATTGTTAAAATTGAGAATATATATGTCCACAACACTTTTGTTACGTTCTGACTTTGGCATATAAATATGTTTTTATTACATCTCAGAAAATTAAAGTTATCTTTTAACATATCATTCATTAAAGATTACATGTTTTGTGACCTGATGGTAAAAAAAAGAAATGGTTTTAGGTGAATTTTTAAAAATAAGTTCATGTCCCCATTTCAGTACCCATAAGCATGGAATCACTCATATATATATATATATATATATATATATATATATATATATATATATATATATATATATATAATCCAGCCACTGGGGGTGCATAAGCGTACTCTTGGTGCCGGTCCCAATCCCGGATAAATTGGAGAGGGGTGCGTCAGGAAGGGCATCCAACGTAAAACTGTGCCAAATCTAACATGCAGAATGAAAAGAGAAATACCATACTGGATCGGTCTGGGCCTGGGTTAACAACAACTGCCTCTGGTACTATTGGTCAACAGGGTGCTAGTGGAAAGTGTGCTACTGTTGTGCCAAAACAGAGAAGGAGAAAGAGAGGGGGGGAGGCGTGTTACTGTAGGAGAGATCGTGAAAGATGGAAGGGAAGGAGCTTAGAATTGAGGGTAGGAACACTGAATGTGGGAACATTGACTGGCAGAGCGAGAGAGTTAGCAGGTATGATGGAAAGAAGGAAGTTGGACCTTTTGTGTGTGCAGGAGATGAGGTGGAAAGGAAGCAAGGCCAAGAACATTGGAGATGGATGCAAGTTGTTTTATTATGGAGTTGATGGAAAGAGAAATGGTGTTGGTATTGTTTTGAGGGGAGAGTTGGTGAACAGTGTGATTGATATGAAGAGGGTGTCAGAGTGATAGGCATGAGGTTGGAGATTCAAGGAGTGGTAATCAATGTTGTGTGTGCGTATGCCCCACAGGTTGGATGTGAGAATCAGGGCTTTGAACCGGTTCAAGGAACGAAAACGAAAACCGGGAACTTTTTCTATTTCACATGGAACAGAAACGAAACCAGAAACTTTATTATTTTTTATGTTCCGGAACAGAAACACTTATTAAAAATAATGGTAACCAGTTAATACCGGTTTTTATTTTGTTCCTCAAAGTTTCCGTAGCCTACAAATAAAAAAGTCATTCTTCTCCTGCGCAAGTTTCTATGACCCGCTGGGGTTCACTTCCTGTGTGACGTTCGCTGACTGAATGGAGAGAGCGGGAGGGTGGACTACTATCACGTCTCCACATCTTAAATAAGAGGTAAATATTGCAGTCTATCGTTATTCAAAAACGTCAATTTCAAACACGATATCAATATATTTGTCCACATTAATGAGAGGCTCGCGAACATTAAATGACGTTAACCACTGTTAGCCTATCAATGCATAGGGCCTGACTAGCCTTTGGTAACACACTAAACGAATTATCTTTCATTTTTGGCACTTTTTCTGTTTGTGTAGATGGGAAGACATACTGAGAATCCAAATCGCCAACATTTGAAATAATAATTGTTTTGAATTATTTCTTGTCTTATTTAATGAAGGTTGTAATAGAATTTGGCTTAAGCTGGATGAGACAGAGACATAATTTTATAGCCATTTGTTAAACAGCTGACAGGGAACGTAATTAACCATTCCGGGAACGAAATTTTTTTGTTCTAACCGGTTCGGGAACATCTATTTAATGGTGGAACCCAAAACCGGAAACGTTAAAATTCCGTTTCTGTTCGGAACGAACCAATAGGAAAAAAATTCTGGTTCAAAGCCCTGGTGAGAATGAAGAGAAAGAGTCTTTCTGGGAAAAGATGGATGAAGTGCTAGAAAGTATACTGAGGGAGGAGCGCATGCTGATAGGAGCAGATTTCAATGGACATATTGGCGAGGGAAACAGAGGAGATGAGGATGTGATGGGCAGATATGGTGTAAGAGAGAGAAATGTGGAAAGGCAAATGGTGGTTGATTTTTCAAAGAGGATGAATTTGGCAATAGTCAATACATACTTCCCCTCCTAGAACTGCCACCTTATTGTGGTGGAGGGGTTTGTGTGCTTGAATGATCCTAGGAGCTATGTTGTCGGGGGCATTACGCCCCTGTTAGGGTCTCCCAAGGCAGACAGGTCCTAGGTGACAGGCCAGACTAAGAGCAGTTCACCAAAACCCCTTATGGATAACAATCTATCAAGGACCATGACGTCGCCCGGTATGGCACAGCCGGGGCCCCACCCTGGAGCCAGGCCCGGGGTTGGGGCTCGTATGAGAGCGCTTGGTGGCCGGGCCTTTGCCTACGGGGCCCAGCCGGGCTCAGCCCGAAGCGGTGACGTGGGCCCGACTTCCTGTGGGTTCACCACCCACAGAGGTAGCCATAGGGGGCTGGTGCAATGTGGTTTGGGCAGCAATCGAAGGCAGGGGCCTCGACGACCTGATCCCTGAACACAGCGGCTAGCTGTTGGGACATGGAATGTCACTTCGCTGGGGGGAAAGAGCCTGAGCTTGTGCAGGAGGTTGAGAGGTACAGGCTAGAGATAGTCGGGCTCACCTCCATGCACAGCTTAGGCTCCAGAACCCAGCTCCTCGAGAGGGGCTGGACTCTCCACTCCTCTGGAGTTGCCCATGGTGAATGGTGGCGGGCTGGTGTGGGCTTACTTATAGCTCCCCAGCTCATCCGCCATGTGTTGAAGTTTACCCCAGTGAATGAGAGGGTCGCCTCTCTGCGCCTTAGGATCGGGGAGAGAGCTCTTGCTGTTATTTGTGCCTACGGGCCGAATAGCAATCTAGAGTATCCGGCCTTCTTGGAGTCCCTGGGAGAGGTACTGAGAGGTACTCAGACTGGGGACTCCATTGTTCTACTGGGGGACTTCAACACTCACATGGGTGATGACAGTGACACCTGGAGGAGCGTGATTGGGAGGAACGGCCTCTCCGATCTGAACCCGAGTGGTGTTTTGTTATTGGACTTCTGTGCTAGTCACGGTTTGTCCATAACAAACACCATGTTCGAGCATAGGGGTGTCCATAAGTGCATGTGGCACCAGGACACCTTAAGTCGGAGGTCGATGATCGACTTTGTTGTCGTTTCATCGGCTCTCCGGCCCTATGTCTTGGACACTCGGGTGAAGAGAGGGGCTGAGCTGTCAACTGATCACCTGTCAACTGTGGTGAGTTGGATCCGCTGGCGGAGGAGGAAGCTGGACAGACCTGGCAGGCCCAAACGTATGGTGAGGGTCTGCTGGGGACGTCTGGCCGAGCACTCTGTCGGGGAGGTCTTTAACTCCCACCTCCAGGAGAGCTTCTCCCAGCTTCCGAGGGAGGCAGGGGACATTGAGTCTGAGTGGACCATGTTTTCTGCCTCCATTGTCAACGCGGCTGTTCAGAGCTGTGGCCGCAAGGTCTGTCGTGGCGGCAATCCCCGAACCCAGTGGTGGACACTGGAAGTAAGGGATGCCGTCAAGCTGAAGAAGGAGTCCTATCGGGCCATGTTGGCCTCCGGGACCCCTGAGGCAGCTGATGGGTATCGGCAGGCCAGGCATGCCGCAGCTCGGGCAGTTGCGGAGGCAAAAACTCGGAACTGGGAGGAGTTCGGTGAGGCCATGGAGAAGGACTATCGGTCAGCCTCGAAGAAATTCTGGCAAACCGTCCGGCGCCTCTGGAGGGGGAAGCAGTACTCTGCCAACACTGTTTACAGTGCGGGTGGGGAGCTGTTGACCTCGACTGGGGACATTGTTGGGCAGTGGAAGGAATACTTTGAGGATCTTCTCAATCCCACTGTCTCGTCTTCCATTGAGGAAGTGGAGGCTGATGACTCAGAGGTGGACTCGTCCATTACCCAAGCCGAAGTCACTGAGGTGGTTAGCAAGCTCCTTGGTGGCAAGGCACCAGGGAAGGTTTACTCCAGGGTACTGGAGAGGAGAATTCGGCCAACAGTCGAACCTCGGATCCAGGAGGAACAATGCAGTTTTCGTCCTGGTTGCGGAACACTGGACCAGCTCTATACCCTTCATAGGGTGCTCAAGGGTTTGCCCAACCAGTCCACATGTGCTTTGTGGATTTGGAGAAGGCATTCGACCATGTCCCTCGTGGTATTCTGTGGAGGGTGCTTCGGGAGTATGGGGTTTGGGGCTCTTTGCTAAGGGCTGTCCGGTCCCTGTATGAACGGAGCAGGAGTCTGGTTTGCATTGCCGGCAGTAAGTCAGACCTGTTCCCAGTGCATGTTGGACTCCGGCAGGGCTGCCCTTTGTCACCGGTTCTGTTCATAATCTTTATGGACAGAATTTCTAGGTGTAGCCAGGGGCCGGAAGGAATCCTGTTTGGGAACCACAGGATTTCATCTCTGCTTTTCACAGATGATGTTGTCCTGTTGGCTTCTTCAAACCACGACCTTCAGCATGCACTGGGGCGGTTTGCAGTTGAGTGTGAAGTGGCTGGGATGAGAATCAGCACCTCCAAGTCCGAGGCCATGGTTCTCGACCAGAAAAGGGTGGCTTCCCCTCTTCAGGTTGGTGGAGAAGTCCTGCCTCAAGTGGAGGAGTTTAAGTATCTCGGGATCTTGTTCACGAGTGAGGGAAGGATAGAGCGTGAGATCAACAGGCGGATCGGTGCAGCCTCCGCAGTGATGTGGTCGCTTTACAGGTCCATTGTGGTGAAGAAGGAGCTGAGCCAACAGGCGAAGCTCTCGATCTACATTCCGACTCTCACCTATGGTCATGAGCTTTGGGTAATGATCGAAAGAACAAGATCGTGGATACAAGTGGCCGAAATTAGTTTCCTTCGCAGGGTGGCTGGGCGCTCCCTTAGAGATAGGGTGAGAAGCACAGTCACTTGGGAGGAGCTCGGAGTAGAGCCGCTGCTCCTCCACATCGAGAGGAATCAGCTGAGGTGGCTTGGGCATCTCTTTTGGATGCCTCCTGGACGCCTCCCTGGGGAGGTGTTCCAGGCATGTCCCCCCGGAAGGAGGCCCCGGGGAAGACCCAGGACACGCTGGAGGGACTATATCTCTCGGCTGGCCTGGGAACACCTCGGTGTTCTTCCCGAGGTGTCTGGGGAAAGGGAAGTTTGGGCTTCCATACCCTGACTGCTGCCTCCGCGACCCGGCCCCGGATAAGCGGAAGAAGACGAGACAATACATACTTCGAAAGAAAGAGCAGCACAGGGTGACATTTAAGAGTGGAGGAAGACCTACACAGGTGGACTACATACTCTGCAGAAGGGGTAACCTGAAGGAGATTGGAGACTGTAAAGTGATGGCAGGGGAGAGTGTAGCTAAACAACATCAAGTGGCTATGTGCAGGATGAGCTTGAAAGTGAAAAAGAGGAAGCATGAAATAGTGGAGCCAAAGATTAAGTGGTGGAAACTAAAAGAGGTTGAACATCAGAAGGAGTTTAGAGAAGAAATGAGATGAGCATTGAGTGGTCATGGAAGTCTGCCAGAAGATTGCAATACTACTGCTGTACTAGTAAGAGATGCAGCAAGGAAGGTGTTAGGGTGGTCATTGGGAAGGAGGAAGGAAGACAAGGAGACATGGTGGTGGAACAAAGAAGTGCAGGAAATTATAAAAGAGAAGAGGCTAGCAAAGAAGAATTGGGACGATCAGAGAGAAAAGGAAAGCAGCCGGTTATACAGAGAGACGAGACAGAAGGCAAAAAGAGCAGTAGCGAAGGCGAAAGCAGATGCATACCAGGAGTTGTATGAAAGACTGGAGACCAAAGAAGGAGAGAAGGACCTGTACAGACTAGCTAGGCAGAGAAACAGGGAAGTGAGGGATGTACAGCAGGTAAGAGTGATGAAAGATGTAAATGGGAATGTGCTGACAAACAAAGAGAGTGTATTAAGAAGGTGGAAAGAGTACTTTGAGGATTTATTAAATGAGGAGAATCCAAGAGAGAAAAGGTCAGATTTATTGGAGACAGCAAATCAGGAAGCAGATTTGGTTAGTAAGGATGAGGTGAGGGCAGCCATGAAAAGAATGAAGACTGGGAAAGCAGTCAGACCAGATGGTATCCCGATTGAGGCTTGGAGATGTTTGGGTGAGATGGCTGTGGAGTTCCTAATGAGATTGTTTAATAAGATCCTAGAGAATGAGACAATGCCAAATGAATGGAGAAAGAGTGTGCTAGTCCCAATATACAAGAATAAGGGAGATGTACAGAGCTGCAGTAATTACAGAGGAATAAAATTGATGAGCCACACCATGAAGCTATGGGAAAGTGTATTGGAGGCGAGATTGAGAAGAGAGGTAGCAATCTGTGAACAGCAGTATGGATTTATGCCAAGGAAGAGCACGTCGGATGCAATTTTTGCTTTAAGAATGTTAATGGAGAAGTACAGAGAAGGCCACAGAAAGCTACATTGTGTGTTTGTAGACCTGGAGAAGGCATACGATGGAGTGCCAAGAGATGAGTTATGGTATTGTATGAGAAAGAGTGGAGTGAATGAGAAGTATATTAGAGTGGTGCAAGATATGTATGAGAACAGTGAAACAGCAGTGAGGTGTGCAGTTGGAACAACTGAATGGTTCAAGGTGAAGGTGGGACTCCATCAAGGATCTGCTTTGAGTCCTTTTTTGTTTGCCATTGTGATGGATAGCTTGATGGATGAAGTGAGGCAAGAGTCACCATGGAACATGATGTTTGTGGATGATATTATGATATGTGGTGAAAGTAGAAAGGAGGTTGAGTTGGATTTGGAGAGATGGAGGTATGCATTGGAACGAAGAGGAATGAAGGTGAGCAGTAGCAAAACAGAATACATGTGCCTCAATGAGAATGGGGATGAAAGTGTAGTGAAGATGCAAGGAGTAGACATAAAGAAAGTTGGTGAATTCAAGTACCTGGGGTCAACTGTGCAGGAAAATGGGGGCTGCGATAGTGAGGTGAGAAAGAGAGTGCAGGCAGGGTGGAGCAGTTGGAGAAGGATTTCGGGAGTCATTTGTGATAGGAAAGTCCCAGCAAAAGTGAAAGGTAAGATGTATAAAACAGTAGTGAGACCAGCTGTGATGTATGGATTGGAGACCGTACCCTTAACGAAGAGACAGAAGGCAAAGTTGGAGGCGGCGGAGTTGAGGATGTTAAGGTTTGCAATGGGAGTGACAAGGTTGGACAGGATAAGGAACGAGCACATCAGAGGGACAGCACATGTGGAGAGCTTGGGAATTAAGCTAAGAGAGATGAGACTGAGATGGTATGGGCACTTCCTGAGAAGAGATGCAGAGCATGTGGGAAGGAGAATGTTGAGAATGGCGGTACCAGGCAAATGGAAATGAGGAAGGCCAAAGAGGAGATACATGGATATGGTGAGAGAGGACATGAAAGTGGCAGGTGTGGTAGAGAAGGATGTGGAAGACAGGGAGCAATGGAGACGAAAGATCCGCTGTGGCGACCTCTAATTGGGAGCAGCCAAAAGAAGAAGAAGATATATATTACTTTTTTTCAAGTTGAAGCTATTTTTTAGTCGGGTACAGAGGACTTTCACGTGATGTTATCATAACTGCAGATTTATTTACGTGGCCGTGTTGCCTGGTCAGCTTTGTGTTTGCCAGCGACCAGCACAAGTGTACTGATAATATAGACCACCATAAAATATGCTAGATCTCAGCCCTGGCTTATTTATTACTATTAGAAATCTACGTTTGAGCTTACCTTTGTCATAATAAGGTATTTTTCTTTATCAGGAATTCCCCATAACATTCCAGCATGAAATCTGCCTGGAAATATTGATAGGCATCTGTACTTCTGTAATCCTTTAGCATCTCCAGTATAGATTAAAACTGCAGTAGAATGCAGTAAATGTCTCACCATGTGAGTGTACAGAAAGCTGATGTTTTTTTTCTCTCTCTCTTTAGATTGAAGACTGTTTTATCCCTGTATAAACTCTTTATATAAAAGTCTACTGTACGTGTCTGGCCTTATAAGAACTTAAACAAAATAACGGTTGGCCTGAACGAAATTAATGATGTGATAACATCTCTGTAAAACAATAGTGCTCCAATACAAAGGGAATGTGAGGAATTTCAGGAAGTCCTGCACACAAGAAGAAGGCAAAGAGCTTATCAAAGTCTTGCCGGCCAGACCCAACTGTTTTCCCATGGAACAGAGAGGCTATTTTCAGCATTAATGAACTCAAGAACAAGAGCTTGAACAATGGAGCACACCACTGAAACTTTCAGACAACTTTTCACTGAACGCAGCAGATTAGGCTAAATGCAGTGTTGGGGTGGAGCAGTGATTTACTGAGTCAGATAAGAGGAGCTGCTTATGCATTTAAAGGATAGTCCATAATCAGAGCAATATTAAATAATATGCTAGAAAATAGTCAGAATGTGATAAAATGGGAAAAGAAAAAAAATAAGCGAGCATGTTTAGAATTGTCATTTCTCAGAAGTCACATAAGAACATCAATATAATATCACATTCTTCTATTATTCTCCTACAGTAAAATTCAGGTGAAACAAACTGAAATGTATGTAATGCTGTACTTGTTGATATCAGCTAAATTGTTTTTACCCTATCAAAATATCTTTGTATAGAAAAGATCTCCTTGTCTGTCTTTAAGTACCAGCAGCTGTGGCTGAAATAACGGTGACAAATGATGGGCGTCCAGATTTCCTCAATGTCTCATGGAAAGCTGCACCAGGAGATGTGGACAGTTATCAGGTCAACTTGAAAGACCATGAGCGGATTGTGTACATGCTGACCGTGACCAAACTGAGCTCTGAATTCAGCAGCCTTGTGTCAGGACGACTGTATACTATCTCCATTAGCACCTGCAGTGGCTCTTACAAAAACACCACTGAGGTCCAAGGAAGAACACGTGAGTTTACATACTTTCAGACATGCACTCTTAAAAAAAGAGGGGGGGATATAAGCAGGTTTGACACACTGCTAAAAATTATTATTATTAATAATAAGCCTATTTCTATACATTTTTTTTCTTAATTTTAAGCTTGAAATTGTCTTATTTTACATGCAGATATTATTGTTTTTTGTAGAAATAAACATTTAACATATGCAAAACTATCTGTCAACAAAACAGGCAATTTCATGTTTTAAAATCTGTAAACATTTCAAGAATTTGGCTTAATATTCTTATATTTGTATTTGCTAAGAGATCTTTTTTTTGCATGAATCAGTGGTATCATAATATTAAAGATGTATACACTTGAGGCCACCTATCTGGCATAATTTCATCTCAAAGTGGTAACAAATTATCCAAATATAGCAAATAAAAAAAAAAATTGAGACAGTTTTACTCTCAGAAAATAAAGTATATTATTATATATGTACCTTTAGGGGTACAATGGCTTGTCATTGGATCAGTACCCTCTAAGGGACTTATTTGTACCCTTTATATACAGTTTGGGAACATACCATTTGTAAATTTTTTGGCCCCAAAAAGATACACATACAGTGGCATGCAAAAGTTTGGGCACCCATACTGAAAATGTCTGTTACTGTGAATAGTTAAGTGAGCAGAAGATGAACTGATCACCAAAAGGCATAAAGGCAAAGATGACATTTCTTTTCAGCATTTTCTGCAAGATTTGTGTATTATTTTTGTTTTGTACAATTGGAGAGTGAAAAAAGAAAAAGGAACACCATGCAAAAGTTTGGGCACCCTAATACATTTGAGTTCTCAGGTAACTTTTACCAAGGTTCCAGACCTTAATTAGCTTATTGAGCTGTGGCTTGTTCAAATTCTTTGTTAGGAAAGGTCAGATGATGCAGATTTCAAAGCTGTATAAATTATCTGACTCCTCAAACTTGTCCCTAAAATCAACAGCCATGGGCTCCTCTAAGCCAGGGGTTCCCAAACTTTTCCATGCCAAGGCCCCCCAAACAGCATTAGCTTCTGGCCGGGGACCCCCTTTGCAAATCCACAGACAATGCTACAAAATATGTAAAGAAACATCAACTTTTAGAATGTTTTCTCTTACTTTTATTCAATATTCAATAATTGTTACATTTGTTAACATAAGAATATTATTAACTAACGTTTTCAACACAAATATTTTCGCACTGAACAATAAACTTTTCAACAAACTGTTGATAAGAACAGCACAAAAGAAATCAAACCACTCTCAGTTGTGTGTGAGTCTGGGAGTGACAGACAGTTTACACTAGTGGGAGGGATGGGCTTGGTGGCTCCTACATAGTTTGTCAACCCTGGGCTTAATCTCCGTCAGTGCCATACGCATGTCATTGTCCACATGTAGACATGCTCTATGTTTGGTTTTGAGTACCTTTAAAGTTGAAAAGCCAGACTCACACAAGTAGGTTGTTGCAAAAGGGAGAAGGCATTTCAATGCCCTGTCAGCCAAGCTGGGATAGTCCTATCTTACATGTAGCCAGTTGTTAGACAGGGGAAGAGCCTCAAAGTCCATTTTTAAATCCCCTGAGTTTGTCATCTCAATCAGCTCCTCCTGTGACTTTAAGTCCAGACTAGAACCGACACCGGGGGCAAAGGGGTTCCTAACCCAGTTTAAATGTGTGTTTTCGAGGTCAGGGAAATAATCTTTGAAATATCCTTGGAGGTGCTCCAGGTGGGAATGGATCAATGGAGAGACAGAGCCCAAATCATCACATGACAACAGCTCCTGGTGAAGTAGTGGGAACATTTCTGTAACTCCCTCCTGGAGCTTGTTTGACCACAGCATGATCTTTTTGGAAAAAGCACGCACTTTGTCTTGCACCTGGAGTATGTACGTGTCATGTCCTTGCATGCTTTGATTCAGTACATTTAGATGCTGGAAAATGTCTGACATGCATGCAAGTTTGCGGATCCAGGTTGCATCGGTGAACCGATCTGCCAGCTGATGCTTTTCAGATGAGAGGAACTCTGCAACCTCCCTCCGCAGCTCATAGACATGGTTCAAAACTGCGCCCCGTGACAGCCAGCGCACGTTCGAGTGAAGCAGCAGCCCCTCAAAACGAGCGCCCATCTCATTACAAAGCAGGGTAAACAGTCTGTGTTTCATGGGACAGGCTTTAATCAAATTCACTACTTGTATAACCTCCTGTAGTACCTGATTCAACTCGTTATCCATCCTTTTTGTGACCAGTGCCTCGCAGAGCTGTTGGTTTGTTCCTTTGGTCTCTTCTTCAAAAACCTGTCCATTTTGCGCTAGCAATACGCTAGCTTGAGGAGCAAAGCAGCTTGATAAATGACGCAAACCGCAACGTCACAGGCAATCGGAGAGATAAGCGTGGCAAAAAACTTTTCGATATGATGTATTATTATTAATAGTTATATTTTATAATAATGATTAAAAAACTAATTACAATATATTTAATAATAATTATTTAAAAAATATTTTTTTTTTGCAATTTTTTGTTATTGTCCCTTCAACTTCCTAGCGCCCCCTGGCGGCCCCCACTTTGAAAACCACTGCTCTAAGCAACTCCCTTGCATTCTGTATAATAAAATAATTGATGCTGACAAAGCAGGAGGAATATAGAGAACATAGCAAAGTATTTTCAGGTAGCTGTTTCCTCAGTTTGTAATGTTTTTAAGAAATGGCAGTTAACAGAAACAGTGGAGATCAAGGTGAGGTCTGGAAGACGAAGAAAACTTTCTGAAATAACTGCTCATTGGATTACTAGAAAGGCAAATAAAAACCCCTGTTTGACTGCAAAAGACCTTCAGAAAGATTTAGCAGACCCTGGAGTGGTGGTGTACTGTTCTACTATGCAGCGACACCTGAACAAATATGACCTTCATGAGAGAGTCATCAGAAGAAAACCTTTCCTGCATCCTAGTCACAAAATTCAGTGTCTGAAGTTTGCAAATGAACATCTAAATAAGCCTGATGCATTTTGGAAACAAGTCCTGCGGACTGATGAAAACAAAATAGAACTTTTTGGCCACAATGTGCAAAGGTATGTTTGGAAAAAAAAGGGTGCCAAATTCCAGGAAAAGAACACCTCTCCAACTCTGAAGCATGGGTGTGGATCGATCATGCTTTGGGGTTGTGTTGCAGCCAGTGGCACAGGGCACATTTCATTGGTCGAGGGAAGCATGGATTCGAATAAATACCAGCAAATTCTGGAAGCAAGCATCACACCATCTGTAAAAAAGTTGAAGTTAAAAAGAGGATGGGTCCTACAATAAGATGATGATCCAAAACACACTTCACAATCTACAATGGAATACCTCAAGAGGCACAAGCTGAAGGTTTTGCCATGGCCCTCACAGTCCCCTGACCTAAACATCATTGAAAATCTGTGTATAGATCTCAAAAGAGCAGTGCATGCAAGACAGCCCAAGAAACTTGTAGAACTGGAAGCCTTTTGCAAGGACATGTGTGAAAATCCCCCAGGTAAGAACTGAAAGATTATTAGCTGGCTACAAAAAGGGTTTACAAGCTGTGATACTTGCCAAAGGGGTGTTATTAGATACTAACCATGCAGGGTGCCCAAACTTTTGCTTCAGGCCCTTTTCCTTTTTTGTCATTTTGAAAATGTAAAGGATGAAAATAAAAATGCTCATCTCATCTCATTATCTCTAGCCGCTTTATCCTTCTACAGGGTCGCAGGCAAGCTGGAGCCTATCCCAGCTGACTACAGGTGAAAGGCGGGGTACACCCTGGACAAGTCGCCAGGTCATCACAGGGCTGACACATAGACACAGACAACCATTCACACTCACATTCACACCTACGGTCAATTTAGAGTCATCAGTTAACCTAACCTGCATGTCTTTGGACTGTGGGGGAAACCGGAGCACCCGGAGGAAACCCACGCGCACACAGGGAGAACATGCAAACTCCACACAGAAAGGCCCTCGCTGGCCACGGGGCTCGAACCCGGACCTTCTTGCTGTGAGGCGACAGCGCTAACCATTACACCACCGTGCCGCCAATAAAAATGCTTTTTTGCTTAAAATATAAAGGGAATGAGTCATCTTTAACTTTATGCCTTTTGGAGATCATTTCATCTTCAACTTGCTTAACTGTTCACAGTAACAGCAATTTTGACCAGGGGTGCCCAGACTTTTGCATACCACTGTAGTTATCCTGAAGTCTAGGGGGTACATTAGTGTAGATTGTACTTTGGGTGACAGAAATGGACTCCTACTGTACCCCTATTTCTGACAGTGTCACTGATCAAGATAAACAATTAAAAATGATCATTTATTAGTGCTTTACAATTGTAACCAATATCCTTTGTAATTGTAATAAATTTTGATGAATCTCCTCCCCAATCCAGAGCCCTCTGCAGTGCAGAACCCCAACGCCATCCATTTAGCCCGAGAAAATGTCCTGAAGGTGTACTGGAACCATGCAGTGGGAGATTATGACCATTACAACGTAGCAATCCTGCACAACAACACACTCCTTCAGAACCAGACGGTGGAGAGGAGCCGGAACGAGTGTGTGTTTAATGATCTGGTGCCTGGTCGACTCTACATGCTCACAGTCAGCACCTGGAGTGGAGAGTACGAGTCCAGGATTTCCACTGAAGGACGTACATGTGAGTGACACACCCATCCATCTGTCTATCCATCCATCCATTTAGCCATCCATCCTACCATTCATTCATCAATCTTTCCATCCAGCCATCCAGCATATGTATATGTGCATACATACTAGCCCCATTTCCACAAAAGTTGGGATAGTTTCCAAAATGCAATAAAAACAAAAATCAGTGATTTGTTTATTCACATAAACCTTTATTTAACTGACAAAAGTACAAAGAAAATATTTTCAGTACTTTTACTGACCAACTTAATTGTAATTTGTAAATATAAACAAAGTTAGAATTTGATGCCTTCAACACACTCAAAAAAAGTTGGGACAGAGGCAAAATAAGACTGAAAAGTTCATAGAATATTCAAGTCACATCATTTTGGAAGATTCCACAATAAACAAGTTAATTGGTAACATGAATAAAAGGAGCATGCACCAAAGGCTCAGTCTTTGCAAGCAAGGATGGATTGTGGCTCACTTTTTTGTGCCAAACTTCGTGAGAGAATTGTAAGTCAATTCAAAAAGAAAATTTCTCAATGCAAGATTTTAGGTCTTTCAAAATCTACAGCAGTGTTGTAGTGGAGCCACTAAACCTTGAGTCCGAGTCCAATCTTGAGTCCCCAGTGTTCAAGTCCGAGTCAAGTCCAAATCTTTAAAGAAAATTTCGAGTCAAATCTGAGTCGAGTCTGAGAACAAGACTCCAACGGCACCATTTGATGCTGGGTGTTGCTGCCTTTATATCTTTAAACCATCTCTGCTACTGTGTTGGACTAACGTTACTGCTTGACTGCCCCATTTTAGTTAATAGACTACAGATAAAAAGCTTGTTCATCGCTCAGCAAGCCCCGCTATCAACAGGGCAAATAACACGAGAGAGGGTTCAAACTAGCTAGTTCATCGGTCAGCAAGCAAGCACCCCATCCACAGAGCAATGAACATAGCGTGTCACTTACTTCTCTGGGTATAGTCTTGCCAAATGACGACTGAAGTTTGAGGTTGTCCCTGTCATATCCTCAATAGTTCTTCTACATATGGAACACATAGCAGTGCATTTTTTTCCTACTGCATGAGAAGTCTATATAAGCAAAGCAGACAATTCTAGGGGCCTTCTCTCAAGGCATTTTTGTGCCATTAATGTTAGTTTGTTCCTGAACATGACATATGAACAGGTGAATATATATATATATATATATATATATATATATATATATATATATATATATATCAGGGTACCCCCAGGATTGTTAAACCAAAATTTAAGACTTTTTAAGACTTTTTAATGCCATTTCAAGTGCAATTTAATACCTTTGTTGCACTCATTAGGGAAGAATAAATCATATTGAGCACCAGATTAAACCTCAAATAATTACTATTTACGAGTGTTTGAAATAACAAAATTACATTTATTAAAATAATCAGAATTCATTCTACTCACACCCCCTGGACACCATGCAGAGGAGAGCACCCCCATGTAAGTCCAGACAATCACCCCTCATACACACACGCCAGAGAAGCATTCAAAAGACAAAAAGAATAGTATAGCTATAATAGTATAGTATAGCTGCCTGCTTCTGAATTGTGGATGCAAACGAAATATGTTTACCACTTTTCATGTGAGAATCCAGAGCTGTAAGCCCCATTGTCCCTAGTTGAAAGGTTTTTTTTTTTACACAAAGTGCATAATGCCTCACGGTCATTATTTGGAACCCCCTTAACCCAGGCGTATTTAGGCCCCGGTCACACCGCCCAAACTTTGCTGGAGCGTTCCTGGAGCGGTGAAAAAAATTCATCACCGCTCGTAACCGTTCACCACCGTTTAACAAAAGTTGGCCCCCGTTAAAGCAACGCCGTATACGCTCGGCCACTGCTGATGTTTCTCGAGGGGCCCTCCTACCACTCCGAAAGTTTTGAGCTGCACAAAATATTGCGAGCGGTGAGGAGGGGGCAATTTTCCGCCCCGGCAAAGTTCACCCCCGCTCCACCAACGCCCAGTCAAAGTTTGGCACCGCTAGACGCAAGTTCGTGGACGCTTGGGTCCGCTAAGCCAATGCAGAAATCTTGAACGCTGGACCACCGCTGCTTCGCCCGGGCGGCGATTAAACATTGCACAAACATCGGTGGAGCAGTTGTAAGCATTTTACGAGCGGACACGGGGTTGCTGGAACGGTGTCGGGCGTTGAAGCAGCTATCCATGGCGGCGATGAACTTTGGTTTGGCGTTGGTATAGAGGTGTCGGAGCGGGACCAGAATTTGGCTATAAATACGGGAGAAATGGACCAGGAGCTCATTTGGAATCGAGCTGCCGTTGAGTTCAGACCTCATCTATATCGAATTTGCTCAAAGTTACAGTAAAACTGTATCACCATGGATGCTGAGAGACTTGCTATGATTGGTGCTAAACCAACTTTATACCCCCACTGAGCCAAAGCCCGCATGCGCAGAACGCCGCTATACCAACGCTCGCTACCGCTAAACCAACGCTAAAGCAACGCCGGCTTCAGCGGTGCACCGCTAAGCCAACGCCCGTGTTTTCGATTTTTTTTTCCCATTTTGTGCGTGGTGACGAGCGTTGTCGAAATTCGGCCCCCCCTCCCTACCGTTCAAGGAACGCTCCAGCAAAGTTCGGGCGGTGTGACCGGGGCCTTAGGGTCGAGCGGCCACTTCGGGTTGAATCTGCACTTCCCCATGCTCTCTCCCCCTCACCCTCTCTGCTCTATGCGCAGGGCCGGAGTGGGCCCTATTTTCAGTCCGGGAGTTTAATTCACATTCAGGCCACTTTGAAATGGAGGAGGAATTTGAGTACATTAAAAAAGATAAAACAAATAACTGTTCTTTCACAATGCTTTTTATTTGGTTTAAATTCAGGTAGTGACAATGTATGTTGTTCGTCGTTCTCTGCATTACTTTAGGGTTAATAAAACTTCCATTACGCGGTAGTTTAATGACCACAAACGTAATGCAGAGACCGACGAACGATTTCATCTAGTATGAGACGGGGCTCCACTTAAAATTGGATGGTGTGTGGCCGCGTGTCTAATCCGCATATACATTTATCTGTGTCACCAACATGTCCCAAAGTTCCTTAGTGAAAATATTTGAAAACACATCCAAAGGACATGCATCTTCAGAAATCGGCATCTTCGGCCCGGGTGTGGGAATGAACTTTTACGTCGGGGGCGAAATCCAGCTGACTGCCACTCCAAATAGCAAAGCAGCGAGTATGGCTGATTGTTTCGCGTTATTTAAGACGAATTACACAACACATTTTTAGTCACATAGTCTTAAAATAACGAAAGCACCCATCTCGCGTGCATTTGAACCAATGCTTGTGCATTACATGCCGCATACGCCTCGAAAATAATGGCAAATCAACAATGCTGGGTACTCAGCAACCGGCAGATAAAGCGTGAGGGTGCATTAGGCAACTCAAAAATGGTTAAATGAAATGTAGGCTAAAGCAAGTGTTCGATTCTGCTTAGAATATTGGCATACACCTCTTCTAAGTTATATATTTAACAACAATTATTTAACATCAAATATGACTTCTAGGCCTATGTGTTCATAACCACAATGTGCGCACGCCTGTGGAAATGCACGGTGTGACAGCGAGATGAAATAGGCTGGATGAGGAAATAACGCGCAACAGCACATTTGGGACCTGTTCATCTAAAATTGTTAATAACTGGGATGTAAAGCAATGTCCGGTTCTTCTTAGAAATAAGACATACACCACATCTATACCGTGTAAATTGTGAGATTTCACATGACATCAAAAAGCTGAATTGACATCGCAAACTATCGACACATTATAGGCCTAGCATAGACTGATAAAATCGACAAACAGGGTTATCATACTCCATATCTTTCGTAACCTACCAGCTGGTCTTGAGAACATATCTGTCAATTTGGCACATTTTGCTGCCACCTCCTTCACTCTTAAAACCAATGTGTTGGAAATCAACACATCTTTTGTGCAAGTTTAATTTCAACAAGAGTTGTGTTATATTTCAGAAATGTTTAACACCAAAATTGCACAAATAACAAATAATGTGTTAAAATGAACAAAAGTTCTGTTGTCCCAATCTGGACATAGAGATGTGTTAAAAAACAACGCAAGTTGTGTTATTTTCAACACGTGTTTTAAGAGTGTTCCTTTTTTAAGCTTCGCCCTTTCGGTTCCACCTGGCCTCTTTCTGCCCTCCATCACTGACGCGCGCTGTTTCGCGCCAATGTTGTTTAAGTTCCCCGCAATACAGAGGAGGAGTCTTGGACCAAACCAACTGCAACAGAGGGGAGGGGAGAATTTCCTTATTTGGTAGCGCCTATTTAATCTGCTGCGATGCTGTCGGCGTCTGGGCTGCCATGTGAAAATGCAGAGTGCAGTTGAATTGATGATTAATGCAAGAATAAGATCAGTGACCAAAATTAGTGAAAATTATTTTCCCCATGCTCCAAGCAGGCCACCATTGATGGTTTGGGCCGGGGATGGTCCCGGCTAAATATAGGGCCACCCCGGCATTGTCTATGCGCCTGCTGCTCTCGTTTCGTGTGAACCCTTTACGGCGCGACGTGAATTTCCCGCTGTTTGCGTGTGAACGCCAGGGCAGCGCAAAACATTTTAGATTTTGCTTCATTTTCATCACAGAGAATTTAATCTAGGTTACGCAACGATGTTAGACTTTCTTTGGAAAATTAAGACCTCCGTGGAAAAAGATTTAGACTTTCAAGATGAAATTTAATACTTTTAAGGCCTTAATTCCGGAAAATGAAATTCAATACTTTTTAAATACTTTTAAGACTCCGCGGGTACCCTGTATATATATATATATATATATATATATATATATATATATATATATTGTGTGTGTGTGTGTGTATATATATATATATATATATATATATATATATTGTGTGTGTGTATGTGTGTATATATATATATATATATATATATATATATATATATATATATACACTGTATATACATACACACACACACACACACACACACACACAAGGGTAATTCAAAAAGTTCTAAGACAGATGTTATAATTTCAAAAGGTGTGAAAGACATCCCCCAGAATTCTACAGAGAAGGACTTCTCCAATGGAAACAATGCTTTGGAGAAGTGTTTAGACTTAAATGGAGGATATTTAGAGAAACAGCTTTGTTATTTTCATAAATAAAGAATAAAGATTTTTTTTCAATTTGTCTTAGAACTTTTTGACTTCCCCTTGTGTGTGTATATACAGTGTATATATATACACACACACACACACACACACACAAGGGGAAGTCAAAAAGTTTATCTTAGCAAACACTTTTTGAGTATAAAAGCAGCCATGTATCGATATTCTTGCCGCACCTGATGAGAGAGCAAGTCGCTCTCGAAACAGGCTTGTTGTGCGCAATAAAATTATGCGTACAAATTGAAGTTTTTTCTCTCTTTATTTTGTTGTATTATTGCTCCTAGTTTGAGCACTTTTGGGTCTAAGGATTACCCTATTCTTTTATCTATATCTATATCTATATATATCTTTTGTCCATCGTGTTTCGAAGAGTACCACTGACATCTCCCTTGCTTACTGTTTGTTATGTGTTCATGTATGGCTGATGAGGCCGATGCGAGCTTGGAACCCCCTCCCACATGTGGAGCACACATAATCTGCATGGTCTGGTATTAGACTGCTGCTGCTAGCACACACTTTCCTGCTAGCTCTCTTCTCTTCTGCTGATTCAGTGCGACGCTGCTCGGATTGCAGGGCACCGCTGTGGATTTGGGCTCTCCATCCTGGTCTGTCCACTGCCGATTCTTCCCAGGTGTCCAGATTGATGTCAAAGCTCCTTAGGGACTCCTTTAGGCTGTCTTTAAAGTGCTTCTTTGGGTGGCCGCAAGAGTGCTTCCCTTCACGCAGTTTGCCATAGAACGGTCTCTTTGGAAGTCGGTCATCAGGCATGTGGACGAGGTGCCATCTGATCTGGGCCTTCTGAAGCAGGCAATGGATGCTTGGTAGTCCTGCATGCTCAAGAACTTCTGTGTCTGGGATTCAGTCCTGCCACCGGATATGCAACAGGCACAGCAGACAGGTGGTATGGAAGTGCTGGAGCTTTCTGGCCTGGCTTGCATACACAGTCCAGGTCTCACAAGCATACAACAGTGTTGGTAAGATGACCGCCCTGTACACTTTCAGCTTAGTTTCTAGGCTGATGCCTCTGCCCTCCCAGACTGTGGAACTCAGTCTGCCGAAAGCTGCACTGGCCTTTGCGATCCAGCTGGTCACTTCGACGTTGGCACAGATGTCTCTGGACAGTGTGCTGCTGAGATATGTGAACTTGCTGACCGCCTCAAGTCTCTGCCCTTGAACTTGAATGTCAGGCTCTGTGTACTCCTTGCCTCGTGCCGGCTGGTACATGACTTCAATTTTCTTAGTGTTGATGGTGAGGCCAAAGTCATCGCAAGCAGTAGAAAGGAGGTCCATACTAGCCTGTATGCCAGATTCAGAGGTGCTGCTCAAGGCACAGTCGTCGGTGAACAGGAATTCATGAATGACATAATTTTAGGACCTTGGTCTTAGCCTGGAGTCAAAAGGGTGATATCGTGAGATGTGTGTGAATTTGATTAAGGTGAGGTAGAGTTGTGCGGAGTCAGCCTCACTCTCTCATCCATTCCTATCATACTCCAGTGGCAAGACAGAGCAAGACAGGGATGGATGCAGCAGATAGCCATGGCTCCTTCTGTGCCCTGCCATGCCCTGAGCCTTCTGCAAGGCCTGCTGGTTCGCCTTCTTGGCCGTTGGACCTACTGTTGGTCATCTCCGCCCCATCAGTGCAAGTCCAGATTTTACATGCTTGGGAAGGGCATTCCTTAAAGCTTGCTGAGGACTTGAGGCCCGACAGCTACCCTCACCTTGTTTAGCCTGCCTGCTGAAGTGGTTTACCGGGGTGTGGCCACTGCGCATGCTACAGCTACTAGGAACCACAGGTGAGAGCTGGGTGCCAGAGGGAAGGCCAAAGATGGATGAGCTGTCCTAAAAAGGACATGGCAAACTCCCCCATCAGAGGTGCTAGCCCTCCACCAGAGGAGCTACTCCCACTGGACACCCCATATATATATATATATATATATATATATATATATATATATATATATATATATACATACAAAAAAAATAAAGAAAAATCTGAGTCCTTGTCTCCAGTTTACAAGTCCAAATGCAGGTAATTCATGAGTCCAAGTCCGAGTCATCAGTGCACAAGTCCAAGTCAAGGCACAAGTTGGACTCAAGTGCGATTCCTGTACTCGAGTACTAGCCTGATCTACAGTACATAATATTGTGAAAAGATTCTGGGAATTTGGCGACATCTCAGTGCGTAAAGGGCGAGATCAGAAACCACTGTTGAATGTGTGTGACCTTCGAGCTCTCAGGCAGCACTGACTGAGAAACTGTCATGCTAATTTGACAAATATAACCACATGGGCTCAGGAGTACTTCAGAAAATCATTGCCACTTAACACAGTCCACTGCTGGAGGAAGCCATTCATCAATTGTATGCAGAAGTGCCACTGATTTCTCTGGGCCTGAACTCATCTCAGATGGACCGAAAGATAGTGGAAATGTGTGCCATTGTCAGATGAGTCCACATTTTAGCTTGTTTTTGGGAAAACTGGATGTCGAGTTCTCAGTGCCAAAGCTGAACATGACCATCCAGTTTGTTACCAGAAAAGAGTGCAAAAGCTAGCATCTGTGATGGTATGGGGGCATCAGTGCTCATAGCATGGGTGGTGTGTGTGTGTGTGTGTGTGTGTGTGTGTGTGTGTGTGTGTGTGTGTGTGTGTGTGTGTGAAGATACCTGTGGCAGCAGCGTTGGTCTGTGAATGAAGGGCGGAGTCAGGGAAGGTAAGTGGTGTAGTCATTGCACCTGATGGGAATTAACCTGTGTTTGTGTGTCTTCCCCAGTGACCATGCCCTTTAAAAGGAGAGAGAGAGAGCAGAGAAAGGGAGATCTCTCCAACCAGCAGACTTGTTTGTGCACGTGTGTGGCTGGGAGATTGGGAAAAGCTGAAAAGCTTAAAATAAAAAGAGTTTTGAGAACTCAGTTCTGGCCTGCTGTGCTTCTGTGCTCCACCCACCTGGTCAGATACTACAGTGGTGCCATGACCCGGATGGAGTGCAGAAGGGAACGGCCACATGGAGTCCTCCCCCTTCAAGGACCTGATCCATGCCCTCGCCACTACCCAACAGAGCCAGCACCAGGTGCTGATCGCCCTCCGGAAGGAGCAGGAACAATGGTTCGAAGCCCTGGTGCTGGTACAACAGGAAGATTGCCAGGCGTTCCAGCACCTGCTCGCGTTGGCGGGGGCCCCAATCAGCACCGCTGCAGACCCTCCCCACCTCACCCTAATGAAGATGGGTCCGCATGATGACCCCAAAGAATTCCTCGCTCTTTTTGAGCAGGCAGCAGAGGCGTGGGGTTGGCTGGTGGAACAGCACGCGGTGTGCCTCCTCCCTCTGCTAACAGGCAAGGTGCAGCTGGCTACAGCTCCCTGCTGACAGCCGGCTGGTCTATGCAGACCTCCGCAGGGCTGTCCTCCAATGCATTGGTCTCACCCCGGAACAGCAACGGCAGCGCTTCCGCGCACTGCTCCTGGAGGTCGGCCGGCCGTTCGCATTTGGCCAGCAACTCCGGGACGCCTGCCGGCGGTGGCTGAGAGCCGACAACCATGATGCCAAGGGAATCATCGATCTGGTGGCACTGGAACAATTCGTCGCCTGACTCATGGAAGGAACAGCGGAGTGGGTCCAGTGCCATTGCCCAGCATCACTGGATCAGGCCATCGAGCTGGCGGAGGAGCATATGGCAGCCGTTCCGACGGCAGGACAGTGTGTCTCCCCTTCTCCCCTCTCTTCTCTCTCTCCCTCTGTTCCTTGTCCTTGCCCCATTCCCCCACCGCGGAGGCAGGGGCCGGCTCCACCCCAGCCGGCCCGCTGCACCCACGGTGTCCTATCATTTCCTACTTCCTTGTCTGTGTCTTCCCCCCTTCAGGTGAGTGATCTCCGGAACACCGGTGCAGGGAGAGAGCCTGGGCCGGTATGCTGGCACTGCGGGAAACCGGGGCACCTCCAGCATCAGTGCTGTGCGATGGAGGTGGGCGCGGTGGTCCGGATCCCCAATGCGCCAGGGACCGCCCTCGATCAGGCCAGAGCATATCGCATACCGGTGAGTATCCAAGGGGATATGTATCAGGCTTTGGTGGACTCCGGCCGTAATCAGACCTCAATCCACCAAAGCCTGGTGCAAGATGAGGCATTGGGAAGAGCACAGTTGGTGAAGGTGTTGTGTGTGCACGGGGATGTTCACAACTACCCTTTAGTGTTGGTCCACATTCTATTTTGAGGGGAAAAATTTAGAGTAAAGGCGGCAGTTAATCCTCGCCTTACCCACTTGATAATTTTGGGGACTGATTGGCCGCGATTTCGGGAATTAATGACGCATTTAGTGAAGAGTGGGGCCTGCCATAGTTCAGCGGGTCCCGAAGTGGCATTGGCAGAAGCAGCTGTCACAGAGCCGTCTACATCATCACCGCGTCAGAGTGAGGAGCAACAGGCTCCTCCTCCCTCTCTCGGGGATTCTCTCGCGGATTTCCTGTTAGAGCAGTCGCGAGACGAGACTCTGCGGCATGTGTTTGACCAAGTGAGAGTAATCGATGGTCAAACTCTCCAGCCAAATGCCACCCCATCCTTCCCCTATTTTTCCATTATTAAGGATAGATTATACCGAGTGACGCAGGACACTCAGACTAAGGAACAAATAACACAGCTTTTAATCCCAAAGAGCCGCCGGGAATTTATATTCCAGGTGGCTCACTTTTATCCCATGGCCGGACACTTGGGGCAGGATAAGACACTAGCCCGAATAATGGCCCAGTTCTATTGGCCAGGGATTCGCGGCGATGTCTGTAGGTGGTGTACAGTGTGCCGCGAATGCCAGTTAGTAAATCCCATGGCCATTTGCCTTTGCACCCTCTGCCATTAATCAAGACCCCGTTCAAAAGAATTGGGATGGATCTCGTCAGGCCATTAGATCGGTCAACACGAGGATATCGCTTTATTTTAGTTCTGGTGGACTATGCAACGCGATATCTGGAAGCAGTGCCTCTTCGCAATATCTCAGCACATAGTATTGCAAAAGCACTCATCCGCGTCATCTCCCGGGTCGGAATCCCCAAAGAGATTCTGACTGATCAAGGCACTACATTTATGTCACACACACTGCGCGAACTGTATGGGTTACAGGGAATTAAGTCTATCCGCACCAGCGTTTATCACCCACAAATGGATGGCTTAATTGAATGGTTCAATCGCACCCTCAAAAACATAATTAGAAAATTTGTAAGCGAAGACACATGCAACTGGGATAAATGGCTCAAGCCCCTGTTATTCGCAGTGCGAGAGGTCCCG
Source organism: Neoarius graeffei (assembly GCF_027579695.1). Lineage (NCBI taxonomy): Eukaryota > Metazoa > Chordata > Actinopteri > Siluriformes > Ariidae > Neoarius > Neoarius graeffei. The sequence goes on along the minus strand of NC_083589.1, from coordinate 18,956,682 downwards.
CAAGCCTCCACAGGGTTCTCCCCGTTCTAATTATTATATGGGTGTAAGCCGCATGGCATTCTGGATGTGCTACGGGAAAATTGGGAGGAGGGACCTTCAACAAGTAAAAATGAAATTCAATATGTTATCGACCTGCACGCCAAACTCCACACACCCACGCACCTAACCCTGGAAAATTTGCGGCTGGCCCAAGAACATCAAGTCCGTCTGTACGACAGGGGCACACACCTTAGGGAATTCACACCGGGAGATCAAGTATTCATGTTGTTGCCCACGTCGAGCTCCAAATTGATCGCCAGGTGGCAAGGACTCTTTGAGGTCACACGGCGAGTCGGGGACATCGACTATGAGGTGAGGCAAACAGACAGGTGTGGGGCATTACAGATCTACCACCTCAATCTCCTAAAACTTTGGAATGAGGAGGTCCCCGTGGCGTTGGTGTTGGTGGTTCCGGAGAAGGCGGAGCTGGGGCCGGAGGTTCAAAAAAGAAAATTGACATCACCCACCGCTCCGGTCCCATGTGGAGACCACCTCTCCCTGACCCAGCTCACGGAGGTCGCCCAGTTGCAAACAGAATTTTCTGACGTGTTCTCGCCGCTGCCCGGCTGCACCCACCTCATAGAACACCACATTGAGATGCCCCCGGGGGTAGTAGTGCGCAGCCACCCTTACAGACTGCCCAAACACAAAAAAAAGATGGTTCGGGAAGAACTCGAGGCCATGCTCGAAATGAGCATCGTCGAGGAGTCCCACAGCAACTGGAGCAGCCCGGTGGTCTTGGCTCCCAAGACCAACAGGTCGGTCCGGTTCTGTGTGGACTATAGAAAAGTCAACGCGGTGTCTAAATTTGATGCATACCCAATGCCTCGTATTGACGAGTTGCTCGATTGACTAGGCACGGCTCGTTTTTATTCGACACTGGATTTGACAAAGGGATATTGGCAGATCCCCTTGACTCCATTATCCTGAGAGAAAACGGTCTTTTCCACACCGTTTGGCTTACACCAGTTCGTCACACTTCCTTTTGGGCTGTTTGAGGTGCCCACTATGTTCCAGTGGCTTATGGATAGGGTCCTCTGCCCCCACACCACCTACGCAGCTGCCTACTTGGATGACATTATTATTTACAGTCATGACTGGCCGCTGCACTTGGAACACCTAAGGGCCGTCCATAGGTCGCTGAGGCGAGTGGGTCTCACAGCCAACCAGAAGAAGTGCGCGATTGGGCGGGTGGAAGTACGGTATCTGGGTTTCCACTTGGGCAATGGGCAGGTGCATCCCCAAATTAATAAGACAGCAGCGATTGCGGCCTGCCTGAGGCCCAAGACCAAAAAGGGGGTGAGACAGTTCTTGGGGCTGGCTGGCTACTATCGTAGGTTTATACCTAATTATTCAGACGTCACCAGCCCACTGACTGATCTCACTAAAAAGGGAGCACCAGATCCGGTCCAGTGGACGCAGCAATGCCAGCAGGCTTTCTCTGAGTTAAAGGCTGCACTGTGTGGGGGGCCACTGTTGAACTCCCCTGACTTTTCTCTCCCCTTTATTTTGCAGACAGACGCGTCGTACAGAGGACTGTGGGCTGTTCTGTCCCAGGAGGTGGAGGGGGAGGACTGTCCAGTGCTGTACATCAGCCAGAAGCCGTCGGTGCGCAAGGGCAGGTACAGCACATTCGAAAAGGAGCGCCTCGCCATCAAGTGGGTGGTCCTCGCCCTCCTCTACTACCTGCTGGTCTGAACAAAGGGTGCCCTTTCACCCTCTGTTCAGACCACGCGCCCCTGCAGTGGCTCCACCACATGAAGGATGCCAACTCGTGGATCACCCATTGGTATCTGGCACTCCAGCCATTTAAGTTCGAGGTGGTCCACAGGCCGGGGGCGCAGATGGTCATGGTAGACTTCCTCTCCCGTCAAGGGGGGGGGAGTCGGCTACAGGCTGGATGGCTCCCTGGCCTGAGTCGGGCGGTGGGGGTATATGGCAGCGGGGCCGTGGCCAAGCATTGGTCTGTGAATGGAGGGCGGAGTCAGGGAAGGTAAGTGCTAGGATCACTGCACCTGATGGGAATTAATCTGTGTTTGTGTGTCTTCCCCAGTGACCGCGCACTTTAAAAGGAGAGAGAGAGCAGAGAAAGGGAGCTCTCTCCCCAACCAGAAGACTTGTGCGTGTGTGGCTGAGAGATTGGGAAAAGCTGAAAAGCTTAAAATAAAGAGTTTTGAGAACTCAGTGCCCTGTGATGACCTGGCAACTTGTCCAGGGTGTACCCCGCCTTTCGCCCATAGTCAGTTGGGATAGGCTCCAGCTTGCCTGCGACCCTGTAGAAGGATAAAGCAGCTAGAGATAATGAGATGAGATGAGAACTCAGTTCTGGCCTGCCGTGCTTCTGTTGCTCCACCCACCTGGTCAGATACTACAGTACCATTGATATATTGGTGCATATATTGGGATTTTAGAGAGATGTATTCATCAAGACAGTGTCTCTTCCCAGGAAGTCCATGCATTTTTGAGTAGGACAATGCCAGGACTCATTCTGCACAGGCTACAACAGTGTGGCTTCGTAGACACAGAGTGCGTGTGCTTGACTGGCTTGCTGCCAGTCTAGATCTGTCTCCTACTGAGAATGTATGATGCATCATGAAGAGGAGAATCAGACAACAGCAACCACAGACAAGAGCAATTAAAGTATTGTATCATGCAAGAATGGAAAAAAATCCCAATTGCAAAACTGCAATAATTATTATCCTCAGATCCTATATGATTAAAAAGTGTTATTAAAGGAAAGTTGATGTAACACAATGGTAATAATGCCTCTGTCCCAACTTTTTTGAGTGTGTTGCAGGCATCAAATTTTAACTTTGTTTATATTTACAAAATACAATGAATTTGGTCAGTAAAACTACTGAAAATCTTTTCTTTATACTTTTGTTAGTTAAATAAAGGTTCAGGTGAATTAACCCTTTGGTGGCTGCCCAAAATTTCCCTATTTTCACCAATGCCTATTCAAACGACTATAGCTTGAGGCTGGACTTCAGGATACCAATCATGCTCTATAGTCAAGTCAAGTTTATTTGTGTAGTGCTTTTAACAACAGACATTGTCGCAAAGCAGCTTTACAAAAAACTGAACACTTTAAACATGAGCTAAATTTATCCCTAATTAAAATGGTATATTTATATATACCATTTTAAATAAGTATTATAAAAACACCTTTTTTGTTTTCAAGGTATTTTTTATTTTGTCATAGCAACCATTACATCATTGTTCCTGGAGGAACAATATTTAAAGGGTCCAGCATCAAAGGGTTAACAAATCACAGATTTTTTTTTTAAATTGCATTTTGAAAAATATCCCAACTTTTCTGGAAATGAGATTAGTATGTACATACATTCATCCATCCATCCATTCAGGCATCCATCCATTCAGGCATCCATCCATCCATCCATCCATTTGTTAATCTTTCCATCCATCAATCCATCTATCCAGCATTTCTTCTATACATCCATCCAGCCATCCATCTACCAAGCCAGCCATCTATACATCTGCCCATCCATCTTTCCTGCTCTCTAGCCACCACTTCATCTCATCTCATTGTCTCTAGCTGCTTTATCCTGTTCTACAGGGTCACAGGCAAGCTGGAGCCTATCCCAGCTGACTACGGGCGAAAGGCGGGGTACACCCTGGATAAGTTGCCAGGTCATCACAGGGCTGACACATAGACACAGACAATCATTCATACTCACATTCACACCTATGGTCAATTTAGAGTCACCAGTTAACCTAACCTGTTTGTCTTTGGACTGTGGGGGAAACCGAAGCACCCAGAGGAAACCCACGCGGACACAGGGAGAACATGCAAACTCCACACAGAAAGGCCCTCGCTGGCCACGGGGCTCAAACCCGGACCTTTTTGCTGTGAGGTGACAGTGCTAACCACTACACCACCATGCCGCCCCTTTTTAAAAGATATTATTTCATATTTATGATACATCATAAACAACTGGGTTCTTCTCCATGCTCTCACAGAAGGCGGTCGCATTCTCTGCCTCTCCTTCCCCTTATCTTTCCTGCTTTGCTTCTGCTGTCTCGTCTGTCTAGTGTCTATACTTGAGAGACTCTCTCCGCACTGCTCTCCAAACTAAAATCATGGAATTGATAATTCTAATCTTATCTGCTTTCGGCTCTCTCAGCCAGCACTGGGCTTGGCTAAGGCCATTGCTGGGACAACAATTCCCCTGGAGAACACTGCTGTTAGACTCTCTCATATTCCTTCTCCCACTTCCCACGGTCGCCGTTTTTACCCCCAGTGTGACAAGTGGGTAAGCACCGTTTGGGCGCGGGACCGGACTGCTCGTTTGCGCTGGGTTACCTATACCTCTGCCCCTCCCCCTCCCCCATCCCCCCTTACGCACCTCCCATGATTGCCCCTTCCTTCACCCCCTTCCCCTTGAGTCCCAAGTTTTCGTGTTGTATTGTGTTATTTTGTGCTTATGTGCTGAGGTGTTTTTTTAATGTTCGCACACTGTACTCCCCATAGGAGCATAGTGTGGGGGTTGCTTTTTTCTCCTCCCCTTCCCTCATGTTACTCTGTATTTTTTCATCCCTGTCTTCCTGTCCTGTATGGACAGGTTGACAGCTAATTTCACTAGTACTTGTGACTACGTGACAATAAAGGCTTCATTATTCATCTCTTATCCAGGAACAAACGAATCAACATGGACACCAAGACTGCACATTCCTGAGCATAATTATGAATGATGAGTCAGTGTTTGCATATCACACTGTATGTATTCATAGAGTAAACAGCAGTAAGGTTAATGGTCATCATGGCTGTGCATCAGCTCTACACTGGAAATGTAGTTTTGAACATTGTTCTTGTCTTACCACTGAGCTTTGCAGTCTTATACATATGAGCCTATGCACTGTATTATATTTATCACACTGCATAAATACAGTATACTGTATATACATAAATAAAACCTGAATAAAACTAACACCAAGACTGTATGCTATGCAGTTCCTGCTGCAGTATGCTCACTGGCCCTGTCTGAGAAAGGAACCACTCATCTCTGTGTGAGCTGGAAGTCTGCACCAGGGGATGTGGATCACTATGAGCTCCAAATCCTTTACAATGACACAAGAGTTTTCCCAGCCATGAGACTTAACTACACAGCACGAAAGCACTGCTTCTCTCCACTCAACCCAGGCTTTCTCTACAAGATAGTGGTCTCCACCATCAGCGGGTCGTACCTACATGCCCAGCGCATAGAGGGCCGCACTGGTAAGAGACCTGTCCACGTGTAATATAGAGAGAGACCTTGAAGTTATAAATAATTCTTTCTCAAATGCATTTATTTCTAAAAAGAAGCAAAGTTAGCTGCTTCACTTTGTGTGGGGGCACTTTATGCAAAACTTTATGGATATTTTCCTCCATCGTCCCCTACAGCACCCAGTCAGGTTAAGAACCTCCAGCTCCTCCCTGGGACACTCAGTGGCAGTCTCAGGGCTTCCTGGAGTGCTGGTGCAGGAGACGTGGACTTCTATACAGTCTTCCTGTTCTGGAATGCACGTGTCGAGATTGTCCGACGTGTTCCTAAGCAGGACAACAGGACTGATTTTGAAGATCTCATACCTGGGCAGTTGTACACAGTTAGAGTACAGACAGTGAGTGGAACACTGACTAATGACAGCACCATCAGCAGGCGCACAGGTGAGATGTCCAGGATAAATCCTGTGTCCATGAGGGAAAGAGTGACAAATGGGGTCTCTGAAAAAACCTGAACATCAAAAAACATACAAATGCTTTCCTGAGGTGGATAAAAAGAAGATAGTCTGATGAAAGTAGATGTTGAGCACATGCTATTTTTTACACACTTGCACTTGTGTATGGTTTTTCAGTTCCTTTGCCGGTGAAGGGCCTCCAGGCTGATAGTGAACTCACTACAAACAGCCTGACTGTTAACTGGGATGCACCGGTGGGTATGTACGATGGCTACAGTGTTCAACTCTTGGATGAGGATGAAGCCATAGTAGCCAATGTTTCAGTGCCTGCAGGCTTCACACATTACCTGTTTGAGGGTTTGGTCCCAGGAAGAATCTACACTGTGCATCTTAAGACCTTCAGCAACACTTCTCACAGCAAGGCAGCCACAGTAAAAGGGCAAACACGTAAGCTTTGCCCTTGGATATGAATATAAGATGCACATTTGCTTATCTTGAGATCGTGAGGGAGGATATTTAACCTTGCGGTTATGTTTATCACTTAGCAGTAGATGTCCTAGGCCTTTTCTTTTGACTTACAACCCTAGAGAAGATGCTTCTACTGTACATAATCATGTATTACCTGTATTAAACAGATACTCTGTTTGTTTTTCACCAGGCCCAGCAGCTGTGAAAGGTCTCCATCTGCTTTCCAATAGCACCGCTGAGCTCGCATTCAGCTGGAATGTGTCTGAAGGCTGGGTGGACCACTATGACCTCCACCTGTATAGCCCAGATAATATTCTCCAAGACCACAAGAAAGTCGGGGCAAAAGAGACAAGCTGCATTTTCCCTCACCTGCTTCCTGGGACACTTTACAAACTAGTGGTGATAAGCAAGAGCAGAGGAATGAGCAGCGAGTCTTCTTTGTTGGCACGCACAGGTGAAAGGCTTTAACTCTGTCCTGTTAAAGAGAGAGATCATAAGAAAATGGCTAGATGGGCTTGAGACTTCATAGGAAAACTATGATAACTCAAATAAGCACTCTTTACAACTGTGGTGAGCAGAAAAGCAACTCAGAAAAGCATCATCTTTTGGGTTAGGATTTATATAGTGGCTTTGATAATTATTTGAAAATGTATTTTGATTTACAATTTACAATTACAGATATGATTTCTTATGTTGCTTAAAAAAGTGGAGGTAAAAAATATGAGGATATAAGTATTACATACAATTTACAGCAATAGCGAGTGTTCTCTCTACCTTTCTCAAGAAGCAGCATTTTATTTAGTAGGTGCTTTAATCTGGAATAGAATTAAGTGGCTTGGGTTTAACAGACTCTCTCTCTCTCTCTCTCTCTCTCTCTCTCTCTCTCGCTCAGTTCCTGCCACTGCTCGAGACTTGCAGATTGATCACGAGGGTCACACAGACAGTCTGTTCCTGAGCTGGAGACATGCTCCTGGGAGTCTGAGCGGATACATAATTTCTCTTGAGGGCTCGGATCAGCCAGAACAGATATTGGGACCTGAATACACTCGCACAATCTTCACAAACCTTCTACCTGGTTGCTTATACACTGCTGTGGTGCGCAGCTGGAGTGGAGAACTTACAAACGTTGTCTCTGTAGCAGGCCGCACAGGTTTGTATTACTGATTTTAATATACAGTAAACACAATCTGCTTGACACACAGAGCCTAGAAAACTTGCAGGCTTGGAATCCAAAAGTTTACACAGGATGCATTTGTGTTTACTAATGAAAGTCTAGTGTCACCAAGACTACTAATGCCAGTAGCGTACAGTGTTGCCAAGGAAAACTTTGGCTACTTTGAAGAATCTAAAATATGAAAATTTAGTTTTTTGGTTTTAATACTGGGGGCACGGTGGTGTAGTGGTTAGCGCTGTCGCCTCACAGCAAGAAGGTCCGGGTTCGAGCCCCGTGGCCGGTGAGGGCCTTTCTGTGTGGAGTTTGCATGTTCTCCCTGTGTCCGCGTGGGTTTCCTCCGGGTGCTCCGGTTTCCCCCACAGTCCAAAGACATGCAGGTTAGGTTAATTGGTGACTCTAAATTGACCGTAGGTGTGAATGTGAGTGTGAATGGTTGTCTGTGTCTATGTGTCAGCCCTGTGATGACCTGGCGACTTGTCCAGGGTGTACCCCGCCTTTCGCCCATAGTCAGCTGGGATAGGCTCCAGCTTGCCTGCAACCCTGTAGAACAGGATAAAGCGGCTAGAGGTAATGAGATGAGATGAATGAGGTTTTAATACTTTTTTGTTTGCCACATAATTCCATACATGTTCCATATGTTATTTAATAGTTTTGATGTCTTCAGTATTGTTGTACAATGTAGAAAATACAAAAATACAGAAAAAACTATCAGTGAGTAGGAGTGTGGAAACTTTTGACTGGTACTGTATTCCCAGTGGTTCCTGACTAGATGGATGGTGGTTTAGGGAAGAGTCACATATGAGTGTCCACATTTGGCCTTGTGTGGATATATTTGTTTCGTGAGTTCACAGTTAAAAATTCTCTTTATCTCTTTCCAGTTCCTGAGCCACCAACATCTCTGACCATTAAAGATGTTGGCCCTGTTGGCATGGTGGAGGTGATATGGCACATTCCTGCTAACGGGGACTATGATGACTTTGAAGTGAAATGGCTTCCACAAGATGCGCTCCATATGTCCAAACTGAACCCAATGCGACGCATCATGTCTGGTCTTCACCCTGGGCGGTTGTATAACATCAGCCTGTCCACTGTGAGTGGGGGAACACCAGGGCCTGTTGCCTACAGCTCAGCTATCTACCACTCCATCCGCACAGGTGAGTGCATGTTCACACACACACACACACACACACACACACACACTGAATGGGGAGATAATGATACAGCAGGGTTTTTTTGTTTTGTTTTTTTGCTTTTTTTGTTTTTTCCCTGAGCCTGATTTCTTACACATTGCTGCTGCCACAAGAGGGCATGTTAGATTGGGAAAATGTACATGGGGGTCAGAGTAGAGATGGCATTCATTGAAAAATAGTGAAGAGCTTTTGAATTTAGGTCAGTTTAAGAAAAGTCACTTTGAGAAATCTTGTTTTTGGTGCATTCTAAAGCAGAAGAAGTCTAAAGTGGGTTGCTGGGTTTTACAGTGCACAGTTTTATGGTTTCCAACACAACTGACCTATATTATGTCCAACTTTATACAGTGGTGCTTGAAAGTTTGTGAGCCCTTTAGAATTTTCTATATTTCTGCATAAATATGACCTAAAACATCAGATTTTCACACAAGTCCTAAAAGTAAATAAAGAGAACCCAATTAAACAAATGAGATAAAAATATTATACTTGGTCATTTATTTATTGAGGAAAATGATCCAATATTACATATCTGTAAGTGACAAAAGTATGTGAACCTCTAGGATTAGCAGTTAATCAAAAGGTGAAATTAGAGTCAGGTGTTTTCAATCAATGGGATGACAATCAGATGTGAGTGGGCACCCTGTTTTACAACCCCGATTCCAAAAAAGTTGGGACAAACTACAAATTGCAAATAAAAATGGAATGCAATGATGTGGAAGTTTCAAAATTCCATATTTTATTCAGAATAGAACATAGATGACATATCAAATGTTTAAACTGAGAAAATGTATCATTTAAAGAGAAAAATTAGGTGATTTTAAATTTCATGACAACAACACATCTCAAAAATGTTGGGACAAGGCCATGTTTACCACTGTGAGACATCCCCTTTTCTCTTTACAACAGTCTGTAAACGTCTGGGGACTGAGGAGACAAGTTGCTCAAGTTTAGGGATAGGAATGTTAAACCATTCTTGTCTAATGTAGGATTCTAGTTGCTCAACTGTCTTAGGTCTTTTTTGTTGCATCTTCCATTTTATGATGCGCCAAATATTTTCTATGGGTGAAAGATCTGGACTGCAGGCTGGCCAGTTCAGTACCCGGACCCTTCTTCTATGCAGCCATGATGCTGTAATTGATGCAGTATGTGGTTTGGCATTGTCATGTTGAAAAATGCAAGGTCTTCCCTGAAAGAGACGTCGTCTGGATGGGAGCATATGTTGCTCTAGAACCTGGATATACCTTTCAGCATTGATGGTGTCTTTCCAGATGTGTAAGCTGCCCATGCCACACGCACTAATGCAACCCCATACCATCAGAGATGCAGGCTTCTGAACTGAGCGCTGATAACAACTTGGGTCGTCTTTCTCCTCTTTAATCCGAATGACACGGCATCCCTGATTTCCATAAAGAACTTCAAATTTTGATTCGTCTGACCACAGAACAGTTTTCCACTTTGCCTCAGTCCATTTTAAATGAGCCTTGGCCCAGAGAAGACGTCTGCGCTTCTGGATCATGTTTAGATACAGCTTCTTCTTTGAACAATAGAGTTTTAGCTGGCAACAACGGATGGCACGGTGAATTGTGTTCACAGATAATGTTCTCTGGAAATATTCCTGAGCCCATTTTGTGATTTCCAATACAGAAGCATGCCTGTATGTGATGCAGTGCCGTCTAAGGGCCCGAAGATCACGGGCACCCAGTATGGTTTTCCGGCCTTGACCCTTACGCACAGAGATTCTTCCAGATTCTCTGAATCTTTTGATGATATTATGCACTGTAGATGATGATATGTTCAAACTCTTTGCAATTTTACACTGTCGAACTCCTTTCTGATATTGCTCCACTATTTGTCGGCGCAGAATTGGGGGATTGGTGATCCTCTTCCCATCTTTACTTCTGAGAGCTGCTGCCACTCCAAGATGCTCTTTTTATCCCCAGTCATGTTAATGACCTATTGCCAGTTGACCTAATGAGTTGCAATTTGGTCCTCCAGCTGTTCCTTTTTTGTACCTTTAACTTTTCCAGCCTCTTATTGCCCCGTCCCAACTTTTTTGAGATGTGTTGCTGTCAAGAAATTTCAAATGAGCTAATATTTGGCATGAAATTTCAAAATGTCTCACTTTCGACATTTGATATGTTGTCTATGTTCTATTGTGAAAACAATATCAGTTTTTGAGATTTATAAATTATTGCATTTCATTTTTATTTACAATTTGTACTTTGTCCCAACTTTTTTGGAATCGGGGTTGTAGAACTTTTTGGTTTAAATGAGAAGCGTTATGTTTGGAGAAAGGAAAACACTGCATTCCAGCATTATCCTATCTGTGAAACATGGTGGTGGTAGTATCATGGTTTGGGCCTGTTTTTCTGCATCTGGGCCAGGACGGCTTGCCATCATTGATGGAACAATGAATTCTGAATTATACCAGTGAATTCTAAAGCAAAATGTCAGGACATCTGTCCATGAACTGAATCTTAAGAGAAGGTGGGTCATGCAGCAAGACAATGACCCTAAGCACACAAGTCGTTCTACCAAAGAATGGTTAAAGAAGAATAATGTGAATGTTTTGGAATGGCCAAGTCAAAGCCCTGACCTTAATCCAATCAAAATGTTGTGGAAGGACCTGAAGCGAGCAGTTCATGTGAGGAAACCCACCAACATCCCAGAGTTGAAGCTGTTCTGTATGGAGGAATGGGCTAAAATTCCTCCAAACCAGTGTGCAGGACTGATCAACAGTTACTGGAAACGTTTAGTTGCAGTTAATGCTGCACAAGCGTGTCACACCAGATACTGAAAGCAAAGGTTCTCATACTTTTGCCACTCACAGATATGTAATATTGGATCATTTTCCTCAATAAATAAATGGCCAAGTATTTATTTATTTTGTCTCATTTGTTTAACTGGGTTCTCTTTATCTACTTTTAGCACTTGTGTGAAAATCTGATGATGTTTTAGGTCATATTTATTCAGAAATATAGAAAATTCTAAAGGGTTCACAAACTTTCAAGCACCATAATTAAACATTTACAGCTTGGTCCCGACCAAATGGGACCAAGGATTGTGACTGTTCTGACTTTATGGGGACATTTGGTTGGGCCCCACAAGCCAAACACTTTTTTTAAATACAAAAAACTGCAGCTTGTAGTTTAGAGAGAGAGAGAGAGAGAGAGAGAGAGAGAGAGTGTCCTTTTGGTTCCTGAGTGTTAAGGTTGGGGTAGGGTTCAGGTTTAATTTAACCTTAGCGTTTAGCATTAATTAGCTGCAGTATGCCAGCGCAGAGTCCTCATAAAGATAAGAGAAATTTGTTTGTGTGGGGGAGTGTGGGTGGTGGTTGTGAAGTTCTTAATAAACTCTCTCCAGCTCTGGAGAATTGCAGTTGGAACACGATAAGTTCAAGCCCAAGAAACAGAATTAGTGATCAGGGTCCAGACATCCCGTCCTAGTTTTCTGAAAACTGTATGCATGACATAAGAAGTTTTGTTGAAGAAAAAGGAATCAGACTGCCATCTGTGGAGTGCAGCTGGTGCTGGATAGCACCTCGTTTGTGTGTTGGCCCAAAATGAAGGAACATACTGTTGTCAGAATAGTTTGTTTTATTCAGTGCAGCAGATCCTCAGTTGTTCAGCTCTGCAGATGAGACAGAACACTCAAAGCCTGTTATTAGAATGTAGTTTATTTGATTGAATTAAAAACATCACATTAGTGACATGTTTTGTTGGTAAACTACCTGTTGAGCATACTGATAGTTAGTAATTTTGAGTATTAAAACTATAATGTAAGCTTGATGAGGCACAGATTGTCAGTGCTCTTGTGATATCTTGACATTCACTTGTGATGTATAGACATTAGACTCCATTATGAAAGCCATTTGTTCAACAAGTTCCTTTCTTCTTTATTCACAACAATGCAGGATTTTTTAATTATTCATTACAGCATTGTAAAAAGACAATTACTGTCATTTGCTGATGAAGACTCATGGAGAGTTTTTTGGTTCTGTAGTCATTGTTTGGCGCCGCACTCAAAGCATATCACTCCCGCTGACTGAACTGATTTGACTGACGAGTTGATAGCAGACAGCTATTATGGGACTCTGTTTCTCGCTCTCTTGAGAGACTGAAGCATCTATTCATGAGAGGCCGCTGTGGTTCCACTAGACTGAGCTGTTATCAATCGCCTGCATCCCCAGGGCTGAGGAACAGACCATTGATCCAAAGTCCTTGCTGAATCAGTGTTCTTCTTCGGGTAATTTTGCTTCAGAGTTGCAAATGGACTCAACTAGACAGTTTCCACCCATCCAGCTTTTCTTCTTTATTCTTCCTGGGTTTGGTCTGTGCCCACTTGTTCATTTTTTTTTGTTGTTGTTTTGTTTGTTTGTTTTCAGTGATGCTCCTTTTTCCATGGAAAGGACTGCAGAATACTCGAGTTTAATGAAGTGTTGAATTAAGTAGATGATTGAGCAACAATGGCTCACTCTGTGTGAGAACAAAATGCCATTCCTTAATTATTCCTCTCTTTACACTCCTTACTGCAGCAAGGTGCTGAAGATAGTCTAGTGAGACCGTAATCAAGTGCTTGGAGAGAGTCCAGGTCTGTTTATGAAGCTAAACACTTGCACGATGCACTTGCTGACTCACCATTGGCTATTATGTGGTCCACGTGTAATATGAAAAATCCTGACTTTGCTGGAACAAATTGACAGAGTGAAATAATTGCTGAAGCACTTTTATCATCATTGAATTTTGCACATGCATTGGATTTTTAAATGTTTCAGTGTTTCACTGTGGAAGAGAAGGACAAACTTTACCTTCAACTTAAATGTGCATTTGGTAAGATTAACGGTTAAGAACATGGGTTTGACGTTTGAATTATTATTATTATTATTATTATTATTATTTTGTCCTTGAGCTCACCCCATCCCCTCCCACCTTCACAAAGTTTCACCCCTGGATCTACAGGGGCCCATAGAGTCTAGGGGGCCCATAGAGTCTATATAATGACAAACCAGAGGAGCATCCAAACACAAACAAGTGTTCCAGACCTTAAGTCAGTTTTCCAAATGGGGTTTTCACAACCACTTAATACACTTGTGCTGAGGCCATGGCTTCATATTTCCAAATTATTTGTACAAGTAAACAATAACAAATGACTATTGCACCTTTAATAATCACTATTTCAGCCTCCACTCTGTACAACGACTAAAATGTCAGACCTGCATTGTTATGAACATCCATAATGACAGATCTGAGCAAAAAAGCAATGATAGGCTGATATGACCATGTTTTACTTTTAAAGGTGCATGAGGAAAGATTTGCCCTTTAAAAAAAAAAAAAAAAAAAAAATATATATATATATATATATATATATATATATATATATATATATATATATATATAATAATAATAATAATAATAATGTCTCTAATGGTAAAGTAGGCAGGTTCAAGATTTAATTTTTTTTTACTCATTGAGCCAATGCCCACCCCCCATTCCACACCCATGTTTGGAAGCTCCACCCCCAGGAGCCCATCTACACCAACCCCTAGAAAAGAGCATCTATAAAAGGACTAACAGGAAGCCCATCCAAATACAAATGAGTATTCCGGACTGGAAGTCAGTTTTCCAAACAGCGAAGCGTGGGAGACTCTCTCTCCCCTGTTAATCACAGCAACACTAGCTGTGAGTTCATGCATAAAGTAGTGGATAGATAGTGCTTTCCTCCAAGTGTGTTAATTTGCAGTTCGAAAAGATGTGGTCAGCTGGTGTCACGTGCCTCGGAAGAAGAAGGTGATGTCCTTTGCCCTCCCTGGTTGGTGGCTGTCATGTGATGAGGGAAACCTGTTTGGTGGGTGGGAATTAGCCTCATCTAAATTAGGGAGAATATTGGGGAAAAAAGTTTGGTGATATACACTCATTAAATATTTTTTATACTGAATAATAAAGTATCTGTTGGAAAACTCATATCTCCCCCCCCCCCCCCCCTTCAGCTCCAGGACCAGTCCAGAGCTTCCACTGTCATCCCTTGAGCTCGAAGTCTCTGTCATGCTCCTGGAAGCCTCCAGCATCTGATTACAGTGCTTACTTCATAGAATGCAGGAGGCAAGGTTTGAACGAGCCTGTGTACAATTACACACTGAGTCCTAATACCCAGTTTCAGCACTTCGACAAGCTGGAGCCTTTCAGGAACTACACAATCTCAGTTATGGTGATCTCTGGAGACAAGAAAAGTGCAGCCATCCAGAATAGCACCTTCACCATGATCGATCGTAAGTTACATCTCTTGGTGTTTACAGGTGACAGGAATCATGAAACACAAACACAGATTTATAAAACACTCTAAGGATGCTTGGATAAAAAGCATCTGATTTCTTAAAATTAGCTTCATTATTTGTATAAGAGGCAAAGTTAATGAAAACGAAAACTAGGAGTGAAAAAATCATTTTGTTAACTTAAATAAAAATAAAAATGACGGATTTAAGAAATGATTAAAATGAACAGTGCAACAGGAACTAAAACGAAATAGAACTGCAGGTAAAATCAGCTTCATTTTCATGTTTGTTTCATTTTCCACCTTGAGACAGTAACGGACTCTTTCCAGAAAGTGGCAGTAATGTAATGCCAGCTGCTGTAAAACTCCAAAGTAGAAGAAGATGCTCTGTGCAACACCTGAAAAACTAAAACTAACACTAAAATTAAACAAAAACCTCAAAATTTCTCAAAATAAAAATAAAACTTCTTTTGCCCTTGTAAAACTAAATAAAACTAAAATAAATAATAATAAGAAGAAGAGGAAGAAGAAGAACAACTTTATTCATCACACACTTGTGAAATTCCTCTCTGCATTTAACCCATCTGAAGCAGTGAACACACACATACCCAGAGCAGTGGGCAGCCATACTAACAGCACCTGGGGAGCAGTTGGGAGTTAGGTGCCTTGCTCAAAGGCACCTCAGCCCAAGGCCATCCCATATTAACCTAACCACATGTCTTTGAACTGTGGGGGAAACCGGAGCACCCGGAGGAAACCCACGCAGACACAGGGAGAACATGCAAACTCCACACAGAAAGGCCCCTGCCGGTTGCTGGGCTCGAACTCAGAACCTTCTTGCTGTGAGGTGACCGTGCTAACCACTTACACCACCATGCTGCCCACCTGTCTGATAGACTAAATAAAAAATAACAATTAATGAACATTTCAAAACTATAAGAACTCTGATAAGGGGTTCATGGTGAATGACGAACATCCATGCTAGACTGGACTGTGTGTTTATGGAGTTACAGAGTCAACAGTTAACCATTTTTAGCCACATATTAAAGAAAATTAGTGCAGAAAATTGTCATTGACACAAATTCCTTCTAATGTGCTTGATTAAACCAAAAACATCAAGAAATGTCTAGAAATCAGTTTAATAATTTCCTAATTGGTTTACTATACTCCTGTAATATGAAATACTAGATATATTTGAATGAATGAATGAATGAATGAATTTATACAGTCGATGAACCCAAGCTTCCCAAAACACTTGCAGTCAGAAGTTTACATTCATCGACATGAATCTCATGGGAATATTTGGCTTTTAATGATTTCTTTGAACTGTTCTTTTTCTGTAGCAGAATGATTATACAACATACATCTTTAATAGAAAAAAATAATTGGTGCACAAGTTTTAATTTAGCAAGTTTCCTGAAATCAACACAGGGTCAAAATTTTACATACAGCACACCTGATATTTGGTGAAATGTTTCCCCTTGACCAGATGCTTCTGGTAGCCATCAACAAGCTTCTGTCAGAATTCTGGTTGGATATTTGTCCTCTGTTCTTGGCAGAATCAGTAGAGTTCAATTAAATTTGTGTGTTTTGTGGCATGGACCTGACTTTTAAACACAGCCTACCCTATAGTAGACTATATACCCTAGTAGACTATATATTTACCCTATTGTAAATAACCCTATATTTACTATAGGGTTGAGGTCAGGACTTGTTTTAAGCTTAATATTATCCTGCTTTATCCTCCACAACCAGCTATGATGTGTGTTTGGGGTCATTGTCCTGTTGGAACACACAACTTTGTCCAAGCTTCAGATGGTTTGAGGTTACGCTGAGGTTCTGAGATTCTTCATTGTTCCATCCACTTTGTGCAATGCACCAGTTCCAAACAGCCCAAGAGCCTGATGCTACCATCACCATGCTTAACAGTTGGTACAGCGTTCCTCTGTACTGGTACCTCTGGTCATTGTGGCCAAACAACTCAATCTTTCTCTCATCTGACCATAAAACCTTCCTCCAGAAGGCTTTTTATTTGTCCATGTGGTTAGCTGCAAATTTAGTCAAGCTTGAAGGTGTCGCTTTTGGAGGAGGGGCTTCTTTCTTAGATGGTAGCCTGTCAGTCCATGGTGATGTAAAACTCTCTTTACTGTAAACACTGACACTGGTATTCCATCAGGTTCCAGTTCATGGCAGGCCTGTGCCTTGGTGGTTCCTGACCATGTGAATCAATTTCCTCTCAGTTTAGTTTTCTTCCAGCAAAGTGACTCCACCTCCCAATAATTTGTACTTACATTCATTTGTTTGCACTGATGATCCTGGAATCCACAGTTGTTTAGAAATGGCTCCAAGAGATATTCCTTAGTGTGTAAATCTATGATCTTCTTTCTCAGATCTGCACTGAGCTCCTTGGACTTAAATATGTGTGTTGTATAATAATTCTGTCACAGAAATAGAACAGTTTAAAGAAATCAGAGAAAGTCTGATATTGCCATGACATTCATGTCTTTGATGAGTCTATGTAAACTTCTGACCACACATAGTTTTTTTTCAACATATGATCTCTCTCTTTAGGACAACAGTTTAGCGGAATAAAAAAAAGAGTAGGTGTCTACATTCTCAATTGTATTCCTCATTACATTTCTCATTAACAGTACATGTTATCTGTGTAAGTGCACTATTTAAATTACCTGAGATATCTGTGTGTAATTCTGTACTCAGTTGCACACAACAGCTTCTCGTTAAAAGACTGAAAAAATGTTACCCAGAAAAAACTCCTTTAAAGTTTAGCATTCTAAATCTGTCAAAATGATTTATGTGTACAGTTCAGAGGAAATAAATTTAAAAAATAAAAAATAAAGTCAGAAGCTGGGAGATGCTGGACTGTGTTTATGGAGTTACAGCTTTCAAGCCACGTTAATAAAGGGAGAGATTGGGAAAATGTGACTGACGCAGTCTGGACTTGCTCCTAATTTGGTTGATTAAAACCAAAAACATATTTCTGTTCTTTTCCTAAAATAGTTAACAAGAATTCAAGGTCAAAAATAATGTTTCCTCACCCACATATGGGACACAACACTGTTATTGTACACTGAAATAATAATAATAATAATAATAATAATAATAATAATAATAATAATTATTATTATTATTATTATTATTATTATTATTTGTCCTGGGCATAGCACTAAACTGCATCCAGTTGTGGAGTTTCAACATGGGTGAATAAGGTTATCCTTTGCCCCAACTACCTCCAGGTCACCCCTGGGCATTACCTGTAAATCCCCCATATCGAGGTATCGAGATTGCCCACAAGAAACAAGCAACTGAGAATTTCTTGCGATTAAGCTTGCCCTAGAAGAACGGAGACATTGGTTAGAGGGTGCCACCCTGGGTGCGATTTGCTGGGGGGGATGGGGGGGGATCATCCCCCCCTCTGGTTTTTATCTCTGCTGAAAAAAAATCCTCGGGGACAACCCCGTCAATAAAACAAACAAACCAAAAAAAAAGTTGACATGACAGGCATGTTGTGACAGTTTTCTATGGTCTACATTGCACTCACTTTCAAAATGACCCGAAGCGGCAGCTTTGATGTTCACGAACGTCCCCAGCAAATAGATACATTGTAGATAATAACAATATCTTTGCATTCTATGCAGGGATGCAAACAGCGCGCCTTTTGGCGGATGCCGCCTTTTTCACGGCCGATTTTTTTTTTTTAGGGGGGACGTTGGAGTGTCTGATTATAATTTCAAAGTAAATTCTGTATTAAAATTACTAAATAAGCAAATCCGTTACAGTCCATGAAACAGGAAGTATAAGGATGAGAAAAAAATAGTTTAAATCGGAAAGCTGCGCACAATGTGAACTGCACCATCAGAGCAAACTGTTCATTTAGTATTCATGTATTTTAGTGATTTCCGAGTCACTGTCCATTTAATCCGGAGGGAGAGAAACATCACAGCAACGCGACAAGCAATGCGAACTTTGTTGTGTTAGTGTTCGTGTATTTAGTCAGAGAGATAGGAAGATGAATTTACTATCTCTGGTTTAGTGTTCATTTTCATTTAGTGTTATTCATTTGATATCATCGGATGTTATTGAGCTGTTAGCCTATTGTTACCTTAATTTTGTGACGTTTCATGATTAAAAAAAAAAAAAAACATCCCCCCTTCTGGTTTTTTGACAAATCGCACCCTGGTGCCACCCATCCGTTTATCATCTTCACAGGCCATAAAAATTTGGAATACCTCAAAAAAGCCAAATGACTCAACTTCTGGCAAGCAAGATGGGCCCTGTTTTTCACTTGATTCCACTTCAACATTTTTTATCGTCCTGGTGCCAAGAATACCAAGGCTGATGCCCTCTCCAGATTGCATACCACAACTAGCTCCGGCAGTGAACCCACTATAATTTTACCTCCCAACTGTTTCATCAAGTCAGTTACCTGGGAAATCAACAAGGCCATAGCCCAGGCCCAGCCATACAATCTGCCAGACCCCCCATGCATGTGCCACTACATTTCCAAGGGCAGCTCATCACCTAGATTCATTCATCCCCGCAACCAGACATCCAAGCAATCAGAGAACCTACCAACTCCTCCAAAACAAATATTGGTGAGAGAACATGCTAACTAAGAATAGCTGATTTGTTTCCTCATGTTCAGCTTGCACTCAATCAAAGGTACCCAGAGCTCCCCCCACTGGTAAGCTTTGCTCTCTACCCATACCACAACAACCCTGGTCTCACTTATCTACAGATTTTATCACAGATCTCCCTAAAGGCCCGGTCCCACTGCACTTACGGATGCAAAGAGGATGTAAAACGTAAAAAAATCTTTGCCATCCGTTGGAAAACGCTATGCATCCGTTGTGTACTCATTGCATACGTGCTTCATACGCTCTATCCATCGAGCATCCGTCCACTGTGATTTCATCCACACAAAAAGTTTTGAGCTGCACAAAACTTTTAGAACGGATGAACTTTCCGCCGTGTATGATGTAAATCCGCGACATATACGAGCAACAAACGTTCTATGTCCGTTATCATCCGTTAAACGTCTGCTGTATCCTCTCTGCATCCTCTGGGCATCCTCGCAACTCACATCCACTGCAGCTGAAAACGGAAAGAGGGAGGAAAGATAAGGTACATGAAACGTCTATTCATCGTTAGTAGCACGGAAATAGAAAGGATGTAAGCGTATGCATCTCGTATATAAAGTATTCAAAACGGACAAAGCGTTTATATCTGGGATGTATCTCATATATTTAGGATGTCTGGAGTATGTCTAGAGTATGTAGAAGGACACCTAGCGGACAATTGATATTTTGTATAAAAAAGGGGGAGAAAATCATCTGGATCTCAGTATGAGTCAAACAGCCATGGTGTACAGATCTCATCACCCTTGGTCTTGGTCGTAGTAGAGATGTATCGATGTAGCCGCCAGCACGTCTTTCCGCTTTATGCTGACGGCGTGCATGCTGCATCCCTTTATATCCGCGGAGCAGACGCAATTCATACCCCCCGCATGCGCAGTGAACGGTCTGCGTCCGATATACATCCGCGCAACATCCCCTTTGTTTCCGTTAGGCGTACGTGATGCATCCCCTTCATCCGCTATGCATCCGCTCTTTCTGCTATGCGTCCGCTTCTCAGTTATCACCGGTAACCCCTTCGGAGCTGTCATCCACTTCCATCCGCTTTCATCCGCTAGGCTTCCTATGAACATGCGTTTAACATCCCCGCTATATACTACCCACGTCCGTTCTTTTCCGTTCTGTTTTCGCAAATTTTTGCCAATTTTGTCCATTTCTGGAGCGGATGAAAATGGATAGAGCCACCCCCGAAATTTTGCTCGTCTGCTGTGTCCTTTTTGCATATGTTTTGTGTCCATCGGCCAGTGGGACTGGGCCTTAAGTCTCAGAACAACATAGTGATCATGGTGGTCAGTGATTGATTCTCCAGGGTGCTAAAAGTCATCCCCCTGCCTGGGCTTCCCACAGCACTCAAAACCGCTGAACTCCTCTTCTCGTCTGTCTTTAGATACTATGGCATCGCGGAGGATATAGCTGGTGACAGAGATCCTCAGTCCACATCATGGGTCCGGGCCAACTTCATGAACAAATGGGGGGTTTCAGTGAGTCTGACCTCAGGATACCATCCACAATCAAATGGACAATTAGAGCAGGCTAACTAGGAGATTGGGTCCTTTGTATGAGTATTTTGTTTGGCGAACCCACAGGACTGGTCCCAGTTGCTCCCCTGGGCAGAATACACCCAGAATTCAATTAAGCACTCAACCACCCAGCTCGGCGGCACGGTGGTGTAGTGGTTAGCGCTGTCGCCTCACAGCAAGAAGGTCCTGGATTCAAGCCCCAGGGCCGGCGAGGGCCTTTCTGTGTGGAGTTTGCATGTTCTCCCCGTGTCCGCGTGGGTTTCCTCCGGGTGCTTCGGTTTCCCCCACAGTCCAAAGACATGCAGGTTAGGTTAACTGGTGACTCTAAATTGACCGTAGGTGTGAATGTGAGTGTGAATGGTTGTCTGTGTCTATGTGTCAGCCCTGCGATGACCTGGCAACTTGTCCAGGGTGTACCCCGCCTTTCGCCCGTAGTCAGCTGGGATAGGCTCCAGCTTGCCTGCGACCCTGTAGAAGGATAAAGCGGCTAGAGATAATGAGATGAGATGAACCACCCAGCTCATGCCATTCCAGTGCGTTCTTGGATATCAGCCTCCTCTGTTCCCATGGTACGATTCCTTGACCTAAATCCCAGCCATTGACTCAGGAGGAGTGAGCAGGTATGGGAGGGAGTCCACCAACACCTGGAAGAGGTAGCCAGTCAATAGAAGCGCTACGCAGACAAGCATAGGGGAGTATACTCTCCTGGCGACCATGTGTGGGTGTCCATCTGCCCCAGACCAGCACATGCCATAAGCTCCAAGCCCGCTACATAGGCCCCTTTAAGATACAGAACAGAATAAATGAAGTTTCATACAAATTGGAACTTCTGCCACATTGCCCCGACATTCCACATATCATGCCTCAAACCAGCCATTCAAGGCCCATTAGCCACCAGCTCACCCATCAGTATTCCTCTACCTCAAGACTTGGAAGAAGAGCCCATCTATCAAGTCTGGAAAATCATCAATTCCTGTTGCAGACAAAGTGGGCTGGAATACCTAGTAGACTGGGAGTGGTACGGCCCAGAGGAGCAAAGTTGGGTGCCAGCCAAGGACATCTTGGACCCTCTCTTAACCCAGGAGTTCCACAGCCAACATCCTGACAAACCAGCTCCCAGAAAGAGAGGTCACTCTAGGAAGGAAGTTGCTCCCAGAGTGAGTGCCTTGGGGTGGGTGGGGTCTGCCAGTAATAGCGGCAAATGCACAGATTTAGAGTGGCCTCCAAACATGGCCATGATGTGCTACAACTCCCAAGTGCCACAGTGCCCCTCCTCCCTGGAATACTAGCTGCACCTGTTTCCTGTTTCATAATCACCCACTCACCCATAGAAGTCTCAGGCAAACAAACTGACAATCTGGTGGCACACAGTGAAAAGTAAACAACTTTCCATTTAGAGGAGTTTTTTAGGTCATATTACTCTTTAATAAACATTTTTCAACACCACGAGTCAAACTAGAATCTGTTGTGTGGAACTGACCACTGAATTACTTCCAGATGATCACAGCCAATTACTGTACATACTGCACCTTACTCTGATTACAGCTTCTGTTAATATAAACACATAGGGAAATAAATGTCAAGTCTACAGAATAACAAACAATATCAACTTGCATTTCTTTCTTTCTTTGGGTTAACTTCAGAAAATCACATGTTTGCAAGTGAAAACACACTGAACTTATTCAGCTGTCTCATATATTTATTTCCTTAAGATTACAATGAACTGTTTCCTCTGGCTTCGCCCTGCCCGGGCAAGTTCACCATCTTTCGGGTACCATCGCGTGCGCTCTGGCTCCACCTCACCGATGGTGCGGCCGTCTGTGAGATTGTTAAATCTAATTCTATCCATTTTCTATTCATTCCAAGATTGAAATGGTTATGTTGTTCTGTTCTACTCATTTTAAACATTTATTGTATTTCTAGAAATTAACCAAAGGCTGAATAATATTATGCAAGATATATAATAATCTATTTTTATGTTAACATTATTTAATAATTTATGATAAAGAATTATGAGATCAATTTGCTCATAAACCAGAGATTTTCACTTGCTCATATGTCATTTCTTGCAGTGGATGTCCAGTAGACATATGTACAGTACACACACACTCATCATGGGATTAACAGACTTAAGAATTAAGATACTTTAATGAGTAAAGAAAGGTCTAAAGCTGACGTGAAAGACCATTGGAGAAGGACAGGTTCCTGTATGTCTGCTCACCTGAGCTGCTGGAGCAGACGTCTCCTGGGAGCAGATCCACAAGCAGCTTTGAATAAAGATTCACTCAAATAGCTCAGGCCACCTGGGAGATGGAGCGAGCGAGTGAAGTATGGAGAAGGAAAGAGAAGTGAGGGAGAAGCTAATGACAGAAAGGGGGAAGATGGCTGCTGGGAGTCGAGGTGTGCCTGGAGAGGAATGGCAGGGGAAAAGAGTGAGGGCAGAGCTAACAGAATTAGACCAGTGGAGACGGAGCCGCATTAGAACACAAATCCTCCAGATGGCTGTGATGCCTTATTCATGCAAATGGAGCAGATTTATGGCTGTGGCATCATGTTTAATGTTTTCTTTCCGCTTTTACACAGGAGTTTAGTAGCCACATGTATCCATTTCATATTTAAATGTCGATAACACTATGGTAAAACTGAGATATATTCTTTATTTCAGTTCTAATCAAACACAGGCTGTGCTCCAAATGACAGAATGAGGTGAAATTCATTATTTACACACAGGTATTTTATCAGGCACTCGGTTGATATCCGGAATGTGTTGAGCTCCACGTGTTTACATTTCTGTACAAGTGTTTAAAGTTAAAAGACATGAGTGAGGTTACAGCCCATCAACTGCTGGAAATGAAATGAAATAAAATAAAAAAAGCAAGGCAAGGCAAGGCAAGTTTATTTATATAGCGCATTTCATACACAGTGGCAGTTCAATGTGCTTTACAGAGGTAAAAGCAAAACAGTAAACAATAGAAAATAAAATTACATAAAATAAATGGGGAAAAAGAGAGACAAAAAATAATAAGAATTAAACAATAGTAGAAATAAAATAATAAAATGAAGTAAAAGTTCAGTAAAAACAGCAGAATAAAATAGAATAAAAGTTAAGTAAAGTTTAAAACATGCAGAGACTGTAAAAGTTAAGTAAAGTTTAAAACATGTAAAGATGATATTTATCAGTTAGCAGAAAGCATCTGAAAACAGCTTGGTCTTTAATCTAGATTTAAAGCTGCCAACAGCAGGAGCATTTTTGATGTCCTCTGGGAGTTGGTTCCATAGCTGTACTGCATAGTAGCTAAAAGCTGCTTCACCACACTTTGTTTTAACAACAAGTTTTACCAGTAAATTTTGCTGCTGTGATCTGGTAGATCTGATTGGGTTAGGCCGCTGCAACATATCAGAGAGGTAATTGGGCCCTGTACCATTTAGAGATTTGTACACCAGCAGCAATGCTTTAAAGTCAGTTCTGTAGCTTACTGGAAGCCAGTGAAGGGACCTTAGAATTGGAGTAATGTGCTCTCTTCTTTTTGTTCGTGTGAGAACCCTAGCCGCTGCATTTTGAACCAGCTGAAGTCGTTTGATGGCCTTTTTTGGCAGGCCTGTGAAAAGGCCATTGCAGTAATCAACCCTACTAGAGATGAAGGCATGTTTAAGTTTTTCCAGATCATTTTTTGACACAAGTCCTCTTAGTTTGGAAATGTTTTTTAGGTGATAAAATGCCGATTTAGTGATTGCTTTCATGTGACTGTCAAAGTTTAGCTCGCTGTCAATGAAAACACCAAGATTTTTAACCATATATTTTGTTTTAATCCCCTTTGTGTCAAGAATAGTGGTAATCCTGAGTCTTTCATCTTTTTTCCCAAATAGAATTACTTCTGTTTTATCTGTGTTCAGCTGAAGAAAATTTTGTGACATCCAGTTGTTGATTTGGTCAATACACTGGTAGAGACATTCAAGGGGGGCATAATCATTAGGTGATAGAGCAAAATAAATTTGGGTGTCATCTGCATAGCAGTGATACAAAATTGAGTTGTTCTTGATAATTTGTCCAAGTGGGAGCATATAAAGGTTGAATAGTAATGGTCCAAGGATTGACCCCTGGGGGACACCACAGGTTAAGGACATTGATGTTGAGGTACAATTTCCCATGGTAACAAAGAAGCTTCTATCTTTTAAGTATGATTTTAACCAATTGATAACTTTACCAGTCAACCCAACCAAGTGTTCAAGTCGATATAGCAGTATGTTGTGATCAACAGTATCAAAAGCTGCACTGAGGTCCAGTAACACCAGGACCGATGTTTTGCCTGCATCAGTATTAAGACGTATGTCATTTATAACTTTAATCAGCGCTGTTTCAGTGCTATGATTGGCACGAAACCCTGACTGAAAGTTATCAAAACAGCTGTTTGATATCAAGAAGGCAGTTAATTGATTGAAGACAAATTTTTCAAGGATTTTCCCGATGAATGGTAGATTTGATATTGGCCTGTAGTTGTTTAATACTGAAGCATCCAGATTATTCTTTTTAAGTAGGGGTTTTACAATGGCTTTTTTCAGGGACACAGGAACAATGCCAGTCTCTAGGGATGTATTTATGATCTGAAGCACATCTGTAATTATGAGGTGAAGAACAGACTTAAAAAAGTTGGTGGGCAGAATGTGCAATTCAGATGTTGAGGAACTGAGATTTTGTACAGTTTTTTCAAGAGTCTCGTAATCAATCAAACAAAATTCTGACATTGTGTTGAAATTGTCTGTCTGTGTCACTGGTGAGTGCAGCTTTTCAGTTATTTGCAACTGAGATATATTATGAGCAATATTCTGCCGTATTTTATCAATTTTACCTTTGAAGAAGGATGCAAACTCATTGCATTTATTAACTGAGAGAAGTTCAGGTGCTAATTGTGGTGGGGGATTAGTTAGCTTCTCTACTGTTGAAAATAGCACACGGGCATTGTTAATATTCCTGTTGATGATGTTGGAGAAGAAAAACTGTCTTGCTTTACCAATTTCATAATTATATTTACAAAGCATCTCTTTATGGATTTGATAATGGATGTGAAGTTTAGATTTGCGCCATTTTCTTTCAGTCTTCCTACATTCTCTCTTTAGCAATTTAACAACTGGGTATTGCTTCCATGGTGCTTTCTGCTTGTCATTGACTCTTTTAATTTTGAATGGAGCAATATCATCCATAATTTGGGTCATATTTAAATTAAAAATTTCCAGTAAGTCATGTACAGAGTCTGACATTTTGGTTGAGATCTGAGAGAGAGCTTGCTCAAAGAGAACACGTGTTGTCATTTATGACTCTCCTACCCATAGTCGTTGAGCTGTTCTGAATGTGAGGGGACATAGAAACATCAGAGAAAACACAGAAATGATCAGATAAGGCCAGGTCAACAACAGTAGTAGAAACAGTAAGACCCTTTGTGATAACGAGGTCAAGGGTATGACCATGAGAGTGGGTCGGCCCCTGTACATGTTGTACTAGGTTGAAGTTGTCAATAAGTGCAAGTAGTTCTCTGGCATAAGTGTTTTCAGGATTATCTACATGCAAGTTAAAATCCCCAGATATAATAAGACAGTCAAACTCTAAGCAAATGACTGACAACAGTTCACCAAACTCTTCCAGAAAAACTTTGGCTGAATATCTCGGAGGCCTATAAATAGTTAATAACAATATGTTAGGAGAGCATGTAACAAGTGCACATAAGTGTTCAAAGGATGTAAAATCACCAAGTGAGGACTGTTTACATTGAAAAGAGGCTTTGAATATATTTGCGATCCCTCCACCCTTCCCCTGTCGGGTAGCACTCATGAAATTAAAATTTTGGGGAGCTGATTCAATAAGGGTGGTAGCACTCTTTGCTTGATCCAGCCATTTTTCAGTTAGAAGCAAAAAATCAAGATTGTGTTTGCAAATAAAATCATTAATTAAAAATGACTTGTTTGAAAGTGATCTGACATTCAGAAGAGCAAGCTTTACAGAAGGTCTAGAAGTAATATCCACTTGGGCACTCTGATGTTGTTTTGAAACAGGAAGGAGACTAGACTGGTTTATCCCCTGGGTTAAATATGCTCTATGTTTTCTATTTCTTATCAACACAGGAATAGAGGATGGCATAGGCATACTGGGTCCCAGCTTGTTTTCAAAACTACACCCAATGCAGGGCGGCACAGTGGTGTAGTGTTTAGCGCTGTCGCCTCACAGCAAGAAGGTCCGGGTTCGAGCCCCGTGGCCGGCAAGGGCCTTTCTGTGTGGAGTTTGCATGTTCTCCCCGTGTCCACGTGAGTTTCCTCCGGGTGCTCCGGTTTCCCCCACAGTCCAAAGACATGCAGGTTAGGTTAACTGATGACTCTAAATTGACCATAGGTGTGAATGTGAGTGTGAATGGTTGTCTGTGTCCGTGTGTCAGCCCTGTGATGACCTGGCAACTTGTCCAGGGTGTACCCCGCCTTTTGCCCGTAGTCAGCTGGGATAGGCTCCAGATTGCCTGCGACCCTGTAGAACAGGATAAAGCGGCTAGAGATAATGAGATGAGATGAGACCTAATGCAGGGACCCACAGCACATCATACAAGACTCTCTGTATGTTCCATGAGGTTGGGAGGGGGAAGGATTGGAGATGTCATGTATTTTTTAGATGGTGAAAAAGATTGGTAGCCAGCTGAAAGTCCTGGGCGAACGCAATTCAGTCTGTTGGTTGATTTTTGATGAACTGGGTACACTGCTTGTCGTGAACGATTTGGGCTGGAAAAAGAGAGTGCAGCCATTGGCAGCAATCTCTGCATACTTTTAGGGAAATCCATGCAGGGGGGAGACGGAGATGGTACAACAAAGTCAGAAGAGTGAGACTGAGATTGGGACTTTGGTGAGGTCTTTGTGAGTATCTCCATGACTGTCTCTGTGATACTTGCATGGGGTCGAGATGTGGATGATGCAACCTTGGCATGATTGTCTTTGGTCAGGTCCTCAATCTGGATGGGCGAAGCAGATATCTGTGGCTGCCCATTGTTAACAACATGCTCACATTCTCCACGTGATTGTTGATGTCCTTGGCAGTCTGCCCCAGATGGTTCTTGGCAGTCTGCCCCAGATGGCTGTGTCCCCTTGTTGAAGCATCTATGCTGTGCTCGCATGGGTAGTTGTTTTGACTTTGCAGAGGTATTGTTGATATTTGTAACTGGGTCAGTCTGTGAGCACTTATCAGCAGTTCTGCTCAATGTTGGCTGAGAAAAGAATGCATGCTGGAGAGAGAGGCTGTAGTGATCAGCTAAAACTTTGGTCCCAATCTGGCTGAGTTCAGTGCTATTTGGCTTGAAGAATTCTCTGCGATTCCAGAAAAGGTTAAAATTGTCTATGAAGTTCATACCAAATAAAAAACAAGTTTTTCCAAGCCAGGTGTTAAGACTGAAGAGTCTAGTAAATGCAAAGCTTCCCCTTGCAGGGAGTGGGCCACTGATAAAAGATTGTATTCTAGTCTTATAGAGATCAGAAAAAAGTTTTCTGAAATCATCTTGGACAAACAGCTGTTCTCTGAAAACATCATTTGCTCCCACATGCACAACAATACGTTTGATAGTTTTATGCTTGGACATGAGTTTCAAAATGCTGTCTTTGGTGTCAGAGATGGATGCATTTGGAAGGCAGCAAATAATCATCCCATGTCCTTTTAAATGTCTTACAGTGGAATCACCAAGAACAAGGGTTGTGGGATCAGGTGGTGTTACGAGCTGCTTTTTGCCTCTTCCCACAGCTCTTCGGTTGTGGTGCGATCTCTTTCTATGATGTGCTTGTCCGCCTGAAAATTCCGCTTCCACATCCCTGAGGCATTCAAATTTGTTCTGAAGCCTTATGGTCTGTGGATTCTCCATAGGATTGTAAATCCTATTGTAGTTTGTAGACCTGGCTCTATTTCTAATAGCATGGTTGTGGAGCATGGGTTGCATAGCATCAGAACGAACTGGTGTTGAGGTAATTACTCTTCTGTTTTTATTTTTGGGCCTGTCACCCGTCGTGTGCCAGTTTTCTGCCCTGTTAGATCGATGTATTCATCCACTCGATCTGCAATGCCTGTCGGGGTGCAATCTCTGCATTCTCAGCCACTGTTTCTGTACTCCTTTCGTGAGATATCACTCTTAGTTTGTCCGTCTTTGGCAGGGCATCAGTCTTTGATTCCAGGATAGAAATCCTCTGTTCTAGTTCTGTGCATTTTCTGCAGGATCTCCTGGATTTTTTGCCCCCTGGCATTTTGTTTTAAAATCTAACTTATCTTGTAAAGGTGAAAATAAAATGAAGAAATAGTGGAAATTAAGTGAGAAAGTAAAGTAAAATAAAGATCAAGCAGGAGCAAAGCAGGAGCAAAGCAAAGAAGCGTCCTACTCACTTGAGTAGGCAGAGCAAAAAAGCAAAATTATCTGCCAATAGAACATGGCTCTTTTACAGAGAACCTGAATGAAACTTTGCAGTCAATCAATCAATCGAACAACCAACCAAACAGAACATTTAAAAAACAAATAAATAAACAAATAATGCATAAACAAAGCAAAACAACCAAGCAGTCAACCAACCAACCAACCAACCAACCAAACAAGTAAATTAAAATAAAATTAAACCAGACAAACAAACAAACAGACAGACAGACAGACAGATAGATAGATAGATAGATAGATAGATAGATAGATAGATAGTGGTGTGCACACGATGTAAGTTATGAGGGGAGAAAATCATGAAAACCATTAAATTTTCACATGTGCAACATTTGGTTTCTTGCACTCTTACATTAGGAAATACTAGGCAAATTTGACAGTAACAGAACTATTTCCACTGTTGCGGAGTTTTTGTGAGTTTTTTTGTGAATATTAAGTTCCTGGTCTTAAGGTTTAATCAGAAAGCCAAGGAGAGAGTAGACTTGATGAAGGCCATTAAATCAGAAAGCTCTTCAGAATCACATTGGAAATGGCCCAGGTGTCTTCTAATCTTTATCAAGTTTTATCCTGGCCTGTCCTCTCTTTAAGTCTGCTCAGTTCAACAAATTTCATGTAGGTAAACATGAACACTGCCACAGGTCACTTCATGAAAGTTTTTATGTTTTCAGGGCCACCGGTGCCTCCTCCCTCGGTACGCATCCGTGAGACAGCAGTGCACATCACTCAGTCCACCATTTTCTTCAAGTTTAACTGCAGCTGGTTCAGCGACATCAACGGGGCCATTCGCTACTTTGCTATCATTGTAGCCGAGACTGATGGTATGCCTACTCTGAGACCCGATACTTTATTTACTTAATGTGTGAACATGATATCATTTTGGATTTAAATCACATTAATGAAACTGGGTGAAATATGCATGTTACAGATTACATAAT
Organism: Neoarius graeffei; assembly: GCF_027579695.1. Taxonomy (NCBI): domain Eukaryota; kingdom Metazoa; phylum Chordata; class Actinopteri; order Siluriformes; family Ariidae; genus Neoarius; species Neoarius graeffei. Next base: position 18,926,329 of record NC_083589.1, on the reverse strand, counting down.
TGTGACCTGAGGTTGTTGTAGTTGCTGTCACACCAAACATCATACAGTCTCTGAGGCCCTCTCATGGCTGGCTGCAGGACAGTTTTTAACCCCATCCATTCCCATATTGAATGGTGCCCAGAGCAGATTTCTAGTTGAAGTCATACTTGCCAATTTTTCAAAATTCTCATGGGGGAGAAAAGTGCGTGCACAACCTTTTCAATTGGATGAAGGTATGATGCGCAGTTGAAACGATAAAAACAGTGGGTCCCAATTAATTGCAAACCATTTGAAATTTATACAATTAAAGAGTTTTTGAATTGTCGATATTGTTCAATCAATTACTATAGGTCATGGGATTCATGTATCAGGCATGAGATAGCTCAAAGTGAAAAATCTGAAATAATACTCTTATCTTGAATTTTAATATAATAACAATGAAGGGGAAGTCTGCTTAAATCAGATTTTTAGCTGAAAAATCTCATGCCTGAATATTGTATACATACAGAGACCCACTGAAAATAACACAAGTGATGCTTTAGAAGAATGTTTATAATTTCACTTGTAAACTTTCACTTAAAACTTTCAAACATAAATTCAAAATAGCACTAAGACACTACCACACACTTCAAATACACTCATCAAACAAATTCAGTCATGCAAAATTTTACTAAACACTTTAGAAGTTGTACAGTTTGTTTCTGAAATGGTATCATTTTTGGCATAATTTTTTCCACCATGGCTGATGCTAAAATTTCTGTGACACAACTGTAAAAAGAAATTCTCAAGAGTTAATCCCGGTAATCATGAAGTACTTCGAGAGACTAGTTCTTCAGCACATCAAGGACCACCTCCCCCCAGACTTCGACCCCTGCCAGTTCGCATATCGTGTGAACAGATCCACAGAGGACACCATCGCCGTAGCTCTCCACTCTGCGCTGAACCACCTGGAGCAGCAGCAGAGCTACGTCTGCATACTCTTTGTGGATTACAGTTCAGCTTTTAACACAATAATCCCGGACATCCTTATCAGAAAACTGGACACTCTCGGCCTCCCCCCTCTCACATGTGCCTGGATAAAGGACTTTCCACCAACCGGCCCCAGACTGTGAGACTTGGCCCCCACTTCTCCTCCACCCGCATGTTGAGCACTGGCTCTCCACAGGGCTGTGTGCTAAGCCCCCTCCTGTACTGCCTCTACACCCACGACTGTAGTTCGACCCACAACAACAACCTCATCGTCAAGTTTGCTGACGATACCACAGTGGTCGGACTCATCTCAAAGGGAGACGAGGCAGCCTACAGAGAGGAGGTCCTGAAGTTGGCAGCCTGGTGTTCAGAGAATAACCTCGCTCTGAACACCAAGAAAACCAAAGAGCTCATCGTTGACTTCAGGAAGCACAGCACCGATCTAGCCCCCCTTTACATCAACAACGAGTATGTGGAGAGGGTCCACACCTTCCGGTTTCTCGGCATCCTCATCTCCGCCATCTCCTGGTCAGAGAACATTACAGCAGTCATTAAGAAGGCTCAGCAGCGGCTACACTTCCTGAGAATCCTCAGGAAGCACAACCTAGACTCCAACCTGCTGCTGACCTTCTACCGCTCCTCCATTGAGAGCCTACTGACATACTGTATCACAGTATGGTACGGCAGCTGCACTGCTGCAGACAGGGAGAGGCTCCAGAGAGTAGTAAAGGCAACACAGAAGATCATTGGCTGCCCTCTCCCCTCCCTGATGGACATTTACACCTCCTGCTGCCTTAGCAGAGCTAAGAACATTATCAAGGACAGCTCCCACCCTGGCTTTGATCTGTTTGACATGTTGCCCTCAGGGAGGCGCTACAGATGCATCAGGACAAAAACATCTCATCTCATCTCATTATCTCTAGCCGCTTTATCCTTCTACAGGGTCGCAGGCAAGCTGGAGCCTAACCCAGCTGACTACGGGCGAAAGGCGGGGTACACCCTGGACAAGTCGCCAGGTCATCACAGGGCTGACACATAGACACAGACAACCATTCACACTCACATTCACACCTACGGTCAATTTAGAGTCACCAGTTAACCTAACCTGCATGTCTTTGGACTGTGGGGGAAACCAGAGCACCCGGAGGAAACCCACGCGGACACGGGGAGAACATGCAAACTCTGCACAGAAAGGCCCTCGCCGGCCACGGGGCTCAAACCCGGACCTTCTTGCTGTGAGGCGACAGCGCTAACCACTACACCACCGTGCCGCCCCGGACAAAAACATATAGATTCAAAAACAGCTTCTTTCCAAAAGCCATAACCATCCTGAACTCAAATATGCTCTGACATTATAGTCTAACCCCCCTGTGCAATACTTCATAATGTGCAATACTTTATTTTATAATGTGACTCTCTTCATGCAATAATTTATAATGTGTAATACTTTATAATATGACTCTCTCTGTGCAATACTTTATAATGTGCAGTACCTCACTCCATAATGTGAAACACAACACATACGCCTCACCCCCCTTACCCCCTTACACCCTCACCTTTTTTTCTTTTCTTTTTTCTCTGCATGCTGTTTGCACTGTTATTGGAGTTGCTTTTAATCTCATTGTACATGGGTATAGTGACAATAAAGGCATTCTATTCTAAAATTTTAAATCTGTTAAGATATTGCCTTAAAGGCTTCAAGACCACACACTTGGAGTAAAAAGCACATTCCACTCATATATACAGTAAGTGGTTACTACTACTTGAAGAGGGAATTTAAGATTACATGGCAGAATTTAAGCTGGAATATAAAATTACATTTGTAAAAATGTACAAACCTCATATTGCCTATAAACTCAACCCGGATTCAAACACTTGTATGCCAATTCCCAGGGGTGGAGTCTGTGCTGCCAGAACATAGGCATCCTCTGCCCTCTTACCTGGACTACAAGCACAACAACTCTGTCCTGGCTTATCAGACCAGCTACTTTCGGAGCCTGTGTGGAGACGAGACAAATTCGGCCACCCCAGTGTTTGAGATCAACCTTGGAGCTGAGATGGACCGTCTGGGAGGAGCTTGTGAGCAAGACATGGAGCACAAACAGAAGGGGAACTATTTCTGTGATGGACCCTTAAAATCCAGAACAGCCTACAGGTAATGTGGATCTCAAATAAGGCATGAAGGATTAATCAGAGTAAGTGCCTTTAACATCAACACTGTTATATCTTATATAACAGTAAAAGTTGTTAATGCATTATATATTAATGTATAATGTAATTACACTGCAGTCATAGACCAAAGATTAAAATAATAACGTCTCATTAAGTCATTCAGGCGTACATTAAAACAGGTTCTTTAGAATGTTTTATTACGCAATACCTGCATGTGAATTCAAATTTATTTTAATGAAAAACAAATTATTATTATCTCATCTCATTATCTCTAGCCGCTTTATCCTTCTACAGGGTCGCAGGCAAGTTGGAGCCTATCCCAGCTGACTACGGGCGAAAGGCGGGGTACACCCTGGACAAGTCGCCAGGTCATCACAGGGCTGACACATAGACACAGACAACCATTCACACTCACATTCACACCTACGGTCAATTTAGAGTCACCAGTTAACCTAACCTGCATGTCTTTGGACTGTGGGGGAAACCGGAGCACCCGGAGGAAACCCACGCGGACACGGGGAGAACATGCAAACTCCACACAGCAAGGCCCTCGCCGGCCACGGGGCTCGAACCCAGGACCTTCTTGCTGTGAGGCGACAGCGCTAACCACTACACCACCGTGCCGCCCAATTATTATTATTATTATTATTATTATTATTATTAATCATCATCATCACAGGCTGGTTCACAAAAATCAAAGGAGTGAAAATGAGACAAAACGTTGCTGCTGAAAAATACTTGAAAAATACTGCTGAAAAATATTAGCTCTAAAATACTGAACAACAAGGGGAAGGTTTTGATATCCATCAACCTGATGCCTGAACTGAAATTACCATTTTTAACCTATTTTGTAAAAATGAAATGATGTTCTGATTAAAAATAAATAAATAAACAACAGCAACAACAAAAAACTTCCATTCTGCAGTATTCAGACTGTTTTTACTTGATTAGATGTACAACCCCAATTCCAAAAAAGTTGGGACAAAGTACAAATTGTAAATAAAAACGGAATGCAATGATGTGGAAGTTTCAAAATTCCATATTTTATTCAGAATAGAACATAGATGACATATCAAATGTTTAAACTGAGAAAATGTATCATTTAAAGAGAAAAATTAGGTGATTTTAAATTTCATGACAACAACACATCTCAAAAAAGTTGGGACAAGGCCATGTTTACCACTGTGAGACATCCCCTTTTCTCTTTACAACAGTCTGTAAACATCTGGGGACTGAGGAGACAAGTTGCTCAAGTTTAGGGATAGGAATGTTAACCCATTCTTGTCTAATGTAGGATTCTAGTTGCTCAACTGTCTTAGGTCTTTTTTGTCGTATCTTCCGTTTTATGATGCGCCAAATGTTTTCTATGGGTGAAAGATCTGGACTTCAGGCTGGCCAGTTCAGTACCCGGACCCTTCTTCTACGCAGCCATGATGCTGTAATTGATGCAGTATGTGGTTTGGCATTGTCATGTTGGAAAATGCAAGGTCTTCCCTGAAAGAGATGTCGTCTGGATGGGAGCATATGTTGCTCTAGAACCTGGATATACCTTTCAGCATTGATGGTGTCTTTCCAGATGTGTAAGCTGCCCATGTCACACGCACTAATGCAACCCCATACCATCAGAGATGCAGGCTTCTGAACTGAGCGCTGATAACAACTTGGGTCGTCCTTCTCCTCTTTAGTCCGAATGACACGGCGTCCCTGATTTCCATAAAGAACTTCAAATTTTGATTCATCTGACCACAGAACAGTTTTCCACTTTGCCACAGTCCATTTTAAATGAGCCTTGGCCCAGAGCAGACGTCTGTGCTTCTGGATCATGTTTAGATACGGCTTCTTCTTTGAACTATAGAGTTTTAGCTGGCAATGGCGGATGGCACGGTGAATTGTGTTCACAGATAATGTTCTCTGGAAATATTCCTGAGCCCATTTTGTGATTTCCAATACAGAAGCATGCCTGTATGTGATGCAGTGCCGTCTAAGGGCCCGAAGATCACGGGCACCCAGTATGGTTTTTCTCTGAATCTTTTGATGATATTATGCACTGTAGATGATGATATGTTCAAACTCTTTGCAATTTTGCACTGCCGAACTCCTTTCTGATATTGCTCCACTATTTGTCGGTGCAGAATTAGGGGGATTGGTGATCCTCTTCCCATCTTTACTTCTGAGAGCCGCTGCCACTCCAAGATGCTCTTTTTATACCCAGTCATGTTAATGACCTATTGCCAATTGACCTAATGAGTTGCAATTTGGTCCTCCAGCTGTTCCTTTTTTGTACCTTTAACTTTTCCAGCCTCTTATTGCCCCGTCCCAACTTTTTTGAGATGTGTTGCTGTCATGAAATTTCAAATGAGCCAATATTTGGCATGAAATTTCAAAATGTCTCACTTTCGACATTTGATATGTTGTCTATGTTCTATTGTGAATACAATATCAGTTTTTGAGATTTGTAAATTATTGCATTCCGTTTTTATTTACAATTTGTACTTTGTCCCAACTTTTTTGGAATCAGGGTTGTAGTAAGTTTAGTCAGAAATGCTTGCATCAGTCACCATCACTATGTCAGGATGAGCAACACTTAAAGAGGTACTTGAGACTTAAATGTTTTTTGAGCTGTAAACTAAATTATTTGACCGTACTGTAATGAAGCCCTGCGATGACCTGGCAACTTGTCCAGGGTGTACCCTGCCTCTCACCCATAGTCAGCTGGGATAGGTTCCAGCTTGCCTGCAACCCTGTAGAACAGGATAAGCGGCTACAGATAATGGATGGATGGATGGATGGATGGATGGATGGATGGGTGAATGTACTGTAATGAAACATTAGTGCTGGTGGTAACATTGACAAAATTACCATTTTATAAAAATCGCCATTTTATGAGTTGAAAATGGCTCAAAACACCATCTAGTGGTTAAACTTATCCTGAACCTTGCAAAGCCGATGCTGACGTAGAGTCAACTGTTTGGTTGTTCTCCATGTCATGAATTTTTTTATTTAAAAATAATGTTAATCCCCTCTAATCAGAGGTGGGCAGCCCACCTACCTCAGCCCCTCCCTACCCCACCTCACCCCAACTCCATTCCCTGTTTTTTTTTAAGCATTTTTCAAAATTATGTAGTGGATAGAGTTAGGCTCAGAGCTGGGGGTGAAGTTACACTTTAATGAAGTACTAAAATCTAGATAATGGTGTAGAGTGATTTTAAGGTTACCAAAATGGTAAATATTCTCAAAACAGCCACAATAATAGGGTAGAAAAGTATGTCGAGTATGTATAGCATATTTGACAATAAAGTTGACTTGACTTGACTTGAAAAGGTTAAGAGTGCTAAGGAAGAGCTCTATGTTTTGTTCCAGGCTGAGTGTTCGAGCCTTCACTCAGCTCTATGATGAAGAGAACAGGGAAATAACTCATCCTTTGTTCAGCGACACCTACCTCTCACTCCCACTCTGGACACAAGCAGGTGAGACATGAATACGCTTCACTACTTCCTGTAGTCATGTCCATGCTGTAGAACTAACAGCAATGTTCTCGTTCTTCCAATCAGAGCCGCTGGGAGGTGTTGTTGAGGGAATCAGCGCTGGTTTGTTTCTCATTGGGACGATGGTCACTGTAACTGCCTTACTGATCTACAGGCAGAGGGTCCGCAAAGTGTGAGTGTGTGCCCCCCCAAACAAACACACACATATCCATTTCCTGTTTAAAGGCATGCTATTAACATTGGTTAATTAGGGGACTAGGATTAATGTCAAAGCTACGCATCTGGAACACACAAATAATGAAATGACGAGGTGGACAAGAGATTCAGCTCCTGCTCACTCATTTAATCTGCCTAATAGGTTGATGTTATTGTCCTAACATGACCATTATTCTCCAAGTAAACACTGAGCAGGCTTTCCACTGTGCTGACATACAGTTCAGTTCAAAAGTTTGTATCCCCTTGACTTTTGAATAAAGAAAATTACACATACATTTTACAGATTATCTACAGAAGTCTGTAGTGTTTTCCATCACAGCATTACAGCAGTTCAGTCAGCAGTTATGTTTAATAGCAAGCACAGAAGTTTGCATCCCTACTGGTGTGCTCTAGTTTATTAATTTATGATATGAATATGAATCATTCATGTGTCTAATGCTTCTGTGAAAGCATGTTTACTTCTCAAATTGAAACTGGCAACCCTCACAACAAACTTCTACAAGGTGTTTTTTAAAGGGGTCAGCTCAATCTTCCCCGAATCCTCTGTACTAAGTAGCGAGTCGCCATTTTTTATGCAAGCAATATGCCAAAAACAATCTGGAGACATCCTAGGCCATAGATTTTAAATTGTAAGCTCAAAGTATCTTTTTCAAAGTATCTATATTTTAATCTTTCAACTGATCCATTCCGTTTTTGTTTGGTTATTCCACTGTAACGATGATGCCATCTCGCATGCAGCCACGAAGGAAAGAACAAATAAGGCATATTTTGTTCAAAGCTTCCATGTAGACAAGGAAAATGTTCAAGATGTGTTTCGAAGGGATCAGAGGTTTTGCTGCACAGAGAGATAACAGGTAGTGTCATGTGTTTTCAAAACAAAAACAATTGGATTGGATTCTGGGAAGGGTGAGTCAGCCCCTTTAAGGCTCAAAGTAAAAACCTTTTTTTGTTTTGTCCATCTGACAACCTCCAAGTTTTCTGAAACAACAACAACAACAACAAGGAATACTTGATTTTTTGTCTCTGTATTCATATTTTGTTTTGAAGATGTGTTCAATCTGAATGTATTTGTATTCGTTTACACCATTATGTATACAGTATCTTAACTTTTTGCTCATTTTGTTAATACCTGCTCATTTGTACATCTCTCTCTCTCTCTCTCTCTCTCTCTCTCTGTCTGTAGAGCGGTGCAGGAAAGCCCTCTGGTGAGGATGAGTATGTGGAAGGAGGTGCCCACTTCAGGGATGTATATGGGGGTCAGGAGGTATGCGATGTTTATTTCCAGTTTTATGAAACTAATACCTTATATAATGTTAATGAGTAGCTATAAACAGTCAGAGTATTTGTCACGGCTTCCCTAGTACAGTGGGTACTGAAAGGATCAAGGTCACTTTCGTTTTTATTTTTAACTGTTAATTAACACAAAACACACTTTTCAGCAGTTTCGAAATAAACTTCGGTGTGCCTCTGTATAGATGTGATTTCAGCCAGGGGAAGAGATCCTCACTCTCTGCTCCTCTCCCCTTTTATCTGCTCCTTCTCACTGCACACAAACACACACACAGGCAGCACATTAATTTACAACAGGTGTTTCCACTTTGCCACTCACCTTCCTTGGCCTTGCTCTCCATTCACAAACCGGTGCTTGACCACGCCCCGCTGCCACATACCCCCACTGCTCAACTCAGGCCGGGGAGCCATCCGGCCTGCAGCTGACTCCACCCCCCCCATCCCCACTGGAAGAGGTAGTCCGCTACCACCATCCCGGGGCTCCCTCATGCCTGTGTTACCTTCTGGCTCTCACCTTTTAATTATGCTGTCATAGTTAGTTGCCAGAGTCCCTGCTTGTACTCAGTGCAATATGTATATTGTTCCTACTTATTCAGGTGACATTGGGCATACCTAACAACCTGTGTTTTCTCTCTTCCCCCCCAAATCTGTCCCTCTGAGTTACATGTCGGTCCTGGGATCGAGATGCTGGCCTCTTCTGCTCCTTGGACCTGCCTGGTCCATCCTGGTGCCCTGTGTCTGGTTGGAGTCTCATCGCATCGCTCCTGTGGAGGGCGGCCCCATGTGGACAGTTGGGGGTCGCACCTGGAGGATGCTCTGGACTCTTGCAGTGGTGTTTTTGTGGCTGGGGACTGCAGTTGACTTGCTGACTTTAGGACTGCAGTTTACTTGCTGACTTTGGGACTGCGGTTGTTGTGAACAGTTTTGCACTCAGGCTTCCATTGGTGGGGGGTTTATAGCATCAACGAAGCTGGCTTTGTTAGGACTGTTAATGTTATAGTCATGTTGTCTGTTGTTGCCCGGTTGGGGATGGGTTCCCTTTTGAGTCTGGTTCCTCTCGAGGTTTCTTCCTCGTGTCGTCTGAGGGAGTTTTTCCTTGCCACCGTTGCCACAGGCGTGCTTGTTGGGGATAGATTGGGGATAAAATTAGCTCATATTTTAAGTCGTTCAAATTCTGTAAAGCTGCTTTGCAACAATGTTTATTGTTAAAAGCACTATACAAATAAACTTGACTTGACTTGACCATCTGTGCCCCAAGCCTGTAGACCACTTTGAACTTAAAAGGCTGCACAGCCAGATACCAGTGGATGATCCGGGTGTTGACATCCTTCATGCAGTGGAGCCACTGGAGCAGGGCCTGATCCGATCAGAGGGTGAAAGGGCATCCCAGCAGGTAATAACGGAGGGTGAGGACCACCCACTTGATGGCCAATCACTTTTTTTCGATGGCGCTGTACTTTATCTCCTGCATTGAGAGCTTGTGGCTGATGTACAGCACAGGGTGCTCCTCCCCCTCCACCATTTGGGACAAAATGGCTCCCAGCCCTCTGTCCGATGTGTCAGTCTGCAACACAAAAGGGAGAGAAAAGTCAGGGGAGTATAAAAGTGGCCCCCACACACAATACAGCTTTTACCTGATTAAAGGCCTGTTGGCATTGCTCCATCCACTGAAACGGATCTGGTACTCTCTTTTTAGTGAGGTCAGTCAGTGGGCTGGTGATGTCTGAAAAATTAGGCATGGACCACCTATAATAGCTCACCAGCTCTGGGAACTGCCTCACCCCCTTTTTGGTCTTAGGCTTTGGGTAGGCTGCAATTGCAGTCTTATCAATTTGGGGACGCACCTACCCATGACCCAAGTGGAAGCCCAGATACTGTATTTCCACCTGCCCAATTGCACACTTCTTTGGGTTTGCTGTGAGCCCAGCACACCTCAGCGACCTCAGAACTGCCCTGAGATGTTGTAGATGCCACTCCCAATCATTATTAAAAATGATAATAGTAGGCTGCCGCATATGCATTGTGGAGATGGAGATTTCAGTCCATGAGATGCTGAAACATCGCAGGGGCCCCAAACAACCCAAAAGGAAGGGTGACAAATTGGTGTAAACCAAGCAGAGTGGAAAGGGCTGTTTTTTCCTGGGATAATGGAGTCAAGGGAATCTGCGAATATCCCTTTGTTAAATCCAATGTTGAGTAAAAGCAAGCCGTGCCTAACCAATCTAGCAGTTCATCAATGTGAGGCATCGGATATGCATCAAATTTAGACACCACGTTGACTTTTCTATAGTGTACCCAGAACTGGACCGACTCGTCAGCTGCTCCAGTCACTATATGACTCCTCAATTACCCCCATCTTCAGCATAGCCTGGATTTCATCCCAAACCACATTTTTCTTGTGTTCGGGGAGCCGATACAGGTGGCTGCGCATCACCACCTCCGGGGGAGTCTCAATGTGGTGCTCTATGAGATCCATGTAACCAGGGAGGGGCAAGAACACATCAGAGAACTCCTTCTGCAACCTAGCGACCTGTGCTCTCTGGGACGGTGAGAGGTGGCACAGGGGACTGGGGTGAATTGGGCCGCACTTTTCAGACTTACCTCCAGTCCCAGCTTCACCCTCTCTGGAACTACCATCGACAGAGCCCCAGGAACCTCCTCTGTCCATGATTTTAGGAGATTGAGGTGGTAAATTTGACGTGTCACCCCTATCCAGACCCTTGACCTCATAATCAACCTCCCCAATTTGCCGTGTGACCTCAAAGGGTCTTTGCCACTTGACGAGCAGTTTTGAACTTGAAGTGGGCCATAAAATGAGGACTTTATGTCCTGGTGCAAATTCCCTTAGCCGTGCCCCTCTGTTGTACAGGCGAGATTGACGTTCTTGGGCCTGGAACAAATCCTCCTGGGTTATATGACTCAGTGCATGGAGTTTTGCCCTCAGGTCAAGAATGTACTGAATTTCGTTTTTGCTTGGAGAAGGCCCTTCCTCCCAATTTTCTCTAATGATGTCTAGGACACCGCGGGGCTTGCGCCCATGCAGCAATTCAAATGGGGAAAACCCGGTGGAGGGTTGTGGGACCTTGCACACTGCAAACAACAGAGGGTCGAGCCATCTGTCCCAATTCTTAGCGTCCCTGTGAACGTACTTACGAATCATATTTTTAAGTGTTTGGTTAAATCATTCGACCAGCCCGTCCATTTGCAGATGATAAACACTAGTACGAATTGAGTTAATCCCCAATAATTCGTGCAGTGTGCATGACATGAAAGTAGTGCCTTGATCAGTCAGGATTTCTTTCAGAATCCCAACTCGGGAGATAATGTGGAAGAGCGCCTCCACAACACTACGTGCGGAGATATTGCGGAGAGGCACTGCTTCTGGGTATCATGTTACATATGACTAACACAAAGCAATATCTGCATGCAGATCGATCTAATGGCCTGATGAGATCCATGCTAATTCTTTCGAAGGGGATCTCGATCAATGGGAGGGGGGTGCAATGGCACTTTTGGTGTAGCCGCTGGATTCACCAGCTGGCATTCGCAACAAGCCGCACACCATCTGCAGACATCAGCGCAAATCCCTGACCAACAGAAATGGGCCATGAGACAATTCAGTGTTTTATCCTGCCCCAAATGCCCAGCCATAGGATTATGATGAGCCACATGGAATAAAAGCTCCCTACAGCTCTTTGGGACCAATAACTGTCATCTTTTCTTTCGTTTGAGTGTGCTGCATCACTCAATACAACCTATCCTTAAAAATAGAAAACTACAGGAAGGACAGCACAATGTTAGGCTGGAGGATTTGGCCATCAGTTACTTTCACTTGGTCAAAAGCATGTCTCAGAGACTTGCCACTTGCCTGCTCAAATGGGAAATCCCCTAAGGCAGGGGTGTCAAACCTGATCCATAAAGGGCCGTGTGGCTGCAGGTTTTCATTCCAGCCATGCAGCAGCACCCTGATTTGGCTTATTCAATCAACTGACACACCCACCCTTTAATCAAGGGTGGGTGTGGCTGCAAGTATTTGACTGTGTGAAGACAGTTCAGTTGATTGAATGAGCCAAGTCAGGTGTGCTGCTGCATGGCTGGAATGAAAACCTGCAGCCACAAGGCCCTTTATGGATCAGGTTTGACACCCCTGCCCTAAGGGGTTCCCCAGAGAAAGAGGAGAGCTTTCCTCACTCTCTGTGCCATCATGATGCGTCACTTATGTGGATGTGCCCGAGGCTGCCTCCCTAGCCAACATTGCAGCAGGATTCCCCCGTGATGTGCTACTGCAGGACCCACCCACTACTATCTCTTTCATTAATGTATTAAACCCCAGCCAGTCAGTTCCCAGATCAGCAGATGGGCAAGGCTCAGACTAACCGTCACCTCTACATTACGCTTTTCTCCCCAGAATTGAATTGTGATGGGCATTAGCAGATATTTGTGTATATCACCGTGCACACACTTAACGTTCACCAAATCAGGCTTTGATGGCTGGAGGTCTGATTACAACCCGAATCCACCAATGCCTGATGTGTACCCCCTTGAACACTCACCGGTATGTGGTAAGTTCCAGCTCGATTGGGGGCAGCTTCTGGCATGCCAGGGACCTGGATTACTGCCCCCAACTCCATCACCTGGCACTGGTCCTGGAAGTGCCCAGGATCCCCGCAGTGCTAGCACACCAGCCCAGGCCTCACCTCTGCACTGCGGGGGAAGGAGCACTCACCTGCGAGGAAGGCACAGAAACACATGGGAAAGAGGGGAATGGGAACTACAGGCTCGGGGAGCTGGCTGCAGGGGAATTGGCCCCTGCTTCCGTGGTGTGGGGTGGGGGGAACAAGAGGAAGGGGGCACAGAATGAGAGCGAGAGAAAGAGAAGCTGGATGTCCACCTGCCAGAACCACTGCCAGAAGGTCCTCTGCCAGCTCAATGGCCCAATCCAGTGATGCCAGGTGGTGGCACTGGACCCATTCTGCTGTCCCCCTCGGCAGCTGAGCGATGAATTGCTCCAGCACCACTGCATTGATGATTCCCTTGACGTCGCTGTCATCCACTCTCAGCCACCACCAGCAGGTGTCCCGCAGCTGCTGGCCGTAGGCAAAGGGTCGGCCGACCTCCTCCAGCGTCAGGCCACAGAAGTGCTGCTGATGTTGCTCTGGGGGAGTGGCCGACTTGCGTACACCAAGTCGGCGTACACCAGCTGATTCTCCACAGGTAGTTACTGAGCTGCAAACTATGCTTCACCAATCAGGACCAGTAACAGGCGGGCCACTCTGTGCTCGTCCAGCCACCCCCATGCCTCCACAGACCACTTGAACAGATCCATAAATACCTCCGGGTCATTGTGCGGTTCCATTTTTGTGAGGATGACGTGTGGGAATCCTGCAGACTCTGGGGCTGGTGTACCTGCAGGGTTGATGAGATGCAGGAGTGCCTGGCAGTCGTCCTGCTGGGCCCGCAGCAGAGTCTCGAAGCACCACTCCTGCTCTGTCCTTATTGCAACCAGCACCTGGTGCTGGTTCTTTTGGGTGGCAGTGAGGGCATGAATCAGCTCACTGAATGGGGAGGACTCTATGGCAATGGCTCTTCCAGCATCCCAGCTTTCAGCACCAGTGTAATGATGTCCCTAGTACAGTGGGCACTGAAACAGGCAGGCAGGATCAAGGTCACTTTCTTTTTTATTTTTAACTGTTAATTAACCCAAAACACAGTTTCAAAATAAACTTCGATGTGCCACTGCACAGATGTGATTTCAGCCAGGGGAAGTTCACTCTCTGCTCCTCTCCCCTTTTATCTGCTCCTTCTCACTGCACACAAACACACACAGAAAGCACATTAATTTACAACAGGTGCTTCCACTTTGCCACTCACCTTTCCTGGCCTTGCTCTCCATTCTCAGACCAGCGCTTGACCATGCCCTCACTGCCACACTGCCATTAAACTATTATTTGATTATTTACGGTATATCTTGAGTCATGTCTCTTATGTAATTCAGAAGTCTTAGGGAGTAAATCTATTGTCTTTATTACTGGCAGCCTCTGACGTTAACTTGGCCTGATATACTGAACTCTAAAACAAGCCAAAAAAAAAATCCTCTACCTTTATGACCAGCATTTAATTTGATCAGGGATTGGATGAGTTAACGTTTACAGCTGACCTGGGGTTCTAAATACTGCCTTCTTTTAGAAAATAATTCCCCTCAGCATAAGGAGAAACAGTGATATGAGATTGGGGCCAAAAGAGCACAAAATTATGTGACTTCTGAAATGGTGTCTACTGTGGTATTGTACTGTATTCACAGTCACCGTCACCTGGTTTGAACGCGGTATTTCTACACAGAACTGTTTTTGTTTGGGAGGCATCAATAGATTCAAGGCTACAAACTGGTAGCATATTTGTACTAGTGCAAGGATATGACAGCAAAACGCTTCTGTTAATCAACCTGGAAAAAAAAAATTCACTGTAAATGTCAATGGATGGTATGCAACTTTATAGCATAAGGTGAAAGTTGCACAGAAATAAGTTACACTTTACATCAAAGGAAAGGAGTGGTTTCGAATGTATATTACAACTGAATGTTGCAGATTGTTACACCGTGTTTTTCCGTGGTGCAGTTGACCAATCGACATATCAGGTTTTCCTGCTGCTTTCTAACATTCTAAAAGTTTAACACCAGTTTGTGCACACATTTATGGAAGTACAGGCCATGATGGATCAATGCCATATAGATGAAAGCATTTAGGGTTATTACGGTGAACAAGCATGGATTGATTTGATTCCTTTGTACACAATAGGCTCAGGGAAAGAGTGCACATGAGAGACAGAGAGACTGAGGCATGCTGAGAGAGAGAGAGATGTCAAAATCTGGTGATATTTACATACAGGTTATCCCTGTCAGTGCAAGCTCTTACTGCCAGGCCTGATATAAATTATTGAAAGTGCTTACACTGGGGTTCGAGTCGATGTCTGATGAACACAGACAGCTTCGGTGATTAATTTGGACTGTGAAGCAGCAGAGTGAAACAGACTGGGATAAGTGAGCAGCTATAAACTTTTAATCATGCTTTCTTCTCCTTTATTGCAGCAATCGCCGCTTATCCAGGTAATCATCTTTCTCCTCGTTAATATGAAAGAACATCTGCAAATTTCTTTTTGAAGATTAGTTTACAGGACTGTGCCTGTGTGTTTTATTAGCCCCATCAAAGCAGCCCACTTTGAAGCTCATCTCGGTAAACTCCAAGCCGACTCCAATTATCTCCTCTCAGAAGAGTTCGAGGTAAGACATTTCAGTTGGCTTTAGTGTCTACTGACCCTGACACTGACTTTAGGAGGTGACTCGACACTAACTCTGACACTGACTCCAACATCGACGCTGACACTAACTCTGACACCAACTCTGACAGTGTCAGTCAGTGTCAGTCAATGACAGAGTCAGTGTCTCAGTCAGAGTCAGTGTCAGAGTCACTCTGACTGACTTTGACTATGACACTGATTGTGGCACAACATAAAGTTGTAGTGCCAGAGTGTCAGAGTCAGTGTGAGAATCAGAGTCAGTATCACTGTCAGTCAGTGTCAGAGTCACTCTGACTGTGACACTAACTCTGACACTGATACTGACTTTGACTTGCACACTGACTTTGACTCTTACACTAGCTGCATGTGAGCACTACAACTTTATGTTGTTTATATCATTTATATTATAAAAGGTCATATGTACGTAGCGCTGTATAGATGCCCCATCATCTTTTTTTTTTCTTTCCCACAGGATCTTAAGGATGTGGGACGGAACCAAGCTCTGGATGCTGCCCGTTTACCTGAGAATCGCTGCAAGAATCGATACAACAATATACTGCCATGTAAGTCACCTTAATAAGAAGCCATAAATGGAACCATACTCTGTCTGAGCAGAATTAGGGCGTGAACATGTGTTATATGTACTCAATCACCTGCCTGTCAGAAATCTAGATTAAGAGTCACATTTTTTTCACAGATGACACGACCCGTGTGAAGCTTTCATGCTTAGAGGATGACCCATGCTCAGACTACATCAATGCCAGCTTCATCCCAGTGAGTCAGCGCACCTTTATAAAACACCACTGTAGCTGCTGTTCACTGTTGTTTGATGTTAAAAATAGCATATGATGAGAATTTTAACCCTTATTGCTTTCATGTGTCAAGGCTATTCACTATTCACTATTTGTGCTCACTACATAGGGCACACCCACATAACAGTGTTCTAGTGCAATGTTTGCCCAATGGAGTGCTTTTTCAGATTCACAGAAAAACAGTGACTCCAATAAAAGCATACTGATAGTGGTAATGCTTGACAGAAATCTGGATATGGAGTTGGATTGAGAGCAAGCCAGAGGTGGTGATGGCAAGGAAAAACTTCCTGAGACAATATGAAGAAGAACCTTTCAGACAAACCAGATTTGAAAGGAAACCCATAGCTAATATTACTCGTTATTGTTCACTGACTAGCCTGTTGCTAATACTATTCATAGCCACTCTTTAAGTAGTGTGCTTAAAGTAGTTTTTATGAGCTTTACATACTCTGTCAGATCAAAGAAGAGAGACATCTTCAAGGCGGCGTCTGTGTTTATTTCCACTTCAAACATCAAATGTGCCGAGGTGGAAAATGATGTTATTACAGCTTCCATGGGGACATCATTAGAAGAACACCGTATCATTATTAGTAAGATTTGAATCTGTATGCGAATCTGGTTGATTGTCATGGAGATCCCACATTATTGAAATACTGTATGTTATTCAGTTACATATTGTATTGAACTGTTTGTATTACAGACGTAAATTTTCCTTCACCTCTTCACTTCCATTCTTAGATAACTTTTGTTTTTTTTTTTTGAACATCACAAATAATATGTAACTGATGTCTCTTTTTTAAATTTTGTGTACCAGGGAAATAATTTCAGGCGGGAGTACATTGCCACGCAGGGGCCGCTCCCAGGCACGAAGGATGATTTCTGGCGCATGGTGTGGGAGCAAAATGTGCACAACATTGTCATGGTGACGCAGTGTGTTGAAAAGGGCAGGGTGAGGAGCAGAGAGAGGCATCACTAAGTGGTGCCATAGAAACACATCAACATCAATACACACACACACACACACAGCTCACAAGCAGAGTAAGGGAGACAGCCACAGGATATTAGTGACTGATCATTAGCAGAGCTAGTGATTATGGAGTCAGGTGGGTTATTTGATACAAAAGAGATGCATGTTTCTAACATGTGACTGTGTGTGTGTGTGTGTGTGTGTGTGTGTGTGTGTGTGTGTGTGTGTGTGTGTGTGTGTGTGTTTTGCATGCAGGGGAAGTGTGACCAGTACTGGCCTGTGGACAGGGAGCCATTATACTACGGTGACCTTGTGGTCGACATGCTCTCCGAGTCCGTCCTGTCAGAGTGGACAATCCGCGAGTTCAAGATATTCTGTGTGAGTGCACCACACTGGCACTGGATTCTCTACACTCAGATTATTTTCCTCACAATATTAATGAACTGCAATTAGATAGATAGATAGATAGATAGATAGATAGATAGATAGATAGATAGATAGATAGATAGATAGATAGATAGATAGATAGATAGACAAAACATAGAACAACATGAAATAACCCATTGAAGTTTGAATATTCAGTTATCCATTGTTCAGTAAATACAATAATCCAATAAGAACACCGGGCGGCACGGTGGTGTAGTGGTTAGCACTGTCGCCTCACAGCAAGAAGGTCCAGGTTTGAGCCCCGTGGCCGGCGAGGGCCTTTCTGTGCGGAGTTTGCATGTTCTCCCCGTGTCCGCGTGGGTTTCCTCCGGGTGCTCCGGTTTCCCCCACAGTCCAAAGACATGCAGGTTAGGTTAACTGGTGACTCTAAATTGACCGTAGGTGTGAATGTGAGTGTGAATGGTTGTCTGTGTCTATGTGTCAGCCCTGTGATGACCGGGCGACTTGTCCAGGGTGTACCCTGCCTTTCGCCCGTAGTCAGCTGGGATAGGCTCCAGCTTGCCTGCGACCCTGTAGAAGGATAAAGCGGCTAGAGATAATGAGATGAGATGAACATGAAATAACCCATTGAAGTTTGAATATTCAGTTATCCATTGTTCAGTAAATACAATAATCCAATAAGAACACCGGGCGGCACGGTGGTGTAGTGGTTAGCACTGTCGCCTCACAGCAAGAAGGTCCAGGTTTGAGCCCCGTGGCCGGCGAGGGCCTTTCTGTGCGGAGTTTGCATGTTCTCCCCGTGTCCGCGTGGGTTTCCTCCGGGTGCTCCGGTTTCCCCCACAGTCCAAAGACATGCAGGTTAGGTTAACTGGTGACTCTAAATTGACCGTAGGTGTGAATGTGAGTGTGAATGGTTGTCTGTGTCTATGTGTCAGCCCTGTGATGACCGGGCGACTTGTCCAGGGTGTACCCTGCCTTTCGCCCGTAGTCAGCTGGGATAGGCTCCAGCTTGCCTGCGACCCTGTAGAAGGATAAAGCGGCTAGAGATAATGAGATGAGATGAACATGAAATAACCCATTGAAGTTTGAATATTCAGTTATCCATTGTTCAGTAAATACAATAATCCAATAAGAACACCGGGCAGCACGGTGGTGTAGTGGTTAGCACTGTCGCCTCACAGCAAGAAGGTCCAGGTTCGAGCCCCGTGGCCGGCGAGGGCCTTTCTGTGCGGAGTTTGCATGTTCTCCCCGTGTCCGCGTAGGTTTCCTCTGGGTGCTCCGGTTTCCCCCACAGTCCAAAGACATGCAGGTTAGGTTAACTGGTGACTCTAAATTGACCGTAGGTGTGAATGTGAGTGTGAATGGTTGTCTGTGTCTATGTGTCAGCCCTGTGATGACCTGGCGACTTGTCCAGGGTGTACCCCGCCTTTCGCCCGTAGTCAGCTGGGATAGGCTCCAGCTTGCCTGTGACCATGTAGAAGGATAAAGCGGCTAGAGATAATGAGATGAGATGAATAAGAACACCAGTTCACCTGTTCATTCATGCACTTATCCAATCAGCCAATCATGTATCAGCAGCACAAGGCTGTGCATTCTGAGATGCTTTTCTGCTCACCACAACTGTGAAGAGTGATTATTTGTTTTTCGCATCGTTCTGTGTAAACTCTACAAACAATAAGTTTCTGTGAAAAGCAGTGGTCAAAGTCACCTGGACCATGTTTTCCCCCATTCTAAAAAAACTTTAGGTTAGCTGTAAGCTTTTCTGAAGGTTCTAGAAACTGTTATTATGGTACCTTGTATATTCAATCTGTCAGGGTTTCAGTGTGCTCTAAAACCGTTTCCCAGCAACGTCACCACAACATTTTAGGAGCATTAACAAAAATGTTTGCACAATGTTAGATTTTGTGTAAGCAATGCTCTGATAACATTAGCTGGATAGGTCACGGTTGTTTCTCTAGCACTGCTAATAAATGAGATGAGTAGAGATTACCTTAATGTGTTGTTTGATAAAGAACAGCTGGGGTGTCCATATGAGTGCATGTTTTGTCATGTGATACTTTTAGGAAGGCCAGCTGAGTTACCCGAGGATTGTGCGTCACTTCCATTACACGGTGTGGCCAGATCATGGCGTGCCTGAGACGACCCAGTCACTCATTCAGTTTGTGAGAACTGTGAGAGATTACACTGACAGGGTGTCAGGCTCGGGCCCTACGGTGGTCCACTGCAGGTACGGGTAAACTGCACTAATACATTTCATACACAGCTTATCTCATCTCATCTCATTATCTCTAGCCGCTTTATCCTGTTCTACAGGGTCGCAAGCAAGCTGGAGCCTATCCCAGCTGACTACGGGCAAAAGGCGGGGTACACCCTGGACAAGTCTGACACATAGACACAGACAACCATTCACACCTATTTAAAAAATTTAGAGTCACCAGTTAACCTAACCTGCATGTCTTTGGACTGTGGGGGAAACCGGAGCACCTGGAGGAAACCCACGCGGACAACATGCAAACTCCGCACAGAAAGGCCCTCGCCGGCCACGAACCCGGACCTTCTTGCTGTGAGGTGACCGCGCTAACCACTACACTACCGTGCCACCCACACAGCTTATTACTACTAAATAATACAGACTGAGGGAATACTTCATACGTCATTAAAAAAAAAAAAAAAACATTTTCTACTCTATATATTTATGAAAGCCACATGTTTTCCTGAACTCAAATATCTTTCTGTTCTACACATACACTTGTGGTCAGAAGTTTACATACAGTGACATGAATGTTATCTTGGATACGAATGTCATGGCAATATTTGCACTTTCAGTGATTTCTCTGAACTGTTCTTTTTCTGTGGCAGACTGATTGTATAGCATACATCTTTAAAAACAACAAACAAAAAAAACCCCTAGAATTCGGTGCACAATTTTCTTTGGGTTTTCTGAAATCAACAGGGATCAAAAGTATACATACAGGGTCAAAAATGTACATACAGCACATTTGGGTAAAATGTACATACTACTATTTGGGTAAAATGCCTCTTCGCAAGATTCACTTTGACCAAATATTTTTTGTTTACCATAAACATGCTTCTGGCAGAATTCTGGTTGGATATTTCATGACTCTTCATGGTAGAATTGGTAGAGTTCAATTAAATTTTTTTTTTTTCTTGCCATGGACCCGACTTATAAGCACGGTCCATATATTTTCTATAGGTTTGAAGTCAGGTCTTGTTTTAAGCCTGCTTTATCCTCCACAACCAGCTCTGATGCGTGTTTGGGTTCATTGTCCTGTTGTAACTCCCAATCATGTTCAAGTTTCCAATGGTTTGAGGTTATGCTGAAGAATTCTGAGGTAGTCCTCCTTTTTCATTATTCCATCCATTTTGTGCAATGAACCAGTTCCACTGGCAGGAAAACAGCCCCAGAGCATGATGCTGCTACCACCACCACCAGCTGGTACAGTGTTCCTCTGTACATCGTGGTCATTGTGGCCAAACAATTCAATCTTTGTCTCATGTGACCATACAGTTTTCCTCCAGAAGGCTTTTTCTTTGTCCATGTGGTCAGTTGCAAACTTTAGTTAAGCTTGAAGGTGTCAATTTTGGAGCAGGGGGTTATTTCTTGGATAGCAGCCTCTTAGTCCATGGTGATATAACACTCACTGAACTGTAGACAGTGATCCATCAGCTTCCAGTTCATGGCAGGTCTGTGCCGTGGTGGTTCCTGAGTTGTTCCTGACCATCCAAACCAATTTCCTTTCAGCTGAGGGTGACTGTTTGGGTTTTCTTGAAGCAAAGTGACTTAGCAGAGTAACTACACCTCCCAGTAACTTACATACAATTGTTTGAACTGATCTTGGGATCTTCAGTTGTTTAGAAATAGCTCTAAGAGACATTCCGGAGTTGTGCACATCTGCAATCCTCTTTCTCAGATCTACACTGAACTCCTTGGACTTTCCAATTTTACTGTGTGTTGGTCAATCCAATGAGTGCTGTAAACAAACCCTTTTTATGAAGGCACAGAGAAGCTATCAGCTGTAGTCAGTCATAATAGCTAAAAGGAAGAGGCCTTGGCAAGATAAGAGACATTTTGGAAGTCTCAGCACCTCTGAATTAATAATCTAAGTGAGTGTATGTAAATATTTGACCCTGTATGTATAATTTTGACCCTGTGTTGATTTCAGAAAACCCAAAATAAATTAAAACCTGCACCCAATTCATGTGTTTTTTCTATTAAAGAAATATGTTATACAATCATTTCACCACAGAAAACGTACAGTTCAGAGAAATAAATTGAAAGCCCAATATTGCCAAGACATTCATATCCAAGATGACATTTATGTCACTGTATGTAAACTTCTGACCACAACTGTATCTCAGTTACAAGTATGTACACAACAGGGGCGATTTCTCAGAGACAACAAGGGAAGCCGAGCTTCCCCTAAAATTCTCTCCCCAAACTGCGGCGTCTACGACATTGAATTCTCATTAAAACAATAACTTGCATAACATAATATATGCCCAAGATTGTATTTATGTTCATAACTATCCTGTAACTTATTTGAGTGATGTCTGACGAACTTGCAGTTCGCTACGAGAATCACCTTTGCTGCCAGGCTGTAACCTTTCTTATTTCAATGGGCTCTATGGACCGGCAGCAGTGTTGCCAGATTTGGCGGTTTTAAGTGCATTTTGGCGGGTTTTGAACATATTTTGGGATGGAAAACGTCAGCAGTATCTGGCAACACTGACTGGCAGCCGGGTATCCGTTGCAGTCTATGAGAGGGCTCTGAACAGCCAATTTCGGCTAGTTGTTATTGGTTAAAATCAACAAAATCGTCACTTCCAGGGAAGCCGGGCTTCTCTGGGACTAAACGAGACAGTGGGAGGGACAAGAAGCCAGGCTGATAAGGGATTATTGGAGGTAGTGTTTGAAAGACATGAGAAGGGCGGTACTTCGGTGAGGAACACGGAAGTATGATCAGTTAGTCCCTAGCGGATGTCGAGAAAGTGCAGTCGTGTGCCAAAGTACTGTCCGAATTTCTTTTCATATAAACGTTTCTTCTCGTTGATGTCTCTGTACATTACTCTGTAAATAAATGTAAATATTACTCGTTGTGCTCCGTTAACTTTCATCCATTCTATCAGTTTGATCATTCGTGAATCCACTCATTTATTTCATTTGTAGTTCAATCTGGTTGTAGGCTAGCTTGAGCCTTATTGGGATCTGCAGTGCTAGCTGCTAACAGAAATTGGTGAAGTCTCTGGAAAGCACAACCAGCTGGTATGACAGGGTCACAGACCATTTTCTGGAAAAGGGGCGGAGGGCAGAATTTGTGTATAAATAGTGTTCATGTTCATGAATCTGAAGTGTGTATATTGTTCAGTAATGTTAAGAGAATGGTGGGCTATGTGTTATAGGTTATACCTGGGTATAATATTCAAGGTTCTGTGTGTTGCATAGCCTACCTGGTTATGAATTTCCAGACTGTGTTGCAGAAGATGTTCAAGGATGTGTTGCACAGCTGGGTGTTGTGTTAAAGACTCTGTGTTGCATATCAGGGTATGATGTTCAAGGCTCTTCGTTGAATAGCCAGTGATTTTTGGATGTTTGATATTTTTGATTAAGGATATGAGGCACTAGCCTGGCAAGCCAGACTATAACATGAAATGTACAAGCAAAAATACTTTCTGCCACTAGGTAGGGTTGTCTAGTTCACTATGCTAATGGGGCACACCTTTCTATGCTTTGATATCCGGCCTACAGGTTTTACGATGAATGCGTAAAATGGGCTTCCCCTGTTTTAAAAACCAGCAGCCACCACTGGTACACAAAAATATTTTTATTTGAAAATGTTCTACTTTGGGTTGTGCTGCGTCACACCACCCCAATGTGGAGTGTGTTATTCCGCTTGCATTACAGAGATCTGCCAGCAATTATAATGTTTAATTTATTAATGAACGACACTTTAAAGCACACACTTTAATGGTTATATTTAAGATTTAGGGCCAGATTTACGTCAGTGCAAACACTCTTTTGCCATTATAAAAACTACTGCCAGGATTTACTAAGACACACAGTGAAATGTTAGCAATGGAAAGGCGTGGACAAAGTTATTTTCCCAGCTGACCTCATTGCAAATGTAGTTGTAGGAGATTTCCTTTCAGAGCACAAAATGTGAGAAAGGAGATTATTTAAATGAATCATGCAACATGGTTTACAAAGCTTTGCAGGAGTCAATTTATTGCTTTAATTGCATAGTAGTCAATTTAATTGTGCCATTATTTAACGGCAAAAGCATGTCTTGACCCAATCTGTGCCTGACATGGCTGCGATAGTTCCTGCTCGGAGGAGAACAGAGAATGTGTGGTAGAAGGGAAAGAATTTTCTTCGGTCATGTTTATTAATTTGGAATGCCAGAGGAAGATGTTATCAGAACATATTGATTGCCAAGACACGTTATTCTGTACCTGTGCTAATTTGCGCTGCTTTTGGTGCTAATTTGCTCATTGTTAGTAGGGTTAGGGTTAGACCTCGCCACCCCCATCAGCACTTTCTTGATTGTGGCCTCATGCCAATTTGCACTGCTTAGTAATTCTGGCTGTAAATGTTGTAAAATGTCCAAGAGACAAGTTAGATTTTTATAGCTGTGATAAACAGTCTTCCCTTCTCTCTCTCTCTCTCTCTCTCTCACTCACTAAGTGTCCCTTGGCCACATCATTTTTACCAAGAAACTTCTCTGTCGGGCGGCACGGTGGTGTAGTGGTTAGCGCTGTCGCCTCACAGCAAGAAGGTCCTGGGTTCGAGCCCCGGGGCCGGCGAGGGCCTTTCTGTGTGGAGTTTGCATGTTCTCCCCGTGTCCGCGTGGGTTTCCTCCGGGTGCTCCGGTTTCCCCCACAGTCCAAAGACATGCAGGTTAGGTTAACTGGTGACTAAAATTGACCATAGGTGTGAATGTGAGTGTGAATGGTTGTCTGTGTCTGTGTCAGCCCTGTGATGACCTGGCGACTTGTCCAGGGTGTACCCCGCCTTTCGCCCGTAGTCAGCTGGGATAGGCTCCAGCTTGCCTGCGACCCTGTAGAAGGATAAAGCGGCTAGAGATAATGAGCTGAGCTGAACTTCTCTGTCCTGAAAATGTTCCAAAGCACTGAGGATGTTATAAAGTGCTGACACCTGAGACTCCTTCCATAAATATTAAATGTGTCCTAAAAACTTCACTACATCAATGTTTTCTTCATTAAATAACACACTTTTTAAAATCCATTTATTTTCAGTCTTAGATTATGTAGTGCATTCATTGTACAATCTGTTACTATAGAAACAATAACGTATCAGAATGAGTGTGCTATTTAATAAAAAAGAGAGATAATTAAAAAGAATCTTGCATATAAAGACCCACTGAAAGATGATTGCTTATCTCTACATTTGTAACCTAATCTAATTATGGAAAAACACCATTAATGCCAAAGTTTAAAGATGTTTCCGACGAGAAATGAGTTCACACTTTAATGATCAGCATCATCCACATCAGTCTCTCACAGTTAAACACGAGCCTCATCATCGTCTCTTCACCCAACTAATCTCCGTCTGTGCTTATTGAGTTTCTTGTTATTAATGTCCTTTTTGATAGGTTTTGTAGATTTAAACATTTTAAATCTTTCTCCTCTGCCGATACAGAGTGTGTATCACTGTTTTGATGATGATGATGGTGATGAAATCACACTTAGCTAGGTTTCAGATGGCTTCAGGCAGACTGAGTGTTGCTGGCTCTTGATCCTGACCCCTGACCTCTGACCCCATATAATCTTTGTAGGCAGATGCCAAAGCAAGGTTAGAAAGTAAATTAACATGGATACAAATATTTCTAATTCGCTGTTGTGCTGTATTAAGAAACTCGAGTAGTGCAATTAGTGTATGCACTACATATGTGTGGGAGGCAGGAGAGAGAGAGAGAGAGATGATCGAATTCATATTAAAACACCTCCACACTTTCATATCCAGAGGTCATGACTCAGCAGGGACTATGCTTCTCTGTCTTCCTCTGCTGTGGTATCTAAAGTTATTGGATTTTGATCTTGCTGTGATTTACTTCATTACATTCTTCCCCTTTTATTAGTTTTCCTCTCTGCCCACATTGCATGCAGCTCCTCCTCCTGTGCCATGTTAATGAAAAGTGACAGCCACAGACCCCAGATTAACCCGTGACAAAACACAAATCATTTTTGCATTTAAAAACTTTTGTTATTAGTATTGGGTTTAGCTATCAGTCAGTAGCCGAGTCCCAGATGACCACAAATTGGGTTCAGTATCTAGGAAGTGAAAGAAGGACAGATTCATTGGTCTAATTTAGTGAAGATAGACACCAAGACAGATCATGTCAGAGAGCTACTATAGTAATATGCATATTTTAGTAAACACTTTGCATTAAACTGCCAGAAGTAGGAAAAGGTAATCTATCAAATTTTGCACATTGACCATCAGGGGTTTGCCAAACTCTTCAATCATGCTGAAGCTTTCTGCTCTAACTGCATTCGTTCCCTCAGTTACAGTACACAAGGCCTGGTGCCGTCTCTGCAAAAGGTGATGGATCGTTGCAGGCAACGGGGATCCTGATGCATCAGTATACGAAACAACTTCTCAGCCACTGAGCAATATTTGATTAAAATGGGAGTGAAATAAGAATCAGGATTTGAAAAGTGTCGAGAACTAGACTGTGAAATGGGCAAAAATGGGTTAAGTGATCACTCTGTGGTCAGGAAATCATGAGTTTGAATCCCGATGATGCCACAAACATCCTTTTCTGAAAGAGAATGTCTCTGTTATAAGGTTTGGGATAGAACATTTAAGTGGAACAAACCAAATAACCCTTTAGCTGTGCAACTTGAAACTCTTGTGTGCATTCAACTAAAGGTTATAACTTGTAATTTCCAATCTCTGACAAGGATTGGAAAACCAAAGCTAACACCCCTTTAACTTGTAATTCCTACTGGAACTCGGGACGGTCTTCTCAACATAACTGCTTATGGCATGAACAGTCAACAGTAAATCAGGTCTTACCTTTAAATGAGTTCTAATGTATATACACAAGTGCTCGCTTTAGATCAGTCAGAATACAGAGAAATTCATTTGTTAAATCTGTAACACTGACTATATAGTTATTCTTTACATGTCTTTCCGGTTAGTTTGACCGTATGTTCTGAGTAATATGCTTTGTGCTTATAAACAATGAAAGCTCACTGTTCCTGTTCTTCCTCAGTGCCGGTGTGGGCCGTACAGGCACTTTCATCGTGCTGGACCGTGCTTTACAGCAGCTGGACAGCCGTGGCACCATTGATATTTACGGCTGTGTGTTCGACCTGCGTCTGCACCGCTCACACATGGTGCAAACCGAGGTGGGCTTCCTGAGAGCTTTAGCCATCAGTGATCACCTCCCAAATCAGCACAGCAGCATTGCAGTGTAAAATCAGTGCTCATAACAATGTCCTGCCCCTGCAGAGCCAATACGTGTACCTCCATCAGTGTGTGCGTGACGTTCTGAGAGCCAGGAAGCTTCGCTGTGAACAGGAGAACCCACTTTACCCCATATACGAGAACTTTAACCCTGACTACTATAGAGGTGAGTTCCCCTCATGAACTGATTTTTGTCTCATTCGATCAGAAGTTTACATACACTCATCGTGGACATGAATGTCATCGCAATATTAGCTTTCAGTAATTCAGTAATTTCACTGATGATGACTGGCTTCACTTAACAAAAATTTGGTGCAAAAGTTTTAATTTACTTTGGGTTTTCTGAAATCAACACACGGTCTAATTTAATCACACAAGGTCAAAAATATACATGCACACACACTTGGATGATTAATTCAGTGGTTCTGAGAATTGCTAAGGTCTCTTAACTTCCTCTTAGTGATCATGAGCGTCGTGGCTCAGGTGGATAAGGCGCCATGCCATAAATCCGGGGACCTGGGCTTGATTCCGACCTGAGGTCATTTCCCAATCCGTCTCTCTCCTGCTCATTTCCTGTCTCTACACTGTCCTATCCAATAAAGGTCAAAAAAGCCCAAAAAATGGTGGGCGGCTTCCGGTATGTAGTGTGTGGAGTAGACGTGTGCGCAGCCCGCTCCCACAATAAGCTTTTTATTTACCTTTTTATCTAGTATTTTTTTAAAATATTCTCTTGAAAACGGTTTTATATCGACTGTTGTTCATTCTGGCAAGCTCAAAATGTCCAAGCCTAACAGGAAACTCGATAAAAACAATTCTACTCTGGCCAGCGCTAGCATTAGCATGGCTGGAATTAGCTCTTTATTGGAGGAACACAGGAATGCTCTTGCTGCTGACTTCAAGTCATCATTTGATACCTTTTCTTCTACATTGGACTCCCTCCACAATATGGTTACAGACCATGGTCAAAGAATTTCCTCTTTGGAGGACAATGCTACCGACATGGATAACCGCATACAACAATTGGAGTCTGCATGCTCTGCTATTAAACGTGACAACGAGTATCTTAGAACCAAGGTGGCTGATTTAGAGGGTCGAAGTAGACGACAAAACATAAGGATAATCGGCCTACCTGAGAACATCGAAGGCAACCGCCCGTCCACTTTTTTCTCCCAACTCCTCGTTGACGTTTTTGGCTCGGACGTGCTTGCCTCTCCTCCTGAGCTGGACCGAGCCCACAGAAGTCTAGCTCCTAAACCTGCTCCGGGCGAGCGGCCACAACCAGTGATCGTACAGTTCCATCGTTTTCAGGTCAAGGACCAGGTTATTCGTGAAGCACGCAAGCGAGGTGAACTGCTCTACAATGGCCACAGGATTCGCCTCTACGATGATTACAGCCCGGACTTGTTGAAACAGCGCGCCGAGTACAAAACCTGTATGTCTGAACTCTATCAGCGTGGATACAAGCCGGCTCTTATTTATCCAGCCAAGCTGCGTGTCACTCTGCCTAACGGAGAGAGGGCATGGCTTTTGTCTATCGCAGAGGCTACTAAGTTTGTTCGCAATCTGTAGGTGGATAACAGTGTGACTGAAAGTGACTGAACTTTGCATTCAGTGCTATGAGCGTAAGCGTCCTTTTTGGTGTGTGTGTGCGTATTTGGCAGTGCTAACGTTAATGAATGGTTTTTTTTTGTCTCGTTAGCTACACAGACTATGCTAACATTGAACTCCCTGACATTGCTCCAGGTGTCAATGTTTTACAACGAGAATGGTTTTCTTTGCTTAGCCTGCTATGTGCTTAGATATAGCGCCGTGAGCTGTTTTGTTTCCTTCCATGTTTTATGCGAGGTTGGTTGGTTTGAGCTTGGACAATGTTATGCCTAGTTGGCGTGTTATTAGTGTTAAATGTGAGCCTGCCTATGCAGAAACCGTTTTCTGTTATAGTATCATCATGCAATAGAATACGAGTTTTTTTGTGTGTGTGTGGGAGCAGCGCGTTACTTTAGGAAGTGTGGAAAATATGCTGATCATAGAATCAGAGTGCTCCATGTTGCTGCTCTTTAGTGCAGTAGCTGGATCTATGGGATTTGGGAGGGTGGTGGGTGGGTCTTGGGTTATCGTATTCTCAGTTAGATTTTCTGTGTTTTATGTGTATTTTGTTTTTTCTTGCATGCATGTCGCTTTTACTCTATATAGGCCTATTCAAGGTAGCCAAGTGCTTTATTTCTTATATCTGGTGCTTGGGTGGGGGCAGGTGCAATTATTTTTGGTGGACGAATCAATTATTGGTGGTGTTATAGGCCTTCATTGTCATTCTATCACATAATGGCGCATACAAACACACTGCGTATATCGGGTGGCGCTCTAAGATTTGTTAGTTGGAATGTTA
Source organism: Neoarius graeffei (assembly GCF_027579695.1). Classification (NCBI taxonomy): domain Eukaryota; kingdom Metazoa; phylum Chordata; class Actinopteri; order Siluriformes; family Ariidae; genus Neoarius; species Neoarius graeffei. Next base: position 18,896,922 of record NC_083589.1, on the reverse strand, counting down.
AGGGTATGAACTCTCCTGTCAAGCGCAATAAAGTGTTTGACCATCTTAAACATCTAAACACTAAAATTGCCTTTTTACAAGAGACTCACCTTCTGCCTTTGGATCATCCTCGGCTCCGCAGGGGGTGGGTGGGTCAATTTTTTCATTCCTCCTTTTCAAGTAAGGCCCGGGGGGTAGCAATTCTTATTCATAAATCCGTACCATTCTCTGTGACTAAAGTGATGTCTGACACAAATGGGCGCTATGTTATTATCATAGGTAAAATGGGAAATAATAACCTGATTTTAGCGAATGTATATGGCCCAAACTGGGATAATGATAATTTTTTCAAAAATCTTTTTTTCTCTCTTCCCAACTTGAACTCCCACCAACTTATCCTTGGCGGTGATTTCAATTGCTGTCTTGACCCTTCACTTGATCGTTCATCCAGTAAACCTTGTAGTTTATCTAAATCCTCAAAAGTAATTCAGATGTTTATGGAGCAGTATGCAGTTGTAGATGCCTGGCGCTTCCTCAATCCTAGTTCTAAACAGTTTTCTTTCTTTTCTCCTGTTCATGGTACATTTTCCCGCATTGATTATTTTCTCATTGACAGCAAAATTCTTCCATCTGTCAGTTCATGTTCCTACAATCCTATTGTGATATCAGACCATGCACCAGTGGCGTTGGACATCTCCCTTTCTGGTAGATCTATGACGCGTTCCCCCTGGCGCTTTAACTCTTTTTTGCTTTCTGACCCAAATTTTGTATCTACTATTAAGAACTCTATTGAGCTCTATATTTCTACTAATGCAAATACTGATACATCAGCAGCAGTCATTTGGGAGGCGTGTAAAGCCTACTTAAGAGGAGAAATCATATCATACTCAGCTTATCAGAGAAAGGTCTCCTCAGAGGCAAGGGCTGGCCTTGCTAGAGATATATCAGAACTCCAATCTAAATGTGTGGGTTCGCCTAATGCAGATCTTTCAAAAGAATTGCTCATGAAAAAGGCTGAATTTGACCTTTTGGCTTCCAATGATGCTGCAGAGTCGTTGTTAAAATCACGTCATAAATACTATGAGTTTGGAGATAAGTCTAGTAAACTCCTTGCACATCAAATCCGGCAGGCATCTTCACTACAGCATATTACTCAGATTAGTACTACGAATGGGTCAATTATCGATCCACAGTTAATTAACAAACAGTTCAGAGACTTCTATGCTGAATTATACACCTCTGAATGCGTGGCTGATGAGAGGCAGTATGACAGTTTCTTTGACTCTTTGGATATTCCCTCTTTAGATAATGCAACATCATCTGGTTTAGATGAACCCTTTTCAGTAGATGAGCTCAGAAGTGCCTTAATGCTAATGCAGAATGGCAAATGCCCGGGCCCTGATGGGCTTCCTGCTGAATTTTATAAGTCATTCTCAGATCAGTTAGCTCCAATTTTACTTAACATGTTCAATGAATCTTTACAAAATGGTTGTCTCCCCCTCACATTAAGACAGGCCATCATTTCCCTCCTTTTAAAAAAGGATAAAGATCCACTTTCTTGTGGTAACTACCGCCCTATATCTTTGCTCTGTGCAGATGTTAAGCTATTGGCCAAAATGTTAGCTAGGCGTCTGGAGAAGGTTCTACCAACCATTGTGGCTTCTGACCAGACAGGGTTTGTTAAAAATAGATATTCTTTTCATAATGTTAGACGTTTATTTGATATCATTTATGCTCCAACTTCCTCTGACACCCCTGAGGTGGTAGTCTCCATGGATGCAGAAAAGGCATTTGATCGTGTCGAATGGCCTTACCTGTTCTATGCGTTGAAACGGTTTGGTTTTGGTTATACCTTTATATCATGGATTAGGCTTCTTTATATGTCCCCCCAAGCTTGTGTTCGTACAAACAATGATTATTCTGACTACTTCTCCCTTAAGCGTGGGACTCGGCAGGGCTGCCCGCTCTCTCCATTATTATTTGCCATTGCCATTGAACCACTGGCAGTGGCCCTTAGGTCCAGCCAGATACCTGGCATTTTAAGGGGTGGTGTTGAACATAAGGTCTCCCTATATGCCGATGACCTTCTTCTCTTTGTGTCAGACTTGGATAGGGCTGTCCCTCTTGTGTTAAATGTGCTGCAGAAATTTGGTCAGATTTCAGGCTACAAACTAAATTTCCATAAAAGTGAGGTAATGCCAATTAATGCAGCAGCCAGGGCATATCCGTTATCTGACTTACCTTTTAAAACATCTGTAGAATGTTTCAAGTACCTGGGTGTTTGTATAACCAAAAATTATTCAGATTTCTTTAAGTGTAATTTCTCCCCATTTCTGTTCAGGCTGTCTCTGGATTTTCAGCGATGGTCTCTCTTGCCTCTCTCTCTTGCAGGACGGATAAACTGTGTTAAAATGAATGTGCTCCCCAAATTATTATATCTCTTTCAATGTATACCTATCTTTCTTAGTAAACGTTTCTTTCATTCACTGGATCAAATCATCTCTCACTTCTTATGGAATAATAAGGCCCCTAGAATTAAGAAAGACACCTTGAAAAAATCTAAAGAGCTGGGTGGTTTGGCCCTCCCCAGCTTCTTACTTTATTATTGGGCAGCAAATATTAGAGCCTTGTTACACTGCTATTATTCTAGTGACCAACCTCCACCTTGGCTACAAGTTGAGGAGGCCTCATGTGGTCCATCATCTTTACTTTCCCTTCTGTGCTTTCCCACAACTTCATCACCGTCTGTGCATTCAGATAGTGTAGTTGTTAAAAATTGTCTTAAAATCTGGACACAATTTAAGCAACATTTTGCATTACAAGCTATGCCTGCTTTGGCTCCTGTGTACTCTAATCCCCTGTTCACTCCATCTAGCATTGATAACGCCTTTTTAATTTGGAGAGATAAGGGAATTATATCATTTAACCATCTTTATATTGATGGTAAATTTGCTTCTTTTGGTCAGTTAGCACAGGCCTATGATTTGCCTTCAACCCATTTTTTCAGATACTTGCAGATAAGAGATTTTGTACGGAAACATTTTTCTGAATTTCCTACTAAACCCCCTCCCACACTCATAGACATCATTTTCAAAATCAACCCTTACATGAAAGGTAGTATCTCAAGGATTTACTGCACTCTCCTTGCGCACCACTCCTCAGCCTCCAATGCACTACGTACTGCATGGTCGACTGATCTCAATATAGAGATAGACCCTGTGGAGTGGGATCATGCTCTGAAATGGGTGCATTCATCCTCTGTTTGTGCCCGGCATGGAATCTTACAATGTAAAGTAGTGCATAGGGTCCATTGGTCCAAAAGTAGACTAGCCCGTGTATATCCAGGGGTAGACTCTAGCTGTGATCGGTGCCATTTAGGACCAGCCACTCTTGGCCATATGTTTTGGGCTTGTCCTGCTCTTGGGCACTTTTGGCAGGGTGTGTTTGATGCTCTGTCTGCTATCACATCCACTAACATCTGTCCGTCACCATTAACTGCATTGTTTGGTGTCCTACCTGTTGGCAATAAACTACCACCCTATTTTTGTGAACTGGTGGCCTTTCTATCACTTTTAGCAAGACGTATCATATTGCTGCACTGGAAAGATTCCCACCCCCCCTCCCTTTCTCAATGGATTAGGGATGTCGTTCATTTCATGACTCTGGAGAAAGTCAAATATTCTTTGCATGGTATCTCACCCAAATTTTATAGGGTTTGGGAACCTGTTTTAGATTATGTCAACTCCTTTTAATTAGATGTCGCCACCATTGATTAAATAATCTCCTCCAATGCACCATAGCCCAGTACCATGACAGCCTATAATAACAGTAAGTTAGTTTAGCAGCATGCAAGAATTTTTTTTTTTTCTTTCCATATGTTTCCTATAAACTACTCACTTAATGCAAGTGGAGGAGCCTGTGTGTGTGTGTGTGTGTGTGTGTGTGTGTGTGTGTATCCTTATGGATGTGAGTGGAAGTGAGTGTGTGGTGTGTGTGTGTACATTGGTGTGAATGTGAGTGGTTGGATTGATGATGAATGAACATGGGTTACAATACAGTATGAGACTCTAACCTCCCAACTGCCATTGGTACAGGTTCTTTGCTGGTATATATATATATATATATATATATATATATATATATATATATATATATATATATATATATATTTTTTTTTTTTTTTTTTTTTTTTTTTGATTGGGAAGGGTGGGGGTTTGTTGTATAGTGTGTCTTCACTATTTGGTTGTTTGATACGTTCTGTAGCTACGTAACTATTTGTGAAGACTGTTGTGCATATTGTCTTGTATAACTTTTATAAATAAATCATACAAAAAATAAAAAAATAAATACACTTGTTCTGTGAAGGCCTCAGTGGTAAGAAAAAAAAAAAAAGCCCAAAAAATATCTTTAAAAAAACAAGTCCTGACTTCAAACCTATTGAAAATTACATTAATGGCATTTAGCAGACACTCTTAACCGGAGTGACGTACAACATAGCCAGAGCAGCCCGGGGAGTAATTGGGGGTTGGTACTTTGCTAAAGGGTACTTCAGCCATTCTTGCTGGTCTAGTGAATCTAACCAGCAACCTTTTGGACCCAAAGCTGCTTCTTTAACCATTAGGCCATGGCTACTCCAGGCCATGGCAGTTCACAAATATGTGTACTCTGCTTAAAAGTTGTGTCTGTGCCATGAAACACACACATAATTGAACTCTGCTAATTCTGCCAAGAAGAGAAGACAAATATCCAATCAGACTTCTGCCAGATGCTTGTTGATTGCTACCAGAATCACCTAGTAAAAGTGAAACATGCTAATGGACATTTAACCAAACATTTGTCAGGGTGCAAGCACTTACAGATGCAAGCGCATGGGAGAGCGGGTGCATCACAAACTGTCAACAAATCCAAATCCAGAAGCCAATCTCATAGTCAGGGATGGGCAAAGCTTGATCGATCAGCGAATGGCATATCAGAGGGCAGGCGAGGAAACGGAGTCAGGAAATAAACGTAAACAAAGTCTAAACATGAGTAGTCAGGCAGAAAGTCAGAAGGCTCAGTAAGGTCAGGTACTCGGACATAGAACAATACTTCACGATGTGTATTTGTGACTGCTGAGCTTATATAGGGGACTGAATGCAGACTAACAAGAGACATGTGTACTTGTTAATACTCTGGAGATGAGGGGTGCTATGGTGCTTGGAAATTGTAGTCTGGAATGGCCATGTTTGGGGGCTGCCCCGAACTCAGGTTTACAGTGCTGTTACTGACAGGACCCCCACCCCCCCAGGTGCTCCAAGCTCCTTTCTTGGGTGACCTCTCTTTCTTGGCGCTGGCTTGTCTGGATGCTCCTTGTGGAATTCTTGTGTGATGAGTGGTTCCAAGATGTCCCTGGACATCTTGGACCTAACCCAGCTGTGCTCCTCTGGGCCATACCCCTCCTACTCAACCAGGTACTCAAGCTTCCCTTATCTGCGTCGAGAGTTGAGGATTTTATTAACTTCACATCATGGCCAACTTCCACCATGGTGAAGGCGCTACAACATTTCCTGGAGTTTGCAAATTATCATCGCTTCATTTGTGGGTTCAGCATGATTGCTGCTCTGCTCATGACCCTGCTAAAGAAAGGACCGCGCCGCCTCCAGTGGAACTCAGCAGTCAAGGAAGCCTTCAACAGGCTCAAGTCTGCCTTCAAAATGGTCCCAATCCTTCAGCATCCAGACCTTACTAAGCCATTTGTTGTAGAGGTTGACGCTTCAGAAACAGGAGTAGGAGGGGTCTTTTCACAGTGATTAGGGGGAAAAAACAAAATTGCACCTCATCGCTTTCTATTCTAAGAAACTCACCCCAACAGAACAGAATTATGACATTGGGAACTGAGAACTCCTAGCCATCAAACTGCCATTAGATGAATGGAGGCACTGGTTTTAGTGCACTGAACACCTTTTTACCATCCTTACAGACCACAAGCATCTAGAGTATTTGAAGACAGCCAAACGCCTGAACCCTTGCCAAGCCAGATGGCCCCTGTTCTTCACACAATTTAGATTTTAGATACATGGGATCACCTTTAGATCTAGGGAAGGAGGTTCTTGGGTGAGTGTGTTTGTGGCTAGAGGACCTTGGGTGGTGGACTTTAAGCATGATGTGAAAAATGGGAGCCATTTTGCAGTGAGGTAGGAGTTCTAACTTGTATGAGACCTTGTTGACCTTGAGAATCACCTTGTATGGACCTGTGTATCAGGCTTGAAGTTTCCGGCAGGTATTGGGCTCTCTTAAGTCTTTTGTGGATACCCACACTCAGTCCCCTGGAGTATATTCTGGGGTCTCGCCTCTAGGTTTGTCTGCATACTGCTTGTACTTCTCGTCGACTTGCTCTAGTCTCTGGTGGACCTCTTCCCATACTTGCTTGCTCCTATTGAACGATGAATCCACTGACAGGAACTGAGCTGGTGCATCATCCCATGGAAAAAAGTGGTGGTTGATAGCCAAGGATACACTGAAATGGGGTTAACTCATCTCATCTCATTATCTCTAGCCACTTTATCCTGTTCTACAGGGTCGCAGGCAAGCTGGAGCCTATCCCAGCTGACTACGGGTGAAAGGCGGGGTACACCCTGGACAAGTCGCCAGGTCATCACAGGGCTGACACATAGACACAGACAACCATTCACATTCACGATCAATTTAGAGTCACCAGTTAACCTAACCTGCATATCTTTGGACTGTGGAGGAAACCGGAGCACCCGGAGGAAACCCACGCGGACACAGGGAGAACATGCAAACTCTGCACAGAAAGGCCCTCGCCGGCCACGGGGCTCGAACCCGGACCTTCTTGCTGTGAGGCAACAGTGCTAACCACTACACCACCGTGCCGCCCTATGGGGTTAACTGAGTAGTGAAATGTTTCAGGGAGTTTTGTGCATATTCTGCCCAGGAAAGGAATCATGCCCAGTCCTTCTTGTTCCTCATACAAAAAAAATTCTGAAGAAGCAGCCTCTCTCTTAGTTGGCACATTCCACCTGACTGTGGGTGGTACCCTGAGGTTAGGCTCACCGATACCCTTAGCCTGTCCATGAACTTATCCCATAACCTGGAGATAAACTAGGGACCCCAGTCACTGATGATGTCTTCAGGAATGCCATAGTAGCAGAAGATGTGATTAAACAGGAGTTCTGCGGTCTCGAATGCCGTGGAGATACCGGGTAATGGGAGGAGTTTGAGGGCTTTGGAGAATTGATCTGTGATCACAAGGATGACTGTGTTGCCCTAGGATCAGGGTAGGTCAGTGAGAAAGTTTATGGCAATATGTGACCAGGGTCATTGGGGCACCGGGAGAGGACAGAGGTTTCCAGCCAGTGGAGGTCATGGTATCTTCACTTGGGCACAGGCAGAGCAGGAAGAGATGAAATGATTCGCGTCCAAGGGCATGTTCTCCCACCAATACTTTTTTTTTTGCTTTAGTGTTTTTAGAACCAGGACGGTAGGAGATTGTGAATCTAAATTCTAAGGAGTTCTCAGTTCCCAGTCTCATAATTCTGTCCTGTTGGGGTGAGTTTCTTAGACTAGAAAGCGATGGGGTGCAATTTTGGTTTCTCTCCTAATTCGCTGTGAAAAGACCCCTCCTACTCCTGTCTCTGAAGTGTCAACTTCTATGACAAATGGTTTAGTAGGGTCTGGATGCTGAAGGATTGGGCCATTGTGAAGGCAGACTTGAGTCGGTTGAAGGCTTCCTTGGCTGCTGAGTTCCACTGGAAGCGGTGCAGTCCTTTCTTTAGCAGGGTCATGAGCAGAGCAACAATCATGCTGAACCCACAAAGGAAGCAATGATAAAAATGTGCAAACCCCAGGAAACGTTGTCACTCCTTCACCATGGTGGGAGTTGGCCATGATGTGACTGCCGCGACCTTACTCTGGTCCATGCTTACACCCTCTGAGCTGATGATGTACCCCAGGAAGGATAGCTGGTGGATGTGGAACTTGCATTTCTCAGCTTTAATGTACAGATGGTTCTTTAATAATCAGGTGAGTACTGACCTTACATGTTCGTTATGAGAATGTTCATCGGGGGAGTAGATCAGGATGTCATCTATATAGGCAATTATGAACCGCCTCAGCATGTCTCTGAGAAAATCATTAAGGAGGCACTGGAAGACCCTTGGCATGCAAGGAAGGCCATAAGGCATGACAAAGATTCGAACTGCCCAGATGTAGTTCCTAAATGCCGTCTTCCATTCATTGCCTTCTCGAATCCTGACCAAGTTGTCTGTGCTTTGGAGATTCAGCTTTGAGAAACTCTTAGCTGATCTAAGCTGTTCTAAGGCTGATGGCACCATGGCAAGCAGATAGGGATATTTTACTGTGATTTGGTTTAAGCCTTGATAGTCTATGCAGGGGCGAAGACCTCCTCCTTTCTTCTCCATGAAAAAAAAAACAGCTGAAGCTGGCTCCCACCTGAATTTCGAGGAGTGATGTGCATGTGGTTATGAGCCTGTCACTAATGGGGCCTCCATTTATGGCCTTCAGGTTGATTGGTCTCTGGAGGTCTTCTGTGGACAAATGGTATTTCTGGATGATTGTGCTACTGATGAAATTCCCCTGTGCCCCTGAGCCTATGAAGGCAGAGAAAACATGGGTCAAGTCTGCTAGTTTTAACAGAACAGGCAACTTTAGAGAATGTGACTTATGAACTACTTCAGGACTCGCTGGGCTAGGTTGACTGGTTTCTTGATGGATCTGACACTCTTTCTTTGTGCTAGGTGAGCAAACCGGGCATTTTGCTATCAGATGGCCGGACTCACCACAGTAGAAACATAGACCCTCTCTGCGTCTCCTCTCTCTCTGAACATTGTAGGCGAGCATGAGAGACCTCCATGGGAGTCTGGGAAGCCATAGTAGTAGAAGTGTTTGTACACTTTCTGGACGTCATTGTACACCATATGATGTGGCTTAAAGGTGACCTGTACAGTATGTTCAGTGACAAAAACATCTGCATGCACTTGCTCATAAAACTGGCTTTTGTGCTTGGGCCTATCAACTGCTAATTGCATATCATCATCATCATCATCATCATCATCATCATCAGTAGTAGTACTCATTACACTACTAGCATCAGAGAAAATTAGTGCTAGTTATTATTATTTGACTAGAAAGCAGAGGTACAACATTGTGAGAGAGCAATATGATCTACATTCAAATGAATAATCAAAGTCGGTCTTACAGCAATTTATTTGTATATTTTTGTACATCAGGAAACTTCAGCACCTAAAGAAACTTGATTAAGAAAAGTGCTTGAACAGTGATTTAACCTTTTAACCTTTTAATAAATTATACTGTTCTGCTATCTTTCATGTTTGGTTAGTGATGATGTTATACAATCAAAATAAGTATCACTAATGAACAACATGATGTAGTGCGATTTATTTCAAAAATATCTGTCCTGCACTTTTCTCTCATATTATCATATTGCATTTATTAACTAATCTGTTATATCTCAGAGGATCCTGTATATCTTAACAATCCTTTTACATTCATTTCCTCAGATTTTATGTTCACTGGACAATGAGGACTTCATGAGGACCTCTCAAACAATCACACCAGAAGGAATTTGCATCTAAATCTAACTTTAATAACTGGTGCACTTCGCTGCAAAAAAAGAACATCTCAGAAAGTGAAAATATCTTTAATACATGCACGTGCTTTTAGGTGCTTTCACATGTCAAGCTTTGAATTTTCTGATTCTATTGGCAGACCATTTTGATTCTTGAAATAAATACCTAAAATTAAAAATAAAATAAAAAATCTGCAAATAGCTTAAAGCTTGAAATTGGTAAGAAAAAATGTCAAGAAACAGGTTTAATGTGGATAACTGAAATCTTATAATATTAAATACTCTATACATTAAACTATATTCAAGATATTTTCACTTCTTAACATGCCTTTTTTTGCAGTTCACTGGGATATAACATTTATTTTTATACAACCTCCTCAAGACATATTTAAAATGTTAACATTTGCTGTTTATGGATATTTATGTCTTTTATCAATTTTATCCTTTTGTTAATATCTGCACTGAATCTTCCTATAATTTTTGTTCACGTTATTATCTCCCTGAGTTCATTGTTTGTTTTATTGGAAATTGAATATGACTTCTTGCTTTAATGTGAAGCAGACTGAACTAAACTGAACTTCACCATCTGATTGGGAATTAGGATTTGGGAATTGACTAAACTGGGATTAAATGAGGTGAAAATTGATCTTTGTAAATAAGGCTACTGTGTGTGTGTGTGTGTGTGTGTGTGTGTGTGTGTGTGTATGTATATATATATATATATATATATATACACACACTGCCTTAGCCCTGTCCCTAAACAACAGCACTGTTTGTTGAGAAAATCTTTGCTTGCTGTCACACTGCCTCTGGAAAGTTTAAAGGTCAATCCAAGTGAGATTATGACAGCTGAAGGTCAACAGAAAGCCATAAAATCTGCTGTGGATTTACAGGAAACAACCCTGTATCCAATAAACCAATCTTATACCTGGTTTATTGTATTGTTATAATAGAAAATACTACAGTATATTCAATATTATATTTCAGTGTAATGTATTTACTATTCACTGGCTACATTACTCGACTGTTAACCAAAAAACAGCCTCTATTTTTAATGCTGTTGGGTTGCCACTACCTCAAAGAGCAGAGAATGAGAGTGTTTTTTTTAAGTTAATCACACAATCAAGTTGTTATTTTCCAATAACAGCACATCCTGAACTGTTATTTCTTTATTGCAATGTAAAATGGCAACCATTAAAACTGTTTATTCATCATAAAGAATGCACACATCATACTTTATATCTAAAATGGTGTATGAGGGCCATTGCAGGAAAAGGGGAAAAATGGAGTTGGGGGAGGAATATTCCAAGAATTTCTGAGATTAAAGTCAAATCTGCGAGAAAAAAAGATTAAAGATTAAAAAGACACAAATGTACAAGAAACAACAACAGCAACAACAACTCAGAAACAATGTCTTGCTTCCCAGATGCAGTGCAGTCTGAGGAATGTAGTTAAAAATCTCTTACTGCTTTCTTTTATATTACACAGTCGAGGAGGAAAGACTGAATTTCCTGTAACTGTCCACTCAGCCGTGGCGTCTGTGATGTAATAATGTTGACCTTGTAAAGTGAAGTTTTTCCTCATAAATTTGAAACATTTTAATATATAAATTTCTGAGGGCTTTTTTTTTTATCACAAATTAAGACTTTATAATCTCAGAGAATGTCTGAGTTTTTCTTATAAATTTCCAACTTTAATCTCAGAAATTTGATTTTTCTCAGAGTATTACCCCCTCCCTCTGTACTTTTTTTCATTGACACTAAAACACCATCATATTTCTGTTTATAGTTCCCTTTAATGTTGTGGACCATCCACGAAATTAGTTCTTTTTTATTGGATTGGATTATAATGTGAAAGTGTTTTTTTTCTTTTCTCATAGTTGCAGGAATAAAACTAAAAGTTTGAGTGTTGAATATGCAAGCAGTGTAAATCATGTTGTATTTGAAAATGTGGTGAATCTGAACTGTGGAAATATATTGCTTTTTTTAAAATAGAAATCCTTTTAATGTCACCTTTTACATAAACCATTTATAAGCTGTGTATGCTGAACTATGTTCTCTGCTGCAAGCAATAATACACGAGGCTATATTATAATATTTTATGATTATTCAGATTGAGATGATGCTCTTTTTACGTACTGTAGACACAAAATAGAAGTATTCTGGAGGCTTTTTTATGTAGTGTGACGTCATAGCATCTGTTTGAATATTTTATCATCTCCAGTATTTCTATAATTCACACTGTTATAAATTGCTATTTATGTCTGTATAACATGACGGAACATCATATATGTGAAAATGAAACAGGATTAGTATTTACTTACTTTGCTTTGCATGAGATGAAAGTGAACAAAATATATAAAATATATCAGAATTTATTTGGCCTATAAATTGGAGTTGTATTGAATTGGAGAATAAACACTGCACAGATTATGAATGTTTATCAAGCCCTGTTTTTTAATGTGGATTTTATAATAAATAAACCAGATGCCTCTGTGTATTATGTGTATTGTATGAATATACAATCTCTAGTACACACTTTTAATAATAATAATAATAATAATACAACCCCGATTCCAAAAAAGTTGAGACAAAGTACAAATTGTAAATAAAAATGGAATGCAATGATGTGGAAGTTTCAAAATTCCATATTTTATTCAGAATAGAACATAGATGACATATCAAATGTTTAAACTGAGAAAATGTATCATTTAAAGAGAAAAATTAGGTGATTTTAAATTTCATGACAACAACACATCTCAAAAAAGTTGGGACAAGGCCATGCTTACCACTGTGAGACATCCCCTTTTCTCTTTACAACAGTCTGTAAACGTCTGGGGACTGAGGAGACAAATTGCTCAAGTTTAGGGATAGGAATGTTAACCCATTCTTGTCTAATGCAGGATTCTAGTTGCTCAACTGTCTTAGGTCTTTTTTGTCATAACTTCCGTTTTATGATGCGCCAAATGTTTTCTATGGGTGAAAGATCTGAACTGAAGGCTGGCCAGTTCAGTATTCGGACCCTTCTTCTACGCAGCTATGATGCTATAATTGATGCAGTACGTGGTTTGGCATTGTCATGTTGGAAAATGCAAGGTCTTCCCTGAAAGAGATGTCGTCTGGATGGGAGCATATGTTGCTCTAGAACCTGGATATACCTTTCAGCATTGATGGTGTCATTCCAGATGTGTAAGCTGCCCATGCCACATGCACTAATGCAACCCCATACCATCAGAGATGCAGGCTTCTGAACTGAGCGCTGATAACAACTTGGGTTGTCCTTCTCCTCTTTAGTCCGAATGACACGGCGTCCCTGATTTCCATAAAGAACTTCAAATTTTGATTCGTCTGACCACAGAACAGTTTTCCACTTTGCCACAGTCCATTTTAAATGAGCCTTGGCCCAGAGAAGATGTCTGCGCTTCTGGATCATGTTTAGATACGGCTTCTTCTTTGAACTATAGAGTTTTAGCTGGCAACGGCGGATGGCACGGTGAATTGTGTTCACAGATAATGTTCTCTGGAAATATTCCTGAGCCCATTTTGTGATTTCCAATACAGAAGCATGCCTGTATGTGATGCAGTGCCGTCTAAGGGCCCGAAGATCACGGGCACCCAGTATGGTTTTCCGGCCTTGACCCTTACGCACAGAGATTCTTCCAGATTCTCTGAAGCTTTTGATGATATTATGCACTGTAGATGATGATATGTTCAAACTCTTTGCAATTTTACACTGTCGAACTCCTTTCTGATATTGCTCCACTATTTGTCGGTGCAGAATTAGGGGGATTGGTGATCCTCTTCCCATCTTTACTTCTGAGAGCCACTGCCACTCCAAGATGCTCTTTTTATACCCAGTCATATTAATGACCTATTGCCAATTGACCTAATGAGTTGCAATTTGGTCCTCCAGCTGTTCCTTTTTTATACCTTTAACTTTTCCAGCCTCTTATTGCCCCTGTCCCAACTTTTTTGAGATGTGTTGCTGTCATGAAATTTCAAATGAGCCAATATTTGGCATGAAATTTCAAAATGTCTCACTTTCGACATTTGATATGTTGTCTATGTTCTATTGTGAATACAATATCAGTTTTTGAGATTTGTAAATTATTGCATTCAGTTTTTATTTACAATTTGTACATTGTCCCAACTTTTTTGGAATCGGGGTTGTAATATACTTATCTACAGATCCTGTTCTTTCACTCTGAAATTTGAAGACATAAACTAATTCATAGAGTCAGAGGAAGAACTTAATTTTTCAGTGTTTGGCCACGTATGAGATAAATGGTTCTATTTCACTCTAACTTTAATTAGAAGAAAACGAGGAGAAAAGAAATGCAGAAATAAACATGCCTTTTGAGCCTGACCTCATTTCCAGGATATTTGCAGGCCACCTGTCACTGGTGTTATGAATTGTCTAGTAATCAGTACTTTCTTGCACTTCCTCATGGTTTCAAAGGCACATTTTAATGAAACTCTCCTGTACAATGTTATTTTTAAGTCTTTATTTAAAGTGTCTACAATGACTCTCTTTGAACCTCAAATCCCTCAGCGCTCAACCTGATTTGGTTTTGTTTAATCCCCGTTTGTCACAACAAAGTATTTATCATCTGGTTTACTTGGATACTAAATACACTGCAAACTCCACATATATATGCCACCTGTATAGGCGGCATGTATATGTGGAGTTTGCATGTTCTCCCTGTGTCTGCGTGGGTTTCCTCCGGGTGCTCCAGTTTCCCCCAAAGACATGCAGGTTAGGCTAATTGGTGGCTCTAAATTGACCGTGAGTGTGAATGGCTGTTTGTCTCTATATGTTAGCCCTGCGATGACCTGGAGACTTGTCCAGGGTGTACCTCGCCCACACACACAAGTAGTTATGTCCCATGAACCTGATTTCCTCTAAATGGTGCGCTTCACAGAGGCTAAATCACTCCCCGCATCTCCTCAGTGATGTACTGTAGACTCAGCCCTAGCAGAAGTCTCTGGCAAGGAGCACTGACTGCAATTTCCCATTCAGTCGACACTCTCAGGCGTGTTGGGGAGGGGATTCCCTGCTGAGGCTGTGTAGTGTTATATATATATATATATATATATATATATATATATATATATATATATATATATAAAATTAAAATTTATGCATGTATAATACATACTTGCCAACCCTCCCTATTTTGGCGGGAGGCTCCCGATTTTAGCCTCCATCTCCCACCTCCCGATCGTATTTGTTAAAAACTGGATAATCTCCCGGTTTTGGGAAATCCCTACCGCCAAGTTAAAAATACTCCCAATTATGTCCAATCAGAATCGTATGAGAAACACTGCTGACGTCAACTGATTTTTTAACCAATCAATGAACAGAACGACAGTCACGTCCATAATGTAGGATTCACCCAGGCTGTCCGACATTTTTTACAAGCAGTCATTCATCATGGTCACTAAACCAAGTACCAAACAGCAAAAATATGAATGCAAATACCAGGTTGCATGGGAGAATGAATTTCCATGGATAAGCAAATTTTTGACCAGCCAGACCAACGCATTTTGCAAGGTAAGACTACAAAGCGATTCATTTATCCCAATTATTCAATTATCCCAATCTTATGGTGGGGTAAAAGCAGGTAAATTACATATTCTTCAAAACTACAATAGGTCATTCACACCCTTTTATGTAAATTCTTAATGTTCTTATTTTTTAATTAAAAATAGTTGATCATTTGTACGTGTATGTAACACGTACTTATGAGACATTGAAATTAACTTAAGATTTATATTCTTTTGTATTTTTTGTAGTAAGAAGTATAATTAAATTGCCTATACAGTAGGATCTGCACCTCTGTATAAGAGCAATTCCAGCGTTATGGACGTGACACTTGAACTCAAAATGGCAACAAATGACCCAGTGCATGTTTTATTGTCTCCCAGTATTTAAACAGGTGTTGCATATTTTAAGGCTGTACCATACTGGAGAAGTGATAGAACAAGAACAATTCCCATAGTACATCTAGGGCATGCCAGAAAATGCCAATAAAAGATGCGTTATGGATGTGACAGAAAAAGTATCACTTTTCTTGGGTGACTGTACATTTTTATCAAACTCTGTGAAATCGTAAACCTAATGTCGAAATGGAGATATCCATTTGATAGAGGGGTCCAAGGTGAATATTAAAAAATCTTTGTTTAAAATATTTTGTATTTCATGCAGAGTTTCGGAAGGAAAAGTCAGCATTATGGATGTGACGAAATTCCGTTATGGATGTGAGGCGTCTGAAATAGACATGGCATATGTTTAGAAAATCAGCAATTTAACCACCACAACCCTTTGAAAAACTCTCTAAATATCAGCTAAAACTATCAAAGTTCTTAAATAATATTTAGGATGGCTATTGTTTTGCTGTTTTGTGGATTTTAGCATACATTTCTGTGGCTTGTGGCAATAATATAGAATTGTACATGATCAAAGTTGATTTTAGCTTGGGGTTTACATTATAAGAAAGAAAGACTGACAGTGACATATTAGGTTGGTTACAAATTGGTTCAACTTATTCACATCTGTAAAATACAGGCCTAGGTGATATCTCCGGGAGTGGTTTTGATGTATTACATGTTGCTTTATTTTTGTATGGTGAGGTTGACATTTACATGGAATTGCCCATAAACGAAATATATTTATCATATTGAAATGTTTTTAACTCTTGAGAATTTCTTTTTGCAGTTGTGTCACAGAAATTTTAGCATCAGCCATGGTGGAAAAAATTATGCCAAAAATGATACCATTTCAGAAAC
This sequence comes from Neoarius graeffei, assembly GCF_027579695.1. NCBI lineage: Eukaryota > Metazoa > Chordata > Actinopteri > Siluriformes > Ariidae > Neoarius > Neoarius graeffei. Next base: position 18,880,548 of record NC_083589.1, on the reverse strand, counting down.
AAACTGTACAACTTCTAAAGTGTTTAGTGAAATTTTGCATGACAGAATTTGTTGGATGAGTGTATTTGAAGTGTGTGGTAGTGTCGTAGTGCTATTTTGAATTTATGTTTGAAAGTTTTAAGTGAAAGTTTACAAGTGAAATTATACAGTAAACATTCTTCTAAAGCATCACTTGTGTTATTTTCTGTAGGTCTCTGTATGTATACAATATTCAGGCATGAGCTTTTTCAGCTAAAAATCTGATTTAAGACTTCCCTTTCATTGTTATTATATTAAAATTCAAGACAAGAGTATTATTTCAGATTTTTCACTCTGAGCTATCTCATGCCTGATACATGAATCCTATAACCTATAGTAATTGATCGAACAATATCAACAATTCAAAAACTCTTTAATTGTAAAAATTTCAAATGGTTTGCAATTAATTGGGATCCACTGTTTTTATAGTTTCAACCGCGCATCATACCTTCATCCAGTTGAAAAGGTCGTTCACGCACTTTTCTCCCCCATGAGAATTTTGAAAAATTGGCAAGTATGATGATACAAAGAGGCAAAACATCCCATGAATTTAAAATAAACAAAAGCTAGCTTTAAACTCTTAGACATTCAGTGTAATCTGGAACAAAAACATTGTACTTTTTTTTTTGGTAGAAAGCTAATAAAAACTGATCACGACAAATAGTCTTGCAAGCTAGAGAGTTTCTGTTAATTTACTGCAATGAGATCTCAAGTGATTTGGGGGTGAGTTGCATCTTATATTTTCCTAAAATATAAAAAGAGCCCTAATTTGACTTCATCAGGGTGGGCACTATGCATGAAAGGATTAATCTCTAATATAAATTGTATTTTTAAATCTGATGATGGGTGGCACGGTGGTGTAGTGGTTAGCGCTGTCGCCTCACAGCAAGAAGGTCCTGGGTTCGAGCCCCGGGGCCGGCGAGGGCCTTGCTGTGTGGAGTTTGCATGTTCTCCCCGTGTTCGCGTGGGTTTCCTCCGGGTGCTCCGGTTTCCCCCACAGTCCAAAGACATGCAGGTTAGGTTAACTGGTGACTCTAAATTGACCGTAGGTGTGAATGTGAGTGTGAATGGTTGTCTGTGTCTATGTGTCGGCCCTGTGATGACCTGGCGACTTGTCCAGGGTGTACCCCGCCTTTCGCCCGTAGTCAGCTGGGATAGGCTCCAGCTTGCCTGCGACCCTGTAGAAGGATAAAGCGACTAGAGATAATGAGAATGAGAAATCTGATGATACAAATTAATTTCTTACATTATGATTTCAGTCGACTGAGACTCTAGATACCTTCAAGAAAATGTAAAACTTGCATTTTATTCACTGCCTGGAAAAATCATGAGTGAATAAAGCATTTTTTGCAAACTGAATTTTCATGAAAGCATCAATTGATGCTTCCCTGAGGGTTCACACACAAATTCATTGAAATAGCTTCATTTACACAGATTCAAAATGATTGTGAAAGATGTTTCTATGCATGTATACAACTGTATTCTTGTGGTGAACAGGAAGTCATGTGTACACTGTGTTCATTAGTTTTGCAATTATAAATGAAAACCAAATAAAGCCACAAGCAGCGCTCATCGGGGTCCAAACAGGTTCCCAGAAGTTGTAAAAAACAAACAAACAAACAAACAAACAAACAAAAATCAGTGGAATTAGAAGTGGTTCAGTGTCTTCAACATCAGTTGCCAAGTACAATCACACACAATTTAAATTTTTTAGCTTAAGTGGTTCTTAAACATTGCACCTCCTATGGACAAAATATCACAAAATTTGATGTGCTCCCAAGGAATGTGATGGTGATTAAGTGTATTACCATCCATTATCTGTAGCTGCTTATCCTGTTCTACAGGGTCACAGGCAAGCTGGAGCCTATCCCAGCTGACTATGGACAAGAGGCGGGGTACACCCTGGACAAGTTGCCAGGTTATCGCAGGGCTAACACAGAGACAAACAACCATTCACACTTACACCTACAGTCAATTTAGAGCCACCAGTTAACCTAACCTGCATGTCTTTGGACTGTGGGGGAAACCGGAGTACCCAGAGGAAACCCACATGCAAACTCCACACAGAAAGGCCCTCGCTAGCCACTGGGCTTGAACCCAGGACCTTCTTGTTGCAAGGTGACAGTGCTAACCACTACATCACCGTGCCGCTCATTAAGTGTATTATATTTCATGAAATTTGAACATTTACATCAAAAGCTATTGGCCATAGAGTCAACAGGGGACACACCTTAAAATGTATTTGTCTCATAACTTTCAAACAGTTGGATGAATTAAAATTCTTTTTATATTTTTTATCAGCATAGTCTGAAGATGAGGCATACCAAATTTCATGAGAATTGGATAAAGTGCCTCAGATGAGTTCATTTTCCCACCGTTTTAATAAAAATGAAATGGCGGGAAATGTTAAGGATGGAAATTGGCAGTTATAGGCCCATTTGATTTCAGAAATGATACATAATCAGAGAAAAGATGTTATTTTTTTCTAACCCATGTGGTTGTTGAGATATGAGACAAAATATACAGTGCCTTGAAAAAGTATTCATACCCCTTGAACTTTTTCACATTTTTCCACCTTACAACCACGAACTTAAAAGTTTTTTATTGAGATTTTATGTGATAGACCAACACAGAGTAGCACATAATTGTGAAGTGAAATGAAAATGATAAATGGTCTTCAAAATTTTAAAGAAATAAAAATCTGAAAAATGTGATGTGCATTAGTATTCAGCCCCCCTGCTTCAATACTTTGTAGAGCCACCTTTTGCTGCAATTACAGCTGCAAGTTTTTTGTGGTATGTCTCTACCAGCTTTGCACATCTAGACACTGACATTTTTGCCCATTCTTCTTTGCAAAATAGCTCAAGCTCAGCCAGATTGGATGGAAAGTGTCTGTGAACAGCAATTTTCAAGTCTTGCCACAGATGCTCAATGGGATTTAGGTCTGGACTTTGACTGGGCCATTCTAACACATGAATATTCTTTGATCTAAACTATTCCATTGTAGCTCTGGCTGTATGTTTAGGGTCATTGTCTTGCTGGAAGGTGAATCTCCTTCCCAGTCTCAAGTCTTTTGCAGCCTCCAACAGGTTTTCTTCCAGGATTGCCCTGTATTTAGCTCCATCCATCTTCCCATGAACTCTGACCAGCTTCCCTGTCCCTGCTGAAGAAAAGCATCCCCATAGCATGATGCTGCCACCACCATGTTTCACAGTGGGGATGGTGTGTGCAGGGTGATGAGCAGTGTTAGTTTTCCACCACACATAGTGCTTTGCATTTAGGCCAAAAAGTTCAACTTTGGTCTCATCTGACCAAAGCACCTTCTTCCACATGTTTGCTGTGTCCCCTACATGGCTTCTGGCAAACTGCAAACGGGACTTCTTATGCCTGTCTTTCAACAATGGCTTTCTTCTTGCCACTCTTCCAAAAAGGCCAGATTTGTGGAGTGTACAACTTATAGTTTTCCTGTGCACAGATTCTCCCACCTGAGCTGTGGATTTCTGCAGCTCCTCCAGAGTGATCATGGGCCTCTTGGCTGCTTCTCTGACCAGTGCTCTCCTTCCTTGCTCTGTCAGTTTAGGTGGACGGCCATGTCTTTATTAGGTTTGCAGTTGTGCCATACTTTTTCCATTTTTGAATGATGGATTGAACAGTGCTTCTTGAGATGTTCAGAGCTTGGGATATTTTTTTATAACCTAACCCTGCTTTAAACTTCTCCAGAACTTTATCCCTGACCTGTCTGGTGAGTTATTTGGTCTTCATAATGCTGTTTGTTCTTCAGTGTTCTCTAACAAACCACTGAGGCCTTCACAGAACAAGTGTATTTATGCTGAGAGTAAATTACACACAGTAGGACTCTATTAACTAATTAAATGATTTCTGAAGGCAATTGGTTGCACTGGATTGTATTTAGAGGTATCAGAGTACAGGGGGCTGAATACTAATGCACACCACATTTTTTAGGTTTTTATTTCTTTAAAATTTTGAAGACCATTTATCATTTTCGTTTCACTTCACAATTATGTGCTACTCTGTGTTGGTCTATCACATAAAATCTCAATAAAAAAACTTTTAAGTTCGTGGTTGTAAGGTGGAAAAATGTGAAAAAGTTCAAGGGGTATGAATACTTTTTCAAGGCACTGTAAATGTGCTTATTACAGCTCCCCCTTCTGACCGATTTGTTTCATATTTGGTACATATCTTTGATGTGCCAATAAGTATGAGCCTATAAACTTTCCGGAACATTGGCCATTCACAATGGTAAATTTTGGCAACTGAATTTTGATTGGCCATTTCGTGACCATTTTGGTGAGCCAGCCAAATGACACTTTAGGACATGTAAACAAATGTGTCCAAGTCAATGTTCACCAAATTTCAGGTTTTTAGCTTAAAGCATATACGCAGAGCCATGGCCTCACTTTCTGTTATAAATGCCTTGAGACCTCAAGAATGGCAGAGGAATAGTTTTAAATGTTAACAATTAATCTAATATAGTAATTTTTATGATTAAAGTGATTTATATAGGTAGCGGTCTGAGTGAATGACCTTGACGTCCATAACGTCACAGCAGGAAGTCTATCGGTCTCATTGCCATTTCCGCTATACTAAAACACAGAGCTGACTGCAACTCCGATCCTCCATTTTGAGCTAATTTATTGCCATGCCACGTAGATGTGTTGCTGCACCTGCCAGCAACAGGACAGAAGGTGGACACATTTTGTGAGAAGTTTACAGGCACATTGGGCGCCAATGAAGTGGTCTCTCCTCTGCACATTTTAGTGAAGACTCATACGAGACCTCTGATCTGTTGAGGAGCGTTGGCTATAAGCCCGTATTGAAAGAGGGTGCAGTATCAACAATTAAAGAAAAAGAAAACTACAAGAAAAGGAGAGTATTTATTTTATTTATTTATTTTTTTTAAAAAGCAAAGTTCAGTTGCACCAGTCCTCCCGGAGTGAGCCGAGGGTTGTTGCTAAAACCCGGGATGGAACGGGATGTGACATATCACTCAGGCAGTGACCTCCCCGTGGTCGTTGCTAAAACTGGTGACATCCTGTTCCGTCTGGGTTTTAGTAATTGCCTGAGCCGACAGTAATGGTGGAGTACTCTGTATGGACAAAATAGAGAATGAGTGGACCAGCCGTCTTATTTCTAAACTGGATATTGCTGCCATCTCTCCCTTACATGGAAGAAATGAATGAAAGGAGAACTGAACAAACAACTGAAAGTCAGATTGTTTCAAAACAATCGGCCACAAGATCAGCCTTCAAGAAGCGAGAACACAGATGGGTAAGCTCCAACTCTCATTTGGATAAAAAAAACAACAAAAACAACATGTTGTTTACCTGTATTTAGATTAATACATGTAACTTGTATTGTGTATTTAAGTTACCAGTATAAGATTATTTAATTTGCTTCAGAATGTGATTGTCTAAGTTCATCTGATTATTTAATTAGCCTTTTACATTTTATCAGTGAAAATGCATGCATGTACATGTATGTTGCATAAGTTACAACACCTATTCTGTTTTAATGAGAGTCAACCCACAATCACTGAAGTCAAATCAGTCTTAGTTGAGCAAGTCGGTAACGGTATTTCTTACTTTCACCATAAATTTGTATTTATATGACTTTGGTCTATAGCTGTAAAAGGCCTCGGCCTTAAAACCGGCTACCGCAGTGACGTCACACACTCAGGCATGGCTGGCTCAGCAGGGCAGCTCAAATGCCAACTTTGTGGTTAATTTTAAGTCTCAAAAATATATATTTTTTTTAATTCCCATTTATGCAGCATACAAGAATCAAGGATGGACATACTATCCACTCAGAAATTTATTTAAAAATAAAGGTTCTGTGTATCTGCTTTAAAGGATTCTTGAGATATGGACATGTATCAGTTGTAGCACGCCCTATGGATGAAATTTGTGAACATTCAAAGAATGTTGTACTGATATTGAATATCACGTTTTGTTAAGTTTGGACCATGACATCACAAGATATTAGTCGTCGAGTCATGATGAGCCACGCCTTCAAATTTGATTGACTAGACCTATATCTATATAGATACTTATAAATAATCTAACAAAAAAATTAAAATGGCTACTTACACTGTCAACAAATAAACAAGTATACACAGTGGATCAATCATATAGACATATTCGCTTGTCAGATTTGTAACACAGACTGCTGTTTTGGGGAGAAAATATATGTCAGTCATCACAGTTTGCTGGCTAGCTTGTTGCTAACAAAAGACAAACATGGAGGAATCTGTGTTTTTCTTCCCCGCTTTGTAGCTCGAACACATGGAGGTTGAAAACAACATAATTCCGACTTCCAACTTCTAAGATAAATTGAATGCAGCATTATACGAACCTCATCACCAAAGGAATTTCATTTCCCAATCTTTCTCTAAATTTCAGCTTTATATTCATCCAAAATCAAAACTTACCACATTTTTCTCATTAAAAATCCAGTCACAGATTAAAAATACCACTTGGTACTTTCAGAGTAGTGTATGTTACTTACACATAGCTTTTTGAGCAGACCTGCACCAGCTCTCTTAAATACTTCAGGCACAATATGAGAAAAGAAATCTAAGAATATTTAAGCCTCTGGCTCTGTCATAAACACGGCTACCATGGAAACCCCCAACCAAAATGTGTAATTAGCATCATCTGCACTGATACATGAATAAGAGATGAAATTAGAAGTGCTGAAAGGCATGTACACACACACACACACACACACACACACACACACACACACACACACACACACACACACCATTAAGATTCTCTGAAATCTTTTTTTTTTTGACAGAAATGAAACAATTGCACACAATATAATTCCCTATTTTATTTTTCAATGACAGTAAAATATCTAAATCAGGCACTACTCATTGAGATATAATATCCATCATGTGGATTTTCAACTGTACTGTGGTGGGTTTCCCAAAAGCCTCTTAACACTAAGAGCATCTTGAGAGAGAGTTCATTGTGCTGCCCACTCTACCATTTAACAATGACCTTTGTGCTATGATGCTTTTGGGAAACTCTGCACTGTTTGATATGTTTATTCTCAATATGGCCTATTGGTCTGACATGACAATATCAATATCACACCAATATAATTAATATCAGTCATCATTACTGGGATTTGTGCACTCTTAGGAATGTTCCATGACAAAACACCATGCGTTCATTCATTGGTTTAAGCCATGAAGACATGTTGTTTAAGCCAACAACAGACATGGAGGTTACCATATTGGGGAAGTGGGTGGGATAGAGCATATCCAATTGACAAACAATTTCAAAACAAAAGCAGAGGCATTTTTTGTAAAAATGAGAAACTGACTTGGTGATATAAAAGGCATCCTTGACTAAAATTATGGCACTGACTTGGATGTATCTGAAAGTATTTGAAAATGTACATTCTTCAGTGCTTTTTGTTAAGATTCTGCATTTTAGCAATTGACCAGTTATTTAATCTATTAAATGGTAAATGTAATTAAACAGGTACAATAGGTCCTGAAGGTAGCAATAGACAAACATTCAACTTGGGCATTATAACAATGACATAGTTGCAGAAAAACTCAACAAGGAAAAAAAATATCAGACTTCACACAATCATTAAACAATCTGGGCTGAGTTTCCCCAAAGCATCACAGCACAAAGATCATCATTAAATGAGGGCAGCACAGTGAACTCTGTCTCCTAGTGAAGACCATCTTAACTTTACAATGTTTTTGGGAAACTCAGTCCTGAAATCATCTTGACTGAAAAGCAGTAACTCGTGGATCATTTTTTGTGGCCCCAAACCACAAATTTTAGAAATTTCCATCAGCAAATATCTTTTATTAAAGACTCTATTCAGCCAGCATTTGCCACAAGCTTAGATGTATTTGTCCAAATTAACATTAATGTCTTTGGTTTCTTTTCTGAAAATGTTTCAGGGTAATCCGATTTCAAATTGAAATCTGCCATTGGATCTGTTTTGATTCATTTAATACATTTGCAAGCCACAGCAAAAATATAAGCAATTGTTTAAAATACTAATATTCATAAATTGCCACTTGCTTGTGAGTGGCAAGATAACGTTCAAAATAGTTTTGCAGTCAAAATGGTTTTGCAGTGTCTTTAAATATAACATTTATAAAACAATTTTGTACAACTCTTTTGTCAGGAATCAGAGCTTAACAGGAAAGAGAAAGTACAGATTCACTGAAATTATATTATATACAGAACTCTGCAAATGTGATCACTTTTTTTTTTAGTGTAACAACCTGGAATTGGAATGGACTTTACTGAAATGTCTACCAGTTACACAATTTATACAATATATAAAACAGTTGAAGGTACTTTTTTATTGTGGCACAAAGTAAATAAAGCATTAATTCAATAAAAATGTGGATTTCAAGTCTTGCCACAGATTCTTAATCAGATCGAAGTGGTTTTGAACAACTTTGTCAGTATGCTTAGGGCTGTTGTCTCAAGTTTCTTGCAAACTAGAACAGGTTTTCTTCTAGGATTATCCTTGATTTATTTCCATCCACCTTTCCCTCAACCCTGACCAGTTTTTAGTCTCTGTTGATGAAAAGCATGCACACAACATAATGCTACTATCACCATGCTTCAATATGGAAATGATATTCTCAGAGTGATGAACAGTCTTGGGTTTGCAAACATAGTGCTTCATGCCAAGGCCAACAAGTTCAATTCTGTTTTCATGAGACTAGAAAACACTTTTCCACATGTAGGCTAAGTTTTCAACCCAGGATTTCATACAGGGGGGCACGGTGGTGTAGTGGTTAGCGCTGTCGCCTCACAGCAAGAAGGTCCGGGTTCGAGCCCCATGGCCGGCGAGGGCCTTCCTGTGCGGAGTTTGCACATTCTCCCCGTGTCCACGTGGGTTTGCTCTGGTTTCCCCCAAAGACATGCAGGTTAGGTTAACTGGCGACTCTAAATTGACTGTGAGTGTGAATGGTTGTCTGTGTCTATGTGTCAGCCCTGTGATGACCTGGCGACTTGTCCAGGGTGTACCCCGCCTTTCGCCCGTAGTCAGCTGGGATAGGCTCCAGCTTGCCTGCGACCCTGTAGAACAGGATAAAGTGGCTAGAGATGATGAGATTTCATACAGCATGTTTTTTTTTTTTTTCAATAAAAGCTTTTTCCCCCTCCTCAGCACTCTTCCATAAAGCCCAAATTTGTGAAGTGTCCAAGGCTTTGTTGTCCTGTGGACAATTTCTCCTTTACTTCAAAGCTTTACCTCAAAGCACTGACTCTGGAGAGTCTTTCCACAAATATTAAATAAATAAATGTCTTTACAGAGGAGTTCACCAGAGCAAATAATAGACATTTTTCTTTCTTAAATAACAACACTTAAAAAAAAAGGTTTATTCTTGACTTAAATTACATGAGTGTTTGCACTATTGGGGCAGCCTTGGGTCCAAAGAGTCACAGGTTTGATTCCCAGGACCAGCAAGAAAAATGTGGGTGGGGGAGTAAATGAACAGCACTTTCCCCTTCCTCTGTGTTATGGATGAAGCGTCCTTGAGCAAGGCACCTAACCCCCAACTGCTTCCTGGGCGCTGTAGCATAGCTGCCCACTGCTCTGGGTATGTGTGTGTGCTCATTGCTCACTTGTATATGTATGCAGGTTTTCACTACTTCAGATGGGTTAAATACAGAAGAGGAATTTTGCTGTGCTTGAGTGTACATGTGACAAAAATAATGTCTTCTTCTTCTTCGACAGAAATGATAACAGATTACAAGAAGATCATTAATAGAAATCTGTGATTTGCCTTGAATCTGTCATAGCTACTGTCATAAAAAAATGTGCCGATTGTTTATGTGTATTTTCTGGGTTGTTACAGGAACAGACGTATGTATATTAAGATCATGTGACGCTTTAATTGTACACAGGTCAACACCACTCAATTAAATTCTGTGACTTCAGGTCTGATTTAGGGGTTTCACAGCAATGGGGGTGATACTTATACACTCATAATTTTTATGTGTTTTATTTATAGATGATTTTGTTAATTATATTAATTTTTCTTTAATACTATTGGTTATTTTGTGTAGATTCATGACATAATCTCCATTAAGTCCATCTCAGTTCCAGGTTATAACATTTTTTCATGTTAAAAGGGGAGGGGGAATACTTATGCAAGGTATTGTACAATACAGTACAGTACAGCATCTGACATGTAAATATATATGTACAGTAACTGCAAGATAGCTAATGGCATGTGTGGGTTACAGCAGCAATAACCTGAGGCTGATGAGTTTATACTGAGTTACAAATAAAAATAGATAAAATTGTATTACTGGATATAAACAGAATTTCATTTACTCAAGTATGAAGAAAACCAAATTACATTTTTATCATATCATCATAGTTTTCAGGCTGCTATGTTCTAAATCTCTGCCTAGCCCAGTATTAAGTAAGTAAATAAAAACATCACAGAGTATGCTGTTAAAAGAAAAAAAAAAGTAATGATGCAGTACCAAGAACTTTCCAGGAACAGCACATCCAAAACAGTGTTTTGTTTTGCTTATAGCACAGCGATTTGTTAGTGCTTACAACTGATTAGATGTACTAAAGAATGACACACAATAAAATACCTCTTATCCATTTATAATTATGCTTAAAGTTAATTTCTGCAAAACAAATCAGCTCCTGGTGTCAGTTACAGTATAGCAGTTATAAACTGTTTTGTCCATCATTGATGTCACTAAGCCACAAATGCAGCTTGTCATATTACTGACAGACTCCAACACGCAAAGTACACTCTCCCACATGACAGACTCCAACACACAAAGCACGGGACATAAAGGAACAGCTCTAAGCTCAAAGCACTGACGCTGGAGATTCCTTCCATAAGCAATAAATAAACATCTCCTTACAGAAAACTTCACCGTAGCATAGATTTCTTTAATAAATAACAAAAAAATGGTTCAACTTAAAGTATGTGAACGCCTACATCTTCTCAGAGAGTTTTTGAACAAGTGTGTTAAAATAAAGCTGTGATTTGCTTTACAGCTAGCACTACTCTCAAAGTTGCTGCTCTAGCAAATTAATCAATTAGGAATTCAACAGCGCTGTGTAACTGTATAAATAAACTGTTTAAAGTTTGTAAAGTAAAATCCATTTTTTTGTTCAAACTATTGGGGGGAAAACTTTCAAAAATGTATGGATACCTTAAGGGGCTTTGATAAAATAAAATATTGCTCATACATAGCAAGGTTTTTTGTTTGTTTGTTTGTTTGTTTGTTTTAACATTTGAGAAAAAGAGGTAATATTAAGTCACTTGATGTTGTTTAATTCTAATATTAATATCACTCAAATACCAGTGCAGCCAACAACCAGTACACAGATAACAACATTTGTTAAATATCCAGTATAATTCTTCCAGCTAGGACAGTTATGTGTAACTGACCTGCGTATACTGTTCATCCTGGTTGTCTGGCCTAACTGGACATACCACATGATAGTTGTAATTCATCTTTTTAAACACTGATTAAAAATAAGGTGAGTGAAAAGCTGATACTGAAACCGTGCATGTTGGTATCCAGATTTCAGAATTGGTGTGTCTTAGGTATGTGCAATGTTGACCTTAAATGTAAGTCAAAATTTCTTGTGACTGTTCACTGCATAAATATCTCACACTCTTGCCTGACAATTGCCTGAGCATAATATAATATTTTACTGCGGGCAATGTAAATAATGCACAAAGACTATGAAATGGTATTTGAGGGGCAATATTAAATATCAATCTCACTGATATTTAATTAAATTATGAAATAAATATTCGTATGAATCACATAATCTACACAGCAGAAAATGACATGACATGAAAAGATTTGAAATATAGTAAAATGTATTCAGCATTTCCTATTATAAAATTACAATGAACCAAATATAATATTATTGAATCTAGACATTTGGACTAATTTAAAGCTTAAAATAGTCTTGGGGTTCTTTTTGCTTTGTTTATTTGAAACATTTATTTCTAGATCAGATAAATATTACTTTAAAAAATGGAGAAAAAAAATCAAGAAATAAGTTTATAATCTTGTACTGTACTTGATTAAAGCGGCTAGAGATGATGAGATGAGATGAGATACTATATAAATTCAAGATATTTTTACTTGATAAGATGTTGCAGAAGGGTATTTTTTTTCCACTGCAAAACTTACGGCATTCTGGATGGTGTTACTAGATCTGTGAACATGCAAATACTACTGATCTCAGTGGTGAAATTTCTGAAATCTCTTCCACTATTCAGTGTATTATGGAGCAGTATACCTGGCACCGGGCGGCACGGTGGTGTAGTGGTTAGCGCTGTCGCCTCACAGCAAGAAGGTCCTGGGTTCGAGCCCCGGGGCCGGCGAGGGCCTTTCTGTGTGGAGTTTGCATGTTCTCCCCGTGTCCGCGTGGGTTTCCTCCGGGTGCTCCGGTTTCCCCCACAGTCCAAAGACATGCAGGTTAGGTTAACTGGTGACTCTAAATTGACCGTAGGTGTGAATGTGAGTGTGAATGGTTGTCTGTGTCTATGTGTCAGCCCTGTGATGACCTGGCGACTTGTCCAGGGTGTACCCCGCCTTTCGCCCGTAGTCAGCTGGGATAGGCTCCAGCTTGCCTGCGACCCTGTAGAAGGATAAAGCGGCTAGAGATAATGATGAGATACCTGGCACCAAATTTACAGTAAAAAGCACTACTGAAGGGAATCATAGTGACCTGCCATTGCAGAAATGCTACAAGTGTGATTTTTTTGTATTAAATACACAACTAAATTTGGTAGAAGCCACAATATTTTTTGGTAAACAAAAAATAAAAATATGCACACTAGTCAGACATAACATTACAACCACTGACAGGTGAATAACATTATCATTCATGGGCGAATAACATTATCTCTTCACAGTGAAACCTGTCAAGGGGTGGGATATATTAGGCAGCAAGAGAACAGTCAGTTCTTGAAGTTGATGTGTTGGAAGCAGGAAAAATGGGCAAGACTAAGGATCTGAGTGATTTTGACAAGGGCCAAATTGTGATGGCTAGATGACTGGGTCTGAGCATCTCCAAAATGGCACATCTTGTGGGGTGTTCCCGGTATGCAGTGATTAGTACCTACCAAAAGTGGTCCAAGGAAGGACAATTGGTGAACTGGCGATAAGGTCATGGGCACCCGTGGTTCATTGATGCACATGGGGACCGAAGGCTGGCCCATCTAGTCTGATCCACCAGAAGAGCTACTGTAGCATAAGTTGCTGAAAAAGTTAGTGCGATGATTGAAATGTGTCAGAACACAAACTGCATTGCAGCTTGTGTATGGTCCTGAGTAGCCACAGACTAGTCAGACTGAGCATCAGAACTGGACCATGGAGCAATAGGAGAAAGTGACCTGATCTGATGAATCATGTTTTCTTTTACATCATGTGGATGGCCGGGTGTGGTGTGCGTCGCTTTTCTGGGGAAGAGACAGCACCAGGATACCACGCACATGACATGCCAGCACCCAAGGTTTCCCAGGAGAACATTGCCAAGAGCATCACACTGCCTCCACCAGCTTGCCTTCTTCTCACAGTGCATCCTGGTGCCCCCTCTTCCCCAGAAAAGCGACGCACACCACACCCAGCCATCCACTTGTTGTAAAAGAAAATGAATGCATCATCTTCTATTGCTCCATGGTCCAGTTTTGATGCTCACGTGCCCATTGTATGCATTTTTGCCAATAAACAGGGGTCAGCACAGACACTCTGACCTGTCTGCAGCTACACAGTCCCATATGCAGCAAGCTGCAATGCATTCTGTGTTCTGACACCTTTCTATCCTATCTAGTATTACATTTTTTAGCAACTGGTCCTACAGTAGCTGTTCTGTGGGATCAGACCAGACAGACTAGCCTTCACTCCCTACACACATCAGAGTGCCTTGGGTGCCCATGACCCTGTTGGTGAGTTCACCAGTTGTTCTTCCTTGGACCACATTTGGTAGGTACCGTACTTAACCACTGTGTAGGTACAGCACATCTTCACAACAACATTTCCCATAATTCCCTCAGTTTCTGCCCCAGACAATATATGCGTCATCTCATCTTTCACTGCACCACGATTGGATAGCGTACTGCTGTGGATTGTGATGCAAGCTCGCCCATAAATTGGACGATCCGAGCAAATTTTGATCTCTCTCCATTCTCTCTTGGTGCCCCACACCTCTGTTCTCCTGGACAGTGCACTAAGAAGCTCTTCTGTCTCTCTGACTCTCTCTGCTCAACCTCCCAACACAAGCCTTGCCGCGGCCAGTGCCCTGCAACTCTGTCCTCCCAAAACTAGATGTGCCTCGCTCTCTCTCCATTCTCTGAAACCCAGCGCTCTCTCTCTGACTGATGCTCCATTGGTATTAAAAAGAGACACTACAGCCTGCAGGCAGGAGCGAAGGAACAAAGGAACAAAGATGCATTGTGTATAGACCACTGGCTATAGTCAAAAGTACTTCAGTCATGTTGTTTCGCTTTCGTGATGTTTGAAACCGTCCATCGTTGTTATTACACCGTAATAATGCAAATCAGGAAGATTGGGGCAAGCAGTTCCCTCCACGTCTTCAGCCCATGAACTTTTGACCAAGGACCTTCTGGATCAACGAGATCCCGCCTGGGAAGGACTTTTGCAATATAGCAGATCTGCATTAAACTGAATTGAAGCTGTGCTCTGCTCTTCAGAGATACACCAAAACAGAAGATCACTGATGAACACCTTCATGCTGCCACATAAGAGTGGTCCAAGTAAGGCTGGCATTTGGGCAATGTTAGTCTTAGTTTGATTAGTTTATGTGAAAAGTGCTATTTAAAGCTAATTTTTTTCAAGTGCATCACATAGTTTGGGTTTGATTATATGTTATTGTATTTCTCAATTTTACTCGGGTAGATAGATTTTGCATGCCCCATCTCTATTTTTCTAACATTGTCTTACCACACACTATTATACACATCTTAACATTCAGACTTTACTAATAACCTAAGGGTTGGTTAGCTCAGTTGGTTAAAATGTGGTGCTTATAATGCTAAGATTGTGGGTTTGATCCCTGCATGGGCTAGCAGTTATTTATGCACCTTTGTTTAATCAGTCACACAGAGCGCCTACGGCCCCCTCCCGCACCTTTTTTGACATGCTTTCACTTACCTGCAAACACACACACATACACACACACCTACACACATATTACTACCTCATGTCACCATTTTGTGCCTTGATTGTTTAAACTGCTGCTAGAATTATTGAATGTACCTGATCAGTATTATCCACTTGACTTTGTCATTTTAATAAATTAAATATTTCCAAGAAACTGTCTTGTCTGTTTTGTTGCAGTATTACTTGAAGCCATCCTCTGCCATCAAAGAATTCACATTGCCTTCACTGATCTAGTGGATCACTAGAGTAATTCATTCATTAATTTAATAATTAATATAAATATTGATTAGTAAAATTAATGAACTAATATTTTATGAGACTGATTGTATGAGTGGTTTAATAATGCAATTGCACCTACAACTGCATACTTTGAACACCTCAGAAGGCCTGCCTTTTTGGAGATATTCTGATCCAATCATCTAGTCATCACAATTTGGTAATTATCAAAGTCACTTAGATCCTTATATATGCCGATTTTTTCCCCCAAGTTGGCTGTTCCTATGGAGTCCCTCTGATTAAAAAAGGGAAAGCCATAGCTGATTACAGTGTGGGAACAAGATAATTAAGCATGGCTCAATAAGGCATCACCATTGTGTTGTACCTCCAACTGGAGTGCACATATTTACAGGGTTTTATGGTAACTACCAGACCACAGTAAAATGATTTCATATTAAAGAACCATTAATCCATCATCTGTATCATCATCATCTAGTTATGAATCATAATCACAATCATATCACTGCAAATCATAGAGCTGTTCATTACTGTGTATATTTTACACTATTTACACCAAAACTGACTGAATAAATCACAAAATGAACAAATGGATGAATGTATGAAAAAGTGTATGAAAAAAATATGAAAAAGATGTTACATAGGCCACATTAATAATAAAGTGTGCATGTAAACTTTTCTCATGTCTATGTTTTAACTAAAACAGAACACACACACACCCTGGTGGCAGTGAAATCCATACACACTGCTTTTGGGGTCCCAATACAATCATACAGCTTTATGAAAATGTTGACACAATGTAATTATCTTGCTCCTAGGACTTAATTATCCTTGTTGTTATTTTTTTTATTAAGTAGGGATCTCACTAGCAGCACTCCGTATACTCCACTATTCATCCTAATAAGAACATTTTGAGCTGAAAGAAATTCATTATATATTATGGTATTTAGTGTGGTGGTAGTGTACATTGGTTGGAATTTACAATGGACTGTGGGTAATAATATTGTAAACTATCCAGGGTATGCAATTTGTCTTTAGAGAATTCGGACAATCCTACAAAATAGCTGCATCCCAAAACAAAGCGCTATATGGTGAAAAGGTGAAAAAGTTAAGGTGTCATAGTTTGTCTTCACCATTTTTTAAAAAATATCTGCTGTACATTGCCATGATCAAACTGGATCAAGTCTCGAAATGGAGAGCTTTCTCTGCATAAATATTAATATATCCTTTCAACTAAAGTTAACGGTGTAATTCACAAACTCTGTGTACAGCCCTAAATGTTTAAATCAGCAAATATTAAATGCTGGTATAAATCAGTCACTGATGTTCAAGACACTGATGTTTGAGTGACATTAATATGAAATCTGAGTAACAATACTTCACATTTCATGGGCACAAGGCAGAATTCAACATACAATCAACAATATTGCATCACCTGCTAAGTGTGTCATAAAGGTAAAGCATTGTGTATTACACTTGCATGAGATAAGCTATACAATAAGCTCTGAAAGTTTAAATAAAGGAATGTTCATGGCATATTTGCCAATGCATGAGACATGGAAGAGGTAGAAAAAGGTGCCCAAATATATATAGCTACTCAGTAGACAATATTTTATTTCTTGCTACATTAGCAAATGCTACTTAAATTATCAGACCATGCTACTGATATAGTCTGTCCTGTAGGAACTCAAATAGGCACAGATAACACAGAGGAAAATGGTACGGACAGAGACAAGCACTGAAGTGGAATGAAAACAGATCATTGTTCCACCAGAGCAACTGAGGAAGAACAACAAAGTTGCTTTGTGTAGCCTAATGCATGTCTATATGGCTTTAATAGACATAACCACAAATACTACTTAAGAATAGAGTTTTTATTTTGTCGAATAAGCCCCACAAAGCTGTAACAAAAAAACACCAACAAGCATTGCATGGGCACTTCTACTCCCATGAAAATGATAGATTGTCCTCAGATAGGCCTAAGTAATCTGGACTTACCAGAGCAGTGACACGAGAACAGCCCACACTTCCTGGGCTTTGAGCCCCATACAGAATATATCGATTTCAGTTATAGATGCTCCACAGCTTTGCAAGCAGTGTACAGGTGCACCTCAGAAACCAGATGAAAGTCTGTCAGTCCACAGTGGTTCTTAGGAGAACTTCCGTTTTTGAATGGCCTCGGCTCGCACAGCCAAACTGCGAGCACACACTGTAAGGAGTACAATGAGCGTCCCGACCAACAGACTCAGCATCGGCCACAGCACGCAGTGCAAAAGCACGCTGGCATCATGGGAACGTTGCCAAAGCACATCATCTGGCCTGCAGGGGAAAGCACAGTTAATTAATAGGTCACAGCAAGCAAATAAAGCCAGAGTTCTGTTTTTGACTTAA
Source organism: Neoarius graeffei (assembly GCF_027579695.1). Taxonomy (NCBI): domain Eukaryota; kingdom Metazoa; phylum Chordata; class Actinopteri; order Siluriformes; family Ariidae; genus Neoarius; species Neoarius graeffei. The sequence goes on along the minus strand of NC_083589.1, from coordinate 18,862,711 downwards.
AACAGGTAATTGTTTATCATCATATGCTTTGGAGTCCCTTTGAATGGATCTAACTTTATACAGTACTGTGTGAAAGTCTTTGGCACATTTAGTTTGGCACAAACAAATTCTAAGTGAAATTTTAAGTGAAAGTGCTTTAAAAATTAAGAAATTAGAAGTTTCTAAATATCACGAAATTCTAGGAAAGATTATAAACTAAATCTCATCAATATTTGAAGTAATGACTCTTTTCCTATAAAACATCATTACACTATACACTGTTGCACAGTTTTATAAGGAGCTTAGCTGGATGGGCTTTTCCAAGAATATTCAAGAAATCATTTATAGTTTGTCTCTGTAGCTACTCTTGGAGAGCTTTGATGATGATATTTTATCTGAAAAGTGGTCCATTTCTTAATATTTTCCAAAAATGTGTGCTTTTCTACATAATAAAAAAAATGTAGGTTTGCCTGAGATTTCACAGCACTGAACATAAAAGATAACAGGAAGTAGCTACAAGAACATCTGAGGCAAATCTCAGTATCTAATTAGCTTCCAAAGATGCTAATCTGTTCTAATCTGCCTCTTTGAATAGGCCTGATTACTCTGGTACAGAGCAAGAATAATTCTATATACTACACATAAAAGAAGGAGTTTACTGCTTGAGTCTAAACAATGCAACCTGATGAAAGCTCATTTAGCTGCTCATTCAGCTGCTTCAGTAGGTTGCGGTTTTAAACGTAACGACCTGGTTTGAGTAAAGATGTTTTATTCATATACACCATAACAGTGCCATGGAACAGTTTAGGCTTATTTACTTTCTTCACTATTGAAGCCAATAAGAAACTTAAGAAAGATTCTTGTCTGTGTGATTGACATCAGAACAGAAAGAATCACCACCACTGATGAATTGTATGATCTGATTGCAATGTAAGATGCGGAATTAAAAGTTTAACTTGCATCACATGGATACAGTCAAAGTTACATGTTTGTATCACTTTGCATCAATTAAAGACTGCATAAGAAAGTTGATTGTTTAAGCTTTGTATAAGTGTGTCCTTTGTTGTTGCTGTACTTCTGCCGTCCTGAATTAGAAAGAGTTTAAAATAAAATATACCGAAATGACAACATATAACCTTAAATGACACACGTCTGATTACAGTATAGTTGAGACAAGAGCAAGTATCATAATACAAGAGCAAGGATCATGAAACCCGTTCATAAAGTATCATAAAACCCTTGATTTTTTGATACTTAAAGTATCATAAAATCAAGTATCAGCATCACCAAACCGAGCTGCACATGATAATGGAACATGTGGCTCTAACAGCTATAACTTTCAAATAACAGCTACAGAAAGGTTACTAATAAGACAGAAGCAAGACAAAAAAAGTATAAATAAATTGCAAATCAATATGAAGGCAGATCTGTTTCAGAAGCAGAATGAAATTGAGTGGTATTTAACCTTTGCATTTAGAATAAAAAGATAGATATTTGAACATTGTTAGCTAATAGTAACTACCAAATTAGCTACTTATCAGGCTAACATGCTAACTAGCAATTAAAAGATTTTATTTCTTATTTATTTTATAGAGTTTAGGACTCTTTCTGCCTAGTTTTCTACTTGGAAACGACAGCTAAAAAACAAATGAACATGCTAGTTATAGAACAGCAGCTACAATTATCAACAGTCCATAATTATCAACACCTTTTCAGATTTACCAATAAAAAACAACTTTATAAAGGTGAGTTTCAGTTACAACAATTATTATTGGTTAATTAATCAACCGGAAGACCCCCCTCGCCCTTTGATCTTGTCGTCTGATGACACAGATACAAAAGATATTTTGTACTAAATATAAGTCTTCATAAAACAAGTTTTAAATAAAAACTATGTTTTGCTAACTTAATGCCACATACCAATTTTTAAATTTTTTTTTTTATAAATAATCATCTGGATGTCGATAATTGTGGAAAAGTGTCAATACCTGTGGACAAAGATGTAGATAATTGTGGAATGGTGTCACGTGATCTGATATGCTAAGTAATCAGGAATCAACTCATTTTTTTTCCAGTGGAAGTTTGAGTAATTATTCATGCACAATTTACGTATTGAAAGTCTTTTCTACTTTTGCAGTGGCCAAAATATTATTAAGGTGTCGATAATTGTAGCTGCCACTCTATTTAAAAAAACAAAAAACAAAAACCCTTTCTTGCTAGCACTAATGACACAAGCAGCTACGTAGCTAGCTAACAAGCTTAAAGAGTTATGGATCTGAAGCTTAGGCAGCTTTCTGAGTGCTTTGCATTGCATGAACGTTAACAACACATGTTAATAAGCTAAAAGTAAAAATTAAATAAAATAAACCTGACTTCAGAACATTTTTGATTCACAATTTTGCATGAGCATGAAAGTCTACAGAGTGGACTATAGAAGTCATATCCGAATTCTGAGATTTCTTTTTCTTATGAGGATATAACTGTACTTGTATTCATGCAGGCAGACATGCCTTAGTAAGAATATTAAAAAGAAAGTAGGACACAGCTACTATGCTGAAGAAAGTTTTGTAGTGGCACTGAAAAATGACATAAGATTAATTTATCTAGGACATCACTTGAATACACTGGCAATATAGTTTGGAAATAAAGCTTGCACAGATTTGATTTCTTGGCTTCCTATCACACAAAACACTGATCAAATCAAGCAAATGAAAAGCTCAACTACTCTGAGATGTTTTATTATTAGTCATTATGGTAGATTAATCTTTTCACCTGACAATATTGCCAACAATATAAAGCAGGCAGAGACTATTCTCACAGGTCAAAGAGTCGAATTACAACCAGAACGGCCAGATATTATGAGAGCCATGACTGCAACACAATAAATGCTATTTCAACAAAGGTCTTAATATATTCCTGAAGCAACTGAGAGATTGGTTTGTCCACCAGGGAATATGGAACAAGATCATTTGTTTTCAAAAACTGCAATCTCTGGTTCCACATGCTGCTTTGCCCAGGAGGCATGTGGTGTTGATAAGTAGCATTTGTGATGCTGGTGCGCAGCTCATTCTGCACAGGGAAACCCAGTGGGCAATGAGGAGCCATAAAGGTGCCAGACAAAGTAATAAAACACACCTGATGCCTCAATAGTGGACAAATCTGTATCACTTCTTCTATTAAAATGCACTGAATTTTTTATAGTTCAATTTATACACTGTCTGGCCAAAAATAAATAAATAAACAAACAAATAAATAAATGAATGATTTAAGCCCTGTGATGACCTGGCGACTTGTCCAGGGTGAACCCCGCCTTTCGCCCGTAGTCAGCTGGGATAGGCTCCAGCTTGCCTGCGACCCTGTAGAACAGGATAAAGCGGCTAGAGATAATGAGATGAGATGAATGATTTATTTATAGATATATTTTTTGGGGGCTTTTTTCACTTTTATTGGATAGGACAGTGTAGAGACAGGAAATGAGCAGGAGAGAGACAGGGAGGGATCGGGAAATGACCTCGGGTCGGACTCGAACCCAGGTCCCCAGATTTATGGCGTGGCGCCTTATCCACCTGAGCCACGACGCCCCCTGATTTGTTTATTTAAAGGCGACATTTGGATTTAAATAAGCAAATACATAAGAAACTTTGATTGGATAATTAATGTGTTTCAGCTGTCAACAATTCTTTTAACCCTAACTGATGCAGTGAGTAGCTTCTCATTTCTTAAACAAACATATCAGAAGACATATCCTGTGTTCATGGAAAAGATGTTACTGTGTTTCAGAAGGTCAAATTATTGGTCTGCATCAAGGAAAGAAAACAGCTAAGGAGATTGCTGAAATGACTGGAACTGGTTAAGAACTGTCCAACGCATTATTAAAACCCGGAAGGATAATGGTGGAAGGATAGTGGTGAACTATCAACTTCATGACCATGATCAGAGATCATTTAAATGCTTGAAGTTGAATCATAAGATAAATAAATAAATAAATAAACAGTAGATCTCACGGCTATGTTTAAAAATTAATAGCATTTCCACACTCACAATGTGATGAGAACTCACAGGATTGGTACTAAACATCTGTGTGGCCATAACAAAACCACTTGTTAGTGAGACTAATCAGGAGAAAAGGCTTCAATTTGGTAGGGAACATAAAGATTGGACTCTGGAGCAATGGCAAAATGTCATGTGGTCTAATGAGTCCAGATTTACCCTATTCCTGAGTGATGGGCATGTCAGGGTAATAAGGGCCCGGTCCCACAACACCAATAACTATAACTATACCTATAACTACAACTATGACTCTACTTCTGCTTGAATTTAGTTCCAGTCTGGAGCAGTCACACCACAACTATAATCCTGACTATAATATCAGTTGGTCCTGACACTCAGGGAAATAAATGCATGCAACTTAGTAAAATAGTCATGGAAGGTTTTTTTTTCCCAAGTAGTATCACATTATTCCAGGTCATACTGTACAGCTTGGACTTCAAAACAATCCATGCACATACTCCAGTGGTTGACAAAATACACATAGATCACAGACTATGTAAATATAATAAAAAAGGATACAAAATACAGAGTGGTTACGGATTTTAATACGGATGCATCATGGATGCTAATAATTTACAGACTGGTCACAGACATTTTAGTATATTAAAAATTGGTTACCGATTTCATACGGATGATGTATCACGGATAAAAAAATTAAGAAGTCTAAAACAATTAAATGTTTGGACTGCTCATAATTAAAATATCTTACCTTTAAATGTTTATTAATTTACTACTGATATTTCACAGAAAAATCACATATCCATGAATAAAAGATCCATGCTTTATATTATATATATATTTTTTCTGTGAATCCATGATGCAACAAAGATGTTTTATTGGATCACATTCAGGTCTGGAAATATCACTCCAGAAGCAATCTCACTGATACCTATAAACGCAGGCCTGGGCTATAGGTATCATTATCGGTCTGGTGTGACCACCAACTACATAAACTGCAGGGAACCGATTTATTGATAGTTATCATTATAGTTGAAGTTATAGTTATCATTATATCCGTTAAGAAGGAAAGCACATGAAGCGATGCATCCATCATGCATAGTGGCCACTGTACAAACCTCTGGAGACAGTGTTATGATTCGGGGTTGCTTCAGTTGGTCAGGTCGAGGTTCAGCAACATTATAGGCAATAAAATGAAGTCAGCTGATGACCTGAATGTACTGAATGACCAGGTTCACATCAATGGATTTTTTTTCTTCCCCCACAACCCTGACGGATAAGCAGTACAGATAATGGATGGAAGGATGGACTGATTTATAGTGGTGGGCATAATCAGCTGACTGACAGAACTTACAGCTAATTCTGTAATATGTTCTGTCTCTCACTAGATTTTATGTTGATATTTTACTAGTAGTGCGATAATCACAGAGATTTAGATAGTGTGCACAGGGAGGGAGTATTTCTGTTTGCTTGTTTCCTTGCCAAACAGCAACAGCAAACTGATCACCTCATGACTATGACCCCATGTGGATATTTACTAAAAGGTCCCTGCTGTATCATGTTCATAGAATTAATTATCAGCCATGACCAAACACAGGAGTTCACCTCCATGAAGGCATGAGACCCAAGCTAACTGGCTACAGTGCAGTCCCTACTTCAGAAATAGGTAATAGAAGGTATATGGGTCAGATGACCTGATCCAAAAATCCATGGGTTTAAGAAGCCTGAATGTTTCCTTACTACAACTGCCATGCCGTTCCTTCTCTATGCATAACAGATGTAGTGCCAACAGTGAACTAGAAAGATTTGTTATCATTTTGTAAACAGATGACAGATGCTTTTCCACATTTTGGTTGCTGTGGAATACAGGGGATTTCTTCATTTTGAGACTAGTGGTGTGACATTAGAGCAACCATAATGCTAAAGTCAACATGAAGAGAGTCACCGGAATCCTTCGAAGACTGTTCAAAGGAATGAGACTCAACTTAAGTGCCATTGCAAGCCTTAAGAGAAAACAGAACCATCTCAAATACAAACAATTTGAACTCATATGCAGACTTTCTCTGTCTGGCTGAGATGTTAATATTCCAGGTCCAACAGTGAAACTGCATGTATGCATATACAGTATACCACAGACTGTTTTGATGCTGGCTCAACCTTCAGCATCACCAAGGGGGACAGGAACCAGCCTCAACATCTGCATGTTTACAGCCTTGAAATGAAAGCTGTATAGTTAGTGGTGCAATGATATCAGGAACTCCAAAAGGTTTTGGGTCCGGAGAGACAACACCAGAATGGTGTTGTCTCTCCGGGCTCCAGGTTCACATAAATGGATTAACCCCAATGGGGACATAAAATTGCTGTTGAGGTTGGGCAGGCATGTTCTGGAACAGGACCACTGTCTGAGGAGTTACCTACCTCCTGGGTTGATGCAGTGGATGTCTCACAGTAGTCTTGTACCAGGAGATTGGTCAATTTACAAAGAAGTAGTTCAGCTAATAAGGAACACCTACAGATAAGAGTAGAAACTGATACTATCTAATTGTGGGCATCTGTGAGCTCCTGTATGCATACAGTGCCATGTAAAAGTTTGGGCACCCTTACTGAAAATGTCTGTTACTGTGAATAGTTAAGTGAGCAGAAGATGAACTGATCACCAAAAGGCATAAAGGTAAAGATGATACATTTCTTTTCAGTGTTTTCTGCAAGATTTGTGTATCATTTTTGTTTTGCACAATTGGAGAGTGAAAAAAGAAATGGAACACCATACAAAAGTTTGGGCACCCCCATACATTTGAGTTCTCAGGTAACTTTTACCAAGGTTCCAGACCTTAATTAGCTTATTGAGCTATAGCTTGTTCAAATTCTTAATTAGGAAAGGTCAGATGATGCAGATTTCAAAGCTGTATAAATTCTCTGACTCCTCAAACTTGTCTCTAAAATCAACAGCCATGGGCTCCTCTAAGCAACTCCCTCACATTCTGAATAATAAAATAATTGATGCTCACAAAACAGGAGAAGGCTACAAGAATGTAGCAAAGTGTTTTCAGGTAGCTGTTTCTTCAGATTGTAATGTTATTAAGAAATGGCAGTTAACAGAAACAGTGGAGATCAAGGTGAGGTCTGGAAGATGAAGAAAACTTTCTGAAAGAACTGCTCGTTGGATTGCTAGAAAGGCAAATAAAAACCTGTTTGACTGCAAAAGACCTTCAGAAAGTTCTACTATGCAGCAACACCTGAACAAATATGACCTTCATGGGAGTCAAGTCAAGTCAAGTTTATTTGTATAGCACTTTTAACAATAAACATTGTCACAAAGCAGCTTTACAGAATTTGAGCAACTTAAAATATGAGCTAATTTTATCCCTAATCTATCCCCAATGAGCACGCCTGTGGTGACGGTGGCAAGGAAAAACTCCCTCAGACGACATGAGGAAGAAACCTCGAGAGGAACCAGACTCAAAAGGGAACCCATCCCCATTTGGGCAATGACAGACAATATGCCTATAACATTAACAGTCCTAACATAAAGTCAGCTTCGTTGATGCTATAAACCCCCCACTGACGGAAACCCGAGCGCAAAACCGTTCACGACAACCATAGTCCCAAAGTCAGCAAGTCAACTGCAGTCCTAAAGTCAGCAAATTAACTGCAGTCCCCAGCCACAAAAGCACCACTGCAAGAGTCCAGAGCGTCCTCCAGGCGCGACCCCCAACTGTCCACATAGGGCCACCCTCCACAGGAGCGATGTGATGAGACTCCAACCAGACACAGGGCACCAGGATGGATCAGGCAGGTCCGAGGAGCAGAAGAGGTCAGCATGTCAATCCCAGGACCAACATGTAACTCAGAGGGACAGATTTTGGGGGGGGGGGGGGGGGGGGGGGGGTCATCAGAAGAAAACCTTTCCTGCATCCTAGCCACAAAATTCAGTGTCTGAAGTTTGCAAATGAACATCTAAATAAGCCTGATGCATTCTGGAAGCAAGTCCTGTGGACTGATGAAATCAAAATAGAACTTTCTGGCCACAATATGCAAAGGTATGTTTGGAGAAAAAAAGGTGCCAAATTCTAGGAAAAGAACACCTCTCTAACCCTGAAGCATGGGTGTGGATCGATCATGCTTTGGGGTTGTGTTGCAGCCAGTGGCACAGGGCACATTTCATTGGTCAAGGGAAGCATGGATTCAAATAAACACCAGCAAATTCTGGAAGCAAACATCACACCATCTGTAAAAAGTTGAAGTTAAAAAGAGGATGGGTCCTACAATAAGACGATGATCCAAAACACACCTCAACATCTACAATGGAATACCTCAAGAGGCACAAGCCGAAGGTTTTGCCATGGCCCTCACCTGACCTAAACATCATTGAAAATCTGTGGATAGATCTCAAAAGAGCAGTGCATGCAAGACAGCCCAAGAAACTTGTAGAACTGGAAGCCTTTTGCAAGGACGAATGTGTGAAAATCCCCCAGGTAAGAACTGAAAGATTATTAGCTGGCTACAAAAAGGGTTTACAAGCTGTGATACTTGCCAAAGGGGGTATTACTAGGTACTAACCATGCAGGGTGCCCAAACTTTTGCTTTGGGCCCTTTTCCTTTTTTGTCATTTTGAAAATGTAAAAGATGAAAATTAAAAAAAAATTGTTTTTGCTTAAAATGTAAAGGGAATAAGTCATCTTTAACTTTATGCCTTTTGGAGATCAATTTTTGGCATCCCAGAGGACATCTTCAACTTGCTTAACTGTTCACAGTAACAGCAATTTTGACCAGGGGTGCCCAAACTTTTGCATACCACTGTAGACATAGACATGGAAGTTGATCTGTGAATGGACAGACAATTCATTGTCAAATGTGCAATAGCTCTGCTGTGGATGTGCACTGCTGCACATCTAATTTAACCCATTTGTTAATAACCTTGTTCTGATCAATCATTCCATGGTCACACCTGTTGTTAATGTGACTGCAATCCTTAATAAACTATTTGAGTGCTATCTGTAATTGACTGATGAGGTATGTTATTAGGATGTGCTCCAATATCTCCGCTAGTTCCAAAGAAATTCACCCTGGCAAGACCTGAATATCTCATCTCATCTCATTATCTCTAGCCGCTTTATCCTTCTACAGGGTCGCAGGCAAGCTGGAGCCTATCCCAGCTGACTACAGGCGAAAGGCAGGGTACACCCTGGACAAGTCACCAGGTCATCACAGGGCTGACACATAGACACAGACAACCATTCACACTCACATTCACACCTACATTCACACCTACGGTCAATTTAGATTCACCAGTTAACCTAACCTGCATGTCTTTGGACTGTGGGGGAAACCGGAGCACCCGGAGGAAACCCACGTGGACACGGGGAGAACATACAAACTCCACACAGAAAGGCCCTCACCGGCCCCGGGGCTCGAACCCAGGACCTTCTTGCTGTGAGGCGACAGCGCTAACCACTACACCACCGTGCCGCCCAGACCTGAATATATAGACCTAGAATAGAAGTGTGGCTAGAGGACAAGCTAGACAGGAAACTGTTCTAGTCATTCTCCACTTAGTTATACTTATACTAACACAGAAATAATAATCAGAATGCCAGTGAGCTTTGACAGCTGTAGTTGGAGTGTGGTTGTGAGTGTGGTAATGGAATGAGATATTGGAAATTTGAGTTTGTGGAAATCAGGGTGCTTACAAACTTGCTTGCTCCTTCTCATGAATGTTGCATGAATACTGATAGGTCTAGGGCATAACAAGATGCTGATAAGTTACTGAAAGGGGGTGGAAGAGTCAATGATTCCTGGGAAAATTGAGTAGCTGTTGGTGATGGCAGTCAATCATGAAGAATTTTTCTAGTTCATGTGCATTTTCACATTGACCATTTGACTATGAAGGCTAACCAAAGGTGAGGTTGACATTGACTCCTAACTTCTCCATCAAGGTCTCTCAAACTTGGATGATTAACTGAGGGCCCATGTCAGAAAACAATGTCCTCCGGGATGCCAAAACTTGGAAAATATGTTAGATCAGGTGTTAAGTGGGAGGGTAGAGGAATGACTCTGACTGTGCTGGAAAACCTATCTACCACTGTCAAAGCTACTGTTTCCACAGGAGAGTGGTAAATCAGTTACAAAATCTATTGCGATATATAGCCATAAATGCTCAGGCAAAGGCAGATGGTGGAGCATTCCTGCAAAGAGTGTCTTAGGTGTTTTTGCTTGTTGAATAGAAAGAAACAAAATGGTGGACATCAGTAGGCCCGGTGTTCCACCAGTATCTGTGTCTCAAACATTGGTAGTTCTTGATTTGTCCAGGGTGATCTGATGGACAAGTGGGATGAAGTAACGATGTGATGGTACATAGATTTTGTTATCAGGGCAGTTATGAGATGCTTGACTGATCTCATCAATCATCCAGTGGCTTTCACTGGTGATGAAGGTTGAGAGCATGGTTTATTCTGGTTGTGAGAAGTCCATACTACTCTCTGGGTATACAGTGGTGCTTGAACGTTTGTGAACCCTTTATAATTTTCTATATTTCTGCATAAATATGACCTAAAACATCATCAGATTTTCACACAAGTCCTAAAAGTACATAAAGAGAACCCAGTTAAACAAATGAGACAAAAATATTATACTTGGTCATTTATTTATTGAGGAAAATGATCCAATATTACATATCTGTGAGTGGCAAAAGTATGTGAACCTCTAGGATTAGCAGTTAATTTGAAGCTGAAATTAGAGTCAGGTGGTTTCAATCAATGGGATGACAATCAGGTGTGAGTGGGCACCCTGTTTTATTTAAAGAACAGGGATCTATCAAAGTCTGATCTTCACAACACATGTTTGTGGAAGTGTATCATGGCACGAACAAAGGAGATTTCTGAGGACATCAGAAAAAGTGTTGTTGATGCTCATCAGGCTGGAAAAGGTTACAAAACCATCTCTAAAGAGTTTGGACTCCACCAATCCACAGTCAAACAGATTGTGTACAAATGGAGGAAATTCAAGACCATTGTTATCCTCCCCAGGAGTGGTCGACTAACAAAGATCACTCCAAGAGCAAGGTGTGTAATAGTTGGCGAGGTCACAAAGGACCCCAGGGTATCTTCTAAGCAATTGAAGGCCTCTCTCACACTGGCTAATGTTAATGTTCATGAGTCCACCATCAGGAGAACACTGAACAACAATGGTGTGCATGACAGGGTTGCAAGGAGAAAGCCACTGCTCTCCAAAAAGAACATTGCTGCTCATCTGCAGTTTGCTAAAGATCACGTGGACAAGCCAGAAGGCTATTGGAAAAATGTTTTGTGGACAGATGAGACCAAAATAGAATTTTTGGTTTAAATGAGAAGCATATATTTGGAGAAAGGAAAACACTGCATTCCAGCATAAGAACCTTATCCCATCTGTGAAACATGGTGGTGGTAGGATCATGGTTTGTACCTGTTTTGCTGCATCTGGGCCAGGACGGCTTGCCATCACTGATGGAACAATGAATTCTGAATTATACCAGCAAATTCTAAAGGAAAATATCAGGACATCTGTCCATGAACTGAATCTCAAGAGAAGGTGGGTCATGCAGCAAGACAACGACCCTAAGCACACAAGTCGTTCTATAAAAGAATGGTTAAAGAAGAATAAAGTTAATGTTTTGGAATGGCCAAGTCAAAGTCCTGACCTTAATCCAATCGAAATGTTGTGGAAGGACCTGAAGCGAGCAGTTCATGTGAGGAAACCCACCAACATCCCAGAGTTGAAGCTGTTCTGTATGGAGGAATGGGCTAAAATTCTTCCATACCGGTGTGCAGAACTGATCAACAGTTACTGGAAGCATTTAGTTACATTTATTGCTGCACAAGGGGTCACACCAGATACTGAAAGCAAAGGTTCACATACTTTTGCCACTCACAGATATGGATTATTGGATCATTTTCCTCAATAAATAAATGACCAAGTATAATATTTTTGTCTCATTTGTTTAACTGGGTTCTCTTTATGTACTTTTAGGACTTGTGTGAAAATCTGATGATGTTTTTGGTCATATTTATGCAGAAATATAGAAAATTATAAAGGGTTCACAAACTTTCAAGCACCACTGTATGAGTGAAAATTATATATTCCTTTATGTGCTTATTTCAGTAATAGGATATTGTGTATGATGGTTCCTGATCTTACTAGTCTTTCATGGAGGGTTTGATTTAATAGAGTTGAGGATTCTGGAATAGCAGGAATGGTTGGTTCTTCAGCAAGGCAGAAGGTGAGGAAATTTCCAGTGATTCCAGAATCAATCAACAGACAAAAAAAAATGGAAGAAAAAGAAAATTCCTTGAAATTACATGCACCACATTATAGTGTATACTCACTACATGACAGAACACACTTTCCACTGTCACTTGATGAAGGGGTTCTGGAGCAGGCTGGGCAAACACTGAGGAAGCAGACAGGGTTTTCACAGTATAGGCAAAAGTCAGACCTGTATCTCTGCGGTTTCGCTTTCTGGGAGAGATGTAGACCTTTAATTTGCTTTTGTTCTGAATCAGTAGTAGGTGAGAGTGGGTGACTTCCTTAATGGTTTAGTTAAGTTTGTCTGTCTGATGATGTTCAGGTTGTTCAAACAAGTGATGAGCTCTCTTAGGAAGTTAAATTGGTAGACTCACCCCGGAAAGTCAAGTCAATGATCATGTCTGAGAGATGTCCCTTTCTAAATGCAACTTAAACTGTTGCCTCATTCCAAACCCTGCTAGCAATAAAAGTATTGGAATTCTAGTGTGTATTTCTAGTGTATTTGTAGTGTATTTGTAGTGTGTGTAAGGAATCCAGGTATCCAGGAATCCAGTGTAAAGAAGTTGCCTTTTGAGCCCTTCTATTGAAGCTGCTGAGCAGTCTCCCCTGAACCACCACAGCCTCAGTGAGTAATTCAGTGCCTGTTGTGGTCTTAGTGGCAGACTTGATATTAACACTGATGAGGCCTTGAACCCTAGTTTGGGGAACTGACAGTGGAAATTAAGTTTTTACCTCTGAGACACTGTCATCAGAACTCACTTGGCTGATGTAGTCATTGACGAATGAGCAGTGTTTTGGGCTGTGAAGCAACCTGTTTGTAGCCCCCATTCCTCTGGACCCTTCACCAGTGTTGGGTACCATTTAAAGGGTGCTCAGATGCCTACTAGGGGCCTAAGAAAATGATTCTCACTGTTTTGGTGCAGAATGCACTTTCCATGTGGACATGCTGGTTTCTAATTTCAATCCCAAAGAATAACACCAGTCCACGAGGCCAATTTTGCAGGGTAGATTTGTCTAGCAATGCAGACTATGCCAACCATAATTGCATTGGCAGAGAGAAGCCTCATGTTAAGTGTGATCACTTCGATGGGCTGCACATCGGCATCCAGTCCATTCGCACCACTGCCAGAAACAAATTAAGGGTCATTCCACATTTGTTTCTGAATGACACTGAAACTGGCATTGAAAATTACAGTTCATGGCTAACTGTCAGCATGGGAAAACCCCAGAGGCAGCCATAGACATAGCATCATCTGAGAAGCATGAGAGAAAAACACCTTTTGGGCCATAATGAGTGTTCTGTTGAAGGACACAACCGGTTGTACCTGGAGAAGAGTAAGGGTATGGAATGGCTACAGAGTGGGGATTTTGGGAGTTGTGTTCTAAATGATGAGTTCTAACTATGATGCCGAGAGCAGGAGACCATATAAGAAGTGCTCTTATCCCTTTGGCTCTAAAATATGTTTCTTTCATACATGTAGGAGTATGTCAAATTGTTGGATTTTTCATTGATTTTTAAATAGGAATCAAAAAAGGCCATGCTTGAGAGAAAGTAAAAGTGTGATTTGACTGAGAAAGCTATTGGTATTCTAACAGCCCTGATATTTTTGACTGTTGTGTAAAGAAATTTGTTATTTGTGGCATGAAGATGCCAACAGGGGTGTGGTCAAGTGTCGGCTGTGGAAGTTGGGAGAAGTCTGCGAGAACAAGTGGGTAATGAAGGATTGTTTACACCACTGCATTGGTAATGGCAGCCTACTTAATTTCCATGTCTTTTCACCATAGGCTGCCCATGATCCAAGAGACATAGATGTCCCATAAGGCTGAAATGAGCAAGAGAAAAAGATCATTTAGCTTTTTTTTTTTTAATGAGTGGCACCAGAGGTGGACAGTAACAAAGTACATTTACTTGAGTACTGTACTTAAGTACACTTTTTGAGTATCTGTACTTTACTTGAGTATTATTTTCGTTGGAAACTTATGACTTTAACTTCACTACATTTGAAAAACAAATATCGTACTTTTTACTCCACTATATTTCTGTCAAGCTCCTTGTTACTCATTACTATGAAGCAGCTTTAAAAGTGGATGTTTTTTTTCTTTTCTAAAACGTAATTGTTTTTCTCGCAGGTGACACTGAGCCAGCCTATCAGTAATCACTAGGGTCACGCCATGTCCATAGACTGGATAAAATCAAGTTAATTGATTTCTCAGCATTTGAACACGATCAGTTCATGGCAGAATGGAAGGAGGCGGTTCTTCTGGGGAATGCACGCATCCAGGGCCATACCTAGAACCCATGTTTCAGTTTTCTGAAAGGATTAAAGAGTTGTTTTGTTTTAAATGTTTACTTTGTTTGCTGAAAACTAACCACATCATGGCCTACAAACACTCGCCGTCCAACCTGCAGAAACATATTGAGGTATGCAAACATTTTATTCCAAGAGAAAGCTTGCAATGAAGTTGTCTGTGCTTTTAGATCTAGCGATAACATTGCAATAGCTGTGCAGTCTGGTTAGTCACATGACTTTCTATGGATTTGCCCGCCAAGTTGCCATAGCCTTGTCCATGGCTAATGTTTACATATAGCTAGTTAACCTGGGCACTGTTAGTTAGCATGTAAAAATGGAGTTACGCCAATATGAATAACGTTAACTTATCAGAAGTCCTTTCAGAAATGTTTTAGCATAATCTTGCCAAATAAACAGAATGTAGAAATCTTTCTTTTTTAGTAGCATTATCTACCGAATATGATTTCGAGTTTGAAAAGATTTTGCTAGCATGTCAGGTGGAGCTTCACTGACTAGCTAGCTTAATGTTAAACCACCATGATGGCACAGCATGCATTCATTTTGTTAATTCACATTTCTGTCTTTGGTCATGGCATTAGATTTTGTAAGCGTTGTGGCAATAATACAATGATGCATTGACAGAAAATGTACTTTTAATACTTAAGTATTTTTAAAAGCAAGTACTTCAGTACTTTAACTTAAGTAAAAATTTGAATGTACAACTTTCACTTGTATCGGAGTAACATTTGACCAGTGGGATCTGTACTTTGACTTAAGTAATGAAGTTGGGTACTTTGTCCACCTTTGAGTGGCACAGAAATGAAGCTGTTAAGCTTTTCATTTAAGTGAATCAATATAAAGGAAAATATCTCTCAACACCCGACACCTCTTTGCTTTTCACACCAGCTACATTATTTTAATTTGGACTTGAACTTCATAAAAGATTTGGATGGAGTTTAAACTTCACTTATGAAAAATGAATTGGTGTATGGTTGAAGGTGTATCTAATAGCTGATGTGGAATTAAACACTAATGAGTTTACCATAAGCTCATATACAACTAAAAGATGCTTCATAAAAACTTTCAGTTTGAACTGGTCTTTAGTAGCCACAAATGAGGGTTTTTTTGGTTTGTTTTTTTTAACAGAAAAAATAATGAAGTCTGTTGTATTTAGTTTGCATTTGGGTGAAGTGGAGTTACACAAAGTAAACACTGAACATCTATAAAACTGACTTGTAAGCGATGGTATGGGTTTCTTAACACTGTACTTGAAGTGTCTTGGACTGAAATATCAAATGTTTGGCCATAAAAATAGCAACTGAGCACAAACTTGTAGCAACACATCAACAAAGTAACATATCAACATTAACAAGCTAATTGTACTTGTATCAGGACAGTGAGATGGCACCCCGCATAGATTCTCAGCCACCTGAAGAACAATTACTCTTCTGTTTTTCCTTACATGTCAAACTAATACATGAGCATTGGTTATCACATGTGAACTTACAACCCCGATTCCAAAAAAGTTGGGACAATGTACAAATTGTAAATAAAAATGGAATGCAATAATTTACAAATCTCAAAAACTGATATTGTACTCACAATAGAACATAGACAACATATCAAATGTCCAAAGTGAGACATTTTGAAATTTCATGCCAAATATTGGCTCATTTGAAATTTCATGACAGCAACAAATCTCAAAAAAGTTGGGACAGGGGCAATAAGAGGCTGGAAAAGTTAAAGGTACAAAAAAGGAACAGCTGGAGGACCAAATTGCAACTCATTAGGTCAATTGGCAATAGGTCATTAACATGACTGGGTATAAAAAGAGCATCTTGGAGTGGCAGCGGCTCTCAGAAGTAAAGATGGGAAGAGGATCACCAATCCCCCTAATTCTGCACCGACAAATAGTGAAGCAATATCAGAAAGGAGTTCGACAGTGTAAAATTGCAAAGAGTTTGAACATATCATCATCTACAGTGCATAATATCATCAAAAGATTCAGAGAATCTGGAAGAATCTCTGTGCGTAAGGGTCAAGGCCAGAAAACCATACTGGGTGCCCGTGATCTTTGGGCCCTTAGATGGCACTGCATCACATACAGGCATGCTTCTGTATTGGAAATCACAAAATGGGCTCAGGAATATTTCCAGAGAACATTATCTGTGAACACAATTCACCATGCCATCTGCCGTTGCCAGCTAAAACTCTATAGTTCAAAGAAAAAGCCGTATCTAAATATGATCCAGAAGCGCAGACGTCTTCTCTGGGCCAAGGCTCATTTAAAATGGACTGTGGCAAACTGTTCTGTGGTCAGACGAATCAAAATTTGAAGTTCTTTATGGAAATCAGGGACGCCGTGTCATTCGGACTAAAGAGGAGAAGGACGACCCAAGTTGTTATCAGCGCTCAGTTCAGAAGCCTGCATCTCTGATGGTATAGGGTTGCATTAGTGCGTATGGCATGGGCAGCTTACACATCTGGAAAGACACCATCAATGCTGAAAGGTATATCCAGGTTCTAGAGCAACATATGCTCCCATCCAGACGACATCTCTTTCAGGGAAGACCTTGCATTTTCCAACATGACAATGCCAAACCACATACTGCATCAATTACAGCATCATGGCTGCGTAGAAGAAGGGTCCGGGTACTGAACTGGCCAGCCTGCAGTCCAGATCTTTCACCCATAGAAAACATTTGGCGCATCATAAAACGGAAGATACGACAAAAAAGACCTAAGACAGTTGAGCAACTAGAATCCTACATTAGACAAGAATGGGTTAATATTCCTATCCCTAAACTTGAGCAACTTGTCTCCTCAGTCCCCAGACATTTACAGACTGTTGTAAAGAGAAAAGGGGATGTCTCACAGTGGTAAGCATGGCCTTGTCCCAACTTTTTTGAGATGTGTTGTTGTCATGAAATTTAAAATCACCTGATTTTTCTCTTTAAATGATATATTTTCTCAGTTTAAACATTTGATATGTCATCTATGTTCTATTCTGAATAAAATATGGAATTTTGAAACTTCCACATCATTGCATTCCGTTTTTATTTACAATTTGTACTTTGTCCCAACTTTTTTGGAATCGGGGTTGTACAGCTACAATTTACAACCCTATTTACTGATATCTTTCCAATGGATCTAAATGCAGATGTTACCCATCTGTAATGAAGAATTGGAGACTGGTTAGTATGCTATGTCACCACAATTTACATTCATACTCAATGATGCAGTGCCTGTTTATGACATAATGAATATTCCATTTATGGCAGTAATGAATGATCAATTCAGAATGATCAGGCCAGTTATAATACACTCACAGGCCACTTTAATAGGAACTTGTTCTTGATTCTAAGATTCCTGTTCTTGGTTGCAGAAGTGGAACTCAATGTGGTCTTCTGCTGTTGAGCAATTCCAGCGTTATGGATGTGACACTTGAACTCAAAATGGCAACAAATGACCCAGTGCATGTTTTATTGTCTCCCAGTATTTAAACAGGTGTTGCATATTTTAAGGCTGTACCATACTGGAGAAGTGATAGAACAAGAACAATTCCCATAGTACATCTAGGGCATGCCAGGAAATGCCAATAAAAGATGCGTTATGGATGTGACAGAAAAAGTATCACTTTTCTTGGGTGACTGTACATTTTTATCAAACTCTGTGAAATTGTAAACCTAATGTCGAAATGGAGATATCCATTTGATAGAGGGGTCCAAGGTGAATATTAAAAAAATCTCTGTTTAAAATATTTTGTATTTCATGCAGAGTTTCGGAAGGAAAAGTCAGCGTTATGGATGTGACGAAATTCCGTTATGGATGTGACGCATCTGAAATAGACATGGCATAAGTTTAGAAAATCAGCAATTTAACCACCATAACCCTTTGAAAAACTCTCTAAATATCAGCTAAAACTATCAAAGTTCTTAAATAATATTTAGGATGGCTATTGTTTTGCTGTTTTGTGGATTTTAGCATACATTTCTGTGGCTTGTGGCAATAATATAGAATTGTACATGATCAAATTTGATTTTAGCTTGGGTTTTACATTATAAGAAAGAAAGACTGACAGTGACATATTAGGTGATCAAAATATTTATTTATGTATGTATTTATTTATTTGTTTATTTATTTAGTTTGTTTAGTTTTAAATTTGGGATCTCCTGTGAGGTTGACATTTACATGGAATTGCCCTGTTGCATGTTGAGATGCTTTTCTGCTCACCACAGTTGTAAAGAGTGATTATATGAGTTACTATATCCTTCCTGGCAGCTTGAACCAGTCTGGCCATTTTCCTCTGACCTCTCTTATCAACAAGGCGTTTCCACCCACAGAACTGTCACTCACTCAGTGGTTTTTTTTTTTTTTTGGTTTTTTTTGCACCATTCTGTGCAAACTTTAGAGACTGTTGTGTGTGAAAACCCCAGGAGATCAGCAGTTTCTGAAATACTCAAACCAGAACATCAAGTAGCTCATCTGGCCTGCCATCTAAAGAACTATGACTACCAAAACATCAAACAGAACTGAAATGTGACAATGTGAGAGAGGACCAGCCCCCACAACAAATTGCTTACAACAGGAAAATCAGCAAAGGACTACATTTTGTTCCCCAAGGAATGCTCTATCCAAAACATCGATCAGAACTGAATTCGCATGATAAATGAGAGGGGATACAATTTTAGTCAGAAGAAAATTTGTTAAGTTGACGTAATTACTAATTTTTTAGCAAACAATTGACAATACAATGACCACATTTTGTGCAGAAGGTCTAGTTCTTTCAAATAAAACAATCAGAACCGAAATCCATTGAGAACTGAGGGAGGAGGCATGATTTAACTGAAAACAAAGTTGTAAACAAAGTTGTAAACAAATTAACAAACAAAGAAAAAAGAAAATTAACAAACAAACAAACAAACAAACAAACAAGTTTTGTTTGCTGAGGGAAGATCTACCCAAAACATCGATCAGAACTGAAATCGGGTGAGAACTGTGAGAGGCAATACAATTGCAATGGGAAGTCCCAAAATTCATGAAGTTGACCTAATTACCAGTTTGTTAGCAAAAATTTGACAATACAATGGCCAAGTGTTGTGCAGAATGACTCGTTCTTTCAAACAAAACAATCAGAACTGAAATCTATTGAGAACAGAGAGAGAAGATATGATTTAACTGAAACTAAAAGTAGTAAACAAATTGTTTACAATAGGAAAATTAACAAACAACCAAGTTTTGTTCCTCAAGGGAAGCTCTACCCAAAACATCGATCAGAACTGAAATTGGATGAGAAATGAGAGAGGAGATAAAATTCTAGTGAGAGGCCTGGGAAATTGGTTAATTTGGCCTAATTACTAACTCGTTAGCAAAAAATTTGACAAAACAATGACCAATTTTTGTGTGGAGTGATAAGTTCTTTCAAACAAAATAATCGGAAGAGAAATCCATGGAAAACTGACGGAGGAGATACGATTTAACTGAATTGTGGACAACGGATGGATGACAGACAACGGACGCTGAGCCATGGCAATAGCTTATTGGCCGTATGGCCAGATGAGCTAACCAGTCCATCTGGCACTAACACCCATGCCACAGTGAAAGTCACAGAGATCACAATTTTCCCCATTCTAATGTTTGAAGTGAACATTAACTGAAGCTCTTGATTTGTATCTGCATAATTTTATGCATTGTGCTACTGTCAAGGGATTGGCTGATTAGATGACTGCATAAAACAGCAGGTGGATGAGAACATGAGAACAATTACCTACTTATTTTATCACACAATCTTCTGTACTGCTTTTTTTTTAAATACAATTTATTCCACAGATCTGTCTTACTGTAACTTTGCACTTTCTGTAGAGTCAGAGAATGAGAAGTGTGTGAAGGGAATGTGATACCGCCTCTGAGGATTGAAGAAGCAGGTGAAGGACTGGTTAGTACCCTCTTCACTCCAGTAGTGCTGTAACCTTAGGATGTCTTCTCGCATCTTCTGGTTGTCTCGCTCACATTTTGGAACATAAGAACACTAGAGAGAGAAACCATGATGATAGCAAATGTAAGTTTTTTTATCCTTTGAGGTTTGACAAATACATGTTGGCCTGTTGGAGGAAAATAGCATGAACAGCACTATTTGGCTGGAACTCTAATACTTGTTTGCTTTTAAAGGTAGATGCAGGCACAGACGCATTACAGTTTTTCTTGTGAGTGGAAAACAATGCCGAACACTCACGATCCATAAATGAATGATGAATAAAGGATTTTTTTTTAACTCACAGTGAAGAAATAACAAAAGCAAGCCTCACTGTCAAAACCACAACCCCATACACATCTCGCAATGAGGCCAAAGAGTCACTAAAGGCCAAAGATTCACGATTCCAGGGTGATTATGATGTCATATATATATATATATATATATATATATATATATATATATATATATATATATATATATAAAACAATCCAATTGATTTAAGCAACTTACTTCAAGAGTATACATGTCTAGAAGTCAGAACCCAATTTGTCATATTCTGTGATGACAGTTTGTAGAGTGTATGCATTTAAAAAGATGCATATCGTCTCTGTCAGTTCAAAACCTGCTATGTGACAATTTAGGTCAAATTGGGTTCTCTATGCTGATTGGTCAGTTTTGACCTCGCACTTCCATTTATGCTAATTAGAAAAGCTTATAATAGAACAAGTAAACTTTTACTGGCTTCTCAGCTTGTTATTTCAGAGTTGTATTCAGTTTTTTACGTCTCCTGTAAAAAAGGAAAAATGTCACATAGCAGGTTTTGACCTGACAGCGACGATATACACATGCCATTAAAATGATTTTTTTCCCTTAGTAGCCTTAAGCCAAAATAAATGTGTGGAAAAAAAAAATTCCAATATCCATACTGGAATTTTTTTGTCGATGACACTGCCTGCTTTTCTATAATTTTTATTTATTTATTCAAGATCAGGTCCCTTGGGTTAAAAAAAAAAACAAAAACAAAGCAAAAAAATGATACAGATATCTGAATTAATTTGCTTCACCAGGGCAACCAGGTTACCATGGAAATGTGAAAATAGGGGCAGTGTGTGAGCAAATGCCTAAAGTAACGGGTCAGGGTGCAGACTGGGTTCCCCAAGACCTGCTTAGCTCTCTAAACATCATAAGAGACATCCATGCATGTCAAACAAGACTGTAAGCCTTGACATATCTATTCAGGTATCAATTATTTTACACATACCCACTATTGTCATAATAATTCATAATAATAGTGCTATGTCCACTATGCTATCCAGGATAGTGTACAGAAGAGTGTTCACACATCTCTATGTTGTATAAATGTGAGTATGTGCTCATCGATCGACCATTTGGCTTTATCCAAAATGTCCACACTACACAGCAGCACAGATGTTTACATGCTCAACACATCATATACACACACACACACACACACACACACACTGTCTATATATATATATATATATATATATATATATATATATATATATATATATATATATATATGATATCATTCAATATGATATCATTCAAGCCAAGACCATATCACAGAAACTGGGTGTTATAACATCACCAGTTTGGAATATTATGCGGAAAAAAAGAAAGAACAAAGAAAAACAATCTTGATTAACTACAAAACAGTTTTTTGTTTGTTTTTGCCAGAAAGCTTGCTACCTTCAGACTAGGAGTGTGTATCAAGATCCTGCTTTTTTCTCAGTCTTTTAGCAGAAACAAGTCAAGTTTATTTTTATAGTGCTTTTAACAATAAACATTGTCACAAAGCAGCTTCACAGAATTTTAATCACTTTAAATATGAGCTAATTTTATCCCTATGGTAATCTATCCCTAATCTATCCCCAATGAGCAAGCCTGTGGCGACAGTTGCAAGGAAAAACTCCCTCAGACGACATGAGGAAGAAACCTTGAGTGGAACCAGACTCAAAAAGGAACCCATCCTCATTTGGGTGATAACAGACAATGTAATGTAATTACAGTTTTAACATGAAGTCTGTTTCATTAATGTTATAACTCTTCATTGTTGGAAACTTGAGTGCAAAACTGTTCATGACAACTGCAGTCCTAAAGATAACAAGTCAACTGTAGTCCATAGTCATAAAAGCATTTCTGTAAGTGTCCAGAGCATCTTCCAAGTGTGACTTTCAACTGTCCATATGGGGCCATCCTCCACAGGAGCGATGTGATGAGACTCCAGCCAGACATAGGGCATCAGGATGGATCAGGTCATCAGGATGGATCAGGCCAAGGAGCAGAAGAAGTCAGCATCTCGATCTCAGGATTGACATGTAACTCAGAGGGACAGACAGAGTGGGCAGGGGAGGGGAGTGGGGAGGGGAGAAAAAGAGAAAGAGGGAGAAAACACAGGTTGTTAGGTCTGCCCAATGTCACCTGATGAGTAGGAACAATATACATTTTACGCTGAGTGCAAGCAAGGACTCCGGCAAAACTATGACAGCATAACTAAAAGGGGAGAGCCAGAAGGTAACACAGACATGAGGGCACCCCGGGACATAAAGCAGCCAGCCACTATACCGTCAACAAACTTGAGTGAGCAAGTGAGTGGGGGACTGACAACATCCATACATCTCAGTTTACCAAAACACTCTATGTCTGAGGACCCTTCAGATCAGAGGTGGGCAAACTACGGCCCGCGGGCCACATCCGGCCCGTTGGCGTTTTTAATCCGGCCCGCGGAAGACAATCATATAAACACGATTGAGCAGATCTATAAACTATAAGCATCAGTGTTATCACGTAGACAGGTGTTCTAGAGATCCGTCTTTCCAGTCAGTCGTATTCACGCGAGATTACTTTTGCAGAGTGGTGCAGCGCGTGCCATGGAAGTCATTCTGGCGCCCGTGCCACTGATGATCTCGAGAACACAGGATAAAACTTTACAGTGAGTGGTCCTAAAAAAAGAAAAGTGGACAGTGAGTGCAGGGTGTTCAATAAAGAATGGACAACTAAATTTTTTTTTGCTGAAGTCCGATCAAAGGCTGTATGCCTTATTTGCAAAGAAACCGTTGCAGTTTTAAAGGAATATAACATCAAATGGCACTTTTCCTCCAAGCATGATAATTATGCTAACAACCAGTCAGCGCAAGCACGGACGAATACAGCTCAGCGGTTGCTGAGTGAATGTGAGTATTAACACTTTCTCTTTTTAAAACTATGTTGGAGCTGTAATAAGATGGTAGTCACATGTTTACAGACATAATAATATAAAAAGTATAACTCTTAGTAATTTTGGTTGTCGTGGGTGGCTGCTGTAGTGCTGGTGTTTATGTGCATATATTTTTTTATGTGCCAATCTATTGAACTGCAAGAATTTTTCTGCTCTGCCTTTGTTGACTGAGAACTAAAATAAATGTCAATCTGATCTGCATTTGGGTCTCTGTCAGTGAAGGCCTTACAATAACACTAAAGCTTTTCCGGTTTATGTTCGATATGTATGAATTTGGTGTTGGCCCGGCCCGCCTGGCAAATTTCAAAAGTCAATGTGGCCCCTGAGCCAAAAAGTTTGCCCACCCCTGCTTCAGATCTACTCCTTTATCTTATAAACACTATTAACAAAAGGCTTGACTAAACAGATATGTTTTCAGCCGAGATTTAAACACTGAGACTGTGTCTGATTCCTGAACACTACTTCGAAGGCTGTTCCATAACTGTGGGGCTTTGTAAGAAAAGGCTCTGCCCCCTGATGTAGCCTTCACTATATGAGGTACCAGCAGACAGCCTGCACCTTTTGATCTAAGTAGATGTGGCGGGTCATAAAGGACCAGAAGTTCACTCAGGTACTGTGGCGCAAACCCATCCAGTGCTTTAAAGGTCAATAGTCGTATTTTATAAACAATCCGAAATTTGATTGGGAGCCAATGCAGTGTGGATAAGACAGGCGTGATGTGGTCATATTTTCTAGTTTCTGCTGCATTTTGAACTAACTGGAGCTTGTTTATGCACTTATTGAAACATCCAGACAGTAAGGCATTACAATAATCCAGCCTGGAGGTAACGAAAGCATGAACTAGTTTTTCCACGTCATGTAGTGAGATTAAATTTCTTATCTTAGCAATATTTCTGAGATGAAAGAAAGCTATCTGGGTAATGTTATCAATGTGAGTTTCAAATGAAAGACTGGGGTCAATGATCACTCGGAGGTCTTTTACTGCTGCACGTGAAGAAACAGAAAGGCCATCCAGAGTTACTGTATAATCAGAAAACTTACTTCTAACTGCATGCGGTCCTAGTGCAAGTACTTCAGTCTTGTCAGAGTGAAGCAGAAGGAAGTTAATAAGCATACAGTGTCTAACGTCCTTTACACATTCATCAATTCTATTAAGCTGACGTCTCTCATCTGGTTTTGCAGAAAATACAACTATGTGTCATCAGCATAACAGAGGAAACTAATACCATGCATATGAATAATATCACCCAGAGGTAACATATATAAAGAAAAAAGCAGTGGGCCTAAGACAGAACCTTGTGGAACACCAAACTTTACCTCAGTATGTCTAGAAAAATTACCATTTACGTCAACATACTGATAACGATCAATTAAATGAGAGCTGAGCCAGGAGAGGGCTGTTCCCTTAACTCCCACAACATTTTCTAGTCTATCCAAAAGAATGGAATGATCAATGGTATCAAATGCTGCACTAAGGTCAAGCAACACAAGCAGCGAGACACAGCCCTGATCAGACGCCAACAGCAGGTCATTTACTACATTACCCAGTGCTGTCTCAGTGTTATGATGAGGTCTAAATCCTGACTGATACATTTCATGGATATTATTCCTATGTAAATATACAACCCCGATTCCAAAAAGGTTAGGACAAAGTACAAATTGTAAATAAAAACAGAATGCAATGATGTGGAAGTTTCAAAAGTCCATATTTTATTCAGAATAGAACATAGATGACATAACAAATGTTTAAACTGAGAAAATGTATAATTTAAAGAGAAAAATTAGGTGATTTTAAATTTCATGACAACAACATATCTCAAAAAAGTTGGGACAAGGCCATGTTTACCACTGTGAGACATCCCCTTTTCTCTTTACAACAGTCTGTAAACATCTGGGGACTGAGGAGACAAGTTACTCAAGTTTAGGGATAGGAATGTTAACCCATTCTTGTCTAATGTAGGATTCTAGTTGCTCAACTGTCTTAGGTCTTTTTTGTCGTATCTTCCGTTTTATGATGCGCCAAATGTTTTCTATGGGTGAAAGATCTGGACTGCTGGCTGGCCAGTTCAGTACCCGGACCCTTCTTCTACGCAGCCATGATGCTGTAATTGATGCAGTATGTGGTTTGGCATTGTCATGTTGGAAAATGCAAGGTCTTCCCTGAAAGAGACGTTGTCTGGATGGGAGCATATGTTGCTCTAGAACCTGGATATACCTTTCAGCATTGATGGTGTCTTTCCAGATGTGTAAGCTGCCCATGCCACACGCACTAATGCAACCCCATACCATCAGAGATGCAGGCTTCTGAACTGAGTGCTGATAACAACTTGGGTCGTCCTTCTCCTCTTTAGTCCGAATGACAGGGCGTCCCTGATTTCCAAAAAGAACTTCAAATTTTGATTCGTCTGACCACAGAACAGTTTTCCACTTTGCCACAGTCCATTTTAAATGAGCCTTGGCCCAGAGAAGACGTCTGCGCTTCTGGATCATGCTTAGATACGGCTTCTTCTTTGAACTATAGAGTTTTAACTGGCAACGGTGGATGGCATGGTGAATTGTGTTCACAGATAGTGTTCTCTGGAAATATTCCTGAGCCCATTTTGTGATTTCCAATACAGAAGCATACCTGTATGTGGTGCAGTGCCGTCTAAGGGCCTGAAGATCACGGGCACCCAGTATGGTTTTCTGGCCTTGACCCATACGCACAGAGATTCTTCCAGATTCGCAAGTCAAGTCAAGTCAAGTTTATTTGTATAGCGCTTTTAACAATAAAAATTGTCGCAAAGCAGCTTTACAGAATTTGAACGACTTAAAACATGAGCTAATTTTGTCCCTAATCTATCCCCAATGAGCAAGCCTGTGGCGACGGTGGCAAGGAAAAACTCCCTCAGACGACATGAGGAAGAAACCTCAAGAGGAACCAGACTCAAAAGGGAACCCATCCTCATTTGGGCAACAACAGACAGCATGACTATAACATTAACAGTTTTAACATGAAAACAGTTTCGTTGATGTTGTAACTCTTCATTGATGGAAACTTGAGTGCAAAACTGTTCATGACAACTGCAGTCCTAAAGTTAACAAGTCAATTGTGGTCCTCAGCCATAAAAGCATTACTGTAAGAGTCCAGAGCATCCTCCAGGTGTAACCCTCAACTGTCCTCATGGGGCCGTCCTCCACAGGAGTGATGCGATAAAACTCCGACTAGACACAGGGCACCAGGATGGCTCAAGCAGGTCCAAGGGGCAGAAGAGGCCAGCATCTCAATCCCAGGACCAACATGTAACTCAGAGGGACAGATTGGGGGGGGGGGGGGGAGAAAACACAGGTTGTTAGGTATGCCCTAAAAATGACACAAGTATTAAATCTGTGTGGTAGGCTTGCAGAGACAAGAGTCTTGACATCAGGCATAATACACACAAAAGATTCTCTGAATCTTTTGATGATATTATGCACTGTAGATGATGATATTTTCAAACTCTTTGCAATTTTACACTGTCGAACTCCTTTCTGATATTGCTCCATTATTTGTCGGTGCAGAATTAGGGGGATTGGTGATCCTCTTCCCATCTTTACTTCTGGGAGCCGCTGTCACTCCAAGATGCTCTTTTTATACCCAGTCATGTTAATGACTTATTGCCAATTGACCTAATGAGTTGCAATTTGGTCCTCCAGCTGTTCCTTTTTTGTACCTTTAACTTTTCCAGCCTCTTATTGCGCCTGTCCCAACTTTTTTGAGATGTGTTGCTGTCATGAAATTTCAAATGAGCCAATATTTGGCATGAAATTTCAAAATGTCTCACTTTGGACATTTGATATGTTGTCTATGTTCTATTGTGAATACAATATCAGTTTTTGAGATTTGTAAATGTGGCAGCGGGGGCGTGGCCAAGCATCGGTCTGTGACCGGAGGGCGGAGTCAGGGAAGGCAAGTGGCAGAATCACTGGACCTGAGGTTGATTAATGTGTTTGTGTGTCTTCCCCAGTGACCGTGCCCTATTTAAGGAAGAGAGCGAGAGCAGAGAGGGCTCTCTCTCCCCAGCCAGACAACGGGAGTGTGTATGTGTATATGTGTACAGGGAGTGCAGAATTATTAGGCAAGTTGTATTTTTGAGGATTAGTTTTATTATTGAAAAACAACTATGTTCTTGATGAACCCAAAAGACTCATAAATATCAAAGCTGAGTATTTTTGGAAGTTGGAGTAGGGCTTTCTTAGTTTTAACTATCTTAGGAGGATATCTGTGTGTGCAGGTGACTATAACTGTGCATAATTATTAGGCAACTTAACAAAAAACAAACATATACCCATTTCACTCATTTATTTTCACCAGGGAAACCAATATAACAACTCAACATTCACTAATATACATTGCTGGCATTCAAAAACAAAAACAAAAAAAAACAAATCAGTGACTAATATAGCCGCCTTTCTTTACAAGGACACTCAAAAGCCTGCCATCCATGGATTCGGTCAGTGTTTTGATCTGTTTGCGATCAACATTGCGTGCAGCAGCAACCACAGCCTCCCAGACACTGTTCAGAGATGTGTACTGTTTCCCCTCCTTGTAGATCTCACATTTGATGAGGGACCACAGGTTTTCTATGGGGTTCAGATCAGGTGAACAAGGAGGCCACGTCATTAATCTTTCTTCCTTTAGACCCTTTCTGGCCAGCCATGCTGTGGAGTACTTGGATGCGTGTGATGGAGCATTGTCCTGCATGAAAATCATGTTTTTCTTGAAGGATGCTGACTTCTTCCTGTACCACTGCTTGAAGAAGGTGTCTTCCAAAAACTGACAATAGGACTGGGAGTTGAGCTTGACGCCATCCTCAACCCGAAAAGGTCCCACAAGCTCATCTTTGATGATACCAGCCCATACCAGTACCCCACCTCCACCTTGCTAGCATCTGAGTCGGACTGGAGCTCTCTGCCCTTTGCTGATCCAGCCACGAGCCCATCCATCTGGCCCATCAAGACTCACTCTCATTTCATCTGTCCACAAGACCTTAGAAAAATCAGTCTTGTGATACTTCTTGGCCCAGTCTTGACGTTTCATCTTGTGTGTCTTGTTCAGTGGTGGTCGTTTTTCAGCCTTTGTTACCTTGGCCATGTCCCTGAGTATTGCACACCTTGTGCTTTTTGACACTCCAGTGATGTTGCAGCTCTGAAACATGGCAAAACTGGTGGCGAGTGGCATCTTGGCAGCTTCATGCTTGACTTTCCTCAGTTCACGGGCAGTTAGTTTGCGCCTTTTTTTTTCAACGCGCTTCTTGCGACCCTGTTGACTATTTTGAATGAAGCCCTTGATTGTTCGATGGTCACGCTACAAAAGCTGGGCAATTTTAAGAGTGCTCCATCCCTTTGCAATATATGTCACTATTTTTGACTTTTCTGAGTCCGTCAAATCCCTCTTCTGACCCATTTTGCCAAAGGAAAGGAAGTTGCCTAATAATTTTGCACACCTGATATAGGTTGTTGATGTCATTAGACCACACCCCTTTTCATTACAGAGATGCACATCACCTGGTATGCTTAATTGGTAGGAGGCTTTCAAGCCTATGCAGCTTGGAGTAGGCCAACATGCATAGAGAGGGTAATGTGGTCAACATACTCATTTGCCTAATAATTCTGCACTCCCTGTATAGTTAAGGCTGAAAAGCTAAAATAAACGGGTTTTGTGAACTCAGTTCTGGCCTGCCGTCCTTCTGTGCTCCACCCACCCATTCGAACTGCTACAGCGGTGCTGAAACCCGGGACTTGGAGCGCCGAAGCAGAACAGCCCTATGGAGTCCTCCCCTTTCGCCGAGCTGGTCCATGCCCTCGCCATGGCCCAGCAAAGTCAGCAGCAGGCACTAGTCGCCCTCCGGAAAGAACAGGAACAGTGGTTCGAGGCCCTGGTGCTGGCTCAGCAGGAAGAGTGACAGGCATTCCGGCACCTCCTCGCGTTGGCCCTGCTAACGGAAGAGGTGCAGCTGGCCGCGCTACAGCTCCCCGCCGACCGCTGGCTGGCCTACGCGGACCTTCGCTAGGCCGTCCTCCAGCATGTGGGGCACACCCCCGAGCAACAACGGCAGTGCTTCTGCGCTTTGCGCTTGGAGGAAGTTGGTTGGCCGTTCACGTTTGGCCAGCAACTCCAGGATGCCTGCGGGTGGTGGTTGAGGGTCGACAACCGCGACGCCAAGGGGATCATTGACCAGGTGGTGCTGGAGCAGTTCATCGCGCGTCTACCAGCCGGAGCTGCAGAGTGGGCCCAGTGCCACTGCCCGGCGTCGCTGGATCAGGCAATCGAGCTGGCGGAGGACCATTTGGCGGCTGTCCCGACGGCAGGACAGCAGACAATCTCTTCTCCCCTCTCCTCTCGCTCTCCCTCTCCTCCTGTGTCTCATCCTCGCCCCATTCCCCCACCGCAGAGGCGGGGGCCGGCCCCACCCCAGCCGGCCCGCCGCACCCATGGTGCCCTCCCGTTTCTCCCTTCTGTGTCTGTCTCTCCCCCCCCTCAGGTGAGTGAGCCCCAGAGCTCCAGTGCAGAGAGGAAGCCCGGGCCAGTTTGCTGGCACTGTGGGGAGCCGGGCCACCTCCAACAGCAGTGCTCGGTAATGGAGGTGGGCGTGGTGGTTCGGATCCCCGACACGCCTGGAACCGCCCTCAATTGGGTTGGAGCGTATCACATACCGGTGAGTATCCAAGGGGATACACATCAGGCGTTGGTGGATTCTGGATGTAATCAGACCTCAATCCACCAAAACCTGGTGCAAGACGAGGCATTGGGGGGAGCACAATTGGTGAAAGTGTTGTGTGTGCATGGGGATGTTCACAACTACCCTTTAGTGTCGGTCTACATTTTTTTCTGAGGGGAAAAATTTATAGTGAAGGCGGCGGTTAATCCTTGCCTTACCCACTCAATAATTTTGGGGACGGATTGGCCAGGATTTGGGGAATTAATGAGTCACCTAGTGAAGAGTGAGTCCTGCCATAGTTTAATAAGGGGTGGTCCCAGTGTTGCGTTGGCAGGAGCAGCTGTCACAGAGCCGTCTACGTCATATCCGCGTCAGAGTGAGGAGCCGCCGGCTCCTCCTCTCTCTATCGGGGAATCCCTCGCGGATTTTCCATTAGAGCAGTCGCGAGACGAGACTCTGCGGCATGCATTTGACCAAGTGAGAGTAACCGATGGTCAAATGCTCCAGCCAAACACCACCCTGTCCTTCCCCTACTTCGCAATTATGAAGGATAGATTATACCGAGTGACGCAGGACACTCAAACTAAAGAGCAAGTCACGCAGCTGTTGATTCCGAAGAGCTGCCGGGAATTGGTATTCCAGGCGGCTCACTTTAATCCCGTGGCTGGACACTTAGGGCAGGATAAAACATTAGCCCGAATAATGGCCCGGTTCTATTGGCCAGGGATTCGCGGTGATGTCCGTAGGTGGTGTACGGCGTGCCGCGAATGCCAGTTAGTAAATCCAGCGGCCATTCCAAAAGCGCCTTTGCGCCCTCTACCATTAATCGAGACCCCGTTCAAAAGAATTGGGATGGATCTCGTCGGGCCATTAGATCGGTCAACACGAGGGTACCACTTTATATTAGTTCTAGTGGACTATGCAAAGCAATACCTGGAAGCGGTGCCTCTTCGCAATATCTCAGCACGCAGTATAGCAGAAGCGCTCTTCCGCGTTATCTCCCGAGTTGGAATCCCGAAAGAGATTCTGACTGACCAAGGCACCTCGTTTATATCACGTACACTAAATGAACTGTAAAGGTTGTTGGGTATTAAGCCGATCCGCACCAGTGTGTATCACCCACAAACAGATGATTTAGTTGAACGGTTCAATCGCACCCTCAAAAATATAATTAAAAAATTCGTAAGTGAGGATGCACGTAATTGGGATAAGTGGCTCGAACCCTTGTTGTTTTCAGTGCAAGAGGTCCCCCAAGCCTCCACGGGGTTCTCCCCATTTGAATTGTTGTACGGGCGTAAGCCGCGCGGCATTCTAGATATGCTGCGGGAAAATTGGGAGGAGGGACCTTCACAAATTAAAAATGAAATCCAATACGTTATTGACCTGCACGCAAAACTCCACACACCCACCTAACCCAGGAGAATTTGCGGCAGGCCCAAGAACGACAAACCCGCCTGTACGACAAGGGTACGCGCCTCAGGGAGTTCGCACCGGGAGATAAAGTACTCGTACTGTTGCCCACATCGAGCTCCAAATTAGTCGCCAAGTGGCAAGGACCCTTTGAGGTCACATGGCGAGTCGGGGATGTTGACTATGAAGTGAGGCGAACGGACAGGGGTGGGGCGTTACAGGTTTACCACCTCAATCTGCTCAAACTCTGGAACAAGGAGGTCCCCGTGGCGTTGGTGTCGGTGGTTCTGGAGAAGGCGGAGCTGGGGCCGGAGGTTCAAAAGGGAACATTGGCATCACATACCTCTCCGGTCCCCTGTGGAGACCACCTCTCCCCGACCCAACTCGCGGAGGTTGCCCACTTGCAGACCGAGTTTTCGGACGTATTCTCACCCCTGCCCGGCCACACCAACCTCATAGAGCACCACATTGAGATGCCCCCGGGGGTGGTAGTGCGTAGCCGCTCTTACAGGCTACCTGAACACAAGAAAAAAGTGGTTCGGGAAGAACTCGAGGCCATGCTCGAAATGGGCATCGTCGAGGAGTCCCACAGTGAAAGGAGCAGCCCGGTGGTCTTGGTACCCAAGGCCGATGGGTCAGTCCGGTTCTGTGTAGATTATAGGAAAGTCAACGCGGTGTCTAAATTCGACGCGTACCCAATGCCTTATATTGATGAGTTGCTCGATCGACTAGGCACAGCTCGCTTTTACTCGACACTGGATTTAAAAAAGGGTTATTGGCAGATCCCCTTGACTCCATTATCCCGAGAAAAAATGGCCTTTTCCACACCGTTCGGCTTACACCAGTTTGTCACACTTCCTTTTGGGCTGTTTGGGGTGCCCGCTATGTTTCAGCGGCTGATGGATAGGGTCCTCCGCCCCCACACCACCAGTGCGGCCACGTATCTCGACGATATCATTATCTATAGTAATGACTGTCCAGGGCGGCACGGTGGTGTAGTGGTTAACGCTGTCACCTCACAGCAAGAAGGTCCGGGTTCGAGCCCTGTGGCCGGCGAGGGCCTTTCTGTGCGGAGTTTGCATGTTCTCCCCATGTCCGTGTGGGTTTCCTCCGGGTGCTCCGGTTTCCCCCACAGTCCAAAGACATGCAAGTTAGGTTAACTGGTGACTCTAAATTGACCGTAGGTGTGAATGGTTGTCTGTGTCTATGTGTCAGCCCTGTGATTACCTGGCGACTTGTCCAGGGTGTACCCCGCCTTTCGCCCGTAGTCAGCTGGGATAGGCTCCAGCTTGCCTGCGACCCTGTAGAACAGGATAAAGCGGCTAGAGATAATGAGATGAGATGACTGTCCGAGGCACCTCCAACATCTGAGGGCCGTCCTTAGGTCACTGAGGCGAGCGGGTCTCACAGCCAACCCGAAGAAGTGTGCGATTGGGTGGGTGGAAGTACGGTATCTGGTCATCCACTTGGGCAACGGGCAGGTGCGTCCCCAAATTAACAAGACGGCGGCAATTGCGGCCTGCCTGAGGCCCAAGACCAAAAAGGGGGTGAGACAGTTCCTGGGGCTGGCGGGCTATTATCGTAAGTTTATACCTAACTATTCGGACATCACCAGCCCGCTGACTGATCTGACTAAAAAGGGGGCTCCAGATCCGGTCCAGTGGACAGAGCAATGCCAGAGGGCTTTTTCTGAGGTAAAGGCTGCACTGTGTGGGGGGCCACTTTTACACTCCCCTGACTTTTCTCTCCCCTTTATGTTACAGACGGATGCGTCGGACAGAGGGCTGGGGGCTGTTTTGTCCCAGGAGGTGGAGGGGGAGGACCGCCCAGTGTTGTATATCAGTAGGAAGCTGTCGGTGCGTGAGGGGCGCTACAGCACCATTGAAAAGGAGTGCCTAGCGATCAAGTGGGCTGTCCTCGCCCTCCGTTACTACCTGCTGGGACGCCCTTTCACCCTCTGTTCGGACCATGCGCCCCTCCAGTGGCTCCACCGCATGAAGGATGCCAACGCGCGGATCACCTGTTGGTATCTGGCACTCCAACCCTTCAACTTCAAGGTGATCCACAGGCCGGGGGCGCAGATGGCTGTGGCGGACTTCCTCTCCCGTCAGGGGGGGGGGGGGGGAGTCGGCTGCAGGCCGGGTGGGGGTATGTGGCAGCAGGGGCGTGGCCAAGCATTGGTCTGTGACCAGAGGGCAGAGTCGGGGAAGGTAAGTGGCAGAATCACTGCACCTGAGGTTGATTAATGTGTTTGTGTGTCTTCCCTAGTGACCGCGCCCTATTTAAGGAAGAGAGCGAGAGCAGAGAGGGCTCTCTCTCCCCAACCAGACAATGGGAGTGTGTGTGTGTATATGTGTATAGTTAATGCTGAAAAGCTAAAATAAACGGGTTTTGTGAACTCAGTTCTGGCCTGCCGTCCTTCTGTGCTCCACCCACCCATCCGAACTGCTACAGTAAATTATTGCATTCCGTTTTTATTTACAATCTGTACTTTGTCTCAATGTTTTTGGAATCAGGGTTGTAAGCATAACTGCTGTGCTACAGCTTTTTCTAGGATCTTGGAGATAAAGGGGAGGCTTGATATTGGCCGATAATTGGACAGCTGACAGGGATCAAAGTCACGTTTTTTAATCGGGGTTAAGAGAAGAATTAATTTTTTTTAGAAGTGGTTCAATTACTTCATGTATTATCTGTTTGAATAAGTGTGTAGGTAAGGGATCTAGTACACAAGTTGAGGATTTTGATGCGGAGATTAATGAAAGAAGTTTGATTTCTCTAAGGGGAATAAAACATTCTAATTACTGATCTGATACACGTATATTGTTAATGACAGGGTTACTTAAATTGTCACTTAAGCTGTCTGACCTTAAATTAGTAGTTTGAATTTTTTGTCAGATATTTTCAATTTTGTCATTGAAAAAATTCATGAAGTCGTTGCTACCACATATTGCAGGTGTGCATGTGCATGTAGTGGTCTTTTTCCTGGTTAATTTTGCTACAGTATTAAATAGGAATCTAGTATTATTTTTTGTTATCTTCTATTAGGGAGGACAGATATGTTGATAGCAGCACTAAGAGCTTTTCTATACTTCAGGAAGTTCTCCTTCCAAGCTAATTTGAACGCTACCAATTTTGTTTGACACCATTTACGTTCCAGTTTTCAAGTGGTCTTTTTTAAAGTGTGAGTGTCATCGTTATAACGGTACTATTTTTTTTCTCTCTGACCATTTTCCTTTTAAGTGGAGCTACATTATCTAAAGTATAGCAGAACATTAACTCTAAGCATTCAGTTGCCTGATCAAGTTCTGCAGGGGTTGACAGTGACCCAATCAAAGTCAATAACTCTGAGAGTTCATTTATAAAACTCTGTGCAGTAGTTGACATGAATGTACATTTAATACAGTAGCATGGTGAGGTGCATCTGAGGCATATTTTGAATGAGATGAGATAATGATCTGAGATAACTTCAGACTGTGGAAATGTGACTATATTTTCTATGTTTAACCTGAATGTTTGTATTAGATCGAGAGTGTGACCACCACTATGGGTCAGTCCTATGGCATTTTGATTAACACCTACTGAATCTAAAATGGACACAAACACTGTTTTCAAAGGGTCTTCTGGGTTATCGAAGTGAATATTAAAATCTCTGACAACTAAAGCTTTGTCTAAGGAAATAACCAGGTCTGAGATAAAATCTGCAAATTCAGAAAGAAACTCAGAATATGGCCCCAGGGGCCAGTAAATAATAAGTAACATAATTAACTAAGTAGACTTATTTTTCAAGGCTACATACATTATATTAGTATGAAGAACTTCAAATGTATTACATTTATAACCAGGTTTTTGTGTTATACCTAGATAATCATTATAAATAACTGCGATGCCTCCTCCTCTGCCAGTTAGACGAGGCTGATGTATATAACTGTATCCAGGGACTAGCTTCATTTAATGCTATATATTAATTTGTCTTATTCCATGTTTCTGTTAAACACAGTACATTAAACTCCTGGTCAGTAATAAGTTTATTAACAATTAGTGCTTTAGTGAGATCTAATATCTAATAGCCCTACCTTTAGATCAAAGGTGCTAGCAGTGGCTATACAGTCAATATGATCTAATTTTATATTAATTAGGTTACTAGAACAAACTCTCTGAGTGTTTCTACTTTTTGGTATAGCTCAGGGAACACAGTCTCGATATAGTGGAACCTGAGTGACAACTCTGTATAGCTAGCAAACAGTTGGTTTAGCCTGTTCGTCTGCTCCCTGGCCTTGGCTCTGGATTGTCATAAGTTACTGTAACTAGGCCTGTTCTGAGACTGTGAGCTATGCTGCAAGAAATGAGAGCAGCACCTTCCCGAGTGAGGTGGATACCGTCCCACCCTAACAGGCATTTCTTACAGCATAGCTCAGTCTCAGAACAGGCCTAGTTAACTTATGACAATCCAGAGCCAAGGCCAGGGAGTACAGTGGTGCTTGAAAGTTTGTGAACCCTTTAGAATTTTCTATATTTCTGCATAAATATGACCTAAAACGTCATCAGATTTTCACACAAGTCCTAAAAGTAGATAAAGAGAACCCAGTTAAACAAATGAGACAAAAACATTATACTTGGTCATTTATTTATTGAGGAAAACGATCCAATATTACATATCTGTGAGTGGCAAAAGTATGTGAACCTTTGCTTTCAGTATCTGGTGTGACCCCCTTGCGCAGCAATAACTGCAGCTAAACATTTCTGGTAACTGTTGATCAGTCCTGCACACCGGCTTGGAGGAATTTTAGCCCATTCCTCCATACAGAACAGCTTCAACTCTGGGATGTTGGTGGGTTTCCTCACATGAACTGCTCGCTTCAGGTCCTTCCACAACATTTCAATTGGATTAAGGTCAGGACTTTGACTTGGCCATTCCAAAACATTAACTTTATTCTTCTTTAACCATTCTTTGGTAGAACGACTTGTGTGCTTAGGGTCATTGTCTTGCTGCATGACCCACCTTCTCTTGAGATTCAGTTCATGGACAGATGTCCTGACATTTTCCTTTAAAATTCGCTGGTATAATTCAGAATTCATTGTTCCATCAATGATGGTAAGCCGTACTGGCCCAGATGCAGCAAAACAGACCCAATCCATGATACTACCACCACCATGTTTCACAGATGGGATAAGGTTCTTATGCTGGAATGCAGTGTTTTCCTTTCTCCAAACATAATGCTTCTCATTTAAACCAAAAAGTTCTATTTTGGTCTCATCCATCCACAGAACATTTTTCCAATAGCCTTCTGGCTTGTCCACGTGATCTTTAGCAAACTTCAGATGAGCAGCAATGTTCTTTTTGGAGAGCAGTGGCTTTCTCCTTGCAACCCTGCTATGCACACCATTGTTGTTCAGTGTTCTCCTGATGGTGGACTCATGAACATTAACATTAGCCAATGTGAGAGATGCCTTCAGTTGCTTAGAAGTTACCCTGGGGTCCTTTGTGACCTCGCCGACTATTACACGCCTTGCTCTTGGAGTGATCTTTGTTAGTCAACCACTCCTGGGGAGGGTAACAATGGTCTTGAATTTCCTCCATTTGTACACAATCTGTCTGACTGTGGATTGGTGGAGTCCAAACTCTTTAGAGATGGTTTTGTAACCTTTTCCAGCCTGATGAGCATCAACAATGCTTTTTCTGAGGTCCTCAGAAATCTCCTTTGTTTGTGCCATGACACGCTTCCACAGACATGTGTTGTGAAGCTCAGACTTTGATAGATCCCTGTTCTTTAAATAAAACAGGGTGCCCACTCACACCTGATTGTCATTCCATTGATTGAAAACACCTGACCCTAATTTCACCTTCAAATAAACTGCTAATCCTAGAGGTTCACATACTTTTGTCACTCACAGATATGTAATATTGGATCCTTTTCCTCAATAAATAAATGACCAAGTATAATATTTTTGTCTCATTTGTTTAACTGGGTTCTCTTTATCTACTTTTAGGACTTGTGTGAAAATCTGATGACGTTTTAGGTCATATTTATGCAGAAATATAGAAAATTCTAAAGGGTTCACAAACTTTCAAGCACCACTGTAGATAAGCAGGCTAAACTGATAGTGCCCTCAAAATTAGTCCAATTATCTATCAAGCCTACATTGTTTTCAGAGCACCACCTGGACAACCAGCAGTTCAGCAACCATAACCTACTGTCAGCTACAACACCATGCTGCATTGGGATAGGGGCAGAACATGACTCTGTGTAGCGAGCAGACAGTCAGTTTAGCCTTTTCGTCTGTTCCCTGGCCTTGGCTCTGGATTGTCAGAAGTTAACTAGACCTGTTAAGCAGACCTTTTAAGCAGAAGTGAACAGTGATGCACATTTCTGATTTGCAGTATCTGCAATACATGGATCTGATACATGGAACCTGGCAACCATGCTTGCAGAATAAATATAAAGCTCATGATGAACTAACTGATCACTAAAATAACATTTTTACACCAGTGGTTTGCACCAGTAGCCCAACCCAGTCACTGCCTTACTGAGCTCCAAAATAAATAAATACATTTTATTTCTACCATACCGAGAGTTGGTGAGGGTGTCTGCCTCTCAACTATGAGATCGTGAGTTCTGCTTATGGTTGGGTCATACCAAAGACCATCATAAAAATGATCTGGCAAGGCACGCTGCAATACAGATGCAAGTAGGGAGTCAAACTCTTACCTTCAGTGGCAAACCAGCCAGTTTTGGTGTGCAAAAGTATCGGAACAGATAGTCTCACAGTAAATAACACTTAATAATTAGTAGCATTTCCCTTGCTTGCAATAACTGCATCAAGTTGGCAACCCACTAACATCACCAAACGATTGTATTCTTCCAGGCTTTTATTTTGGTTCTCTCTTCACTTTCCACTTCAGGAGGTAAAATACTGTTCAACTGGGTTAAGGTCTGGTGATTGACTTGTCCAGTCTAAAACCTTCCACTTGCCTCTGATGAATTCCTTTGTTGTGTTGGCAGTGTGTTTTAGTTCATTGTCTTGCTGCAGGATTAAATTCCTCCCCATTAGATTGAATGCATTTGTCTATAAATTGGTAGACTGTTTCTGTAGACTTCTAAATTCATTCTACTGCTACCATCATAAGTTCCATCATCAATCAAGATTAGTGAGCCTGTTCCAGAAGCATCCGTGCAAGCCCAAGTCCTGACACTACTTCCACTGTGCTTGAATGGTAAGCTTGTATGTTCTGGATCATGAGCAGATCTCTTTCTCGACACTTTGGCCTTTCCATCACTTTGGTAGAGGTTAATCTTTGTTCCAGAACTTTTATGGCTCATCTCTGTATTTCTTTGTAAAGTCCAATCTGGCCTTCTGATTCTTACTGCTGATGAGTGGTTTGTATCTTGTGGTATGGCCTCGATATTTCGGCTTTTGAAGTCTTTTCTGAATGGTGGATTAGAGGAAGTCCCCCCTGCCCTTTGGAGGTTGTTGGTGATGTCAGTGACTGTTGTTTTGGGGTTAGCTTTTACATCTCTCACAATGTTTCTGTCATAAGCTGTTGTTGTCTTCCTTGGCTAACCTGTTCAATGTCTGGTTGTTAGTATACCAGTGGTTTCTTTCTTTTTCAGGACATTCCTAATTGTTGTATTAGCTTTTTTCAATGCTTGTGCAATAGTGCTGATCAATTTCTCTCTTTTCTCAGCTTCAAAATGGCTTGGTTTTCTCCCATAGACAACTTTTATTTTTAAAAATTGCAGTCTTCACAGGCAAAACCCAGGGCTCAAACCAAGATGAGACATTTGGAGTTATACTGGGTGGCACGGTGGTGTAGTGGTTAGCACTGTCGCCTCACAGCAAGAAGATTCTGGGTTCGAGCCCAATGGCCGATGGGGGGGGGTCTTTCTGTGTGGAGTTTGCATGTTCTCCCTGTGTCTGTGTGGGTTTCCTTCAGGTGTTCCGGTTTCCCCCACAGTTCAAAGACATGCGGTTAGGTTAACATGGGGTGGCCTTGGGCTAAAGTGCCCTCGAACAAGGTACCTAATCCCTAGCTGCTCCCCGGGTGCTATAGTATGGCTGCCCACTGCTCAGGGTGTGTGTGTGTTCACTGCTTCAGATGGGTTAAATGCAGAGGATGAATTTCACTGTGCTTGAGTGTGCATGTGACAAATAAAGGCTTCTTCTTCTTAATTGTTTAAATAATTAATCTAACAGGGCACACCTGGGCAGGGCCGGTTCTGGAGGGGTAGCAACGGTAGCATTTGCACCCGGGACTGGTGTGGAGAGGGGCCCCAAAAAATAAGACAAAATAAAGAGTTCTCTCTGTTCCTGAATAAGTGCATTACTGAGTGTCTGTGAGCAAAGGAGAGCCTGAACGTTGCAGCCTCCCTATTGGCTGTTTATTGGCTGTTTGTAAAAATGTATCAGTTGTTGCCCTTCCCACGGGAATCATCGCGGGCTCGAGAGACGAGACCTGACGAGTTAGTTCATTGGT
This sequence comes from Neoarius graeffei, assembly GCF_027579695.1. Taxonomy (NCBI): domain Eukaryota; kingdom Metazoa; phylum Chordata; class Actinopteri; order Siluriformes; family Ariidae; genus Neoarius; species Neoarius graeffei. The sequence goes on along the minus strand of NC_083589.1, from coordinate 18,822,375 downwards.
AGCAGAACAAAATGTCTGGACACAAATCGGGTTTTCAGAAAAGGAAAGAAAAACGCAGGGTCGAAAATACAAAAAAGGAGGCAGAAAATGCAAAACGAGTTTTAAGGTAGGGCAAATGGTTACTTTTTAAGGCAGCCCGCCGTGGCTGCAGGCTCATTTATTATAGCCCATTTAGTTAAAATAGTTGATGTAAAATGTTTATAGTTATAGTTATGTGATGGTTGTCCTGATTTAGACTGGTGTGTGTGTTGTTTTTTTTTTGGGGGGGGGGGGGGGGGGTTGCGCGATGTTGCACCCGGGTCCAGATTAGGGCAGAACCGGCCCTGCACCTGGGCAACAAGAAGTCTCATAATCCAGTATTTTTGATCACTTGAAATATGGGTGGGGTAAAAAAAAAAGTTGTTTAACACAACAGCTTTTGTTGTGTTGTTAAAAAAAAAGTTGGTTATGGTCAAAGTTGTTTAACACATCCACCCATCAATACCACTTATCTGTCAGGGTTACGGAGGAAGCTGGAGCCAATCCCAGCTCCCTTTATGTGAGAGGCGGGGTTCACCCTGGACAGGTCGCCAATCTATCACAGGGCTAACACAGAGATGAACAAACATTTACCCCTCACAGTCATACAATTTCTATGCAAACTCCACACAGAAAGGCCCCAGCTGACTGCGAGGTTCAAACCCAGAACCTTCTTGCTGTGAGGCAACAGTGTTAACGGTGCCACTCTGTTTAACATATATGGATGTAAGTATCAGGAAATGAAAGCTGAAATTCTGTTCTATCATCTCATCTTCATTTTGAACTCAAACCCAAATGTCTTTAGTGTATAGCAATAACAAAAGAATCAGGCTTGCCATTCCAATATTTTCAGAGGGTATTGTACAACCCCAATTCCCAAAAAGTTGGGACAAAGTACAAATTGTAAATAAAAACGGAATACAATGATGTGGAAGTTTCAAAATTCCATATTTTATTCAGAATAGAACGTAGGTGACATATCAAATGTTTAAACTGAGAAAATGTATAATTTAAAGAGAAAAATCAGGTGATTTTAAATTTCATGACAACACATCTCAAAAAAGTTGGGACAAGGCCATGCTTACCACTGTGAGACATCCCCTTTTCTCTTTACAACAGTCTGTAAACGTCTGGGGACTGAGGAGACAAGTTGCTCAAGTTTAGGGATAGGAATATTGTCTAATGTAGGATTCTAGTTGCTCAACTGTCTTAGGTCTTTTTTGTCGTATCTTCCGTTTTATGATGTGCCAAATGTTTTCTATGGGTGAAAGATCTGGACTGCAGGCTGGCCAGTTCAGTACCCAGACCCTTCTTCTACGCAGCCATGATGCTGTAATTGATGCAGTATGTGGTTTGGCATTGTCATGTTGGAAAATGCAAGGTCTTCCCTGAAAGAGATGTCGTCTGGATGGGAGCATATGTTGCTCTAGAACCTGGATATACCTTTCAGCATTGATGGTGTCTTTCCAGATGCGTAAGCTGCCCATGCCACACGTACTAATGCAACCCCATACCATCAGAGATGCAGGCTTCTGAACTGAGCGCTGATAACTTGGGTCGTCCTTCTCCTCTTTAGTCTGAATGACATGGCGTCCCTGATTTCCATAAAGAACTTCAAATTTCGATTCATCTGACCACAGAACAATTTTCCACTTTGCCACAGTCCATTTTAAATGAGCCTTGGCCCAGAGAAGATGTTTGTGCTTCTGGATCATGTTTAGATACGGCTTCTTCTTTGAACTATAGAGTTTTAACTGGCAACGGCGGATGGCATGGTGAATTGTGTTCACAGATAATGTTCTCTGGAAATATTCCTGAGCCCATTTTGTGATTTCCAATACAGAAGCATGCCTGTATGTGATGCAGTGCCGTGTAAGGGCCCAAAGATCACGGGCACCCAGTATGGTTTTCTGGCCTTGACCCTTACGCACAGAGATTCTTCCAGATTCTCTGAATCTTTTGATGATATTATGCACTATTGATGATGATATGTTCAAACTCTTTGCAATTTTACACTGTCGAACTCCTTTCTGATATTGCTCCATTATTTGTCAGCGCAGAATTAGGCGGATTGGTGATCCTCTTCCCATCTTTACTTCTGAGAGCCGCTGCCACTCCAAGATGCTCTTTTTATACCCAGTCATGTTAATGACCTATTGCCAATTGACCTAATGAGTTGCAATTTGGTCCTCCAGCTGTTCCTTTTTTGTATCATTAACTTTTCCAGCCTCTTATTGCCCCTGTCCCAACTTTTTTGAGATGTGTTGCTGTCATGAAATTTCAAATGAACCAATATTTGGCATGGAATTTCAAAATGTCTCACTTTCGACATTTGATATGTTGTCTATGTTCTATTGTGAATACAATATCAGTTTTTGAGATTTGTAAATTATTGCATTCTGTTTTTATTTACAATTTGTACTTTGTCCCAACTTTTTTGGAATCGGGGTTGTATACCATGCAAAAGTCTTTGACTTTTGACAAAGTTTGTGTTAAAAAAAAACAGCAATGAATTGCTGTAGAGCAAAGATGCCTTCAAAAATAATGAAATTAAATGTTTCTACATTTAAAAAAAAAAATGCCATAAAGGTCAGTAAACAGAAATGCTTGAAAAGGTGTGATGACCCTTACTTAAAAAAAATAGTCATCTCAGGTACAGTTAGTGCAGTTTTATAAGGAAATGAGCTGGAGGTTTTACCAAGCATCTTACAGAATCAGCCACAGTTCTTCTAGAGGCTTTGACTGTCACACTTCCTTCTTATTTTTGCAGCAAAACCCAGTAGCCTTCATTATGTTTTTGTCTAAAAAGTGGTGTTATTGTAACAGTTCCTGATGTGGGTGGAGCATAGAAGCACGGCAGGCGAGAGTTGATGGTTGCACAAACACTTTATTTTAGCTTTTCAGCTTGCTTTCCGGGTGGCATGATGGTGTAGTGGTTAGGGCTGTTGCCTCACAGCAAGAAGGTCCGGGTTTGAGCCCCGTGGCCGGCGAGAGCCTTTCTGTGCGGAGTTTGCATGTTCTCCCCGTGTCTGTGTGGGTTTCCTCCGGGTGCTCCGGTTTCCCCCACAGTCCAAAGACATGCAGGTTAGGTTAACTGGTGACTCTAAATTGACCGTAGGTGTGAATGGTTGTCTGTGTCTATGTGTCATTCCTGTGATGACCTGGCGACTTGTCCAGGGTGTACCCTGCCTTTCACCCGTAGTCAGCTGGGATAGGCTCCAGCTTGCCTGCAGCTAGAGATGATGAGATGAACTTGCTTTCCAGCTTCCTTTCACTCACTCACCCTTTTCTCTGCTCTCTCTCTTTCCTTTTATGCTCCATCCCTGTAACTAACACACACACACACACACACATATATTAATTGACAGCAGGTGGAATGACTTCGCCACCCTCCATTCACAGACTGCTGCTTGGCCACGCCCCCGCTGCCACATACCCCCACCGCCCGACTCAGGCCGGGGAGCCATCCAGCCTGCAGCTGACTCCCCCCTGATGGGACAGGAAGTCTGCCACCACCATCTGCGCCCCTGACCTGTGGATCACCTCAAACTTAAATGGCTGGAGGGCGAGATACCAATGGGTGATCCGCGCATTGGCATCCTTCATGCGGTGGAGCCACTGGAGGGGCACGTGGTCCGAACAGAGCATGAAAGAGTGCCCCAGCAGGTAGTATCGGAGGGCAAGGACTGCCCACTTGATGGCGAGACACTCCTTCTCGATTCTGCTGTACTTGCTTTCGCGCATCAACAGTTTCCGGCTGATGTACAGCAAAGGCCGCTCCTCGCCCTCCACCTCCTGGGACAACACGGCCCCCAGCCCTCTATCCAATGCATCAGTCTACAAAATAAAGGGGAGAGAGAAGTCAGGGGAGTGCAAAAGTGGCCCCCCACACAGTGCAGCTTTTACCTCAGAGAAGGCCTGTTGGCACTGCTCTGTCCACTGGACCAGATCTGGAGCCCCCTTTTTAGTGAGATCGGTTAGCGGGCTGGTGATGTCTAAATAAATAGGTAGAAACCTACGATAATAGCCAGCCAGCCCCAAGAATCGTCTCAACTCCTTTTTGGTCTTGGACCTCGGGCAGGCCGTAATCGGTGCAGTCTTGTTAATTTGGGGACACACCTGCCCATGGCCCAAGTGGAGCCCCAGATACCGTACTTCCACCTGCCCAATCACACACTTTTTCGGGTTAGCTGTGAGGCCCGCTCGCCTCAGCAACTTTAGAATGGCCCTCAGGTGTTCCAAGTGCCACGGTCAATCATGACTGTAAATTATGATGTCGTCCAGATAGGCGGCCGCGTAAGCAGCATGAGGGCGGAGGACCCTGTCCATAAGCCACTGGAACATAGCGGACGCCCCAAACAACCCAAAAGGGAGCGTGACAAATTGGTGTAAACCAAAAGGTGTGGAAAAGGCCATTTTTTTTCTCAGGACAGAGGAGTCAAGGGGATCTGCCAATATCCCTCTGTTAGATCCAGTGTCGAATAAAAGCAAGCAGTGCCTAACTGATCAAGCAACTCATCAATGCGAGGCATTAGGTATGCATCAAATTTAGACACTGCGTTGACCTTTCTATAGTCCACACAGAACAGGACCGACCCGTTGGTCTTTGGAACCAGGACCACTGGGCTGCTCCAGTCACTGTGGGACTCCTCGATTATGCCCATTTCGAGCATGGCCTTGAGTTCGTCCCAAACCACCTTTTTCTTGTGTTCAGGCAAGTGGTAAGGGCGGCTATGCACTACCACCCCCGGGTGCATTTTGATCTGGTGTTCTATGAGGTGGGTACGACCAGGAAGGGGCAAGAACATGTCGGAAAATTCCTTCTGCAACTTGGCTACCTACATGAGTTGGGCCAGTGAGAGGTGGTTTCCACAAGGGACCAGAGTGGTCCGAGATGTTATCTTTTTTACCTCTGGCCCCAGCTCTGCCTTCTCTGGGACTACCAACGCCAAGGGGACCCCATCATTCCAGTGTTTTAAAAGGTTCAGGTGGTAGATTTGCAGTGCCCCGCTCCTATCCATTTGCCTCACCTCATAGTCGATGTCCCCGACTCGCCGTGTGACCTCAAAGGGCCCTTGCCACTTGGCAACTAATTTAGAACTTGACGTGGGCAATAATCCCACACAAAAAGCACATTTTGTCTCCCAGCGTGAACTCTATAAGGCACGTGCCCCTGTCATACAGCCAGCTTTGACGTTCTTGTGCCTGCCACAAATTCTCCTGGGTTAGGTGCGTGAGGGTGTGGAGTTTTGCGCGCAGGTCAAGAACGTACTGGATTTCGTTTTTAATAGGTGACGGTCCCTCCTCCCAATTTTCCCATAGCATGTCCAGAATGCCATGCAGCTTACGCCCATATAATAATTCAAAGGGAGAAAACCCCACGGAGGCTTGCGGGACCTCTCGTACTGCGAATAACAGGGGCTCGAGCCACTTATCCCAATTACGCACATCTTCACCTACAAATTTCCAGATTGTGTTCGTTAGTGTTTGGTTAAATTGTTCTACTAAGCCATCCATTTGTGGGTGATAGACACTGGTGCGGATAGACTTAATCCCCAGTAACCCATACAGTTCGCGCAGTGTGCGTGACATAAATGAAGTGCCTTGGTCTGTCAGGATTTCTTTCAGAATCCCGACCCGGGAGATAAAGCGGAAGAGCGCTTCCGCAATACTGCATGCTGAGATATTGCGCAGAGGCACTGCTTCCGGATATCGTGTTGCATAGTCCACCAGAACTAAAATAAAGCGATATCCCTGTGCTGACCGATCTAATGGCCTAACGAGATCCATCCCAATTTGCTCAAATGGGGTCTCGATGAGAGGGAGAGGGCGCAACGGCGCTTTTGGAGTGACTGCGGGATTTACTAATTGGCATTCACGGCATGCCGCACACCACCGATGGACATCCCTGCGAATCCCTGGCCAATTGAACCGGGCCATTATTCGGGCTAGTGTTTTATCTTGCCATGGGATTAAAGTGAGCCGCCTGGAATACGAGTTCCCTATGGCTCTTTGGGATTAACAACTGGGTAATTCGTTCCTTAGTTTGAGTGTCCTGCATCACTTGGTACAATCTATCTTTAATAATGGCAAAATAAGGGAAGGTCGGTGCCGTGCTTGGCTGCAGAGTTTGACCATCAATTACTCTCACTTGGTCAAACGCATGCCGCAGAGTCTCATCTCGTGACTGCTCTAACGGGAAATCCCCAAGGGAATCCCCGAGAGAGGGAGGAAGAGCGGGCTGCTCCTCGCTCTGATGCGGTGTTGACGTAGACGGCTCTGTGATAGCTTCTCCAGTCAATGCCTCACTGGGGTCTTCCCATGACCTACTAGTGCAGGACCAACTACGTGTTAAATATTCCATCAGCTTTTTAAACCCTGGCCAATCAGTACCCAAAATCAACGAGTGGGTGAGACGGGGACTAACCGCCACCTTTATTCTATGCATTCGGTCCTGGAATAGAATATGGACAGAGACTAGAGGGTAATGGTGAACATCCCCGTGCACACACAACACTTTCACCGCTTGTGCTCCCCCCAATGCCTCACCTTGCACCAGGCTGTGAAGGAAATTTAGTAGATGAACATTCCTATTCTCTGTGTTTCAGTGTCCTTGGCTCAACGGCTGGTGATAAGCAGGCTGCCTTGTTTATGTTTCATGTTATATTATGCCTAACCACGCATCCGCTGCGCATCTCAGAGCACACCAGGTGCATGCCCTAACAAAGAACCAATGTTTAGCTTCAAGGGCAAGCCTCGAGCCAATCACGTGCAGATGCGAGCAGTAAGTGAATGCCTTTAGAGTATAATAGATAACAGCCACTAAGACACAACTCCGAGTACGCACTCATTACCTGAGGTGGTGTCTTCTTTCCTTTTCCTCTTTTATAAGATCTACTATAATAAATAACTGAAAAGACAACTGCTAAGCATTCTGAAGTGTTTATTAGGAGTTTCCACTACAATTTGGCATCCCTGGGTGGGCCCTATGCGTCTGATCCTCGGATGACGGGACACTCCCAAGGCCATGGTGCAGAGCTGAGAACTCGGACGAGAGACCAGACCATCAGGGCTCACCGAACCAGTAAGTGATAACTTTGCATTCTTGTGTAAAGAAATTAGTGGAAACAGTATTTAATCCTGATATAAGAGACGGACAGAAATTTGTCCTAGTCAAGGACGATTGCTAAGCTGTGGTACCATCAATATGTTTGCAGAAATGGATAAAACACAATTTTGAGACAATAAACCATGAGTAGTTTATTGGGTTGTGTAAGAGAAATATCCGCCTAAGTAACAACTGGGTAACGGCTCACCTACTTGAGAGTGTGAAGTAAGGGGGCGTTTCGACAGATTCACGTTCAGCGATTTGTAACTGGGAAAGAATTGAATCTTGCTCCCTTTGTTCTCTGTGAACAACTGGCCCATCGTAGGAACGGGATAGAGAGGTTCGATCATGAAGTCGCCAAGACACACCGGTGTGCACGCAAAATACTGATGAATTAACAGAGTACGGTCCTCCAAATTCTGAAACAGAGAAATAGATCTTGTACACATGCGTGAGTTGTCTTTGAGGTTGTTGTGCTAAATGATACCTACTTTTAGCTTAAAGTAAATGTCAGATAAATTGTTTACTAATAAGAACATACCTAAAGGATTATTGTGTCACATTTTTGGACATGATCCAACCTATTCTTCTTGTGATCCTAGTAAAAAACTCAGCCACTGTTGTCATAACCTATTGATATAACAGGGTACAATGGGGAACAGAAACGGCAAGTTAGGGAAAGAAAAAAAAAGCAAGTAAGCCTGAGGCTACATGTGCTATAATAAGAATTAGGTGTTCCTATGACAGCCCAAACATCCAGTTTATGAAAACCTCATATGGCGAGGATTGTTTGGCACAGTTTGACATATGGGTAAAGGACTCTTAGGATTCCCTGGGAAGGGCAGTTTTAGTCCCAGGCAGATAGAACAGTTAGAAGAAAAGTTGAAATGGAAGGAAAAAGAAGAGTCTGCAGATAATGTTAAGTTCTTAGGGGACTGGAGGGTGTTTTCTGCATGGAAAGAAGAAACACTTAAGAGAGAATACAACAGAGAGAAACGACAGGCAGGGCTCTCACCCTCTTCTCAGTGTTTGAAATTTCAGATGGACCCTGACCTGGAGTCTGCCCCACCACCCCGACACACACTGCCTCCTCAGCAAGGCAGAGCATCACTCCCACAAGCGCCTCACCCACAGAAAGGGGGAGAAGTCGAGACAAAGCAAAAACTGAGCCTCTGGAATCTCTCCCAGTCTACCAGCCGCCTCCAGCGTCGGCGCCTCCCCTCGCTTCTCCATCACACACGAGATCCGGTCTTGCATATGGCAACAGAAGAGACACCCTCCTGGACCTGACCACATGCTCACCAGTGGGTCCACAAGGCTGTAACCTAAAGTCTGAAGTCCTTCATCTTCCAATGGTGGAAGTGGCTGGAGCTGACAGCATGCTTCTAGTCCACAGACCCTGGATGACAGCTGATATCAAGGAAAGCATGGCTTCTCTTCCCAATGTGAGAGAGGTAGGAGGGAAGAGGTTTGGTAATGAGCTGTTGATATTTTGCAGAGAATTCCGGCCAACCACCCATGAACTCCGCTGCCTTCTCATGACCAAGATGGGTGTAGATTGGAGCAAGGTTTCCAGAGAGTGGCCAGAAGCCGACCAGCAGATGGCAATAGTGAGTATAGAAATACCCTCACTGCTCTCTGTGCTCGTCTGATCGAAGCTTTTCCCTTGAACATAGACATGACTAAGATCAGTATGTGTAAGCAAGAAGATGGTGAAGTGGTGTCAGCGTTTCTTGCTCATCTCACTGCCGTGCATGAGAAACACAGTGGCCTGACCAGGCCCGTGACCCTGGCTGCAGTGGAGGGCACTCCTGAGCCTCACCAAGATCGAGCAGTACGCTGTGCATGCAGAAAGGCTGCTGAAAGAGAAGGAGAAGACAAAGTCAACAAAAAGAGACCAAGACCTACATGCCGCCACTCTCACTCTTCTCCAGACTGCTCAGCCTGGACCTAGAGGAAGAGGTCGAGGTAGGGGCCAAGGCAGGATGACATGGGGTGACCTGTCCTGGATGAAAGGCGCAACCTGCTACCACTGCAATCAGAAGGGACACATTGCTCGAGATTGTCTCCACAGTAGCAGCCAGAGACCCCATGAGGAGTACAGCAAAGCAGACTGACAGGTGGACTTCAGGAACGGGCCCTGCACAGAGAACAGGGGAGGTAACACACACACACACCTGATGATACACATACACATAGACAGGAACATTCACATAACGTTAAACACATTAGTAGCAGCACCTGCATGCTACTACGCAGAAACACCCGATACACCAGTCCAGGTAGATACACCTGAAGTTGCATTAAGTTTGTTAAAATACACAACTACTCCCTTCTCTAAACTCCCTTGTATGTCCCTCACTGTATGTGGGCATGTGTTGACTTTTTTAGTAGATTCTGGAGTGGGACACTCAGTCATAGGACATGAGGTACTTCCAGTAGACCCACTGCTCAGCACAAATTCCATTCAGACGATGGGCATCTCAGGATCTCTTAATGCAACCGAAACTTTCTCAGTCAACCTCCTGTGTAAAAGCGAGGGAGGAATAGTTACATCCCACTCGTTCTTCATCTCACATACATGTCCAGTAAATTTGTTAGCACGCGATTTAATGTGCAAATTAGGAGTAAATCTCACATCCACTCCAGATGAACTAACTATTGAAGTAAGTGAAATGTGCAGTGTGCAGTATGGTCTTGGAAGCCCCCTGTATGTGTATGTCTGGCGGCTCTGCTCAGATCAACTCACACAAACTCCCAAACACCTTGTACAGCTCGCACACTTGAACACCTCATCAGTTGACACAGATTATATGAAAGAGGAAGATTTGCATTGCACAGCACATGTTCACCAAGGGCAAGATGTAGAGTTTGAAAAGACTTGGTTTGCAGACCCCCACGCACGTGAAAGATTGACCCTCAAAACTACATATTGGTCTAAACATTATTGCGCTGTGCAGGTTCATCTTACTCGTTGTCCGAACAGCTGCATCAATGTTCATCGCAGTGTTCTTGAACATGTTATGCGCGGCCTTGTGTCAGAGGACTCTGAGGTCGGCTGCTGCCAGCATGATTTCTTTGACATTGTTAATTCCATACCCCATGTCTCATTAGCAAAGCCACGAGCCGCCCAATGGAAAGACGTGGGGAAATGGGTCAAGAAGTACGCAACCAATGGCAACGAATGGTCCCAAACAGAGGACCCTAGTGTGTTGTTTTGCCAAAAGCTTGGGGTCTACAAACAAAAAGTCATGTGTGCATGTTGAGCGCAGCATAATATTAGCCACTGATGACCAGGGTCCTAGGGACCCCGGCCATAGTGGCCTGTTTGTCTCTGTTTCCACAGCCATAACTCCAGCAGAGGTGCACCCCAAATTGGCGGGAGTTCCAAATTCCGTCTGGGCGAAAGGTAAACATGATGTAGGCCTAATAAAGAATGCTGAACCAGTGGTGATCAGCCCCAAATCAGATTTCAGGCCTAAACAGACCCAGTACCCACTCAAACCAGAAGCAATCGCAGGTATAAGACCGGTCTTTGATTTGTTGCTGAAGGCAGGTGTAATTGTCCCTTGCCCGGACTCTCCAGTGCGCACTCCTATTTTCCCAGTTAAGAAGGCAAGAAAACCGTCCCAGCCCGAAGAGTGAAGGTTTGTCCAAGATCTGCAAGCAGTCAATGCTGCGGTTGTTCCGCGTGCGCCTGATGTCCCTAAAGAGCGCTCTGCAGACCACACCCACTCTGGGATTGCCTGACCCCAATAAACCATTTGTTCAAACTGTAGATGAAAAGATATTGTGGGGTATTCTAACCTCACCCTTCTGGTCCCACATGCTGTCTCCCTGCTTCTGTTGGAGAAAAAGACGTCACATTTGTCAACATAGGGATGGTTGAAGTATAACACTGTCATACTTGATATGCCTAACATCATTGTGAAACGTTGTACTGCTCTGAATCCTGCCTCTCTTCTCCCTACAGAGGACAATGGAGAACCACATGACTGTGTTGCTCTCACTAAAGATTTTTGTTCCCCCAGGGCAGACTTAAAGAGCGACCCTTTGGAAAATCCAGATGGTCCTCTATGTGGATGGTTCAGCCTCCAGAGACCCAGAGACGGAAGAGAACAAAGTACGTTTTGCCGTAGTCTCAGATCACGAGGTCCTCAAGGCATCGTGTCTGCCCTCAAACCTGTTGGCGCAGGCCGCAGAGATCTGTGCCCTTATCGAGGCATGCAAATTGGCTGCAAGGCGATCTGTCAATATTTTTACGGACAGCAGGTACGCATTTGGTGATGTGCATGATTTTGGCACCATTTGGAAACACAGAAATTTTCTCACTAGCACAGGATCTCCCATTGCACATCATAAACTGGTCTCTGAATTGTTGGATGCTATTCTACTCCCTAGAGCCATTGCTGTGTGTAAGTGTGCTGCCCATACTAACAATACTGATCTTGTGTCTCAAGGAAATGCCAGGGCGGATGGCTCAGCTAAGTGTGCAGCCTCAGCTTCCAGTTCACCCTCTAACCTTGCTTTTCCTCAGGTTTCCACCCCCTGTTTACAGCTAGCGGACGTTCAGAGCACTGCCACCCAGGACGAAAGACGAGTCTGGAAACAGGCCGGCTGTATCTTTGCAAACTCAGTCTGGGTTTGTCCCTCGGGCCGTCCCTGTCTACCAAAACACATGTTCCCTTTCTATGCAAAATTGGCACATGGGCTCACCCATGTGTCAAAAGGGGGGATGGTAGCAGAAGTAACAAAGAGATGGTTCACAAAGGGGTTTTCAAACTATGCTGCGAAATTTTGCAAGCAATGCTTGATACGTGCACAACATAATGCAGGTCAAGGTATCAAACTAACTCAAGCAGCACACCCAATACCAGACAAACCATTTGATTATCTCCAAATGGACTTCATTGAACTGACACCTAGTGAGGGAAAAAGATACTGCCTGGTAATAGTTGACATGTTTTCAAAATGGGTTGAAGTATTCCCCACAGATAAACAAGACTCAGAGGCAGTAGTCAAAGCACTCCTGAGAGACATAATTTCTCTCATAGGTATGACAAATTCCTCATAGGTATACCTAGCAAAATCTCAAGTGACAATGGAACGCCCTTTGTCAATGCAGCCCTAAAGAAAATAGGAGCATTCCTAGGGATAGACCTGAAACAACATTGTGCCTACCGGATGGTAGGCACAATGTTGCCAGTGTGGGAGCAGTGGAGAGGGAAAATGGGTCCCTTAAAAATAAACTAAGCAAACTTGTGCAGAAACAGGGCTCAGATGGACAAAGGTCCTCCCTGTAGTACTCACACAAATGAGGATGCAAACTAGGCCTAAACATGGGTTAAGACCATTTGAAATTCTGTTTGGACAAGTACCCAACACGGGGATAGGGCCAGCCCAAGGAACACTGCCGGACACCACAATGTGTGATGATGCAATGTTTAATTACTGTGCAACGCTGTCCTCTGCTTTGAAATCTATCCACAAATGGGTAAAAGAAGCACTTCCCAAGCCCGCTGAGGGACCTCTGCACGATCTACAACCAGGGGATTGGATAGTGGTGAAGGACTTCCGACGAACCAAGTGGAACAAGCCACGGTGGAATGGCCCATTCCAGGTCCTGCTCACGACCCCAACAGCAGTGAAGGTCACACGCAGAGTGACATGGATCCATGCTAGCCACTGCAGGAGGGTTCCTGAACCGACTGAGCAGGAGGAAGAGGAAGGCCTGAAGGTTCCAGGCGCTAACTAAAGCTTGTGAGGAAGAAAGGCATCACTGCATGGAACAGTGCGAGTATCATATCAATCACACACGTACCCGAGTATTAGTGAACACTGGAAGGCGTAACCCATTAGGAGAAGGGCTGTGGCTTCTTATCATGGATGAAGAGGTCAGGGCAACAGCTCTGAGAGGACAATCCCAGCGGACAAATCTGCACAACACAAATGAAGAGAAAGAAGTATTAATTGAGTACATCTTAGCACAGAACCCCAATCATCAGGAGAGACAAGTGGTAGTCCGAGACTCAGGAGGAGAGGTAAGAGATTATCATTTAGAAAGTACTCCACACATCTGCTTTCCCACCTTGATCCAAACCACGTGGCGAGCAAGCCCCGCGGAACTAAGCGCGGCAGCACAGTTATGCTGTTGCACCCTCAGTAGAGAAGAGTATTTCAGTATCTAGTCAGTAAACTGGTTTTAGAAGTCCCAAGTTTCTCCAAGGGCCAGTGAGGTGGGACAAGGGCTGATAGGGCATGCCCGCCCTCTGAGCACCAATACATGTCAAGAAGGGCAAGGGTTAACTCGGAGACCTAGTTAACATAAGAGGAAGAGGGTAAATCATTGCTAGGTCCAGTCGTGGGCCTGAGCATCCTGATCCTGCTGGGGCTCATGGGAGGATTCATGTGGTGGTCAATACAGGGAACCCAGGCTGACACAGAGTCGAAGACAGTTGGTGGCGTTGGTTCAGTGGATGTAAGAGTCTGATTCCATCCACCATACCGGTCCTGGGCTTAGTGATTGTGATGCTATGTTTGCTCCCTGTTTTCTGTCAATGTTGTATGTCTGTGTTTCAGAGGCAGCTGACAAATATTGGTTACCAGATGTTGAAAATAGACCCAGACAACTTGCTTGACTGGCCTCCAAACTCACACGAAGACTATAACTCACCATTTGACGACGTCAGCACAGCTGATATGAAATTATCCTTTGCTTAAAACACTCTTGTTTGTGGTTGTTTTCTGTTCTATTGTTTCCTGATCTATGTATATAGCTTGCTAGCATTAACTTAAGACGTCTATGTCTTACAAAACAGCCTTAACATTATCCCTGTACACTCAATGACGTGTTAAGTCGAATCGCTCCAGGAACTCTTACCACTGAAATTGTGTAAATTTCTTTCCTTTAGCAATTATTATCCTGTAGGATAAAAAGGGGGAAATGTGAAGGAAATTTAGTAGATGAACATTCCTATTCTCTGTGTTTCTGTGTCCTTGGCTCAACGGCTGGTGATAAGCAGGCTGCCTTGTTTATGTTTCATGTTATATTATGCCTAACCACACATCCGCTGCGCATCTCAGAGCACACCAGGTGCATGCCCTAACAAAGAACCGATGTTTAGCTTCAAGGGCAAGCCTCGAGCCAATCAAGTGCAGATGTGAGCAGTAAGCGAATGCCTTTAGAGTATAATAGATAACAGCCACTAAGATACAACTCAGAGTGGGCACTCTCGGCATTACCTGAGGTGGTGTCTTCTTTCCTTTTCCTCTTTTATAAGACCTACTATAATAAATAACTGAAAAGACAACTGCTAAGCATTCTGAAGTGTTTATTAGAAAGTTTCCACTACAAGGTGTTGGTGAATGGAGGTCTGATTACAATCGGAATCCACCAAAGCATGATATGTATCCCCTTGGATACTCACCGGTATGCGATACGTTCCGGCCTGATCGGGGGCAGTTTCTGGCACGTTGGGGATCCAGATTACAGCACCCACCTCCCTTGTGGAGCTCTGACCCTGGAGATGCCCCGATTCCCCACCGCGCCAGCATACTAGCCCAGACTTTCCCTCTGCACTGGTGCTATGGGTGTCACTCACCTAGGGGGAAGACAACACAGACACAGGAGAGGGAGAGGGGAGGACACAGGTATGACAGGACAGCTGGGGAGGAGCCAGCTGCCGTCTCTGTGGCAGGGGAATGGGGTGGAGAGGGGGAACGAGAGACGGGGGAAGAGAGAGAGAGAGAGAAGAGAAGCGAGGGGAGACACCTCGTCTGCCTGCCATCGGAGCCGCCTCCAGATGGTCCTCCGCCAGCTTGATGGCTCATTCCAGCGACGCCGGGTGATGACACTGCCGTTTCTTCCGGAAGTTGAGAGACAAGCTGTTACAGTGCCACCAGATCAATGATCTCCTTGGCGTCGCTGTCTTCCGCCCTCAGCCACCGCTGGCAGACATCCCGGAGTTGCTGGCCAAATGCAAACGGCTGGCCGACCTCCTCCAATGCCAGTGTCCGGAAGCGCTGGCGATGTTGCTCTGGGGACCGGCCGAGCTGCTGCAGGATGGCTTTCCTTAGGTCAGCGTAGACCAGCCGGCTGTCAGCAGGGAGCTGCTGCACTGCAAGCTGCGCCTTGCCAGTCAGGAGAGGGAGAAGGCGTGCTGTGCGCTGCTCCAGTGGCCACCCCCACACCTCGGCTGCTTGCTCGAAGAGGACGAGGAACGCTTTTGGAGCGTCCTGCGGTCCCATCTTCGTGAGGGTGGTGGCAGCGGTGGTCGACACCCCTGATGACGCGAGCAGGTGCTGGAACACCTGGCGATCTTCCTGCTGGACCAGCATCAAGGCTTCGAAGTGTTGCTCCTGCTCCTTTGGGAGGGTGATCAGCACTTGATGCTGGTTCTGCTGGGTGGTAGCGAGGGCAAGGATGAGCTCTTCAAATGGCGAAGACTCCATGGGGTGGTTCCCTTCTGTGCTCCCAGGTTTCAGCACCACTGTAACAGTTCCTGATGTGGGTGGAGCACAGAAGCATGGCAGGCGAGAGTTGATGGTTGCACAAACACTTTATTTTAGCTTTTCAGCTTGCTTTCCACTCACTCACTCACTCACTCACTCACTCACTCACTCACTCACTCACTCACTCTCACTCACTCACTCGTTGTGGTCGGGGAGAGAGACCCTTTTCTCTGCTCTCTCTCTCCTTTTATGCTCCATCCCTGTAACAAACACACTATAGGTAACACAGTCTGTCTAAGAACTACAGATCCCATCAACCTACTTCCGCGATGACCTATATCACGCCTGGGCGGGATCGCCTACGTCACTTCCTCCATGATTCCATAAGTAACTAAGGCACGCTACTCTCTTCCTCTTTGGCTCTGGAACCACGCGGTAACAGACACAAAAAGAGGCACTCTCTCACTGGACCGTCCGAAATCACAACTTCTTTCTTGCAAGAAGAGATATTTAGCGCGCTTTCATTTACCATTGGCCATGGTAGAACTACTTGAGTTGCGCTCTCTCTCTTGGTTGAGCTACAACCGGTTTGTTTGTCTATTATAAGTAACGTTACGACTGCCGCCCAAAGCAGTTTAATTAAAAGTTAGAAGCGACCGGATTCCTTCTAACTAAATCGCTGTGTACATTGATCAAAGACTTTTCTTCACGAACGACAAAGCGTCAGACCAAGAATTCTCTGCGCTTCCACGGAATCGACTCACGTGCTCCTGTGGACTCCAAAAGTCTCAGAACACCTCTATAATCTTGCACTGGAAGCAAGATACTGAAGTAAGACTGGTATTTTTGGGCAGAAACTAGTCTTAGGAATTAGCTTTATGAAGTAGTGTGAATTTAAACTCAGAAATTGTTTAATTGTGCACACTGATCTTGTGTTCTATGTTCTGTCAGTTGTTTTGTTTAATAGATAGGCTGTTGCATGCTCTCTATTCCTTCCTAACACCTTTAATTTCATTATTACACATATTTTGACTAGTGCTGTCAAGAGATTAAAAAAACTGAGAGATTAATTAATTATGATCTGTAATTAATTGATCTAATTAATCTCTTTTTAATCTCACCTAAAAATTACTGAGAAAAGCCCTCAATTTGAGGTATTTTCATTTAAATTCATTACATTATTGTGGCAGATCAAAAGAATGATATATAACAAAAAAGTGGCTTTTAAAGTCATTTATTGTTTTTAACAGACTTGAACAGATGCAGTCGTAGCCATTTGCATTCCGCTGTATTTGAGACTAGTCTCAAGTGCTGCCTGCACCCTCTAGTTTCGACCACCAGGGAGGGAATATTGCTGTTCTTTTGTCAATCTCCAAATAATTAGAAAATAAAAATAAAATAAAAGGCCCATATAAAGGCCCATCAGGCCCATATAAAGTGCTCTAGGTTAACATATCAAAAAACAGTTAGAACACTTTTCTGAGCAATACAAGTATTGAACACTGAACTTGTTGCTTTTCCTTTTGCATTCAACAGCAAAGTGCCTGGTTTTTGTTTTCATGACGGTCAGTGCAAATGAGTTGAGGTTCCACTCACCATCAATAAAGTGTCCAGTCACCCCCAAATAGCTGTGGTTGCCGGCTGAAGTCCAGTGATCTCCAGTTATAGCAACACAGTTGGGTGAATCCTCCACCAAAATCTCAAGTTTGTTTTTCTTTTCGCCGTCGTACATCTTGCTGATTTTGGTCGTCACTGTAGTCCTGCACGGTGGCTTATATGATGGGTCATTGGACGCGGTTCGCAACACCTCTGTTAACCCGTCGTCTTCCACTATGTTTATCAGCCTGCAGTTCATCGCTATCCACTTGGCAAGAACATTCGCCAGCCTGTCAATCGCAGACTTGCTCATACGCGGGGTGTTCTCGAGTTTAGTTTGGCGAAGAGCTTTACTATGGCTCGCTAAATTGCTAATGTCTTCGCTGCTAACGTTAACTGTGGCTGCACTCACGACTGGGTGCTTTGCGTTGATGTGGTATGCTAAACTTGAGCTGCTTCGGTGGTAAGCAAATTCCTTCTTACAAAGAAGGCATATCACTCTACCTTTATCGATGGTGCCGTCAGGGCGTTTTTGAAATTTAAATTTCCCATTCATTAGACCGACAACTCTCACATGCTCCTCCATTTTCACGTCTCTTCACCCTGTCCTCCCCAAGTTCAATGGGAGCCTATCAGTTTATGCTAAACAAGCCCAAACACAATGACAGCCAATCATTATCCACTTCAGGTGTGACTGACCATTGTTTTCCACCCCCAACAACTCAAGCACATGAAGCCCAACACATAAAAACGGATTTTATAAAAAGGCAACTCGCATACAGAAACAGTAAAGTTAGAGATTAAAAATCAGATTAACGCGATTAGAAAACATAATGCGCTAAATATGACTGTAATTAATTAATCGCAATTAACGTGATAATTTGACACCCTTAATTTTGACCTCATCAAGGTTTCAGTAGATTTAGGAATGTTATAAGCTAGTGAATTAGCAAATCTGAGCTAATCCTTTGTTCTCAAACCCCATGTGGTGACCCTTCCACCTCCGTCCTCTACCACGAGGTCCCTGGGTCTGTTGTCTTAGATAACATTCCAAGGCCTGTTTTATTCCAAACTTTACGGCTCATTTTCCCGCGCTCACATTCAAACCCTCTTTGTCTCCTCCTTCCCATACCGCGCAGTCGCGCACAGGACACACCCCTTTTGTTCTCCTTAACATCACGAGGTAGAATTCTTTTGCCTTAGCTAGCAACCCAGGCTAGCCTTTTGTTTCAGGCCACGAGGCCACACACACACACACACACACGCTCTCTCACACACACACACACACACACACACACACACACACACACACACACTCCCATGTACACACATACCTCACTGTTTGCCGAAGATTTCAACTGCTATTATTCATTTTTATCTTTGTTATAATAAATTCAATCAATTGTTAAACTGCGTCTGTGTTGTTTCCATATTTTCGAAGTCATCCAATCTCAAAGAATTCCAAAGTGTATATGAACGCCATTGGTTGTAGTATTTAGGTAATACGGTAAGCGATCCATTATTGCTGCATTGGTAGTGGTCATAACAATTTGGAATATACCATAATTTAGCTGTTTGGTAATTTATTATTAAGCACCAAAATTAATGGCATTACTAATGAGACTGATTTAATGAGACTGATTTAATGAGATTGATCTAATGATTTAATGAGACTGATTTAATGAGATTGATCACTTAAGACCAATTGCACATACATATACCTACATTATTGGTGCCCCGTGTGAGGAGATTGGTTTGTTGACTTCTTGAATATTGTTGCAAAAACAGATGAATTATCAGCTTGATTAAGCAACTGCCAAGGTATATCCCCAGGTTTGTTAAACGGTTAACAGTAGCGTGATAACCATATCACAAAATACTAATAACCTACTCTTAACTTAGGATAAGAGATAGCATTTCCAAACAAAACAAACTTTATTGATTGATTAATTGATTACGTAGTTAATATTAATTGATAATAATTATTTAATTAACTCATTGATTGATTAATTATCCAATATCCAACCTAAGCAAAATGGCATCCCCTCGTGTCTCAGAAGTTGAAGACAATGCTCAAGACGTGTCTCTCTTTGACGTCATCGCAGACCTCATTCACTGCTCTGCCTCTGAAAGGGCAAACATTAGGGACATGAGTAAGCATGAATGCCAAATTAACATAGATAACTCAATTAAACATATGAGAGATCCAAAGAGAACAAGTATTAGTGTCCAAGAGGCACTAGGTAAGCTATTCCTGTTACACTTCCGAGTTACTGATTTAGAAATCAGACACCTCCGCGGAGAGGTTAAAAGGCCGACCACCAGCAATGCTGAGCTGGCAGTCGATGTCAATGATTTATACAGGGAGCGTGAGCTTTTGAAAAATTCCCTTGATGATTGCGCCGAAAGGCTAGATAAAGCCGAAAAGGCTGCTAAAAGGGCTGCCAAGGAACAGACCCCCCAAGAAGGGCACGAGGGGCGTGAAAGACCCCCAACAATGCGCCAAAGCTCAGAGCGGGAAGAGGCGTCCGAGTCGGACACCGTGAATTACCTGGTCGAGAACCAGACATCCCGCCAAACTCCATCAACTCGCTACACGACTCCTTCGTCGTTTAGCCAAGGTGGAGCCACCTTGTGCTCATCCGGAGCCCAGGCTTGTAGCACACCCAGGTCAGTGTGCTACAGTTTCCCTGATCCATACTCGGATGAATCAGACTACGCATCTCATGCGAAATGGGAGCGATACCAGAGTAGCTCAGATAGTGAGTACTCAGGAGAGCGAAGGAGGCCGCACAAGGACATGCACCAAGCCCTCCACATATGGCAAATTGACATACTTGCCCAAGATGTTGAACGATTCGATCTTGATAATAAAAGAACAAATGTAAATGATTATTTGCGAGAAATTGACCGATGCCTGATGGACCTGCCGAAAGCCACAACGCGAGAGAAACTTAAACTGATCTGGAAGACCTCCAGTAGCAGCGTTTGTGCCTTTTTAGAGACTCTACCCCCAAACATTCGCGATAGCTATTCGAGACTTCGCAATTAGATGAGGGAAGAATATGCGCCGTACACGGACGAAACCTCCACGGCATTGTATGCGATACAGATTAAACAAAAACGGTCTGAGGCGCCTCGTGAATATTATAGACGGCTACGTACTGCCTATTTCCAGGGTAGTAGCGCACCAGGCTTGGAAGAAGATAGAGGTTTCAAATCCCTCTTCTTACATAACCTCCACCCAAGCGTGCGGACTCAAGTCACACTGGCGTGTCGACAAGGGTTCTATTCGATGAGGGAAATCAGGCAGCTAGCCCAAATGACCTGGGAGACCATTGTCAAAACCACAGACGGAAACGATGATGAACCTTGGAGTCCTTAGTCTCCAGGGTGAGGACAAGCCCCCGCTAGCCTTAGAAGGAGGTGAAGCTCCAAAAGGGGGACCCACCTGGAGAAATTATGGTCCAAACCGCCCCTTGCCGAGCCATCACCAGGGTGAGTGGAAGAATCGGCAAGGTAAGGCCAGGAGGGACCGAGGGCAAGGCCACAGTGACCATGGCAACCGCTCATCAGATGAAAATGGTCATAAGGAACAAGGCGGTTGGCAGCAAGATCGTCATCCCCGCTCTGGCCAGAGATGGCAGGAGCGCTCCAACCGTAGCTCTCCATGTAGGGGTAGAGGTGACCGACACAGTGACTCAGACCAAGCTGGTGAGTTCCGCTCAGAGCTGGACTCTTTGAAAGCCCAGTTGGCTGAGATTAAAGAACTGTTACAGGAGAGGTCAGACCTCTCAACAGATAAAACAAAAGAGGCCAAGAAAAATGACAAAAGCTACCCGCTGGCATGACTAGGCCAGGAACCACGAGTATATTGTTAGGACTAGGACTGTTTTGGCCTCTAGAGGACGCTGTTATTTCCTTTTCGTGTCATGTTTATTTTGGCCTCTAGAGGCCGCCACCGTTCCTGTGTTTTGTGTTTGTGTTAATTGCCTGTTTAGTCCTGATTATCTTCACCTGTGTTCAATTTAGTTTGTGTATTTATACCCCCTGAGTTCAGTCCTCTTGTCACGGAGTCTTTGTGCTGTTATGTTTATCTCCAGTTTCCTCTGTACTGTGTTCTTTGTTTTGCACTTTGCTTTTCTTTTGGATTTAGTAGTGACTGTGTTTTTGGATCTTCTGAGCTTTTGCATTTTTGCCTTTTCCTTTTTGGACTTTGAACTTTTGGATATTTTATTTTTCCCTTTGTCTTCCCAGTGTTGGATTATACTCTTTGGTTTTTTTTTGTTTTTTGTTTTGCCCTGGATTGTATATAGTGTATATAGTATAAATAAACCTTTTGATACTTTTTCTACTTCTGCCTCACGCCTCTGCATTTGAGTCATCCCCCTGGTGGCCTAGTGGGGGTTTGCTGGATTATCACACCAACGAACCAGGTTTGAATCCCAGCAAAACCCTAACAGAAAGACTCCGTCATGACTGACTCAGCAGAGGCTGCTTCAACTGTCTACCCGGCCAACCTTCAGGGAATTACGGCAGCTTTGACACGCTTCGGAGCGACCATGGACGCTCATGGACATATGCTCGCCAGCCAACGTGAGGCCCTTGCTCGCCACGAGGAACTGCTTCAGCAAATCGGGAAAACCCTGGCACAGCTGACATCTCTGCCTGCATCTCCTGATCCAGCTCCTGCTCCTGTGCCTCCTGCCATGCTGCCTTCTTCACCTCGCAAACCCAGCCTTCCTGCACCACAGAGGTATGACAGCAAGCACAGTGAGTGCCGAGAGTTCCTTACCCAGTGTCAACTCACCTTTGAGCTTCAGCCTACCAACTACACTACGGATCGCCGCAAGATTGCCTTTGTGATCACCTTATTAGCTGGTAAGGCGCGAGCCTGGGCTACTGCTATCTGGCAAAGACAGGGACCTGAGTGCCTTGATTTCCAGCTGTTTTCTGAAGAGATGCTTCGGGTCTTCGATCAGGCGGACATCAGTACCGACACAGCCCGAAAGCTCATGTCCATCCGGCAAGGAGGAAGCGTCGCAGATTACGCCATCTCGTTCCGAACACTCGCAGCAGTAAGTGGATGGAACGAGACTGCCCTGGTGTCAGCCTTCCACCATGGTCTGTCTGACCCCATCAAGGACGGTCTGGCCTCTATTGGATGCCCAAGTGACCTCGAAACCCTCATCTCACATGCTATTCGTCTGGACAACAGGATGAGAGAACGCCACCAAGCCTTGAGCCCCCCCAGCCTCCCTACCTCTACCTGGAAACCGTCTACCTCCTTCAGTGACTGTCCAGAACCCATGCAAGTGGGTCGTACTCGCCTCTCCGCATCTGAGAGGGAGCGCTGAAGGAGGGACAAGTGCTGCATCTACTGTGGCAAGCCTGGTCACTTCCGAGCATCATGTCCCGAACTCTTGGGAAAAGGACCGCCCCGTCCAGCCGAGGGAGGGTTGTGACAGGGCCTACCCTCTCTCCCGGACTCCCTGGCCAAGGAATCTACATCCCGGTCTCCATCTCCTGGGGTGAGTCTGTCCACTCTTGTCAAGCTTTGTTAGACTCAGGGGCGGCTGGGAACTTTATGGATATTCACTTCGCCCAAAGCATCAATATTCCGACTGCACCTCTTGAAGTCCCACTGTCTGTGTCTGCCCTCGATGGCCAAGCGTTAGGTGATGGAAGAGTCACCCAAGTTACTTCTCCAGTCTTCCTCCAGTCTCAAGGTCACAAGGAAGAAATATCCCTGCACCTGATTCCTTCACCTGAGTTCCCAGTTATTCTAGGCCTTCCTTGGCTTACTCGCCACAACCCTCACATAGACTGGGTAACAAGCCAGGTTGTGGAATGGGGCCCTGCATGCCATGCCTCTTGTCTGCTCTCTAGCTCTCCTGTGTCTCCTGCCGAGCCCCCTGATCTCACCGAGTTATCTCAAGTTCCCACAGAGTACTGGGATCTCAAGGAGGTATTCAGCAAAAGCAGGGCCGCCGTTCTTCCTCCGCACCAGGCCTACGACTGTGCCATCGACTTGCTCCCTGGGACTACCCCTCCTCGTGGCAGACTGTTTCCCCTCTCTCAGCCAGAACGCAAGGCCATGGAGGAATACCTCAAAGACGCCCTGGTCTCTGGGTTCATTCGACCCTCCACCTCACCTGCTGATGCCGGCTTCTTCTTTATCGGCAAGAAGGATGGGGGGCTCCGACCATGTATTGACTACAGGGGCCTGAACAAGATCACTGTGCGCAACCGATATCCCCTTCCGCTGATGTCCACTGCTTTCGACCTGCTCCAAGGCGCCACCGTCTTCACCAAGTTGGACCTACGGAACGCATACCACCTCATCCGTATCCGACAGGGAGACGAGTGGAAGACTGCCTTTAACACCCCGTCTGGGCACTACGAATACCAGGTGATGCCCTTCGGACTCACCAACGCACCAGCTGTTTTTCAGGCCCTAATCAACGACGACTTAAGGGACATGATTAACCTGTACGTTTTTGTCTACCTCGACGACATCCTTATCTTTTCCAAGACCGTGCAGGAGCACCACCACCATGTCCGCCAGGTTCTCCAGAGGCTGCTACAGAACAATCTGTTCGCCAAGGCCCAGAAATGCGAATTTCATGTTCCCGAGGTCTCCTTTCTGGGATTTATTGTACGGACAGGCCAACTCCAAATGGACCCTGCCAAGACCCTGGCCGTCCGGGACTGGCCTACTCCCAAGTCCGTTAAGGAGGTTCAGCGGTTCTTAGGATTCGCTAACTTCTACCGCAAGTTCATCAGGAACTTCAGTTCTGTAGCAGCACCCATGTCAGACCTCACCAAAGGGACAGGTGGATCTTATGGCTGGTCTCCTCAGGCGGAAAAGGCGTTCAAAGACCTCAAGGACCGCTTCTGCACGGCACCCATTCTGGTCCTCCCGGACACCTCCCAACCATTCATCGTGGAGGTGGACACCTCGGACAGTGGCGTCGGCGCGGTGCTCTCTCAACGTTCGGAAGGAAAGCTGCACCCCTCCGCTTACTTCTCCCACCACCTGAGTCCTGCGGAGTCCCGGTACGATGTGGGGGATCAAGAACTGCTAGCGGTCAAACTGGCTCTTGAGGAGTGGAGGCACTGGCTGGAGGGAGCGCAACATCCATTCCTGGTTTGGACTGACCACAAGAACCTGGAGTACCTCCAGCAAGCCAAGAGACTGAACCCTCGACAGGCTAGGTGGGCCCTGTTTTTCAGTCGGTTTGACTTCACCCTCTCGTACCGCCCCGGCTCCAAGAACACCAAACCTGACGCACTGTCCAGGCTGTTCTCTGCCACTAACAGGGAGAATGAAGTCGGGCCTATTATCCCTGTGTCCCGGATTGTGGCCCCTGTCCGCTGGGGTATTGAGGAGGCTGTCCGACGAGCCCAACGCCAGGACCCCGGTCCTGGGACGGGGCCACCGGGCCTCTTGTACGTCCCACATCAAGCCCGGGCCAAGGTTCTCCAGTGGGGTCACTCTTCCCCTCTCACCGCCCACCCGGGAGCTCTGAGGACCCTGGACTTCCTGAAAAGACGCTTCTGGTGGCCTAACATGGAGAAGGAAGTAAGGTCATTTGTCCTGTCCTGTGAGGTTTGCACCAGAACCAAGAACCCACAACAGCGTCCCCAGGGTCTCCTGCATCCTCTGACCATTCCCCGGCGTCCCTGGTCCCACGTGGCAGTCGACTTCATCATGGGTCTCCCTGAGTCACAAGGTAACATGGTCATTTTGGTCATAGTTGACAGATTCTCCAAGGCCTGCCGCTTCATACCACTGTGCAAACTCCCCTCTGCTCTTGAAACAGCGAAACTTATGTTTAATCATGTCTTCCGAGTCTTTGGTCTTCCACAGGACATCGTCTCAGACTGAGGGCCCCAGTTCTCCTCCCGAGTGTGGCACAGGTTCTGCAAGGTCATCGGAGCCACTGCCATTCTCTCCTCTGGGTTTCACCCACAGTCCAATGGTCAGACGGAGAGGCTCAACCAGGACCTGGAAACCACCCTGCGAGGCCTGGCTATGGATAACCCGACATCGTGGAGCACCTGGCTGCCATGGGCGGAGTACGCCCACAACACCCTGCAGTCATCGGCCACCAAGCTGTCGCCATTCCAGTGCCAATTCGGGTTCCAGCCACCTCTGTTCCCGGACCAGGAGGAGGACGCGGGGGTGCCCTCGGTCAACCAATATGTGAGACGGTGTCGCAAGACCTGGAGCAAGGTCAGGAAGACCCTCATACAGACCTCCAGAACCAACCAGACTCAGGCCAACCGCCATAGAAGACCTGCACACGCTTTCCGCCCTGGGCAGCGGGTTTGGCTGTCCACTAAGGACCTTCCACTGCGGGTGGAGAACCGCAAGCTTGCTCCTCGCTACATTGGCCTCTTCAAGGTGGTGCGCAGGGTGAACCCTGTCTCCTACCGGCTCCAGTTGCCCCGGACTCTGAGGATCAACCCCACTTTCCATGTTTCCCTGTTGCAGCCTGTACTGACGTCTACTTATGCCCCTGCCCCTAGGAACCCCCCACCCCCCCACATCTTCCAGGGGCAGACTGTGTTCACTGTGCATCTCCTGCTTGACTCCCGCCGGGTCCACGGCGGGTTGCAATATCTGGTGGACTGGGAGGGCTATGGTCCTGAGGAGCACTGCTGGGTTCCTGCTCGGGATGTCCTAGATAAAGAACTGTGTCGGGACTTCCATTCGGCCCATCCGGATCGCCCTGGGAACATCAGGAGACGCTCCTAGAGGGGGGGGGGGGGTCCTGTTAGGACTAGGACTGTTTTGGCCTCTAGAGGCTGCTGTTATTTCCTTTTCGTGTCATGTTTATTTTGGCCTCTAGAGGCCGCCACTGTTCCTGTGTTTTGTGTTTGCGTTAATTGCCTGTTTAGTCCTGATTATCTTCACCTGTGTTCAATTTAGTTTGTGTATTTATACCCCCTGAGTTCAGTCCTCTTGTCACGGAGTCTTTGTGCTGTTATGTTTATCTCCAGTTTCCTCTGTACTGTGTTCTTTGTTTTGCACTTTGCTTTTCTTTTGGATTTAGTAGTGACTGTGTTTTTGGATCTTCTGAGCTTTTGCATTTTTGCCTTTTCCTTTTTGGACTTTGAACTTTTGGATATTTTATTTTTCCCTTTGTCTTCCCAGTGTTGGATTATACTCTTTGGTTTTTTTTTGTTTTTTGTTTTGCCCTGGATTGTATATAGTGTATATAGTATAAATAAACCTTTTGATACTTTTTCTACTTCCGCCTCACGCCTCTGCATTTGAGTCATCCCCCTGGTGGCCTAGTGGGGGTTTGCTGGATTATCACACCAACGAACCAGGTTCGAATCCCAGCAAAACCCTAACATATATCTTGTGAAAGGGGGAGGAGATCCCTGTGAAACAGCAGGTGATGGTCAGGATGTAGGGCCCCCCCCCCCCCCCCCGTGGTGAGGGCAAACACACAAAACGCACCGCTCATGTGCGCTAAAGTCTTCACCACCATCTCTCAGACACGGCTCTCACAAGGTGACCGAATCCCAACCAAGCCCTGCAACATAAACTTAGTCAGCTTCACGCAAATCACAACCCCACAGTCGTTGGATCCCACAAAACATGCACAAACCCGTTGCGATGAGATTAGTGCAGACACCGACCAGCCAAGTGCCACGGGAGACCAAAATTCCAATGAACTTCAGTTCATGCCTTCGTACACCGAGTCTGGTGTCGAAACACCCGACATCATGATTCCCCCTAGTGGCCACAATTCTTTGAAAAACCTCCCTCTATCCATCGACTCAGACACAGGCATCCATTTCACTGCTGGTGTAATGGCTGTGCTGTGGAACATGTTAGGCGTTGAGGCGAAATTCCATATCGCATACCACCCTCAATCCTCTGGTCAGGTTGAACGAGCCATTTAAACCATCGTGAGCATGCTGCAGAAGTATGTCACCCACCATGGTAAAAATTGGGATGTGAAACTTCCCTTGGTGCTAATGGCCATTAGGTCCACCCCTCATCGCACCACTGGAGTCACATCCTTTGAGATGATGACTGGGCGAGAGATGGTTCTCCCCCTGTATCTCCTGTACAGACCAGAGGACATGAGCATCGCAACTGCATACACCGCACATCAATATGTCGCCGACCTACAACGTCACCGACAGTCAACCTTTGCATGTGCCCAAAAGAATCTCGATTTGAGCATAAAAGGACAAAAGGCCTACTACGCCCAAATCTCGAAGTTCCTACCACCCTGGTCAAGACCTTTCGATCGTGGGAAAACTGTTCCCCGTCGCGTATCGCATTAGGACATCCAGGCCTAATCAAACGCTTTCATATCGATGGGTCCATAGTAATCAAATCAAACCTTTTGAACAGTCCTCACTCCAAAAGGGGGTGGACAATAGCTAGGCCCATCCTGTCCATCTAGCTTGTACGCCTCACTCACCCATAAGCGTACACTAACATTCCCAGTCAGACTTACCAACCCAATAAAGTAATAACCCTTCTGTATGTCATGGTAGATAAAATACCAAAATCCGCTACTATTACTAATGTGTATTCATCGCAAATACACCTGGCCTATAGTCTTGGCAGTGCTATCCTCATTTTTGTGAATCCACAAGACTTAGAGATGGGCACCTCCACTAAAGACATCCACTGGGTCTGCCCAAGCAACCCATTCATTAGAGACACTACACGCCAAGCTGGATAAGATGGTCTGCGTCCCTGACAGCTTTAGCCGCAGTAGCGCACGCTTTCTGGCCAGACCACCCGCTGCTATTACCCTCCCAGAAGATTAGGCTTACTAACCCAAGCACTAATACTTCTTTTCTTCCTTCATTTCTTCTCTTTTCTTGTTTTTATGCATAGGAAATTAAACACTACATGTTTCATGTTTAATGTTTAAATTTTTTTTAGATGTGATTTTGACCTAGTTAGATAGAGTGATTATATGCCCAAATGCCCATAGCCTGATTATATGCCCAAATGCCTCTGCCTCCAACTGTCTTACTGGAACTCATGAGTTTACACAGTTTTCACAGGACACCATGGACTGTACAGAGCAAGGCTACCTCAAGAACTATGGACACGTGAACTGTACGGTACGGTTCTCTCAGTGCTATGACTCCATCATACCCCTGAGACCAAAAGGGGGAATGTAGGTAACACAGTCCGTCTAAGAACTACAGATCCCATCAACCTACTTCCGTGATGACCTACGTCACGCCTGGGCGGGATCACCTACGTCACTTCCTCCATGATTCCATAAGTAACTAAGGCACACTACTATCTTCCTCTTTGGCTCTGGAACCACGCGGTAACAGACACAAAAAGAGGCACTCTCTCACTGGACCGTCCAAAATCACAACTTCTTTCTTGTCGATCTTGGCGATGTTGCTCTGGGGACCGGCCGAGCTGCTGCAGGATGGCTTTCCTTAGGTCAGCGTAGACCAGCCGGCTGTCAGCAGGGAGCTGCTGCGCTGTGAGCTGCGCCTCGCCAGTCAGGAGTGGGAGAAGGCGCGCTGCGCGCTGCTCCAGCGGCCACCCCCACACCTCGGCTGCTTGCTCAAAGAGGACGAGGAACGCTTTTGGAGCGTCCTGCGGTCCCATCTTCGTGAGGGTGGTGGCAGCGGTGGTCGACACCCCTGATGACGCGAGCAGGTGCCGGAACACCTGGCGATCTTCCTGCTGGGCCAGCATCAAGGCTTCGAAGCGTTGCTCCTGCTCCTTTGGGAGGGTGATCAGCACTTGATGCTGGTTCTGCTGGGTGGTAGCGAGGGCAAGGATGAGCTCTTCAAATGGCAAAGACTCCATGGGGTGGTTCCCTTCTGTGCTCCCAGGTTTCAGCACCACTGTAACAGTTCCTGATGTGGGTGGAGCACAGAAGCATGGCAGGCGAGAGTTGATGGTTGCACAAACACTTAATTTTAGCTTTTCAGCTTGCTTTCCACTCACTCACTCACTCACTCACTCACTCACTCACTCGTTGTGGTCAGGGAGAGAGACCCTTTTCTCTGCTCTCTCTCTCCTTTTATGCTCCATCCCTGTAACAAACACACTGTAGGTAACACAGTCCGTCTAAGAACTACAGATCCCATCAACCTACTTCCGCGATGACCTACGTCACGCCTGGGCGGGATCACCTACGTCACTTCCTCCATGATTCCATAACTAACTAAGGCACGCTACTCTCTTCCTCTTTGGCTCTGGAACCACACGGTAACAGACACAAAAAGAGGCACTCTCTCACTGGACCGTCCGAAATCACAACTTCTTTCTTGCAAGAAGAAATATTTAGCGCGCTTTCATTTACCATTGGCCACGGTAGAACTACTTGAGTTGCGCTCTCTCTCTTGGTTGAGCTACAACCGGTTTGTTTGTCTATTATAAGTAACATTATGACTGCCGCCCAAAGCAGTTTAATTAAAAGTTAGAAGCGACCGGATTCCTTCTAACTAAATCGCTGTGCACATTGATCAGAGACTTTTCTTCACGAATGACAAAGCGTCAGACCAAGAATTCTCTGTGCTTCCACAGAATTGACTCACATGCTCCTGTGGACTCCAAAAGTCTCAGAACATCTCTATAATCTTGCACTGGAAGCAAGATACTGAAGTAAGACTGGCATTTTTGGGCAGAAACTAGTCTTAGGAATTAGCTTTATGAATTAGTGTGAATTTAAACTCAGGAATTGTTTAATTGTGCACACTGATCTTGTGTTCTACAGTGGTGCTTGAAAGTTTGTGAACCCTTTAGAATTTTCTATATTTCTGCATAAATATGACCAAAAACAACATCAGATTTTCACACAAGTCCTAAAAGTAGACAAAGAGAACCCAGTTGAACAAATGAGACAAAAATATTATGCTTGATCATTTATTTATTGAGGAAAATGATTCAATATTACATATTTGTGAGTGGCAAAAGTATGTGAACCTTTGCTTTCAGTATCTGGTGTGACCCCCTTGTGCAGCAATAACTGCAACTAAACGTTTGCGGTAACTGTTGATCAGTCCTGCACACTGACTTGGAGGAATTTTAGCCCATTCCTCCATACAGAACAGCTTCAACTCTGGGATGTTGGTAGGTTTCCTCACATGAACTGCCCGCTTCAGGTCCTTCCACAACATTTCGATTGGATTAAGGTCAGGACTTTGACTTGGCTATTCCAAAACATTCACTTTATTCTTCTTTAACCATTCTTTGGTACAATGACTTGTGTGCTTAGGGTCACTGTCTTGCTACATGACCCACCTTCTCTTGAGATTCAGTTCATGGACAGATGTCCTGACATTTTCCTTTAGAATTCGCTGGTATAATTCAGAATTCATTGTTCCATCAATGATGGTAAGCTGTCCTGGCCCAGATGCAGCAAAACAGGCCCAAACCATGATCCTACCACCACCATGTTTCACAGATGGGATAAGGTTCTTATGCTGGAATGCAGTGTTTTCCTTTCTCCAAACATAACGCTTCTCATTTAAACCAAAAAGTTCTATTTTGGTCTCATCCATCCACAAAACATTTTCCATTAGCCTTCTGGCTTGTCCACGTGATCTTGAGCAAAGTGCAGACGAGCAGCAATGTTCTTTTTAAAGAGCAGTGGCTTTCTCCTTGCAACCCTGCCATGCACACCATTGTTGTTCAGTGTTTTCCTGATGGTGGACTCATGAACATTAACATTAGCCAATGGGAGAGAGGCCTTCAGTTGCTTAGAAGTTCACCTGGGGTCCTTTGTGACCTCGCCGACTGTTTCACGCCTTGTTCTTGGAGTGATCTTTGTTGGTCGACCACTCCTGGGGAGGGTAACAATGGTCTTGAATTTCCTCCATTTGTACACAATCTGTCTGACTGTGGATTGGTGGAGTCCAAACTCTTTTGAGATGGTTTTGTAACCATTTCCAGCCTGATGAGCATCAACAATGCTTTTTCTGAGGTCCTCAGAAATCTCCTTAGTTCGTGCCATGATACACTTCCACAAACATGTGTTGTGAAGATCAGACTTTGATAGATCCCTGTTCTTTAAATAAAACAGGGTGCCCACTCACACCTGATTGTCATCCCATTGATTGAAAACACCTGACTCTAATCTCACCTTCAAATTAACTGCTAATCCTAGAGGTTCACATACTTTTGCCACTCACAGATATGCAATATTGGATCACTTTCCTCAATAAATAAATGATCAAGTATAATACTTTTGTCTCATTTGTTTAACTGGGTTCTCTTTATCTACTTTTAAGACTTGTGTGAAAATCTGATGAAGTTTTAGGTCATATTTATGCAGAAATATAGAAATTTCTAAAGGGTTCACAAACTTTCAAGCACCACTGTATGTTCTCTCAGTTGTTTTGTTTAATAGATAGGCTGTTGCATGCTCTCTATTCCTTCCTAACACCTTTAATTTCATTATTACACATCTTTTGACTAGTGCTGTCAAGAGATTAAAAAAATTGAGAGATTAATTATGATCTGTAATTAATTGATCTAATTAATCTCTTTTTTAATCTCACCAAAAATTACTGAGAAAAGCCCTCAATTTGAGGTATTTTCATTTAAATTCATTTTCATTTACATTCATCATTGTGGCAGATCAAAAGATTGATATATAACAAAAAAGTGGCTTTATAAAGTCATTTATTGTTTTTAACAGACTTGAACAGATGCAGTCGTAGCCATTTGCATTCTGCTGTATTTGAGACTAGTCTCAAGTGCTGCCTGCACCCTTTAGTTTCGACCACCAGGGAGGGAATATTGCTGTTCTTTTGTCAATCTCCAAATAATTAGAAAATAAAAATAAAATAAAAGGCCCATATAAAGGCCCATCAGGGCCATATAAAGTGCTCTAAGTTAACATTACAAAAAACAGTAAGAACACTTTTCTGAGCAATACAAGTATTGAACACTGAACTTGTTGCTTTTCCTTTTGCATTCAACAGCAAAGTGCCTGGTTTCTGTTTTCATGACAGTCAGCGCAAATGAGTTGAGGTTCCACTCACCATCAATAAAGTGTCCAGTCACCCCCAAATAGCTGTGGTTGCCGGCTGAGGTCCAGTGATCTCCAGTTATAGCAACACAGTTGGGCGAATCCTCCACCCAAATCTCAAGTTTGTTTTTCTTTTCGCCATCGTACATCTTGCTGATTTTGGTCGTCACTGTAGTCCTGCACGGTGGCTTATATGATGGGTCATTGGATGCGGTTCGCAACACCTCTGTTAACCCGTTGTCTTCCACTATGTTTATCAGCCTGCAGTTCATCGCTATCCACTTGGCAAGAACATTCGCCAGCCTGTCGATCGCAGACTTGCTCATACGTGGGGTGTTCTCGAGTTTAGTTTGGCAAAGAGCTTTGCTATGGCTCGCTAAATTGCTAATGTCTTCGCTGCTAACGTTAACTGTGGCTGCACTCATGACTGGGTGCTTTGCGTTGATGTGGTATGCTAAACTTGAGCTGCTTCGGTGGTAAGCAAATTCCTTCTTACAAAGAAGGCATATCACTCTACCTTTATCGATGGTGCCGTCAGGGCGTTTTTGAAATGTAAATTTCCTGTTCATTAGACCGACAACTCTCACATGCTCCTCCATTTTCACGTCTCTTCACCCTGTCCTCCCCAAGTTCAATGGGAGCCTATCAGTTTATGCTAAACAAGCCCAAACACAATGACAGCCAATCATTGTCCACTTCAGGTGTGACTGACCATTGTTTTCCACCCCCAACAACTCAAGCATACGAAGCCCAACACATAAAAACGGATTTTATAAAAAGGCAACTCGCATACAGAAACAGTAAAGTTAGAGATTAAAAATTAGATTAACGCGATTAGAAAACATAACTCGCTAAATATGACTGTAATTAATTAATCGCAATTAACGTGATAATTTGACACCCCTAATTTTGACCTCATCAAGGTTTCAGTGGGTTTAGGAATGTTATAAGCTAGTGAATCAGCAAATCTGAGCTAATCCTTTGTTCTCAAACCCCACGTGGTGACCCTTCCCCCTCCGTCCTCTACCACGAGGTCCCTGGGTCTGTTGTCTTAGATAACATTCCAAGGCCTGTTTTATTCCGAACTTTACGGCTCATTTTCCCACGCTCACATTCAAACCTTCTTTGTCTCCTCCTTCCCATACCGCGCAGTCACGCACAGGTCACACCCCTTTTTTCTCCTTAACATCACGAGGTAGAATTCTTTTGCCTTAGCTAGCAACCCAGGCTAGTCTTTTGTTTCAGGCCACGAGGCCACACACACACACACACACACACACACACACTCCCATGTACACACATACCTCACTGTTTGCCGAAGATTTCAACTGCTATTATTCATTTTTATCTTTATCATAAATTCAATCAATTGTTAAACTGTGTCTGTGTTGTTTCCATATTTTTGAAGTCATCCAATCTCAAAGAATTCCAAAGTGTATATGAACGCCATTGGTTGTAGTATTTAGGTAATACGGTAAGTGATCCATTATTGCTGCATTGGTAGTGGTCATAACAATTTGGAATATACCATAATTTAGCTGTTTGGTAATTTATTATTAAGCACCAAAATTAATGGTATTATTAATGAGACTGATTTAATGAGATTGATCTAATGATTTAATGAGACTGATTTAATGAGATTGATCACTTAAGACCAATTGTACATACATATACCTACAATACACACACACACATTAATTGACAGCAGGTGGAATGACTTAGCCACTTACCTTCCCCAACCCCATCCTCCATTCACAGACTGCTGCTTGGCCACGCCCCTGCTGCCACAGTTATATAATATGCTGCTTTCTTTACTGGCATACATTTTTCTGTAACATTTAAATTTGTGCTGGGAAATTAATGTTTGGAAATCTAAAGTGTTTTGTACTGGTTCCATAATGTAAAAGTCATACAATAAAAGTCTATGACAAAGTTTATGTTAAAAAAATAGGGTGCTGAAGACTTTTGCACATTACTGTATAGTCTGTACCCTAAACAGATAATGGGAGTGTATTACTCTCCCACTATGCAGTTTTAAAGGCCTTCGCTCAAGAGCTAAACCTTTCAAAAAATGTGAGATTAAAATAATCAAATTCTGGTTAGCTGTTGAATAAACAGATGGCATAAGACTTAAAAACCTCATCAATACTTGGGATTTTGCTCTTTACTATTATCATGACTCAGATCAAGTCAAGTTTATGTTTTAAAGTGCTTTTAACAATAGACAGTGTCACAAAGCAGCTTTACAGAATTTAAAAGACTTTAAACATGAGCTAATTTTATCCTTAATCTATCCCTAATGAGCAAGCCTGTGGCAACGGTGGCAAGGAAAAACTCCCTCAGACAACATGAGGAAGAAACTTTGAGAGGAACCAGACTCAAAAGGTAACCCATCCTCATTCCAAACAGATCCAAACACCAGCCTCACAAAAATTCTTTATTATCTGATGTACCTTTACTGAGGGTGGCATGGTGATGTAGTGGTTAGCGCTGTTGCCTCACAGCAAGAAGGTTCTGGGTTCGAGCCCAGTGGCCAATGGGGGCCTTTCTGTGTGTAGTTTGCATGTTCTCCCCATGTCTGCCCGGGTTTCCTTCGGGTGCTCTGGTTTCCCCCACAGTCCAAAGATATGCAGGTTAGGCTAACTGGTGGCTTGATCATAGCTGTGAGTGTGAATGGTTGTTTGTCTCTATGTGTTAGCCCTGCGATGGTCTGGAGACTTGTCCAGGATGTACCTCACCTCTCGCCCATAGTCAGCTGGGATAGGCACAGGATAAGCAGTTACGGATGATGGAGGGACCTTTACTGATCACTTCAATGGACCTTCCATTGGCATAATTAACACAGCTAATTAATGCAATGCTATACCTAAATCTAACCTTAACCTCTGTGACCACAAGAAAATGCTTTTGCCTCTTTTAGGCAGTTTTCCATGTAGGGAAAACACAAATGTGCCCACAATGCCAAACCTATCAGACATGGGGATATTTGGTCCACACCAAGATATGAAAAACATATACAGTACAACTTAGATAAAGATAAGATACAATTATTAATTCCCAAGGCTAGCAAAACACTCGAGCTTCAGGTTTGCATTTTGTTGTTTTGCTGTAAAAGTCTGGATGTTATTTAGTCACTTTATGAGTCTCTCTGTTCTTCTTCCACATAGGCTTTCTCAGCAGTTTTAGCAATCAATAACGTTACACTGTTGACACTGCAATGATGGCTATTTCTTTTTGAATTGTGAAGATGAGCTTCATCACTCAACATGGCTCACCAGCCGGGAGCTGTCATGAGAGAACACTAAAGCAATACACATGAAGATGAATATACATGGCAGTGTACCGCAGGGCTAAAGGTCTTTTTGAGTGAAACTAATAGAAAACAATATGTACACATGAGTGTGTGGTGCACAAGCCTCATATATCTCTCAAACAGGACTTTACTCTGCATCCACAGATTGTATTGCCTTTGTGTTAGAGGACTGGTATCTAGTAAACAGTGTATTATTTGAAGACAGTTTTAGAAAAGCCCACCATCAGGGTGTTATTTTATGATGTTTGCAAAACATCAGCATAAATCCAGGAGATGTGCAAAAAGCTATCAGCACTGGTCAATGTGCAGCAGCAACAAAGATGGGTAAATCCATATTTGTTTATATTTTGGGTGGGAAACATTCATGAAAACATACTGTTGATGGGTACAAACACAAGCAACATGCACCCCTCTGATTTGTTTATTCTATTATACTAATTACACTGATCAACCATAACATTAAAACCACTGACAGGTGAGGTGAATAACGGTGATTATCTCATTCCAGTGACACCTGTCAAGGGGTGGGATATCTTGGGCAGCATGAGAACAGTTAGTTCTTGAAGGTGATGGGTTCGGAAGCAGGAAAAATGGGCAAGCATAAGGATCTGAGCAACTCTGACAAGGGCCAAATTGTGATGGCTAGATGACCGGGTCTGAGCATTTCCAAAATGGCATGTCTTGTGGGGTGTTCCTGGTATGCAGTAGTTAGTACCTAGTGGTCCAAGGAAAGACAAATGGTGAACTGGTGACGGGGTCACTGGTGTTGAAGGCTCATTGATTCTCATGGGGCATGAAGGCTAACCCATCTGGTTCAATCCTACGGAAGAGCTACTATAGGCACAAACTGTTGAAAAAGTTAATGCTGACACCTTTCTATTTTAGCCAGCATTAACTTTTTCAGCAGTTTGTGCTACAGTGGCTCTTCTGTGGGATTGGACCATATGGGCTAGCCTTTGTGCCCCATTCGAACCAACAAGCTTCCGACACCCATGACCCTGTCACCAGTTCACCGGTTGTCCTTCCTTGGACCACTTTTGGTAGATACTAACCACTGCATACCAGGAACGCCCCACAAGATGTGCCATTTTGGAGATGCTCAGACCCAGTCATCCAGCCATCACAGTTCGGCCCTTGTCAAAGTCGCTCAGATCCTTACGCTTGCCCATTTTTCCTGCTTCCAACACATCAACTTCAAGAACTGACTGTTCTCATGCTGCCTAATATAGCCTACCCCTTGACAGATGCCACTGTAATGAGATAATAAATGTTAGGTAAATTGAATATCAGTGGTCATAATGTTATGGCTGATCGGTGTATTTTAACCACAAATTTTCTTACATTGGGGTAAAGTTTACCACTGACAAAATAACTGAGAATATGGTCAAATATAGAGTCAACGCAGTTGGCACCTGAATTGGAGGAAAACAGGGCACACAGATGTGAAACTAATGAAAAACCATGTACTTTCAGCCACAGAATTACTGGCTACATGCCATGAAAAGAAAATAGCAGGCATTTCACAGATATTATGGGGTACTTTTTCGGCCTGGACTATTTGATGCCATAATTGCTCTTGGCTCAAGCTACACCTGCTATAACTGCTTCTGGTGACTCGGTGCACAACAGTGTGATATACCCATTCGTCATGAGAGTAGCCAAGACAAATCTGACACCACATTGAAAACATTCAGCATAATGAACCCACCCCTAAGCAATCATTTTACATTATTCAAGAAGTTTATTGTCATATGCATAGTAAAAACACGGAGGTTCAGACAATGCAATGAAATTCTTACTTTGCTGCTCTCCTTACACACAACAATAACACATACACTCAACAAACACATGACAAAAAGGTGCCTAAAAAGGGAATGAAAGTAATAAAAGTAGTAAATGTAGCAAAACTAAATAAAACTTTTAAAAAACTAAATAAAAAAACCTAAAACTGAAGTAATAAAAGCAGTAAATGTAGTAAAACTAAATAGATAAAAGAAGTGCCAGAAAAACCTGAGTTAATCATAAATTTTGCATCAAGCAATCATTTTACATCATAAAATGCTTCAAGCCCAAACCATTCACAGAGCTCTTGTGCACTGAGAAAGGGCGCCACAATACATCACATATACAAATACACCACAACTGTCATCACAGGATAAAGGTGATCAATCTGAATATTGAAATATTGATTTGTTGTGACTTGTCCCTCTAAAGGGGCACAAACCATGCCAACAAAATGCCTCTAACAGCATAAAAGAGCCTCCGGTATATCTTCCTTGTGGAGAATCTTCACACTAAATGTGTGTGAATGAGTGAGTGTGTGTTGCAGAAGTCCACAAAGTGCTTCACCATTAAATATCAACAATACTGATATGCTCAAAAATAATAACTCGAGTAAACTTTGCTTGGGCAGCACAGTGGTTTAGTGGTTAGCACTGTTGCTTCACAACAAGAAGGTTCTGACTTCAAGCCCAGCAACCAATAGGGGGCCTTTCTGTGTGGACTTTGCATGTTCTCCCTGATTGTTTTCTCCTCCGGGTGTTCTGATTTCCCCTACAGTAGACATGTGGTTAAGTTAACTGGCTACTCTAAATTGTCCACGTGTGTGAATGGTTGAGAGGAGAAAACCTCTATAATAATTCAGTAGAAGGCAAGGGAAACCACTACTGTAATGTTCCCTAGAAGCTCTGATGGACATCAGGACCAGACCTGCCATCAGGCTGAACACTAAAGACGAAGAAGAATCTTTGCTTATAAGTCATACACACTTGTAGAGGAATAACCGGAAAAAGAGCTGTTGGTTTATTTTCACCTGTATTGCCACAATTTGTGGTAGGTACTAACCACTACTTACTGGGAACACACCACAAAACCTGCTGTTTTGGAGATGCTCTGACCCGGTTGTCTAGCCATCACAATTTGACCTTTGTTAAAGTCGCTCAGATCCTTACACTTGCCCATTTTTCCTACTTCCTACTTTCATCAACTTCAAGAACTGACTGTTCACTTGATGCCTAATACTGTTTATCCCACCCCTTTACAGGTGCCATTGATATAACAAGATATTCAACGTTATTGACATCACCTATGCATGTTTTTAATGTTATGGCCGATTGGTATACAGTATATACACTAAGATATACACATTAATAAAACACACAACAAGCACTGACAGAATTAGTTACTTTTTCTATGATTTTTCGAATATATTTAAAGACATGAAAATGAATAAAGGAATAAAATGCTGAAGAAGAACAAATGACAGTAAAAGTACTGCAACTGCTCATGTATTAGAACAATGAAAAAATATTGTTTTTCTTTTTCATATCATAATTTAAGTCTCTGTGAGAATCATTTCTAAAATGCTCTCTCTTGCCATGGCTGTTTTAGCGTTGTTTATTATCAACCCTGCTAATACAAAAGCTTGGCTTCTATAGAAACTGAGCAGAGAATTATTCCATGCACACTAGCTTTCATGTTTCACTGATGGCACTAAATTGCATGTAAAATATGAATGTCCATGTTCCACAGTATTTCTTTCTGCACTGCTCCAGTGCTTACATCAGCTGACAAAAAAAAAACAAAAAACATTATTGTTTGAAAGGATCCCTCAAGACAAAACATCTCAAGTTCACACAGAAAAAAAGAGCCACTAATATTGATGACAATATTAGTAGTATATGTGTCATGGATATGATAATAATCAGATGGGACTCGATGGCAAAATATTATAGTTAATAAATAGAAGGAGTACAAAAGTACCAACTGGAAATGTTGTTCAGAGAAGCCACAATTCACCACCTTTAAAGGTCTGATGACACGAACATGACTCTATGCAATTTCTTAAATAAACTATACAACATGGCAAACATGTTAGATTTCTGTTATAATTACGTGAAAAGAAGCTGTTGTTACGCGAATATCCAACTTTTAATTGCACAGCGCAAGAAAACTAGGTCCGTGGCTCACGGCCATGCTGTGACGTCAGCGGAAGAACACGCTGCGGTTCACTGGCTGTTCTACTCAATGGAAATGGCGCATGAAAATGCCGGTGAACTCTCTAGTGCTAGCTCTTCCTCTGAACAAAAGAACAACCAAATACTGGTACTTTAAGCAGTGATCATGATGGCATGATTTTATCTGATTTTAAATAAATGAGATTGATAATAATGTGAATGTTCACAACTAGTACATACAAACTCTGCAGCTTCTGATTCAGCAGCTGCGTCATACTCCGCAAAAACATCAGCAAGAACCTACAATATAAATGGAAATGCAATACACTAAGCTCAAATGACTTTTGGAAAGTATAATTTCTAAATTTTTTCTACATATTCTTGAAGTCGGTCATCGGGGTACTTGCTACCTGTTCCCTAACAACGCATGGCAAAGGGTAAAGTGTAGTGTTGCTACGAGTACTTGCTAAAGCCTCCGGTGGAAGATCCTCGATGTGCTGATAAGACATACAGTTCTATATAACACACAAGTGTCACGATAATCACAAAACAGATGCAAATTGTTAAAATACCTAATTTTTAAGCAATCATGTGTTGATCTCTTCCGAATAGAATCTATGATAGACTACCCTCTTTACCCTTTGCCTCTCGTTGCTAGGTGGCAGTTACATGAAAGCCGCAAGCTTTCACAAGCAAATACATGACTGATATCACGCCGACTTTATGATTACATTTATGATTATCATGAATGTGTACTCTATGTGTACTCTATAAGCGCTCTGGAGCGAGTCACTTCCAAGATGGCCGCGCAGACCGCAGTGTTACTATTTTTAGCATCATGTCGGAGCACTCTATAGCTCTACGTACCTTTATCTTATGTCATTTCTCAACACATGTTCTGACAGGAGGACTGTCTTTGGAGGAGTCGCCTTGTCCCAGGCGACTGCTGGATCCGGCATAGCTACTAGTAGACCCCCTCCGGAATACTGTAGGCACTGCTGATGGTAGTAACACACGTTTGTGCTGAACTGCACACCCAAGAGATTCTTTTAAGCTGGGAAGGGTGTCAAAACAATCCAAATCGAAGTGTTCAGAGCACAGGACGGATGTTGGTGAGGGCTCCCACTTGTCACGAGTGCGCCTGACTTGCTTCACCCACTTCGCATGCACCTCGGGATCTCTGGGAAACTTGAATAAACTTACCCCATCCTTGTGGGTTTTGGAGCAAAAGCCGGCAACACAACGCGAAGGCATTATATATATATATATATAATGTATAATAATAATACTAATAATGACAAACTGAACACCTGTCACATCAACAACAAACTGGTAAGTGAGGAGGAAGATTCTTTCGCTGACGTCATATAGCCCCTCCTCCTCATTCGTCTCCTGGGTGCTGCAGCCCCGTCAAATTTGCCCAAATAGCCACGTTTATCATAACTTGTAAAATAGGCACCTTCGTGAATTAATATATGGATCATCGGGAATTACTTTTTATGTTATAAAATAAAACATCGCCAAAGATGTCAAAAACGTGTCATCAGACCTTTAAGGTCCCAACTGCTAATGTGACTGAGCATCCACTGTGAGAACCTCTAATGGGGGAAGGGGGGATAGGAAATATTGGTATTGACTTGTAAATGGAGGGAGCTTCAAATCATTTTAAGCTGCAAGGAAAGGAGTGCCAAAATTCAAGTCTGAAGCAAGCAAAATTAATATCATATATTGTATTGAGCCCTGTGATGACCTGGCGACTTGTCCAGGGTGTACCCCACCTTTCGCCTGTAGTCAGCTGAGATAGCCTCCAGCTTGCCTGCGACCCTGTAGAACAGGATAAAGTGGCTAGAGATAATGAGATGAGATATTGTATTGAGAAAATGATGTTGTCATCACTGAAGCATAGGTTTTTATTTTCAGAGAGAGAGAGAGATTTTGCTAATTCAACCTCAGTCAACAGGAGACAATTTCAGTGTCATCAGTGGTGTAACTGCACAAAACCATAACTTAATTAACCTGCACAAGTTTGCAGTAAAAAGTCACTTCAGTTATACAGCCTTAATTTGTAAAAGGTCATTGAAGATCATTCCATTTCTTTGCCTTAAGAAACTCTTGGGTTGCTTTCACAGTATGTTTTAGGTCATTTTCTGTACTATGAAGCACCATCCTCTCGGTACACTTCAGAATTCATTCTGCTACTTCTATCAGCAGTCACATCATCAATAAACACCAGTGACCCAGTTCCATTGGCAGCTATACACGCCAATTGCCCACCATGTTTAACAGATGATGTGGTATGCTTTGGATCATGAGCCCTTCCTTTCCTTCTCCATACCCCTCATTCTGAATGAAACAAGTTAACCTTGGTTTCGTCTGTTCAAATAATCTTATTCCAGAACTGTGTAGGCTTTCTAGCAAAGTCTACTCTAACCTTTCTGTTCTTGAGTGTTGAGTGTTACAGAGCGTAAACCCTCTGCATTTACATTCAGAAGGAGTCTCTTGCTTGTAGACTTTGAACAGTGATTAGCCCTACCTCTTCGATAGTGTTATTGACTTGG
Source organism: Neoarius graeffei (assembly GCF_027579695.1). Taxonomy (NCBI): domain Eukaryota; kingdom Metazoa; phylum Chordata; class Actinopteri; order Siluriformes; family Ariidae; genus Neoarius; species Neoarius graeffei. The sequence continues at coordinate 18,780,379 of NC_083589.1, read as the reverse complement.
CTAGATGTTGTGAAGGGGTTTTTCTTCACCAAGGAAAGAATACTACAATCATCCACTTTAGTTATCTTCTGTAGTCTTCCAGGTTTTTTAGTCTTGCTGAGCTTTTATATTCCTTTTTAAGAATGTACCAAATTGTTGATTTGGTCACTTGTAAATTTTCTGCTATCTCTGTGATAGGTCTGTTTTGGTTTTTCAGCCTAATGATGGCCTCCTTCACCTGCATCAGCCTCTTTGGACCACATATTGAGAGTTCCCATGAACAGCTGCCAAATGCAAATTCAATCAACTCTAGACCTTTTATCTCCTTAATTTATCATGAAACAACAAGGAAACAGCCAATTCATGATTCAGTTCAATTCACGATATTGGGTTCATCATTCGATTTTCCCATGATATTTTTGGAAAACATATGGGTATGATGGTCAGGTGTCCTTTTGGACGTATAGTGTGTGCAAGATGTCCACCTGTTTAGTACCCAGTTATTGCCCATCTTTTTTCTTGCACAATGTGTCATTATTGTCTTTTACTGTTCATCACTGTCATCATTGTCAGATGGACTGCTGGATATTTTGTGTTGGCGGACTATTTCTTAACCCAGCAGTGACATTGAGGTGTTTAAAAATCCCAGCAAAAGGCCGAAAGTTCACTTTTCAGCACAATGACACAAAACATACAGCTAAATCAGTGCTGGAGCAGATTCAGAATAAGTCTCCGAATGTCCTTGAGTGACCCAGCAAAAGCCTGACCTTTAACCCCTTAGAGCATCACTGGAAAGACATGAAGATGGCTGTTCACAGACTTCCCATCCAATCTGATTGAGCTGGAGAGGATCTGCCAGGAATAATGGGAGAAATGGGATGGCCCAAATCCTTGCTCCATATGTAAATATTACCAACTATAGACCTGTTTCCTTCCATGTGCTGTTCACTCACACAGTTTTCTTCATATCTCAATCTAAATGACCTTCTGGCTGATGACCAGTATAAATACAAAGCCATGTTGAAACAGCCCTCCTTGCAGTTAGTGAAGGTCTGCAAAATGCCAGAGACAACTCCATGCCCTCTGTATTCATCATTCTCAACTTGCCAGCTGCTTTTATTATAATGAATCACCAGATTCTCTTCTTTTGCAGACTTTGGCAGTCCTGACCTGGCTTCCTTTTAATATCGAGATGTCCTGTTCCATCACCTGACAGCTTTAATACTGGTGTTTCACTCAGACTCAGTTCTTGATCCAATTTTGTTCACTCAGATCTCATGAGTTTTCCTATGCCACTGCTACTCTGTATGTCCAAAAGTATGTGGACACTTGACCATTACATCAATATGTAATTCTTCCTCAACCTCTTGCCACAAAATTGAAAGCACACAATTGTCTCATCTCATCTCATCTCATCTCATTATCTCTAGCCGCTTTATCCTTCTACAGGGTCGCAGGCAAGCTGGAGCCTATCCCAGCTGACTATGGGCAAAGGGTACACCCTGGACAAGTCGCCAGGTCATCACAGGGCTGACACACAGACACAGACAACCATTCACACTCACATTCACACCTACGGTCAATTTAGAGTCACCAGTTAACCTAACCTGCATTGTCTTTGGACTGTGGGGGAAACCGGAGCACCCGGAGGAAACCCACGCAGACACGGGGAGAACATGCAAACTCCACACAGAAAGGCCCTCGCCGGCCCCGGGGCTCGAACCCAGGACCTTCTTGCTGTGAGGCGACAGCGCTAACCACTACACCACCGTGCCGCCGCACACAATTGTATAGAATATATTTATTTGCTGTAGCATTACAATTTCCCTTCACTGGAACCAAGAGGCCCAAACCTATTCCAGCATCACAATGCCCCTGTGCACAAAGTCAGCTCCATGAAGGTTGGACTGGAAGAACGTGAGGGTCCTGCACAGAGCCCTCAGCTCCTACACCAATAGTGCACCAAGCTTTCTGGCCCAACATCAGTGCCTGACTTCACCAATGTGCATGTGGCTGATGGATCACAAATCTCCACAGGCACACTCCAAAATGTAGTGGAAAGCCTTTCCAGAAGAGAGGAGACTGTTTTAGGAGCAAAGTGGGGATCAACTTTTTGGAATGGGATGTTCAACAAGCACAAATGAGTGTGATGGGAAGGGGTCCACACACTTTTGGCCACATAATGTCTCATCTCATCTCATCTCATCTCATCTCATCTCATCATCTCTAGCTGCTTTATCCTGTTCTACAGGGTCACAGGCAAGCTGGAGCCTATCCCAGCTGACTACGGGCGAAAGGCGGGGTACACCCTGGACAAGTCACCAGGTCATCAGAGGGCTGACACATAGACACAGACAACCATTCGCACTCACATTCACACCTACGGTAAATTTAGGGTCACCAGTTAACCTAACCTGCATGTCTTTGGACTGTGGGGGAAACCGGAGCACCCAGAGGAAACCCACGCGGACACGGGGAGAACATGCAAACTCCGCACAGAAAGGCCCTCGTCGGCCATGGGGCTCGAACCCGGACCTTCTTGCTGTGAGGCAACAGCGCTAACCACTACACCACCGTGCCGCCCCTCACATAATGTATGTTAATGATAAATAACTTTGTTCCTGTTTTGTCCATCCATTCCAACATCTCTCATAGTACTGCCTTTCTGGACACTTCCATTCTATACTCTATTCTACACACGTGGATGCCTGACCATCACACCCATATTTGGTTCAATGCAAGCTCCATAAAGACAAGGTTCGCAAAGACTGGTGAGCAAGAGTGGCCTGAAGAGAGGCCCAACTCTATATTAGAGATGGGAATCATGAACCAGTTCCAGTTCTGTTTCAAATTGTTCAACCCTTTGGTATTGTATGTCTCCAAAGTTATCAATTCTTTTTATTGAAGCCAACATTTTTATCTGATAGTTCATTCTCATCTCATCTCATTATCTCTAGCCGCTTTATCCTGTTCTACAGGGTTGCAGGCAAGCTGGAGCCTATCCCAGCCGACTACGGGCAAAAGGCGGGGTACACCCTGGACAAGTCGCCAGGTCATCACAGGGCTGACACAGACACAGACAACCATTCACACTCACATTCACACCTACGGTCAATTTAGAGTCACCAATTAACCTAACCTGCATGTCTTTGGACTGTGGGGGAAACCGGAGCGCCCGGAGGAAACCCACGCGGACACGGGGAGAACATGCAAACTCCGCACAGAAAGGCCCTTGCCGGCCACGGGGCTCGAACCCGGACCTTCTTGCTGTGAGGCGACAGCGCTAACCACTACACCACCGTGCCGCCCTTTATCTGATAGTTGTGCATTGTAAAAACTCATGCGTCATGATGTCAAAATCTGACCTCAACATTAGCTGCTAAAATGTAGGCTATTATAAAACATCTGTAACTGTCACATCTGTAGTCTATTTAAAAAAGGTTAAGCTTACATGGCATCAAATGTAACATTTTATTTTCTCCTTTTTCGATTTGATTTTTTTTATTTGATTTGATTTATTGGCTTTGCCATAGCAAGATCTATATATGTACATACATTATGGCTGGGAAACCACTACAGCTTGTGCCAATTACAGTGGCCCCATTGCACCGAATCTGCATGTTTTTTCATTGCGGCAAAGCCCTCTGCTACTGACCGAAATCAAATGTCCAATGTGTCTTTGTTGCTTGCAATGCGAAAAAGCCGTGTCACTGGTTCCTCCTCCAGACGACTTCACAGCTGATTCAACTCTGCAAAGCAAAGCCCCTCTCTGCTGGCATGCTTGACACAGGAAGAACACAGGCAATTTTAGCTAGTATAGACCAGTCAGAGTACAGCTTGCTGAACTTATAAATAAGCACTTTACAAGATGTTGCAAAAGTTGAACCCCCATAACCATGGAGTGCTGTCATCACTGTCATTACATCATTACATCATTACATGGCGTCAGTGAGAGGTTTAGGGATAGCCTTAGTTAGATTGTAGCTACGTTTTGCATGAGCATTATTACAGGAAATTTTGGCCAGAAAATTTTTTAAATCATCGTGTTTATATATACAACCCTGATTCCAAAAAAGTTGGGACAAAGAACAAATTGTGAATAAAAATGGAATGCAATGATTTACAAATCTCAAAAACTGATATTGTATTCACAATAGAACACAGACAACATATCAAATGTTGAAGGTGAGACATTTTGAAATTTCATGCCAAATATTGGCTCATTTGAAATTTCATGACAGCAACAAATCTCAAAAAAGTTGGGACAGGGGCAATAAGAGGCTGGAAAAGTTAAAGGTACAAAAAAGGAACAGCTGGAGGACCAAATTGCAACTCATTAGGTCAATTGGCAATAGGTCATTAACATGACTGGGTATAAAAAGAGCATCTTGGAGTGGCAGCGGCTCTCAGAAGTAAAGATGGGAAGAGGATCACCAATTCTCCTAATTCTGTACCGACAAATAATGGAGCAATATCAGAAAGGAGTTCGACAGTGTAAAATTGCAAAGAGTTTGAACATATCATCATCTACAGTGCATAATATCATCAAAAGATTCAGAGAATCTGGAAGAATCTCTGTGCATAAGGGTCAAGGCCGGAAAACCATACTGGGTGCCCATGATCTTCGGGCCCTTAGATGGCACTGCATCACATACAGGCATGCTTCTGTATTGGAAATCACAAAATGGGCTCAGGAATATTTCCAGAGAACATTATCTGTGAACACAATTCACCATGCCATCCGCCGTTGCCAGTTAAAACTCTATAGTTCAAAGAAGAAGCCGTATCTAAACATGATCCAGAAGCGCAGACGTCTTCTCTGGGCCAAGGCTCATTTAAAATGGACTGTGGCAAAGTGGAAAACTGTTCTGTGGTCAGACGAATCAAAATTTGAACTTCTTTATGGAAATCAGGGACGCCGTGTCATTCGGACTAAAGAGAAGAAGGACGACCCAAGTTATCAGCGCTCAGTTCAGAAGCCTGCATCTCTGATGGTATGGGGTTGCATTAGTGCGTGTGGCATGGGCAGCTTACACATCTGGAAAGACACCATCAATGCTGAAAGGTATATCCAGGTTCTAGAGCAACATATGCTCCCATCCAGATGACGTCTCTTTCAGGGAAGACCTTGCATTTTCCAACATGACAATGCCAAACCATATACTGCATCAATTACAGCATCATGGCTGTGTAGAAGAAGGATCCAGGTACTGAACTGGCCTGCCTGTAGTCCAGATCTTTCACCCATAGAAAACATTTGGCGCATCATAAAATGGAAGATACGACAAAAAAGACCAAAGACAGTTGAGCAACTAGAATCCTACATTAAACAAGAATGGGTTAACATTCCTATCCCTAAACTTGAGCAACTTGTCTCCTCAGTCCCCAGACGTTTACAGACTGTTGTAAAGAGAAAAGGGGATGTCTCACAGTGGTAAGCATGGCCTTGTCCCAACTTTTTTGAGATGTGTTGTTGTCATGAAATTTAAAATCACCTAATTTTTCTCTTTAAACGATACATTTTCTCAGTTTAGGGCGGCACGGTGGTGTAGTGGTTAGCGCTGTCGCCTCACAGCAAGAAGGTCCGGTTTCGAGCCCCGTGGCCGGTGAGGGCCTTTCTGTGCGGAGTTTGCATGTTCTCCCCGTGTCCGCGTGGGTTTCCTCCGGGTGCTCCGGTTTCCCCTACAGTCCAAAGACATGCAGGTTAGGTTAACTGGTGACTCTAAATTGACCGTGAGTGTGAATGGTTGTCTGTGTCTATGTGTCAGCCCTGTGATGACCTGGCGACTTGTCCAGGGTGTACCCCGCCTCTCGCCCGTAGTCAGCTGGGATAGGCTCCAGCTTGCCTGCGACCCTGTAGAACAGGATAAAGCGGCTAGAGATAATGAGATGAGATTTTCTCAGTTTAAACTTTTGATATGTCATCTATGTTCTATTCTGAATAAAATATGGAATTTTGAAACTTCCACATCATTGCATTCCGTTTTTATTTACAATTTGTACTTTGTCCCAACTTTTTTGGAATCGGGGTTATTTACCAGGCAAAAATTGTTAATTACCGGATCATGGAAACATCTTTCAACACAACATGGGATAAAATTCCAGGAATGCCATTTATCTGACATGAGTGCCACCGCTTCCCAACCAAAAAGCACGTCTGTTACTGATGGTACATATCCTGTTCTCATAACTTTAGCACCATGCAAGCAGGCTTAGCAGATTTAGCAAATCCTCCTAAAGAAAGCAGCCATGCTCACTTTTCTGTAGAAGAATTGCTGATTCTATGTGCTAGTTTTATGTCTGGTCCAAACTTATTCCCTTTGAAAAGGAGAACTGTAATTTCTTTTAGCATGTTCAAATGTTGTTTGGTAGACATTCTATACTGTGTTAATAAAACAGATGCATTGATGCTGAAAACCTGTGTAGGTCTACTTTTTTTTCCCCAAACAGAAAATTGACCAGGAATAGATAAAGAATCGGACCAATATGCAGAATCGATAATGGCATCAATATGAATAAAATCTTAGCAATTCCCATTCTTATTATTAATGCCCATGGTTTTGTAATGAGATGTTCAAGGACAGTTTAGGGTGTGATGGTCAGGTGTGTCCAAACTTTTGGCCATATTGTGTATTTTGGATTACTGGTTGTGCACTTTTGTTAAAACTGTCATTGTTTTTTGTGTCACTTGTCCAAACCAGGTGGCATGGTGGTTAGCACTGTTGCCTCACAGCAAGAAGGACCTGGGTTTGAGCCCAGTGGCTGACGAAGGCCTTTCTGAGTGGAATTTGCATGTTCTCCCCATGTCTGTGTGGGTGTGCTCTGGTTTCCCCCACAGTCCAAAGACATGCAGGTTAGGCTAACTGGTGGCTCTAAATTGACCATAGGTGTGAATGGTTGTTTGTCTCTGTGTGTCAGCCCTGTGATGACCTGGTGACTTGTCCAGGGTGTACCCTGCCTCTTGCCCATAGTCAGCTGGGATAGGCTCCAGCTTGCCTGTGACCCTGTACAGGATAAGCAGCTACAGATAATGGATGGATGTATATATAGTTGCAATCAGAAATATTCAACCCCCCCCAAAGATTTTAAGGATTTATTAATTAACTTTTTTTTTTTTTTTCCAAAGAGCAAGATTCTGCTTTGGATGACTTCTTTATGAGTTGAGTGATACATGAAATCAACACAGAAAATGCATGATGTAGTATTTGTGTGTAACAGTATATTTTCTTAAGATAGCCATGTCACAATTATTCAACCCCTTTATAATATTGTTGTTTTTAAAGCTTTCTGACAGTTTTTATGGCCTAAAGTAGAGTTGAAACATTTGGGAACTCTATAATGATCCTTCATTTGCTTCTGCTGTGATGCATATATAAACCCCACCCATGAAAGTATTCAAGGTCAGTTGCAATCATGGGAAAGACAAAGGAGCTTCCACAAAAGCTGAGAGAGGAGATTATTTCATCACACCTAAAGGGCCTTGGGTATAAGAAGATTTCCAAAAAAATGTAACAAGAGACACCATTGGAAGCATTATAAGGAAGTTTAAAACTTTTGGAACAGCTGCAAACCTGCCAACCTGCCTGGCCGTGGAAGAAAGCCCAACATTTCATCAAGGGCCCTTAGCCACTTAGTCAGGACAACTAAGAACCCCCCCCCCCCCCCCCCCATGTGAGTGCAGGACACCTACAGGATTACATGCTGAAGGCTGGTACAAGTGCTTCAGTGGCAACTATAAGACGTGCACTGAATAAACAAGGATTTCATGGCCGGACTCCAAGATGCACTCCACTCTTTGACCACAAGGAACATCAAAAGTCGACTAGAATATGCCAGGAGGAATTTAGATAAGACTACAGAGTTTTGGAAAACACTTCTATGGACTGATAAAACCAAACTGGAACTGTTTGGACATATGGACCAGCGGTATGTCTGGTGTGCGAAAGGCCAGGCTTATGACCTAAAGAATACCATCCCCAAAGTCAAGCATGGAGGTGGGTCACTGATGATGTGGGGCTGTTTTTCTGTGGCAGCAACTGGCAATCTTCATCGTGTACCTGGCATCATGGATTCCCAGAAATACCAGGCCATTTTAAAGAGGAACGTGATGCCTTCTGTTGACAAATTAAACCTTGATGATCAATGGACTTTCCAGAAAGACAATGATCCCAAGCACACCTCCAAGTCAACCAAAGCTTGGTTGAGAAAAAGATCCTGGAGTGGCCTTCTCAGTCACCAGATTTAAATCTGATTGAAAATCTTTGTTGGGATGTAAAGAAGGCAGTTGCAGCATGGAAGCTATCAAACATGACTGAGCTAGAGGCTTTTGCACATGAAGAATGGGATTCCAATTCCAATCGAGAGGTGTAAGAAGCTTGTCAGCACTTACCAAAAATGTTTGTTAGAAATTATAAAAACCCCTCCTAGAACTGCCACCTTATTGTGGTGGAGGGGTTTGTGTGCTTGAATGATCCTAGGAGCTATGTTGTCGGGGGCATTATGCCCCTGTTAGGGTTTCCCAAGGCAGACAGGTCCTAGGTGACAGGCCAGACCAAGAGCAGTTCACCAAAAAACCCCTATGGAGAAAAATCCAGGACCGTGACGTCGCCCGGTAGGACGCAGCCGGGGCCCCACCCTGGAGCCAGGCCCGGGGTTGGGGCTCGTATGCGAGCGCTTGGTGGCCGGACCTTTGCCCATGGGGCCCGGCCGGGCTCAGCCCGAAGAGGTGACGTGGGCCCGACCTCCTGTGGGTTCACCACCCACAGAGGTAGCAGTAGGGGTTTGGTGCAGTGTGGATTGGGTGGCAGTCGAAGGCAGGGGCCTCGACGACCTGATCCCCGGACACAGCGGCTGGCTGTTGGGACATGGAATGTCACTTCGCTGGGGGGGAAGGAGCCTGAGCTTGTGCGGGAGGTTGAGAGGTACCGGCTAGAGATAGTCGGGCTCACCTCCACGCACAGCTTGGGCTCTGGAACCCAGCTCCTCGAGAGGGGCTGGGCTTTCCACTTCTCTGGAGTCGCCCGTGGTGAGCGGCGGCGGGCTGGTGTGGGCTTCCTTATAGCTCCCCAGCTCAGCCGCCATGTGTTGGCGTTTACCCCAGTGAACGAGAGGGTCGCCTCTCTGCGCCTTCGGATTGGGGAGAGGGCTCTTGCTGTTGTTTGTGCCTACGGGCCAAATAGCAGTATAGAGTATCCGGCCTTCTTGGAGTCCCTGGGAGAGGTACTGAGGGGTGCTCAGACTGGGGACTCCATTGTGCTACTGGGGGACTTCAATGCTCACGTGGGCGATGACAGTGACACCTGGAGGGGCGTGGTTGGGAGGAACGGCCTCCCCGATCTGAACCCGAGTGGTGTTTTGTTATTGGACTTCTGTGCTAGTCACAGTTTGTCCATAACGAACACCATGTTCGAGCATAGGGGTGTCCATAAGTGCACGTGGCACCAGGACACCTTAGGTCGGAGGTCGATGATCGACTTTGTAGTCGTGTCATCTGATCTCCGACCCTATGTCTTGGACACTCGGGTGAAGAGAGGGGCTGAGTTGTCAACTGATCACCACCTGGTGGTGAGTTGGATCCGCTGGCGGAGGAGGAAGCTGGACAGACCTGGCAGGCCCAAACGTATGGTGAGGGTCTGCTGGGAACGTCTGGCCGAGCACTCTGTTGGGGAGGTCTTTAACTCCCACCTCCGGGAGAGCTTTTCCCAGCTTCCGAGGGAGGCGGGGGACATTGAGTCTGAGTGGACCATGTTCTCTACCTCCATTGTGGATGCAGCTGTTCGGAGCTGTGGCCGCAAGGTCTCCGGTGCCTGTCGTGGCGGCAATCCCCGAACCCGGTGGTGGACACCGGAAGTAAGGGATGCCGTCAAGCTGAAGAAGGAGTCCTATCGGGCCATGTTGACCTCCGGGACTCCTGAGGCAGCCGACGGGTATCGGCAGGCCAGGCGCGCTGCAGCTCGGGCAGTTGCGGAGGCAAAAACTCGGAACTGGGAGGAATTCAGGGAGGCCATGGAGAAGGACTATCGGTCGGCCTCGAAGAAATTCTGGCAAACCGTCCGGCGCCTCAGGAGGGGGAAGCAGTACTCTGCCAACACTGTTTACAGTGCGGGTGGGGAGCTGTTGACCTCGACTGGGGACATTGTCGGGCGGTGGAAGGAATACTTTGAGGATCTCCTCAATCCCACCGTCATGTCTTCCACTGAGGAGACTGAGGCTGATGACTCAGAGGTGGACTCGTCCATTACCCAAGCCGAAGTCACTGAGGTGGTTTGCAAGCTCCTCGGTGGCAAGGCACCGGGGGTGGATGAGATCCGCCCTGAGTATCTCAAGTCTCTGGATGTTGTGGGGCTGTCTTGGTTGACACGCCTCTGCAACATCGCGTGGCGGTCGGGGACAGTGCCTCTGGAGTGGCAGACCGGGGTGGTGGTCCCTCTTTTTAAGAAAGGGGACCGGAGAGTGTGCTCCAATTATAGGGGAATCACACTTCTCAGCCTCCCAGGGAAAGTTTACTCCAGGGTACTGGAGAGGAGAATTCGACCAATAGTCGAACCTCGGATCCAGGAGGAACAATGCAGTTTTCGTCCTGGTCGCGGAACACTGGACCAGCTCTATACCCTTCATAGGGTGCTCGAGGGTTCATGGGAGTTTGCTCAACCAGTCCACATGTGCTTTGTGGATCTGGAGAAGGCATTTGACCGTGTCCCCCGTGGTATTCTGTGGGGGGTGCTTCGGGAGTATGGGGTTCGGGGCTCTTTGCTAAGGGCTGTCCGGTCCCTGTACGAACGGAGCAGGAGTCTGGTTCGCATTGCCGGCAGTAAGTCAGACCTGTTCCCAGTGCATGTTGGACTCCGTCAGGGCTGCCCTTTGTCACCGGTTCTGTTCATAATTTTTATGGACAGAATTTCTAGGCGCAGCCAGGGGCCGGAAGGAATCCTGTTTGGGAACCACAGGATTTCATCTCTGCTTTTTGCGGATGATGTTGTCCTGTTGGCTTCTTCAAACCAGGACCTTCAGCATGCACTGGGGCAGTTTGCAGTCGAGTGTGAAGCGGCTGGGATGAGAATCAGCACCTCCAAGTCCGAGGCCATGGTTCTCGACCGGAAAAGGGTGGCTTGCCCTCTCCAGGTTGGTGGAGAAGTCCTGCCTCAAGTGGAGGAGTTTAAGTATCTCGGGATCTTGTTCACGAGTGAGGGAAGGATGGAGCGTGAGATCGACAGGCGGATCGGTGCAGCCTCCGCAGTGATGCGGTCGCTTTACCGGTCCGTCGTGGTGAAGAAGGAGCTGAGCCAAAAGGCGAAGCTCTCAATTTACCGGTCGATCTACATTCCGACTCTCACCTATGGTCATGAGCTTTGGGTAATGACAGAAAGAACAAGATCGCGGATACAAGCGGCTGAAATGAGTTTCCTTCACAGGGTGGCTGGGCGCTCCCTTAGAGATAGGGTGAGAAGCACAGTCACTCGGGAGGAGCTCGGAGTAGAGCCGCTGCTCCTCCACATCGAGAGGAACCAGCTGAGGTGGCTCGGGCATCTTTTTCGGATGCCTCCTGGACGCCTCCCTGGGGAGGTGTTCCAGGCATGTCCCCCCGGGAGGAGGCCCCGGGGAAGACCCAGGACACACTGGAGGGACTATGTCTCTCGGCTGGCCTGGGAACGCCTCGGTGTTCTTCCCGAGGAGCTGGCCGAGGTGTCTGGGGAAAGGGAAGTTTGGGCTTCCATGCTTAGACTGCTGCCTCCGCGACCCGGTCCTGGATAAGCGGAAGAAGACGAGACGAGACGAGACGAGACGAAATTATAAAAGCTAAAGGATGCTCCACAAAGTACTGAAGCTGGGGGTTGAATAATAGTGCACGTGTTAAAAGATTTACATTTTCATTTGAACTTCAAAGTTAAGTTCTGTTGCCATAGTAACTCAAATATGTATCAATAAATATTTTTGTTGTTTAATGAATTTTTTTTTTACATTATCTTTCATCCACATCACCATAATGTCTTTTGAGGTGAGGGGGTTAAATATTTCTGAATACAACTGTATGTATATATATCGGTGGTGTGGTGGTTAGCGCTGTCGCCTCACAGCAAGAAAATCCGGGTTTGAGTCCCGTGACCAGCGAGGGCCTTTCTGTGCGGAGTTTGCATGTTCTCCCCGTGTCCGCGTGGGTTTCCTCCAGGTGCTCTGGTTCCCCCCACAGTCCAAAGGCATGCAGGTTAGGTTAACTGGTGACTCTAAATTGACCATAGGTGTGAATGTGAGTGTGAATGGTTGTCTGTGTCTATGTGTCAGCCCTGTGATGACCTGGCGACTTGTCCAGGGTGTACCCCGCCTTTCGCCCGTAGTCAGCTGGGATGGGCTCCAGCTTGCCTGCGACCCTGTAGAACAGGATAAAGTGGCTAGAGATAATGAGATGATATATATATATATATATATATATATATATATATATACACACACAGTATATGTATATACAGTGCCTTGCAAAAGTATTCATACTTCATACCCCTTGAACTTTTTCACATTTTTCCACCTTACAACCATGAACTTAAAAAGTTTTTTATTGAGATTTTATGTGATAGACCAACAAAGAGTAGCGCATAATTGTGAAGTGAAACAAAAATGATAAATGGTCTTCAAAATTTTAAACAAATAAAAATCTGAAAAATGTGGTGTGCATTAGTATTCAGCCCCCTGTACTCTGATACCTTTAAATACAATCCAGTGCAATCAATTGCCTTCAGAAGTCATCTAATTAGTTAATAGAGTCCTACTGTGTGTAATTTACTGTGTTACATTTAAAATTCTTTCTGAATTTGCAGATTTTATCTCAGATCTGGTTATTTCCTTAGACAAAGCTTTAGTTGTCGGAGATTTTAATATTCACTTCGATAACCCAGAAGACCCTTTAAAAACAGCGTTTGTGTCCATCTTAGACTCAGTCAGGATTAAGCAGAATGTCATAGGACCGACCCATAATGGTGGTCACACCCTTGATCTAATACTAACATTCAGATTAAATGTAGATAATATAGTCATACTTCCACAGTCTGAAGTTATCTCAGATCATTGTCTCATCTCATTCAAGATATGTCTGAGTAATAATATATGCACCTCACCACGCTACTGTATTAAACGTACTTTCACGTCAACTACTGCACAGAGCTTTATAAATGATCTCCCAGAGCTGTCAACTTTGACTGGGTCACTGTCAGCCCCTGCAGAACTTGATCAGGCAACTGAATGCTTAGAGTCAACATTCCGCCATGCTTTAGATAATGTAGCTCCTCTAAAAAGGAAAATGGTCAGAGACAAAAAATTAGCACCCTGGTATAATGATGACACTCGCACATTAAAACAGACCACTCGAAAATTGGAACGTAAATGGCGTCAAACAAAATTGGTAGTGTTCAAATTAGCTTGGAAGGAGAGCTTCCTGAAGTATAGAAAAGCTCTTAGTGCTGCGAGATCAACATATTTCTCCTCCCTAATAGAAGATAACAAAAATAATCCTAGATTCCTATTTAATACTGCAGCAAAATTAACCAGGAATAAGTCCACTATCAACACATGCACACCTGCAGCAACGACTTCATTAATTTTTTTTAATGACAAAATTGAGAATATCCGACAAAAAATTCAAACTACTAATTTAAGGTTAGACAATGAAAGTGACCTTGTAGTTAACAATATAACTGTATCAGATCATCAGTTAGAATGTTTTACTCCCCTAAAAGAAACTGAATTACTTTCATTAATCTCTACATCAAAAGCCTCAACTTGCGTACTAGATCCCTTACCGACACATCTATTCAAACAGATAATGCCTGGAGTAATTGAACCGCTTCTAAAAATAATAAATTCTTCTCTTATGATTGGCTATGTACCCAAATCCTTTAAACTAGCAGTTATCAAACCCCTGATTAAAAAACCTGACCTTGATCCCTGTCAGCTGTCCAATTATCGGCCAATATCAAACCTCCCCTTTATCTCCAAGATCCCTGAAAAAGCTGTGGCACAGCAGTTATGCTCATATTTACATAGGAATAACATCCATGAAATGTGTCAGTCAGGATTTAGACCTCATCATAGCACAGAGACAGCACTGGTTAAAGTAGTAAACGACCTACTGTTGGCGTCTGATCAGGGCTGTGTCTCGCTACTTGTGTTGCTTGACCTTAGTGCAGCATTTGATACCATTGATCATTCCATTCTTCTGGATAGACTAGAAAATGTTGTGGGAGTTAAGGCAATGGCCCTCTCCTGGCTCAGGTCTTATCTAACTGATCGTTATCAGTATGTTGATATAAATGGTGATATTTCTAGACGTACCGAGGTAAAGTTTGGTGTTCCACAAGGTTCTGTCTTGGGTCCACTGCTTTTTTCTCTATATATGTTACCTCTGGGCGATATTATTCGTAAACATTGTATTAGTTTCCACTGTTATGCTGATGACACACAGTTGTATGTCTCTGCAAAACCTGATGAGATATGATGATGTTAAATAATTAATATTTTTACATTTTTTATAATCTTTACTTTCTCTGCATGTTTTAAATTTACTTTAATTTAATTCTATTTTATTCCGCTGGTTTCTTTTTCTCCTTTTTTCTTTTTGGCATTTTATCATTTTATTATTTTAGTTCTACTGTTGTTTAATTCTTATTATTTTCTTTTAATTCTTTTAATTAATTGTTTTAGATTAAAAATAAAATTATTTTATGTAATTTTATTTCTCTATTGTTTACTGTTTTTGTTTTTGCTTCTGTAAAGCACATTGAACTGCCATTGTGTATGAAATGTGCTATATAAATAAACTTGCCTTGCCTTGATGAGAGACACCATCTCATCTCATCTCATTATCTCTAGCCGCTTTATCCTTCTACAGGGTCGCAGGCAAGCTGGAGCCTATCCCAGCTGACTATGGGCGAAAGGCGGGGTACACCCTGGACAAGTCGCCAGGTCATCACAGGGCTGACACATCGACACAGACAACCATTCACACTCACATTCACACCTACGGTCAATTTAGAGTCACCAGTTAACCTAACCTGCATGTCTTTGGACTGTGGGGGAAACCGGAGCACCCGGAGGAAACCCACGCGGACACGGGGAGAACATGCAAACTCCACACAGAAAGGCCCTCGCCGGCCCCGGGGCTCGAACCCAGGACCTTCTTGCTGTGAGGCGACAGCGCTAACCACTACACCACCGTGCCACCCTGAGAGACACCAGCTTAATAGAATTGAGGAATGTGTTAAGGACATTAGACACTGGATGCTTATTAATTTCCTTCTGCTTAACTCTGACAAGACTGAAGTACTTGTGCTAGGACCACATACAGCTAGAAGTAAGTTTTCTGATTACACAGTGACTCTGGATGGCCTTTCTGTTTCTTCACGTGCAGCAGTAAAAGACCTCGGAGTGATTATTGACCCCAGTCTTTCATTCGAAACTCACATTGATAACATTACCCGGATAGCTTTCTTTCATCTCAGAAATATTGCAAAGATAAGAAATTTAATGTCATTGCATGATGCAGAAAAACTAGTCCATGCTTTCGTTACCTCCAGGTTGGATTATTGTTATGCCTTACTGTCTGGATGTTCCAATAAGTGCATAAACAAGCTCCAGTTAGTTCAAAATGCAGCAGCAAGAGTCCTTACTAGAAGTAGAAAATATGACCACATCATGCCTGTCTTATCCACACTGCATTGGCTCCCAATCAAATTTTGTATTGATTATAAAATACTACTATTGACCTTTAAAGCACTAAATGGTCTCGCACCACAGTACCTGAGTGAACTTCTGCTCCTCTATGACCCGCCACGCCTACTTAGATCAAAAGGTGCAGGCTATCTGCTGGTACTTCGTATAGTGAAGGCTACATCAGGGGGCAGAGCCTTTTCTTACAAAGCCCCACAGTTATGGAACAGCCTTCCAAGTAATGTTCGGGAATCAGACACAGTCTCAGCATTTAAGTCTAGGCTGAAAACATATCTGTTTAGTCAAGCCTTTTGTTAATGGTGTTTATGAGATAAAGAGTAGATCTGGAGGGTCCTCAGACATAGAGTGTTTTGGTAAACTGGGGTGTATGGATGCTGTCAGTCCCCACTCGCTTGCTCACTCGAGTTTGTTGATGGTGTAGTGGCTGGCTGCTTTATGTCCCAGGGCTCCCTCATGCCTGTGTTACCTTCTGGCTCTCTCCTTTTAGTTATGCTGTCATAGTTAGTTGCCGGAGTCCCTGCTTGTACTCGGTGCAATATGTATACTGCTCCTACTTATTCAGGTGACATTGGGCATACCTAACAACCTGTTTTCTCTTTCCCTCCCCCCCACCCCAAATCTGTCCCTCTGAGTTACATGGAGTCAACAGGAAATCTTTTGGTGGAGAGGGTGGAGACCTCGACTGGCTATCGTAGCCTGCAGGGAATCGGCCGTCAGACATTCTGTCGCATGTCCCAGACCCGGTGAAATGTAACTGACTTGTCTTGGCCAGCCCTAAGGGTCCCATCTGCATCTCATCATTGCTGAGGAGTGTGCTCCCATCACCCAATCAAGCATCCAGCCAGAGCAGGTCATGCTATTTTTTACCATATTAACATGCCATTGTCGTGTGTTATGCCTGATGTAAAGACTCTCGTCTCTGCGAGCCTACCACACAGATTTAATACTTGTCATTTTTAGGGCATACCTAACAACCTGTGTTTTCTTTCTCTCTCTCTTCCCCACCCCCAATCTGTCCCTCTGAGTTACATGTTGATCCTGGGATTGAGATGCTGGCCTCTTCTGCCCCTCGGACCTGCTTGATCCATCCTGGTGCCCTGTGTCTGGTCGGAGTTTTATCGCACCGCTCCTGTGAAGGACGGCCCCATGAGGACAGTTGAGGGTTATACCTGTTAAAACTGTTAATATTATAGTCAGGCTGTCTGTTGTTGCCCAAATGAGGATGGGTTCCCTTTCGAGTCTGGTTCCTCTCGAGGTTTCTTCCTCATGCCGTCTGAGGGAGTTTTTCCTTGCCACCGTCGCCACAGGCTTGCTCATTGGGGATAGATTAGGGATAAAATTAGCTCATGTTTTAAGTCGTTCAAATTCTGTAAAGCTGCTTTGCGACAATGTTTATTGTTAAAACTGCTATACAAATAAACTTGATTTGATTTGAATTTACTCTCAGCATAAATACACTTGTTCTGTGAAGGCCTCAGTGGTTTGTTAGAGAACACTGAAGAACAAACAGCATCATGAAGACCAAAGAACTCACCAGACAGGTCAGGGATAAAGTTCTGGAGAACTTTAAAGCAGGGTTAGGTTATAAAAAAATATCCCAAGCTCTGAACATCTCAAGAAGCACTGTTCAATCCATCATTCAAAAATGGAAAAAGTATGGCACAACTGCAAACCTATCAAGATATGGCCGTCCACCTAAACTGACAGAGCGAGCAAGGAGAGCACTGGTCAGAGAAGCAGCCAAAAGGCCCATGATCACTCTGGAGGAGCTGCAGAAATCCACAGCTCAGGTGGGAGAATCTGTGCACAGGAAAACTATAAGTCGTACACTCCACAAATCTGGCCTTTTTGGAAGAGTGGCAAGAAGAAAGCCATTGTTGAAAGACAGGCATAAGAAGTCCCATTTGCAGTTTGCCAGAAGCCATGTAGGGGACACAGCAAACATGTGGAAGAAGGTGCTTTGGTCAGATGAGACCAAAGTTGAACTTTTTGGCCTAAATGCAAAGCGCTATGTGTGGCAGAAAACTAACACTGCTCATCACCCTGCACACACCATCCCCACTGTGAAACATGGTGGTGGCAGCATCATGCTATGGGGATGCTTTTCTTCAGCAGGGACAGGGAAGCTGATCAGAGTTCATGGGAAGATGGATGGAGCTAAATACAGGGCAATCCTGGAAGAAAACCTGTTGGAGGCTGCAAAAGACTTGAGACTGGGAAGGAGATTCACCTTCCACCAAGACAATGACCCTAAACATACAGCCAGAGCTACAATGGAATGGTTTAGATCAAAGAATATTCATGTGTTAGAATGGCCCAGTCAAAGTCCAGACCTAAATCCCATTGAGCATCTGTGGCAAGACTTGAAAATTGTTGTTCACAGACGCTCTCCATCCAATCTGGCTGAGCTTGAGCTACTGTATTTTGCAAAGAAGAATGGGCAAAAATTTCAGTGTCTAGATGTGCAAAGCTGGTAGAGACATACCACAAAAGACTTGCAGCTGTAATTGCAGCAAAAGGTGGCTCTACAAACTATTGACGCAGGGGGGCTGAATACTAATGCACATCATATTTTTCAGATTTTTATTTGTTTAAAATTTTGAAGACCATTTATCATTTTCGTTTTACTTCACAATTATGTGCTACTCTGTGTTGGTCTATCACATAAAATCTACAATATATATATATTGTGTGTGTGCTTTAGCAATATTTTTTTCTTTTTTTAACTTCTTTCTTGGTTTAATTTTTCAATGCAATTGAATTCAAAAACAAGGGTCATGTCCAGTGCTGCAGTAACTATAGAGGCATAAACTTGACCAGCCACAGCATGAAGTTATGGGGAAGAGTAATGGAAGCTAGGCTAAGAGGAGAGGTGGAGATATGTGAGCAGCAATATGGTTTCATGCCAGGAAAGAATACTACAGATGCGATATTTGTTAAGAGAATGTTGATGGAAAAGTATGGAGAAGGCCAGAAGGAGCTGCATTGTGTGTTTGTGGATTTAGAGAAAGCATATGACAGGGTGCCAAGGAGGAGTTGTGGTACTGCATGAGGAAATCAGGAGTGGTGGATAAATATGTGAGATTGGTGCAGGATATGTATGAGGACAGTATGACAGCAGTGAGATGTGCAGTGGGAATGAAGGAGGTATTTAAGGCGGATATTGGATTGCACCAGGGCTCGGCTCTAAGCCCTTTCCTGTTTGAAATGATAATGGACAGGTTGACAGATGACACCAGGCAAGAGTCATTGACAATGATGTTTGCAGATGATATTGTGATCTGTAGTGAGAACAGGGAGCAAGTGAAAGAAAACTTAGAGATATGGAGATTTGCACTAGAGAGAAGGGGAATGAAAGTCAGTAGGAACAAGACGGAGTAAGTGTGCATGAATGAGGGTGAGGACAATGGAATGGTACAGTTACAAGGAATAGAGAGGGTCAAAACAGATGAGTTCAAATATCTGGGGTCAACTGTACAAAGTAATGATAAGTGCAGAAGAGAAGTGACGAACAGAGTGAAAGCAGGTTGGAATGGAAGGAGGAGAGTGTCAGGAGTGATTTGTGATGGAAGGTTGCCAGCAAAAGTGAAAGGGAAAGTGTATAAGACAGCAGTAATACCAGCAATGTTGTATGGTTTAGAGACTGCGGCACTGACAAAAAGACAGGAGGCTGAACTGGAGGGAGTGGAGATGAAGATACTAAGATTTTCATTGGGAGTGACAAAGTTGGGCAGGATTAGAAATGAGAATATTAGAAGGGACAGCACATGTAGAATGGATTGGAGACGAAGTGAGAGAGGTGAGCTTCTGGTTTAGACACGTACAGAGGAGAGATCCAGGATATATTGGGAAACGAATGTTAGATATGGAGTTGCCAGGTAGAAGGAAACGAGGAAGTCCAAAGATGAAATTTATGGATGTGGTGAAGGAGGACTTGACAACAGTTGGTGTGACAGAAGAAGATACAGAGGACAGGAGGAGATGGAGGGACATTATCTGCTATGGCGACCCCTCGTGAGAACAGCTGAAAGAAGAATTTTTCAATACAATTTTAATCTCAACACTTTTTCTACCATACTATGGTCATGAGCTTTGGGTAATGACAGAAAGAACAAGATCGCGGATACAAGCGGCTGAAATGAGTTTCCTTCGCAGGGTGGCTGGGCGCTCCCTTAGAGATAGGGTGAGAAGCACAGTCACTCGGGAGGAGCTCGGAGTAGAGCCGCTGCTCCTCCACATCGAGAGGAACCAGCTGAGGTGGCTCGGGCATCTTTTTCGGATGCCTCCTGGACGCCTCCCTGGGGAGGTGTTCCAGGCATGTCCCCCCGGGAGGAGGCCCCGGGGAAGACCCAGGACACGCTGGAGGGACTATGTCTCTCGGCTGGCCTGGGAACGCCTCGGTGTTCTTCCCGAGGAGCTGGCCGAGGTGTCTGGGGAAAGGGAAGTTTGGGCTTCCATGCTTAGACTGCTGCCTCCGCGACCCGGTCCTGGATAAGCGGAAGAAGACGAGACGAGACGAGACGAGACGAGACACTTTTTCTACATTTATAATACTTCCCTCTCCATACATCACCATGCTGTATGATTTCCTGCCAGAGGTTTCTCACAATCTTCCAAAAGAAAAAAAAAAATCAAGAAAGCCTGTTGGTTTTCTTGGGTTCTGAAATTACCTGATGTTCAGCACGTCTCTGCACAGCGCCTGAACTGTTCATCAAGTCAGCGCATTTCTCTGTGCTCTGATTCACTGGAGGTTTTGCATGTTAAAAGAGCTATGTGTCAGAGACTCCCGTTCCAAATCCTAAAGGACTCGCTGGGAGTATGCAGCTGAATGTTCACACTCATCAGCATAGCCAATCCACCAAACAGCAGGTTTTTGGAAGGTGGGAGAAAAGCAGGACACCTGAAAAAAACTCATCATTTGCTTGATGATATTTACGAAATGCTCTGGTCTGGTTTAAAGCCTTCCATAGCACAGAGTCTTGATGTACTTGCTCCTTGATATCAATTCTGGTAATTGTGCTCTCTTACATTTGTGAGACCTTGGCATTGCACTTGACCAAACAGGTTTAGGTCCTGCCTCAGCCACAAGACATTCTCAACTAATGTCAGTAGCCCCTATTTATTTATTGTTACCACTGACTGAGACATTACAATATCATAAAATGATTGTAATTCCTCCATGGCTCATGTTGTATGAATGCAAAGAATGCAGAGTTTAGTGCTGCTGATAATATCTGCCCTGTCTGAAACAGTATATAGTCTCAACAATATTTAAATTAATTTAAAATATTCTTAATATAAATGCAATTTTTACAGTTCTAGTACAGATATTGCTGTTTGTTTGTTTGTTTGTTTGTTTGTTTGTTTGTTTGTTTGTTTAATTTTATTTGACATCTGCTGAGTGGCTTTCTGACAGGTCGTTTATTTCAGAATGCTCATGTCTCAGTGTGATTAGTTTGATCAGGCAATTTAGATGGAACAGGACTCGGCAAAATATTTCACATTTAGGAAAAATAAAAGTTACTAAGACCATGCTGTCGTTCTCTCTGTTTCTCTCCCATTCGTTTTATGGAGCAGGGCAGATGGTAATGTGTTGAGAGTAGAAATGAAACGGCATAAAATCTTAATGGGAGAGAGAAAAATGTAGTGACCAAAATGATCACAGTTCTCAGTATTATGGATTGTTAAAATGTGCTGAAAATGTTCAAAAAGTACTGATACACAAACTGAAATCATCCAAGATTTATACTGAAAACCACAAATAATATTAGGAGCACTGTACATGTGTTCTTTGCATGAAGATTAAAATAATATCATTAAGGCTGCCAGCCCTGCGATAACCTGACAACTTGTCCAGGGTGTACCCCGCCTCTCGCCCATAGTCAGCTGGAATAGGTTCCAGCTTGCCTGCGACCCTGTAGAACAGGATAAGTGGCTACAGATAATGGATGACTGGATGGATGAAGGATGCCACCAATATCTATTTTTCTATCATGAAATAATAAGTAGTACTCTCTGCTCTGAGAAGCTGGGGTCGTGTCCGCTGAAGGCACTGAAACCACACCCAATTACGGGAAAGGTGCAGCCTGCAATAATATCTGACTGAAGAGTCAGTTTTAGTCCAGTGGCATTCAATGCCTGCACTGACACTTTTTTTTTCTTAGCGACAGGCTAGACCAGTATTTACAACCATGAAAAGCAAGCAAAGCTCTCTCTCTCTCTCTCTCTCTCTCTCAGCTAACTTGTGTCTTACAACCCCGATTCCAAAAAAGTTGGGACAAAGTACTAATTGTAAATAAAAATGGAATGCAATGATGTGGAAGTTTCAAAATTCCATATTTTATTCAGAATAGAACATAGATGACATATCAAATGTCTAAACTGAGAAAACGTATCATTTAAAGAGAAAAATTTGGTGATTTTAAATTTCATGACAACAACACATCTCAAAAAAGTTGGGACAAGGCCATGTTTACCACTGTGAGACATCCCCTTTTCTCTTTACAACAGTCTGCAAACGTCTGGGGACTGAGGAGACAAGTTGCTCAAGTTTAGGGATAGGAATGTTAACCCATTCTTGTCTAATGTAGGATTCTAGTTGCTCAACTGTCTTAGGTCTTTTTTGTCGTATCTTCTGTTTTATGATGCACCAAATGTTTTCTATGGGTGAAAGATCTGGACTGCAGCCTGGCCAGTTCAGTACCCGGACCCTTCTTCTACGCAGCCGTGATGCTGTAATTGATGCAGTATGTGGTTTGGCATTGTCATGTTGGAAAATGCAAGGTCTTCCTTGAAAGAGACGTCGCCTGGATGGGAACATATGTTGCTCTAGAACCTGGATATACCTTTCAACATTGATGGTGTCTTTCCCGATGTGTAAGCTGCCCATGCCACACGCACTAATGCAACCCCATACCATTAGAGATGCAGGTTTCTGAACTGAGCGCTGATAACAACTTGGGTCGTCCTTCTCCTCTTTAGTCCGAATGACACAGCGTCCCTGATTTCCATAAAGAACTTCAAATTTTGATTTCTCTGACCACAGAACAGTTTTCCACTTTGTCACAGTCCATTTTAAATGAGCCTTGGCCCAGAGAAGACGTCTGCGCTTCTGGATCATGTTTAGATACGGCTTCTTCTTTGAACTATAGAGTTTTAGCTGGCAACGGCGGATGGCATGGTGAATTGTGTTCACAGATAATGTTCTCTGGAAATATTCCTGGGCCCATTTTGTGATTTCCAATACAGAAGCATGCCTGTATGTGATGCAGTGCGGTCTAAGGGCCCGAAGATCACGGGCACCCAGTATGGTTTTCCGGCCTTGACCCTTATGCACAGAGATTCTTCCAGATTCTCTGAATCTTTTGATGATGATATGCACTGTAGATGATGATATGTTCAAACTCTTTGCAATTTTACACCGTCAAACTCCTTTCTGATATTGCTTCACTATTTGTCGGCGCAGAATTGGGGGGATTGGTGATCCTCTTCTCATCTTTACTTCTGAGAGCCGCTGCCACTCCAAGATGCTCTTTTTATACCCAGTGTAGAGGCTCGTTCGTAGTGAGACCTTGAGAAAAGTGCTATAGCTTACGCTGACAAAGTCTCTGTCCCAAAGTAACTGTTTCCACTCTGTGTCCGTGTGCCTTGCAATAAATCCACTTGAAACGTCTTGAAACTTGAACTTTAATCCTCGTTTAACTATTGCAAAGGTTCTAAGATACAGAGAGTCGGTGAGTCAATATCAGAGAGTCAGAGAGTCAGAGTGTCAGATAAGAAAAACTGTTCGCTTCCACGGCTTCTCGAGATCTACCCTGAGAAGCGCGAGACCGTTCTTATATAGCTGAATGAATTCTAATTCTAATTCTTGAGAAGTGTGAGACAGTTCTAATTCTTGTTCTAATTCTTCACATATGAATTCTTAAGAAGCGTGAGGCAGTTCTAATTCTTAACATATGAATTCTGATTCTTTTAACCTTGCCACATATTATTCATCATCTTAATCATGAAATAAACTACTTATATGAAATTACACACTCAAATGAAATTATATATACCATGTAACATAAATTGTAATTCACATCTATATGAATTCTACTTTGGCCGTTACATACCCGGCCCCTAATTGCTTTCTATCCTAGAAACAATTACAACATTGAATGTACTTAACAGTCCTTTTCATTCTGCTTCTTGAAGCAGGCAGAGTTTGGTGATCGGCCGCTCAAGTTCATTCATCTTCGTCTTGACTCGAACCTTGCGGACGACTCCATGTTCATCCTCCACAGTCTTCACAATTCTTCCCATTAGCCATGATCCTCTATCTCCTTGGCTATGTACTTGAGTACGGCAGTACTGTCTGTCCAAAACTTGGAATCTGATAGCAGCAACTGAAGCTCTTTCTTCAGCATGACATCCACCTTCACAGCTAAGGCAGCCGCCGTCAGCTCCAACCGCGGGATGGTAGTTGGTTTCAGAGGGGCGACCCTTGCCTTCCCCAAGACGAATGAACAGTGTACTTGGTTGCTGCTATTCTTCTGGACTAAGTACGTGACAGTACCATAGCCTATTTCACATGCGTCACAAAAATGATGCAGTTGAGCTTGCACAGTTTTGCCAAATTCAGGTGGCTTAAAGCATCGTGTTACTCGAAAGTCAGTGAGCTGTTGGAGTTCTTCAGTCCACTTGGTCCATTGTTGTGTGAGGTGTTCTGGCACAGTGTCATCCCAGGCTGTTCTTAGTCTACACAATTCTTGCAAGATGTTTCTAGCAGGTAGTATGACTGGTGACAACATTCCTAGTGGATCATAGACAGAGCTCATTGTAGACAGGATTCCTCTCCTGGTAAAAGGCTTCTGCTCGATGTTCACCTGAAACTTGAAATGATCTGACCGGATGCACCATTGTACTCCCAAGGCTCTCTTGATGGCGAGTGAGTCCTGGTCGAGATCAAGATCTTTGACTTCTGTTGCTCGGTCCTCAAGCGGAATGGTTAACAACACGTTTCGACTGTTGGTCGTCCATTTTGTCAGTCTAAAGCCTCCTGTTTGACAAATGGCCGTCAAGTCATGGAGTAGCTTGATCGCTTCCTGTTCTGAGTTAACTGATTTTAGACAATCGTCGACGTAAAAATTGTTCAACACTGTCTCCACAGCTGCTGCATCAAAAGTACTCCTGTTGTCCTCAGCACATCTTCTCAGCGCATAGTTCGCACAGCTGGGTGAAGAGGTGGCTCCGAACAAGTGTACCTCCATTCTGTACTCCTGCAGCTCCTTTGAGATATCCCCATCAGGCCACCATAAAAACCTGAGAAGGTCTGCGTCTTCAGATGGGGCCTTGACCTGGTGGAACATGGCCTCCACATCTGCCATAACTGCGATTGGCTCCTGACGAAATCGTGTTAAGACTCCAACCAGACTGCTTGTCATGTCAGGCCCTTGCAGTAGTTGCTCATTAAGTGTGGTTCCCTGATATGAAGCGCCGCAGTCGAATACCACTCGAAGTTTATGCTTCTTGGGGTGGTAGACAGCATGATGTGGAATAAACCACACCTTTCCATCACTCCTGTTAAGCTCTTCGTCTGGGACCTTGATGGCGTATCCCTTGGCTATGACCTGGTTCATGAAGCTGACGTATTCCTCTCGGAACGTCTGGTTTCTCTGAAGCTTCTTTTTCATGTTGAGCGCTCGTTGCTCTGTCATTGCTCTATTGTTAGGCATTTTCACATCTTTGTTCTTCAATGGCAATCCGATAGAGTAGTGACCGTCAACCAGTTTTGTGGATGTGGTGACTCTGTCCATAAACAGTTGATCTTCCTTTGACATCTCAAGCTGCTCTCCTTGAGCATTCTCGGGAAAATCATATTTGAATTGCTGGGTCCACAATTCTTCAAGTCGAGCCACCGATATCCGATTCATTTGGATCTGTGGGTATCCGTCCTTTGACCAGCTTCCGATGTTCTCACGCAGCGGCCCGTTCACTGTCCATCCCAAGACTGTACGTACTGCATACGGCCCATCTTTCACGCTGCAGATTACCTCTTTTGGCTTTAAAGCCTTTGCGACATCAGTCCCAATTAGAAGATCGATATCCGCCTTGATCAATGGAATTCGTACACCTCGTAAGTGTGGCCACCTATCCACGTCCTCTTGGGTTGGGATATTCTCCTGACTAGCAGGTATGGCCCTTTGCGTAAACACACTAGTGAGCCCAACAAAGTCATCCCCCTCCAGACTGCTGACTTCTAGGTCTGGCAACACCTTGCACGAGACGGTCTTTTGGTCTCCCATAGTAGTAAGTAGGATGTTCACATTTTTTCCTTGCAGGTTAAGGTTGTTGGCTAGCTTGTTAGTGCAAAAGGAGGCGTTGCTCCCTGGATCCAGGAACGCATAACAGGTCAGCACCTTGTTGCCTTTCTTTGCCTTCACTCTCACCGGAACAATGGCGAGGACGGTTCCTGCACCCCCGGCCCCCATCTGAGAGCAAGTTTCCCCTGCATCCACGAATCCACTGACCACAGTTTGTTCTTCCTGTAAAGACTCCTTTTTTGGTTCCTCCCTTGAAGTGTCTTCTTTTGTTATGTCTTTAGGTTTCTGCTTTATGTGTAACAGTGTAGGGTGTTTAGCTGAACACATCTCACAGCTCTTCTTTTCTTCACAGGCACTGCTCATGTGTCCTCCTATAAGACAGCTGAAGCAGAGTCCTTTACTTTTAAGGAATTCCAATTTTTCTTTGTGCAGCTTTTTTCGAAGTTTCTTGCACTGTTCCATGGTATGCTCTCCCTGACAGAAGATGCACGGTTTCACGAAAGCCATGTTCATGTTTGGTTTCTTCTCTTTAGCTTTCTTGTTCTCGGCACCAGCAACATCTTTCACTACCCTCTGCTCTTTAGCTTCAGTGGCTAGTGTTATGATGGTTTTCTTGCCAGCTGGTTTTTCAGGTTGGCGGTTTGTTTGACCTGAGATTTCACCAAACACAGGGTGTGCTGCCATTTCAGCCTGTTTGGTTACAAATGACACCACGTCTTGGAACTTTGTTCGCCGATCTTTCTTCTGAATGTCAATGGCGACACTCCTGAATTTCTCCCTCAGCCTGTATGGGAGCTTGGAGATGACTGTGCGCATGTTCGCAGCATTCTCCATCTCATCCAAGTACTCTAGATCCGACATTGCATTGTTACAGTTGATCAGAAACAGAGCATATGCTTCAAGTGCCTTAGCGTCGTCCGACTTGATAGTAGGCCAATTTAAAGCCTTGTCCAGGTATGCCATCGAGATCTTATATTTGTCACCAAAGCGCTCCTTTAATAATTTCTTGGCTTGAGGGTAGCCCCGTTCAGGGTCCATATGAAGACAGCTGCGCACTA
Source organism: Neoarius graeffei (assembly GCF_027579695.1). Taxonomy (NCBI): domain Eukaryota; kingdom Metazoa; phylum Chordata; class Actinopteri; order Siluriformes; family Ariidae; genus Neoarius; species Neoarius graeffei. The sequence continues at coordinate 18,753,324 of NC_083589.1, read as the reverse complement.
AGTCATTAGGCTGACCACATGTGTGCTGTTCCAAATAATAAAGCCAATCTTTGCTGTTTTCAGTCTTGTTTTCTATGCAATGCTCGAAAGCTCTCATGAATAGATGGTATTCCATTGGATCTCCTTTAAAAACTGGAATATTCGGCGATGGCAATGTAGATAGCTTTTGTTGCTTTATTAGACTCTCAGTTATCTCATTTTGACGTTGCATGACAGAAGCCAGGTTGTCTGTGTTTACAGAATTGCCCTTTGAAGTAACAGGCTCTTGTCGCACAACAGGCGTTGCATCGGCAGCTATTCCACTACTATGGCTACGCTGAGATACATTACTAGCCCCACTGCTCCTATTGTGGCTGACATGTTGTCTCCGAGTAGCCGTCAGTGAATCCACTCTACTGCCTTTAGAGCCGCTTGACACATCTGAGTCTTCATATTTTCTTAACACTGCTAATCTTGCATACGACGCAGCGAGCTTTGCTTGTAACTCCAACTCTTCTTTTTTAGCTTTGAGCCGTAGCTCCTGCTCTTCCAAAGCCCTTTTCTGTGTCAACACAGCTGTCTCGGTTAACAAAGCGGCTTTCTCCATTTCAACTTTTAAGTGCTCAGAGCCAACCGATGATACTACAGAAGCAGAAGAGACAGACTTGGCCTTTTTACTCTTTCTGGATGTAACTGAAACGCTATCTTCAGGATTTACCTCATTGTTCACTCTTTCAGACTCTTCTATGCGATGCGTTGCATCCTGTATCCATGATCTAACCTCTTGCGCAAAATTGCATTGCTTATCATATCTTGGCTGAAACCACTCACTTTGATCTGCATTCATATTCTCTATGTATCCAAGTTGACTGTACAGGTCTTTGACATCAGCATTTATCTTACTGAATTCTCCTATCAGCTCTTCATACTCGGTTAACACTTTCTTTTTTATATTTTCCATGTTTGCATCATTATCCATTAAAACCCTTTGGTGACTGACCCCTTGAAAATCGTTCCTCCAGGAACGATGACGTTTCAGTTGTCAAGACAACGGAAAAACTAAAATACAAGAGCATTTTGTTTTGTGCACAAGAGCATTGTGACGTATCTTTCTGTTTTTGTATTTTAGTTTTTCCATTGTCTTGACAACTGAAACGTCATCGTTCCTGGAGGAACCATTTTCAAGGGGTCAGTCACCAAAGGGTTAAACCACGCAATTCGTTTTTTTTCTCAGTCAGTTTCCTTAGCTTTGCTCTTCTGGAGTCAATTCTTGTCTGCAGACTATTTTCCAATGACCGTTGTGTTGGTTTACGCTGACGTTTTTCCCTCGGAAGGCTTACCGTCTTTTCTTCTTCATCCGTCATGGTTGCTTTGAACGTCGGTCCAGTTTTTCGTTCCGATTCCACTTGCGACAGTCACATTGCAGCCACGTCCACTTGTCAATCACCAGCCACGAGTGTAGCGCGCGATTGCGCTAGTTCAGAAGTCCCTCGGTAAATCCCTCGATGAATCTTCTTTCCAGTTTCAGCGAACCTCTCCAGCGTTTTGTAATCCGATGTCAAGCGAGTTTTTCTTCTCATCTTTACTTCTGAGAGCCGCTGCCACTCCAAGATGCTCTTTTTATACCCAGTGTAGAGGCTCGTTCGTAGTGAGACCTTGAGAAAAGTGCTATAGCTTACGCTGACAAAGTCTCTGTCCCAAAGTAACTGTTTCCACTCTGTGTCCGTGTGCCTTGCAATAAATCCACTTGAAACGTCTTGAAACTTGAACTTTAATCCTCGTTTAACTATTGCAAAGGTTCTAAGATACAGAGAGTCGGTGAGTCAATATCAGAGAGTCAGAGAGTCAGAGTGTCAGATAAGAAAAACTGTTCGCTTCCACGGCTTCTCGAGATCTACCCTGAGAAGCGCGAGACCGTTCTTATATAGCTGAATGAATTCTAATTCTAATTCTTGAGAAGTGTGAGACAGTTCTAATTCTTGTTCTAATTCTTCACATATGAATTCTTAAGAAGCGTGAGGCAGTTCTAATTCTTAACATATGAATTCTGATTCTTTTAACCTTGCCACATATTATTCATCATCTTAATCAAGAAATAAACTACTTATATGAAATTACACACTCAAATGAAATTATATATACCATGTAACATAAATTGTAATTCACATCTATATGAATTCTACTTTGGCCGTTACACCCAGTCATGTTAATGACCTATTGCCAATTGACCTAATGAGTTGCAATTTGGTCCTCCAGTTGTTCCTTTTTTGTACCTTTAATTTTTTCAGCCTCTTATTGCCCCTGTCCCAACTTTTTTGAGATGTGTTGCTGTCATGAAATTTCAAATGAGCCAATATTTGGCATGAAATTTCAAAATGTCTCACTTTCGACATTTGATATGTTGTTTATGTTCTATTGTGAATACAATATCAGTTTTTGAGATTTGTAAATTATTGCATTCCATTTTTATTTACAATTTGTACTTTGTCCTAACTTTTTTGGAATCGGGGTTGTACCTTTCCACAGTAGATTTAGTGTTTCAATCAAGCTAGCTAAGGCCATTTTAGATCCATGTAACAGTCGGAGGCGTGCACAAGGCAGCTTTGAATTTGAGACGAATGCAGTGAAAACTTGTCCAATCACACACAAAAAACCCATAAAAACAATATTACACTAAAGGCAAAGTGAATATTGGTGAATAATAACAGAAACGAAGAATTTTTTTTCTAAATTTCAAAATTCAAAAGCAGCATGCAAATGTAATAACAGTGTGTGCAGACTTGTGTCACTTATCCACACCAAACCACATAAAATACTTTGTTTTGAAATAGATAAATCACAATTCCACCTTACCTTTTAAGTTTTAGACCAAACTTTATAGCATCTTTAGTGCTTTTAGGAACAGCATTTTCTTTCATGATTTTTAATTCTTCCTCACTTACACTGAAGGGTGTGACTGGCTGCCATTTTGCTGAGTCGTTCAAGGTGATTACCGAGAAATAGTCCAAATTACTCCACCAATCAGCGCATGTGAATTTCCATAATCACCTGTGTCTTGTCTTCGTCACATCTTCATCCGCTTATCCGGGGCCGGGTCGCGGAGGCAGCAGTCTGAGCATGGAAGCCCAAACTTCCCTTTCCCCAGACACCTCGGCCAGCTCCTCGGGAAGAACACCGAGGTGTTCCCAGGCCAGCCGAGAGACATAGTCCCTCCAGCGTGTCCTGGGTGTTCCCTGGGGCCTCCTCCCGGGGGGACATGCCTGGAACACCTCCCCAGGGAGGCGTCCAGGAAGCATCTAAAAGAGATGCCCGAGCCACCTCAGCTGATTCCTCTCGATGTGGAGGAGCAGCAGCTCTACTCCGAGCTCCTCCCAAGTGACTGTGCTTCTCACCCTATCTCTAATGCCGCTTTTCCACTACAAACGCGGCTGAGCCGTGCCGTGCTGAGTTGGGCTGAGTCGAGCTGAGTGGGGCTGTTGAAGTTGCATTTCGACTACAACCGCGCTGAACCGTGCTGGCTGGAAGTGGGTGGACACATTGGGTGGAGTTAGCGAAAGTGGGTGGACGTCAGGTGATGTCGTTAAGCAGCGCAAACAGTGACATCAGTGAGCTTTTAAGCGGTAGTCTCACGACCCGAATAGTAAACAATAAACATGGAGGACATGGAGTCGTTAGTGTTGCTGGTCTTGGTTCTGTGGCTTGTTGTCACCGACAACGCGAACAGATACTGGCAAGAGCGTATAGATGAGGCGAGGCGCATAAGGCTTCAGAAATTCTCGGAATTCGTAATTCTTCTCCTTCCAGGTTTGCGGTGTTTACAGATCCCAGCGTGCTCGCGGGGCGTGTGTGGGCATGCGAGGACACTCCTCCTCACCAATCAGTGCACAGGGGAGTGTCTGCTCACGCCCCCAGCCTCACTTGGCTCGCTTTGGCTCGCTTCAGCCCGACTCCAAAACGGTGCGAGTTTTAGGGGCTAAGCAGGGCTGAAGCGAGCTGAGTCGTGCTGTTTTTTGGTAGTCGAAACGCGAGCTGTGTCGGGCTGAAGTGAGCTGAAGCGAGCTGAAGTGAGCTGAAAAAGGGTAGTGGAAAAGGGCCATAAGGGAGCGCCCAGCCACCCTGCGAAGGAAACTCATTTCGGCCGCTTGTATCCGCGACCCCTCCGAGAACTGCCACCTTATTGTGGTGGAGGGGTTTGTGTGCTTGAATGATCCTAGGAGCTATGTTGTCGGGGGCATAGGGGGCATAGCTCCTAGGATCATATCCCAAAGCAGACAGGTCCTAGGTGACAGGCCAGACTAAGAGCAGTTCACCAAAACCCTTATGGATAATAATCGATCAAGGACCGTGACGTCACCCGGTATGGCGCAGCCAGGGCCCCACCCTGGAGCCAGGCCTGGGGTTGGGGCTCATATGCAAACGCTCATGGCCTTTGCCCATGGGGCCCGGCCGGGCTCAACCCGAAGCGGTGACGTGGGCCTGACCTCCTGTGGGTTCACCACCCACAGAGGTAGCCATAGGGGGCCGGTGCAGTGTGGATTGGGCGGCAGTCGAAGGCAGGGGCCTCAGCGACCTGATCCCCGAACACAGCGGCTAGCTGTTGGGACATGGAATGTAATCACCTGTGTATTTATACCAATTTCTTTTATTGGTTTTCTGTCAAACTTCACCAGTCCATGAAGGAATCCATATTGAATTAGGATTTAGCAACAAAACACAACAGCAGAGCACACCCATATTGCGGCTGAACTTGAGTTGAAAAATGGCAGTGTGCGCACGTTGAAATACATTACATTAATAAACCATAAAATAATATTTTCTTTTACTTCTTTTCAGTTGAAGTTCACCAATCCATGAATGAATCCATTTTCAGCTAGCATTGATCAACACAGCACAAAAACCAAGCACACCTGTATTGTGGCTAAACTTGGAAAATGACAATTAACAATAAATAAATAAATGTTCTTTTATTTCAGTGGTTCCATGGAAATAAAAGTGTACATTTGGCATTTTGAAAGAAAACATTAGCGATTCATAATGGTGGGTGGACTGTGAAAATACAATGACTAGAATTATTCAATGAAAATAAACATTAAAAAGGAGTAATGCTAATTCTGGCTCCAGTGCATCATCGAACCATGATTTCTGACTCATCCACAAAATCCTGAACACAAAATTGATACATCTGTTGAACGGTGTAACTCCACATTTCAGTCCTACACAGTTCAGAGTTGTTGGTTTTTTTTACATGTTTACAGCAGCTATTTTCTAATATCTATTTTCTCTAAATTTGTTTTACACAGACTTTAACATGAATTTTTCAAACTGCGGTTTTAATGATCATTTAAATTTGAAACAGTAATACTAACCGCTGGGAATTTTACTGTGGTTCACCGTAAAACCGTTAACCGTTCCATCGCTAGTAGAGAGGGTTAACTTACAGTTCTATGCTCTCTGTGTAGCACTCAATAAAAAGCAGGGAGACTACAAAGAGACAGTGAGACAGAGACACTGCTCGCAAAGCCTGTGAAGAGAAGAAAGATAAAACAGAAAGGACAAACAACATACTCCCCATGGCTATGATCGAAAGCCAGTCTAGGTGCTTTCCTCTCTTCCTATTTTCACTCAGAGTCACATCAGGGTGTGTGTGGTCCCAGTCTGACACAAGTAACAAATCTGTATCACAATTACTGTCTTAGTCAAGTAATCAAGGGAGGAACTAAAAAAAAAATGGTGATATGATCATGAGACAACAGGGAGAAAGAAGGAAACCAATCAAAAGCTGGGGTGGAAACAAGACAAAACAAAAAACAAATCAAAACATGGAAGTAGCCCATGAGAGGAAGAATTCCTGATAGTACCAAATACCATTAACCAAAATGTTAATGAAGAACAATCAGCATACACTGAAAACAACTGTTAAAAATCATAATCACCTCGGATTGTTAAATAAAATAGTATCAAGCCCTTATGAGGTCTCCTAATACTTATAATACTATCTATTAGTACAGGGGTTTTCAAAGTGTGGGAGAGTCAGCCCCCCCTCGGAGAGCAAATAAACAACAGCGCCCCCCCTTACAATTTTTGTTGTTGCTATACTTAATGTTCCATTCGTATTAAAAAAAAATGGTTGGTTTACACATTATTTTTTTCTTTTTCACATTTTAAACATCTGTGCTTTTTAAAACATCTTGTTTTACACATTTTAAACATCTCATAGCATAGTTAGCTAGCACCTCTTGGCAGACAACACACTGTAGCATCTTCAGATCCAGTCCATGAAAATCCAAACTTTAAATAATCGTGGTCATACTTCCTTCTTTTTCCAGTCCCCCAGGATTCCGCGGGCCTTTTTTGTGATTGTTGCGGGCTAAAATGTCTGCTGTTGCAGGGGTTTCCAAAAAAATTGCGATGAAAGTTGCGGTGTTTAGATTTTTGTTGCGATTACATTGCGGGAAGAAGTGAAAGTTGTGAGAAATTGTTGCGATTTTCTCTTTTTGTGATTAAAATTGAGTGATATGTTAAATATTAAGTTATTACTGAAAAACTATTGATTAAAAAAAAAGACACTGAGAAATGGTCCTATAAACAACTTTACCAATATAAAAGATTACCAGGACTACAAAAATGCAGAAAAATAGGCTTTACTGATCCAAATGCTCCTGTTGGTTCAAAAGTTAAAGTGCAGAGAACCTCACAGCACAACATGAAGTTACCTTAAAATATAATATAAATGCCTCAGCTTTCATGTAAGAAAAAAAACTATTAATACTAGTACTGTGTGCAGGCAGTTTCTCCTGAAGACTAAATTAAACAATAAATAAAATAAATGGCTCAGGCTTCATAGAAGGAAAAAAAAACAATTTGAACAGAATCTCACAGTATGATGCTGAAGCTGCCGAAACAATGGAAAATAAAATACCATTTTGGCAAAAATGTTGGCATCCATTAAGTTCTTGTATTAAGTAAAAAAAAAAAATAAAGTGCACACAGTCCTTCACTGTAAACATAACACACTTTCAGTAACAGAATTTAAGCCTCCATAAACACTGACTCGCACATCATGCAATGTTGCCAGATACTGCTGACGTTTTCCATCCCAAAATATGTTCAAAACCCGCCAAAATGCACTTGAAACTGCCAATCTGGCAACACTGCGCGCATGCTGCTTCTCTTGAACATAGACATCCGGAAGTAAGGCGGAAGGTAGTTTGTCGATGTCACCTCAAGACGACGCCAACGATTGGTCAAATTTGTGGGAAAGTTGCGGTGATTGGATATAATTGCAGCACCGCCCTGAATTCGTGGGGATTGGTTGAATTTGCGCTGAAATTGCAAATCGCAACATCCTGGAGGCTCTGTTTTTTTGCTTGGCCGTCTCCTCACTCCCTGTAGCTTTAGGTACTAAAAATCGATCCATTTTGTCTCTCACGTTGCGCCCCCCCTGAAGAACTCTGGCGCCCCCCAGGGGGGGTGCGCCCCACACTTTGAAAAGCCCTGTATTAGTATAAGTACACAGGTGATTATAGGAAATCGCGTATGCTGATTGGTTGAGAGATTTGGACTATTTCTCGATAATCACTCAGCTCGGCAAAATGGCGGCCAATGACTTCGTGGGTGGCACGGTGGTGTAGTGGTTAGCACGGTCGCCTCACAGCAAGAAGGTTCTGGGTTCGAACCCTGCAGCCAGCAAGGACCTTTCTGTGTGGAGTTTGCATGTTCTCCCCGTGTCTGTGTGGGTTTCCTCCGGGTGCTCTGGTTTCCCCCACAATCCAAAGACATGAACTTAATATGGGATGGCCTTGGGCTGAGGTGCCCTTGAGCACCTAACTCCCAACTGCTTCCCAGGCGCATGACTGCCCACTGCTCTGGATATGTGTGTGTGTGCTCATTGCTCACACGTGTGCATGTGTGGGTTCACTGCTTCAGATGGGTTAAATGCAGAGAGAAAATTTCACAAGTGTGTGATGAATAAAGTTGTGCTTTCTTTCTTTCTTTCTTTCTTTCTTTCTTTCTTTTTTCTTTCGTCACTGTAAGTGAGGAAGAATTAGAAATTATGAAAGAAACTGCTGTTCCTAAAAGCACAAAGATGCTACGAAGTTTGGTCTAAAACAATTCAAAGGTAAGGTGGAATTGTGATTCATTTTATTTATTTCAAAACAAAGTATTTTAAGTGACTTGGTGTGGATAAGTGACACAAGTCAAGTCAAGTTTATTTGTATAGCGCTTTTAACAATAAACATTGTCTCAAAGCAGATTTACAGAATTTGAATGACTTAAAACATGACCTAATTTTATCCCTAATCTATCACAACTGACACAACTCTGTGCCACGCTGTTATTACATTTGCATGCCGCTTATGAAGTTTGAAATAAATTATTTTTTAATATGATTATTTTTTTAAATCAACACCTGTGTATTTATATTAAAACAATTATCCACCTCAGCCTCCGTGAATATCAGCGAATAATAACCTCGACTTCATCGCGGTTATTATTCACCGATATTCACTTCACCTTCAGCGAATAATTGTTAATGATCAGATTTACAACCCTTATGCACTGCCACTTTGTACCTCAGCTGTGGACCTTGTTAACTGTTTTTGTGATTAAAGTATTCATGCTTTACTGCTCTCTGTGTGCTCACCTCACTGTTTCCCATTACCCCATTCCTGCATGCTTCTTATTCCTACTGCACTTTATTTATATCTTTCAGGTAAGGGCTGGAGTTGGATGCAAATGAGATTAAATAGTTTATTATGCACAGAAATCCAAAGAACGTTTAAAAAATGTGGTGAAAAAACAGGCAGGTGATTGGCAAACAACTTGAGCTCGGCAGGCTCAATCAGGAAACCAGGAAACTCAAAATGGGATCAAAAAACCAAAACAAAGAACAATGGCATGATAAAGTCCAACATGTGTGTGCTAAAGAATAACATCTGAACAGAGTGTTCTTATATACTGTGGGCTTCACTATGTCTCTCTCTATCTCTTTCGTATAGCATCAGATGGCCAACTCAGTGTCGTGCAGCCATGCCCTCATCTCTGGTCCTACGTCAAAGAGGCCAGCTTCTGAGGGTGGGCTGTATAGGGGGCAGCTGGTGATTATGTGCTCGGCAGTCTGTTCAGGTTTGCCACACTCGCATGCTGCACTGTCCGATAGGCCCCACTTCTTCAGAGATGACTTGAAGCGGCCGATCCCAGTGCGTAGACGGTTCAGTGAGGTCCACAGGTGGCGTGGCAGCTCTTCTCCTTTTACACCACCTCCTGGGTCCCTGATATATCATTGGATGCGGGAGGGCCCAGCCATCTCCCACGTCTGTTTCCAGGATGCTGCCAGCCAGGTGTCTCTGTACAAGTCCACAGGGATAGACTGTAGCATCTCTTGTGCTGCCTTGTTGTAGGGATTGCGAGATTTGAGCCTGCCTGGTGGAGCCGGTGTTATTGTGGCTTTGTGCAGGATGTGCCAGTCGTACTTCCGAGCTTTTCTTGCCAGGGTGAGGGTAGCTGCATCCCGTCGGAGACTGGCTGGGGTGATTCCAGCAAGGACTGGCAGGTGGGACACAGGGGTGGGTTTCAGACAACCAGTTACTATCCAGAGGGCACTGTTGATGGCAGTATCTACCTTGTTCACATGTGGACTTCTGCTCCAGGCAGGGGCACAGTATTCGGCTATGGGTAGGACAAAGGCTTGCGTGGATATGCGAAGGGTCTGGGGGGGATGCTCCCCAAGTCGAACCTACAAGATAGTCGATGAGCGAGACCCTTGCTGTTACCTTGGCCTTCACTTCATCCAGGTGTTGCTTACAGGACAGTGTCCAATCCAAACGTACACTGAGGTACTTGGGGGCTTGCTGGAACTCCAGACGGTTGTTGCCAACATACACGTCCAGTTCCCTTCTTGCTTCCCGATTGTTGAGGTGGTATGCTGCAGACACTGTCTTGCCCACACTCAGCTGAAGGTGCCACTTCTGGAGGTAGTCTGCCAGGATGCCCATGTCTCGGTTGAGACCATCTTCCATTGCCTTCCATGTTGGGAATTGAAGCATGATGGTCAAATCGTCCGCATAGCCGTACTTGGTAGATATTGTATCCGGCAGGTCATGAATGTCAATGTTGAACAACACTGGTGAGAAGAAGGAGCCTTACGGGACACCGTTCTTCAGCCTTCAGAGCCTGCTGGTCTGGCCATTGCTGGTCTGTAGGATAAAGCTACAGTTCGATAGCATCTCCATGATGAACCTCACCATGTGCCGGTCTGGGATTGTCCTCAACAGTTTCAGATGTAGTCCACGGTGCCACACGGTGTCATAGGCGGCTGTCAGGGCCAGGAATACTACTCCAGCTTTCTCATTATCCTGAAAGCTGTTTTCGATGTCCTGAGTGAGTAGGGTTACCTGATCCACTGTTGACCTGCCTTAGCGGAAGCCGGCTTGTTCCGGTGGGAGTTGTGGGTCCACCACCGGCTCAATGCAGCTGTTAATCAGCCTCTCCAGGATCTTATATGGGACACAGAGCAGAGAGATGGGCCTGTAGGACTTCGGATCTTCAGCAGGTTTGTTCGGCTTTGGCAAGGCTATGACGGAAGCACGGCGCTAGGTCATTGGAAGCTTGGACATCCGGAAGCATGCTGAGAAGAACAAGCATAGCCAGCAAGATATTCTTTTACTTTGGTGTATGACAAACTCTGGGTGGATATTGTCTCGACCTGGTGACTTGCCCAGCTTCAGTTTGTTAATCGCTGCACTTAGTTCGGCTGCTGTGAAGTCTCCTGAGAGGTTGGTATCAACGCTGGCTGAGCTGGAGAGAGACGATACCTCACAAGAGATCAGTTGTGTAAAGTTTTTGTCTGCATCTGGGAAGCAGCCATTTTTCAGGAGCTGGGAAGCAATGGCATCTGCTGTCACTTGACACCTGCGGGGTGTTGTTTTTCTTCCTGAGAGCAGGTTGATGGTCTGCCACGCCTTCCAGCTAAAGTGGGTGAAGTCGATAGATTCCACTACTTCAGTCCACCTAGTCCTTCGGGTGTCGTCCAGCTTCTGCAGTAAGGTTGTTGCTGTTGCGTCCATTTCTTCCCTGGAGCTCGCCTGCTGGTGTTCAGGTCGTTACTGCGGCATATGGCGAAGGCCAGGTCTGGGTTGGTGTAAAAGTTCCAGCATGCAGAAAAGAAGCTTGGGGGCTCTTTTGGGTCGAAGAGCAGCAGTGCTTCAATGTTAGAAGCCCACTCACTCAGCACTTCACCATCATGTGATGTGTGGTTGTAACCCCAATCTGTATGTTGGCAGTTGAAGTCACCTGCATAGATGGCGGGAGCAGGCACAGGTGGAAGTGATGATACAGTCAGCACTGTTGGTGGGGGCTTGTTCACAACAGATGTTTCTTGGATTTTGGTGACCAGCCACTCAATGTTGCAGCCAAGTGGAGAGTGGCTGGTGGCTGACCAACTTAATCTTTCCCAGACAAAGGTTGCCATTCCATGTATCTTGCTGTGATGGACCCAGCAAGGAGGAACCCAGGCAGCTTGAGGTTGTCGTCAGAAACCCAGTGTGTCTCTTGCAGGAGAACAACTGCCACTTTATTGGAATCAGCAAGATGTCTGATGGCTTCGAGTTTGGCGATGGTAAGGCCCTCGACGTTGAGTTGGAGCACTGACAGGCCTTGGTTTTCAACGGTGGGGGTATCCGCCCGTCCTAAAGAGGACGTTCTCTGCCTTGGTCTTGACCTTGGCTTGTACCTTGGTCTGCCAGCTCGATGATTCTTCGGCGACATTAGTTTCATGAGTTGGTCTTACACCATTTCTCACTACTCGCAGGGGAGGCTGCGTGGAGGCTGTCGTCTTCTCTCACTATGTGCTGTGAAGTAATTGAGTCCAGGTGTGCGTGATGAGAAGGCTGGTGAGTGTGACTGTCAGAGAGTCTGTGTTGCTTGGATGTTGTAGTTAATGGTGGCCATGTTTGTAGCGGTGCAGTCTGGGAAATGTAGTTCAGTGCATGACAATGTCCTGTCAGCATTATGTATGTCTTACATGCATCTTTGCACCTTGGATCCAGGAGAAATGTTATTTCATCTCATTGTGCACTGCATATTGTACATAGCTGTGATGATCTACTTGACTTGATCATACCAAAGAACTTACCTTAACAGAATGTAGAACCACTTGGCAGCTGATATGAAGTATATCTTAGAAACGCGCTGGACCCTTGCAGGGTAGATTCACAATACACACACACTTAGGACCAATTAGTTGTAGCCACTCCTCCTTCCTTCCTTCCTGCATGTTTTGAAAGGTGGGAGGAAAGCAGAAAGAACAGAAACTCCACACGGTATTGTACTGTACTCATTGAACCACCGTGACATGCTTGCAACTAATATTGTCTTGAAAAACAAGATTTCTGGTGAGTTTTTAGCTGATTAATTGGCCTGATCCTGTCACAGTCTGCTAGTGCATCCCTTATCTGAGCACGAATGCCATGGTGAAAAAGTAATCAATTCTATCTAAACCCATACACCAAAAAAACACCACTCAGAACATTATTTAAAACATAAGTCAATAAATTACAAATAATGAAATTCCAAGCCGGGATTGCTATGACTCATAAACCCTAATGTGTTCTTATTAGGACATGATGAACATCTTTTGCTTTATTTAACAGTTTTACAATGAATCAATCCTGAACATTCATCATTCTAGTGAGAAAGACATTTTATTATTATTTATGTATATTCATTATAGTTACATTAAAGAGCTGATGTTGATTAATGATACTTTACTATTTCATTTACTTCATCTCTAAACTTACACGTGTTAGAACACGTGTTACACGTGTTAAAAACAATGCTAGATCTATGCTATAAAAACACTGTTATAAAAACTGGTCAAGTTACATTCTAGAAATCCATGACAACTGTCCATCACAAAGACCTGAACTGGATCGTATCTTTTTTTTTTTTTTGATACAGAATGTACAGTCGAGTCAGATTTTCAGTGACTCAAAAGTTTATATACACTCTTGCCTTTTAATCCCACAAGCTTCTCACAACACTTTAGTAGACTTTCTGCTTGGAAGACCCAACTGCAACCAAGTTTTAATTTTATGGCTGACATCTTGAGGTGATGCTTCAGTATTTCTAGATAATCCTCCTTTCTCATGATGCATGATCTATTTTCTGAACTGCATCAGTCCCTTTTCTAGCAAAACACCTCCACAACACGATGCTACCACCTCCATGCTTCACAGCTGGAATACTGTGCTTCAGATTAAAAGCTTCACTCTTTTTCCTCCATCATTATTATCATTACGGATGAAAAATTACATTTGTGTTTCATCTGACCAAAGAACAGTCCAGGCTGGTTATCACCTGCATACGCCAGTCTGGCTTTTTACGCCAGTCTTGCGCGTGCACGTGCGCACACACACACACACACACACACGCACACTTATGTTCAGCACAGCTTCATTTTTGGATTTTCATTCCAAATGATAGCTCACTGATTACCCCATTCATGTTGGTGCTTGATCCCAGTCAGAAACTCCTGTACACTGTGCAAAGTCACGGTACTGCTTTTCCACCATCAACCGCTTTTATTCCAGCAGATATGAAAAGCTAATCACATTTTATCAAGATGTTCATCAAATAAGATTATATGATTTATAATTTGCTTTATATCACTAATATGCTGGAAATTAGAACAGCATCAGTTCGATCCTGAGCTTAGTTTACAGTCTGTTTCTGAACATGGTCTTCCTGTGTCTGTATAGGTTTACTTTGGGTTCTCAGGTTTCCTCCCACCTCCCAAAAAAATGCAGTTTGGCTATACTATTTGGATGATTTTAATGTCTGTCTGAAAACATGGTGTCTGCAGCTTTCAGACCTACAAATATACAATACACTGGTATCTTCAAAAAATGTCATTATTTTAGCCTATTTTGTCAACTTCAACAAGATATAAGAATAAAATACAAAAATTCAATAATATCTCTGCTGCTATTTAAAAACATAGCACATGCATGCATACAGTGGTGCTTGAAAATGTGTGAACCCTTTTAGAAGTTTCTATATTTCTGCATAAATATGACCTAAAACATCATCAGATTTTCACACAAGTCCTAAAAGTAGATAAAGAGAACCCAGTTAAACAAATGAGACTAAAATATTATACTTGTTCATTTATTTATTGAGGAAAATGATCCAATATTACATATCTATGAGTGGCAAAAGTACGTGAACCTCTAGGATTAGCAGTTAATTTGAAGGTGAAATTAGAGTCAGGTGTTTTCAATCAATGGGATGACAATCAGGTGTGAGTGGGCACTCTGTTTTATTTCAAGAACAGGACATATCAAAGTCTGATCTTCGCAACACGTTTGTGGAAGTGTATCATGGCACAAACAAAGGAGATTTCTGAGGACCTCAGAAAAAGTGTTGCTGATGCTCATCAGGCTGGAAAAGGTTACAAAACCACCTCTAAAGAGTTTGGACTCCATCAATCCACAGTCAGACAGATTGTGTACAAATGGAGGAAATTCAAGACCATTGTTACTCTCCCAAGGAGTGGTCAACCAAAAAAGATCACTCCAAGAGCAAGGCGTGTAATAGTCGGCAAGGTCACAAAGGACTCCAGGGTAACTTCTAAGCAACTGAATGCCTCTCTCACATTGGCTAATGTTAATGTTCATGAGTTCACCATCAGGAGAACACTGAACAACAAATGGTGTGCATGGCAGGGTTGCAAGGAGAAAGCCACTGCTCTCCAAAAAGAACATTGCTGCTCATTTAAATGAGAAGCATTATGTTTGGAGAACGGAAAACACTGCATTCCAGCATAAGAACCTTATCCCATCTGTGAAACATGGTGGTGGTAGTATCATGGTTTGGGCCTGTTTTGCTGCATCTGGGTCAGGACAGCTTGCCATCACTGATGGAACAATGAATTCTGAATTATACCAGCAAATTCGAAAGGAAAATGTCAGGACATCTGCCCATGAACTGAATCTCAAGAGAAGGTGGGTCATGCAGCAAGACAATGACCCTAAGCACACAAGTCATTCTAGCAAAGAATGGTTAAAGAAGAATAAAGTTAATGTTTTGCAATGGCCAAGTCAAAGTCCTGACCTTAATCCAATCGAAATGTTGTGGAAGGACCTGAAGCGAGCAGTTCATGCGAGTAAACCCACCAACATCCCAGAGTTGAAGCTGTTCTGTACAGAGGAATGGGCTAAAATTCCTCCAAGCCGGTGTGCAGGACTGATCAACAGTTACTGGAAACATTTAGTTGCAGTTATTGCTGCACAAGGGGGTCACACCAGATACTGAAGGCAAAGGTTCACATACTTTTGCCACTCACAGATATGTAATATTGGATCATTTTCCTCAATAAATAAATGACCAAGTATAATATTTTTGTCTCATTTGTTTAACTGGGTTCTCTTTATCTACTTTTAGGACTTGTGTGAAAATCTGATGATGTTTTAGGTCATATTTATGCAGAAATATAGAAAATTCTAAAGGGTTCACAAACTTTCAAACACCACTGTAGTTTAGACAATTTTATTTCAGTTTTAGAATAGTTCAGTCATCTAATAACTAGTAAGGTTTATTTTGCATTTCTGAGTAAATGCTAATGCTATTCACTTAACAGTTACAGCCAACTTCCGGTACTTTATTGGCTGTAATGATGTAACGTGTACACAACACGTGTGACGTACAGTCAGGTCCATACATGGAAAGTGAGGCTTTTGTTTTTGCTTCTGTACACCACCACAATGGATTTGAAATGTAGTAATTGAGATCTGACTGAAGTGTATACTTTTAGCTTTAATTCAAGGTGTTTAACAAAAATACTGTATGAACCATTTAGGAATTATAGCCATTTTTTACATAGTCACAGGCTCAAAGGTAATTGCGCAATTGACTGATAAGCAATTTTGTGGCCAGGTCCATCCTGTTTCATCATTATTTCATGACAGATTAAGGAGATAAAAGGTCTGGAGTTGATTCCAAGTGTTGAATTTGCATTTGGCAGCTGTTCATGGGAACAACCAATATACATTCCAAAGAGGTGTCAATGCAAGTGAAGGAGGCCATCATTAGGCTGAAAAAAAACAAAACCAACCCATGAGAGAAATAGCAGAAACTTTATGAGTGGCAAAACCAAACAATCTGGTACATTCATTAAAAAAGAGGAATAAACTGGTGAACTTAACAACATTAAAATCCCTGGAAGACTACGGAAGACAACTAAAGTGGATGATCACAGAATTCTTTCCTTGGTGAAGAAAAACCCCTTTACAATATCTAGCCAAGTCTAGAACACTGCTGAGGATGTAGGCCTGTCACTATCTACAATCAAGAGATGCCTTCATTAATGTAAACAGAGGGTTTACCTCAAGATGCAAACCACTGGTAACACTCAAGAACAGAAAGCCCAGATTAGATTTAGCTGGAAAGCTGACACAGTTCTGGAATAAGATTATTTGGGAAGATGAAACCAAGATTAACTTGTTTCATTCAGAATGATGGGAAGAGAAGATGTCAAGGGCTAGGGGTTTCCCAAGACAATACAAGAGGACGGAGGCGTACGCAATGTCTCTGTACATTTATTTTAAAATCAATAAATAAGGAGTTTCACAGAACTAGACTAAAGTGTATGTGGCATTTTGTCAGTAGTAAGTGATGTGCTGCCGGCAGATGTTAGGTGCTGTGCAATGTAGTGTATGCATGTTGGATCCTACAATTCAAGGTCATAAAAGAAAACAAAAAGAGCAGCAGCAGCCTGGTGTAGCAAGAGTGCCAGAAAGCTCGAGCTGACATCTGAGGCGCTTCTTATAGGAGCCGGCCACGCCTGTGCACCTGGTGTTGCCGATCAGCTGTAATGAGAACACACCTCAAAAGCCAAGCCTGCTCAAAAAGAATGAACACGTTATGGTTTGGCCACTAGGGCCATCACACCTCCCCTCATAAAGAGAAATCCCCTTGGGATTTCTAGTACGGGGTTACAAAACACCATAGACTGCTCAAACAAAACCAATTCAACAATACAACCAATACCAAACAATCAACAATGGATATCCAAACTTACAAATTCTACACAATATAAATCACTACCATCAAAAACATCAATCACCCCAAAACCATCACCAGTGCAATGTCGACATTATGTATATGTGGCACACGCTAGTGGAAAAAAAAAACAATCCAACATCCGAGTCATGACATTACCAACTATGTTTGCATAGATTCTACATTGTTACAAAGGTTCATTCCATTCAATATACCAAACAGTTCCGAATTACCAGACGTTATACGCGGCCTCTATGATTAGCAGTTGCCCAATATTCCGGCGCCTGGAAAATAGGGACAAGCAGGTTCAAAGAAACAATACTCATCCAAACACTAGGGGGCAAGGGCACGTGACAGCGCGTCCGCGGTGACGTTCCCCTTGCCCTTGATGTGTGTGATATGAAGGTTGTAAGGTTGAAGAAATAAACTCCAGCGCATTAACCGTTGATTCGGGTTCTGGAGGGAATGAAGAAAAACCAGTGGATTATGATCGCAATACACATGGATTTGACCTGGGCTACTCCTGAGATATACATCAAATGTTTGTAAGGCCCAAATTAATGCGAGTGCTTCCTACTCTATTGTCGAATAGTTTAACTGATATAAATTAAACTTTCGAGAGAAATAGCAGATAGGGTGTTCAACTAAGTCATCACCCTCTTGCAGTAAAACGGCGCCAGCGCCGACTTTACTCGCGTCTACTTGCAACTTAAAAGGTTTGTTCATTTTAGGTGCTGCAAGAAGAGGCGCAGAAGTGAGAAGGAACTTTGCCTTCTCAAACGCAGTTTGGCAGACAGACGTCCAGACAAACGGTTTGCCTTTCTTCAATAGAGACGTTAACGGAACAACAACGGAGGAGTAATTGGGGCAAAAGTTCCTATAATAACCCATCATCCCGAGG
Organism: Neoarius graeffei; assembly: GCF_027579695.1. Lineage (NCBI taxonomy): Eukaryota > Metazoa > Chordata > Actinopteri > Siluriformes > Ariidae > Neoarius > Neoarius graeffei. Next base: position 18,735,386 of record NC_083589.1, on the reverse strand, counting down.
AACCTCATCAGCTCTCGCCTGTTCGAAGGAGGAGGGAAGGAGTCAATTGCCAGCACCTTGGCACGTACTGGACGCACGAAACCTTGACCCACGACCTTGCCCAAATAAGTCACCGTCACCCTGGCGAACTCACACTTCGCCAGATTGATGGTGAGGTTGGCTTGGGCAAGGCGGGTGAACAGCTGGCAAAGGCGATGCAAGTGTGAGCTCCAGGTATCACTAAAGCACACGACGTCATCAAGATAAACTGCACAGCCCTCTAAGTTCGCCACGACCTGGTTCATGAGCCTTTGAAATGTAGCAGCTGCATTTCTCAGTCCGAAAGGCATTACTTTATACGAATATAGACCGCTTGACGTTATAAAAGCAGAAACCTCACGGGCACGCTTTGTCAAAGGGATTTGCCAGTATCCCTTTAGCAAGTCTAGTTTTGTTACGTATTTTGCTGAACCAACTTGGTCCACGCAATCCTCCATGCGAGGAAGAGGGAATGGGTCGGCCTTAGTGACACTATTTAATTTCCAGTAGTCGGTACAGAAGCGGTTGGTACCATTTGCCTTCTTCACCAGAATACAAGGGCTTGTCCAGCTCGAAAAGGACTTCTCAGCCAGATCATTGTTTAGGAGATAGTCGACTTCATTTTCTAGGAGCTGCCGTCTCTCACCCAACACTCTATAGAAACATTGCCGAATAGGGACGGCATTCCCAACGTCAATGTCATGGCTTATCAGGTGAGTCTGCGTAGGGGTGTCAGAAAACATTGAGGGAAAGTCCCTAATTAACGCACTCAACTGAAAAGCCTGATCTGGTGTTAAATGACTGAGTGTCAACGGCAAATTGGCCAACGACTCGGAATTATTCAGTTTACCAAGCAACACAGCGTCGTCTGGTTCGCAGACAGATTCTTCCAGTGCTGCCACCACTGGAGCAGGAGCGACACCAGACGTCAAACAAGCGGGCGATCCTCCAGCGCTAGCCTCATCCGGAGCTACCACCACCGGACTGAGGGCAGAGCTGGAGCTATTGGCATTAGACACACAATCACGGTCATGATAGCGTTTTAATAGATTGGCATGGCACAACTGTGTGCGCCTTCTCCTGTCAGGTGTTGCCACTATGTAATTGTCATTGCTCTCACATTGCAAGATTTTATAAGGACCTGAAAACCTGGCCTGAAACGGAGAGTGAGCTACCGGTAAAAGAACCATTACCTTGTCCCCAGGCTTAAAAGAGCGGTTTTCAGACTTTAGATCATACACCCGTTTCATTTTTCCCTGTGCCTTTTGCAGGTGCCTCATAGCCAAAGAGCCAGTTAGATACAGACGGCGTCGGAAACCATCTACGTATTCTGTCAATAACTTTGATGGCTCCGCGATAACACAGTCATCAAACAAACACGAAACCTGCCCTCGTACAGCATAACCAAATACCATTTCGTTCGGGCTAAACCCGGTGCTAGCCTGAGTCACCTCCCTCGCTGCCAGTAGCAACCAGGGAAGGCTGTCCTCCCAGTCTCTGCCCAATTCAACACAGTAGGCATGAAGCATCGATTTGTACGTTTGGTGGAACCTCTCCAGCATGCTCCAGCTGGAGCCTATCCCAGCTGACTACGGGCGAAAGGCGGGGTACACCCTGGACAAGTCACCAGGTCATCACAGGGCTGACACATAGACACAGACAACCATTCACACCTATGGTCAATTTAGAGTCACCAGTTAGCCTAACCTGCATGTCTTTGGACTGTGGGGGAAACCAGAGCACCAGGAGGAAACCCACGCAGACACGGGGAGAACATGCAAACTCTGCACAAAAAGGCCCTCGCCAGCCACGAACCCAGACCTTCTTGCTGTGAGGCGACAGCGCTAACCACTACACCACCATGCCGCCCGTATAGTATAGTATAGTATAGTATAGTATAGTAGTAAAAACAATATTGGATAGCTGTGCTCTTCGGGTTCTCAGGCGGCACTGCATTAAAAGCAGACATGACATGGAAATCATTGCATGGGCTCAGGAACACTTCCAGAAATCACTGTCTGTGAACACAGTTCGCTGTGTCATCCACAAATGCAGGTTCAAGCTCTATCATGCAAAGAAGGCATATGTGAACATGATCCAGAAATGCCGCCATCTTCTCTGGGCCAAAGCTCATTTAAAATGGACTGAGGCAAAGTGGAAAACCGTTCTCTGGTCAGACGAATCGAAATTTGAAAGTCTTTTTGGAAACCTTGGATGCTATGTACACCAGACTAAAGATAAGAGGGACCATCCACCTTGTTATCAGCGCTCAGTTCAAAAGCCTGCATCTCTGATGGTATGGGAGTGCATTAGTGCCTATGGCATGGGCAGCTTGCACATCTGGAAAGGCACCATCAATGCTGAAAGGTATGTACAGGTTTTAGAACAACATATGCTCGCATCCAGACGACAGCTTTTTTAGGGAAGATCTTGGATATTTCAGTAAGGCAATGCCAAACGGCATACTGCATCTATTACAACTGCATGGCTTCACAGTAGAAGAGTACAGGTGCTGAACTGGCCTGCCTGCAATCCAGACCTTTCACCAACTGAAAACATTTGGCGCATCATGAAGCGACAAATGCAACAAAGACGACCCAGGGCTGTTGAGCAACTAGAATCCTATATCAGGCAAGAATGGGATAACATTCCTCTCCTAAAACTCCAGCAACTGGTCTCCTCAATTCCCAGACATTTACAGACTGTTGTTAAAAGAAGAGGGGACGCTACACAGTGGTAAACATGCGCCTGTCCCAACTTTTTTGAGATGCATTGCTGCCATCAAATTCAAAATTACCTTATTTTTTTCTTAAAATGGTACATTTTCACAGTTTAAACATTTGATATGTTGTCGATGTTCTATTATGAAAAATATATGAGTTTATGAGATTTGAAAATCATTGCATTCTGTTATTTACATTTTACACAGTGTCCCAACTTTTTTGGAATTGGGGTTGTTGTATATAACTTCAAAAATACATTGTGTCTACAATATATGTGAGCAATTTTTTCCCCACATTGTTCTTAGCACTTTTCACTTGTGAGTGAATTGAATTGGCTGGATTAGGTTTATTTTTATGCCCAACCTACCTTTCAGTCATTGATATCATCTAAGTTTTCCATGTTTTAATGCATTAATTGGTGAAATAAATGCCAATTTTGTGAGTGAACTGAGAAAGTTCAACAAATCATGGGTGCACTAGCTTCGGCGCGCTGATTTGCTAAACTGGAACTGTCAAAAAATGGGACATGTTGGTTTCTGAAATTAAAACACTATCATAGCAGGATTTTACAATAGAGATATCTGGTTTTACAAAAAAAAAAAAAAGCCACAAACCTGCTGATGGTGCCGCCATCAATCCGCTGATGGTATTGGTTCACTTTTTTCCAGGTTAGTGCTTGAACTCTACAAACTTCACTCCCCCCCCCAAGTGATACTATCGTTAATCATTGATACTTAGGGGGCACAACAGGATGACTGCATATTGAACATGATCTCATAAGCATGGTGGATTCAGCGTGTATTGATCCTCCACTGTACCTGACCTACAGTAGGACATGACTATACTCAGAGAAACGCAGAGAGCTGTAGAGCTTATGTTGCATCTAAAGCCTAGAAGCAGAGATGCCCCTCTCCCACTGAGCTAGCTTAGCTGTTCTGAATGTGTGCATAGCATGGCTGTGTTTGCTGGCAGGGTTAGTGAGGGATCCTCCCAAAGCACGACTCATCCTATGTAAAAATAGAACATGACTGGCCTGAGCAGCATGCTACTTCAGCACTCAATTAAAGCATGCCAGTTCTGTGTGACCCCGTAACCATAGAGACAAGAGGAGTGCCACAAAAAAGCACATGCAGAGATGTGTGTGCGTGCTGGGGTGGGTGTGATGCCTTGTGAATGAAGATGTTGCAACAGTAAAAATGGAAACATTTTTTGTCAAGGTGTGATAGAAGCTTCAAAGATCATCTGTCAATAAGTAGCTCAGGTTATACGTCATATAGATGAGAAGTAAAACAGCACAAAAGCCATGCACAATAGATAAAGAGTATTGTTCACCTGTTCACAAAGTAATGATCAGAGAAGAAATGTCTGAGTCTCTGTTATGGACACAGAGAATCTTCAGCAGACTGGAATGTTAAAGATGTATTAGGCTTATACGATATCGAGTTTTTACATGTCGCAATTTTCCCTTTTAAAATATCACAATAAATGATTTAGTCATCCAGAGCTGCTGAAAACAAGACAGGAAAATGAGTATTTCCACCATCTCAAGTTCAAGGAGAGTCGTGGAGATGTAATCATTTTAATAGATATGCAGTCAGAAATTGAGCAATCGTGAAAACTCAGCTAGTCCACACGGCCAACATTTTCACTGTTGATGCTCACAGTGTTGAAGGATATTTACGGTAAATCATACACTGATGTACACTGCCCTGCCAAAAAAAAAAGGCATGCACTTTAATATTTGGTTGGACCGCCTTTAGCTTTGATTACAGCATGTGTTCGCCGTGGCATTGTTTCAATAAACTTATGCAATGCCACAACATTTATTTCAGTCCAGAGTTGTATGCATTTTTCACCAAGCTCTTGTGTTGAGGATGCAGTCAAACCACTGCATAAAGTCTTCTCCAGCACATCTCAAAGATTCTCAATGGGGTTAAGGTCAGACTGTATGGTGGCCAATGCATGTGTGAAAAGGATTCCTCATTGTAAAATCAGAGCAGGTGGGTGGAGCACAGAAGCACAGCGGGCCAGAACTGAGTTCTCATCAAAACTCCTTTATTTTAGCTTTTCAGCTTTGACTTTCACACTCTTCCAGTCACACGCACACACACAAGTGTTCTGGTTGGGGAGAGAGCTCCCTTTCTCTGCTCTCTCTCTCTCCTTTTAAAGGGCACGGTCACTGGGGAAGACACACAAACACAGGTTAATTCCCATCAGGTGCAGTGATCCTACCACTTATCTTCCCTGACTCCGCCCTCCATTCACAGACCAACGCTTGGCCATGCCCCTGCTGCCACATACCCCCACCGCCCGACTCAGGCCGGGGAGCCGTCCGGCCTGCAGCCGACTTCCCCCCTTGACGGGAGAGGAAATCCGCCACGGCCATCTGCGCCCCTGGCCTATGGACCACCTCAAACTTAAATGGCTGGAGTGCCAGATACCAATGGGTGAGCCACGCGTTGGCATCCTTCATGCGGTGGAGCCACTGCAGGGGTGCGTGGTCCAAACAGAGGGTGAAAGGGCGCCTCAGCAGGTAGTAGCAGAGGGTGAGGACCACCTACTTGATGGCGAGGCAATCCTTCTCTATCGTGCTGTACCTGCCCTCGCGCAGCAACAGCTTCCGGCTGATGTACGGCATGGGACGTTCCTCCCCCTCCACCTCCTGGCACAGAACAGCCCCCCTGTCCGACGCGTCCATCTGCAAAATAAAGGGGAGAGAAAAGTCAGGGGAGTGTAACAGTTGCCCCCCACACAGTGCAGCCTTTACCTCAGAGAAAGCCCGCTGGCATTGCTGTCCACTGGACCGGATGTGGTGCTCCCTTTTTAGTGGGATCAGTCAGCGGGCTGGTGACGTCCGAATAATTAGGTATAAACCTACGATAGTAGCCAGCCAGCCCCAGGAACTGTCTCACCCTCTTTTTGGTCTTGGGCCTCGGGCAGGCCGCAATCACTGTGGTCTTATTAATTTGGGGACGCACCTGCCCATTGCCCAAGTGGAAACCCAGATATCATACTCCCACCTGCCCAATCGCACACTTCTTTGGGTTGGCTGTGAGACCAGCTCACCTCAGTGACCTAAGGATGGCCCTCAGGTGTTCTAGGTGCCGTGGCCAGTCATTACTGTAAATAATGATATCATCTAGGTAGGCAGCTGCATAGGTGGCGTGGGGGCGGAGGACCCTGTCCATAAGCCGCTGGAACGTAGCGGGCACCCCAAACAGCCCAAAAGGAAGTGTGATGAACTGGTGTAAGCCAAACGGTGTGGAAAAGGCCGTTTTCTCTTGGGATAGAGGAGTCAAGGGGATCTGCCAATATCCCTTTGTCAAATCCAGTGTCAAATAAAAACGAGCCGTGCCTAGTCGACCAAGCAACTCGTCAATACGAGGCATTGGGTACACGTCTAAATTTGACACCGCGTTGACTTTTCTATACTCCACACAGAACCAGACCGACCCATCTGCCTTGGGAACCAAGACCAACGGGCTGCTCCAGTCGCTATGGGACTCCTCAACGATGCCCATTTCGAGCATAGCCAAGTTCTTCCCGAACCACCTTTTTTTTGTGTTTGGGCAGTCGGCAAGGGCGGCTGCACACTACTACCCCCGGGGGCGTCTCAATGTGGTGTTCTATGAGGTGGGTGCGGCCGGGCAGGGACAAGAACACGTCAGAAAATTCTTTCTGCAACTGGGCAACCTCCGTGAGCTGGGTCAGGGAGAGGTGGTCTCCACAGGGCACCGGAGCGGTGGGTGATGTCAATTTTCCTTTTTGAACCTCCGGCCCCAGCTCTGCCTTTTCCGGAACCACCGACACCAGTGCCATGGGGACCTCCTCGTTCCAATGTTTTAGCAGATTGAGGTGGTAAATCTGTAACACCCCACCCCTGTCCGTTCGCCTCACCGCATAGTCGACGTCCCCGACTCGCCGTGTGACCTCAAAGGGTCCTTGCCACCTGGCGATCAATTTGGAGCTCGATGTGGGCAATAACACAAGTACTTTATCTCCCAGTGTGAACTCCCTAAGGCACGTGCCCCTGTCGTACAGACAGACTTGACGTTCGTGGGCCTGCCGCAAATTCTCCTGGGTTAGGTGCGTGAGTGTGTGGAGTTTGGCACGCAGGTCGATAACGTATTGGATTTCGTTTTTACTGGTTGAAGGTCCCTCCTCCCAATTTTCCCGTAGCACATCCAAAATGCCATGCGGCTTATGCCCGCATAATAATTCAAAAGGGGAGAACCCTGTGGAGGCTTGCGGGACCTCTCGCACTGCGAATAACAGGGGCTCGAGCCATTTATCCCAGTTACGTGCGTCTTACTACGTGCTGAGATATTGCGAAGAGGCACTGCTTCCGGATATCGCGTTGCATAGTCCACCAGAACTAAAATAAAGCGATATCCTTGTGCTGACCAATCTAATGGCCCGACGAGATCCATCCCAATTCTTTTGAACGGGGTCTCAATTAATGGCAGAGGGCGCAAAGGCGCTTTTGGAATGGCCGCTGGATTTACTAACTGGCGTTCGCGACAAGCCGTACACCACCTACAGACATCGCCACGAATCCCTGGCCAATAGAACCGGGCCATTATTTGGGCTAGTGTCTTATCCTGCCCCAAGTGTCTGGCCATGGGATTAAAGTGAGCCGCCGGGAATATGAATTCCTGGTGGCTCTTTGGGGATCAAAAGCTGGGTTATTGGTTTCTTAGTCTGAGTGTCCTGCGTCACTCGGTAAAATCTATCTTAATAATGGAAAAATAGGGGAAGGATGGTGTGGTGTTTGGCTGGATAGTTTGAGCATCGATTACTCTCACTTGGTCAAATGCATGCCGTAGAGTCTCGTCTCGCGACTGCTCTAATGGGAAATCTGCAAGGGAATCCCCAAGACAGGGAGGAGGAGCAGGCTGCTCCTCACTCTGACGCGGTGATGATGTAGACGGCTCTGTGACAGCCGCTCCCGCCAATGCCACTCCGGGACTTCCCCTCGCTAAACTATGGCAGGCCCCACTCTTCACTAAATGTGTCATTAACTCCCTAAATCCCGGCCAATCAGTCCCCAGAATTATCGAGTGGGTAAGGTGAGGATTAACTGCCACCTTTACTCTAAATTTTTCCCCTCGAAATAGAATGTGGACCAACAATAAAGGGTAGTTGTGAACATCCCCATGCACACACACACAACACCTTCACCAATTGTGCTCTCCCCAATGCCTCGTCTTGCACCAGGCTTTGGTGGATTGAGGTCTGATTACAGCCGGAGTCCACCAAAGCCTGATACGTATCCCCTTGGATACTCACCGGTATGTGATACGCTCTGGCCCGATTGAGGGCGGTCCCTGGCGCGTCGGGGATCCGGACCACCGTGCCCACCTCCATCGCCGAGCACTGATGCTGGAGGTGCCCTGGTTCCCCGCAGCGCCAGCATACTGGCCCAGGCTCTCCCTCTGCACTGGTGTTCCAGGCATCACTCACCTGAGGGGGAGAAGACACAGACAAGGAGGTAAGAAACAGTAGGGCACTGCGGGTGCAGCAGGCCGGCTGGGGTGGAGCCGGCCCCTGCCTCCATGGTGGGGAAATGGGGCGAGGACAGGGACCAGAAAGAGAGAGAGAGAGAGAGAGAGAGAGAGAGAGAGGGGAGAAAAGGAGACATGCTGTCCTGCCGTCGGAATGGCCGCCATATGGTCCACTGCCAGTTTGATCGCCTGATCCAGCGACGCCAGGCGATGGCACTGGACCCACTCCACTGTTCCTTTCGGAAGTCGGGCGACAAATTGTTCCAGCGCCACCAGGTCGACGATTCCCTCAGTTCTGTGGTTGTTGGCCCTCAGTCACTGCCGGCAGGTGTCCTGGAGTTGCTGGCCAAATGCAAACGGCCGGCCGACCTCCTCCAGGCGCAGTGCGTGGAAGCGCTGCCGTTGCTGTTCTGGGGTGCAACCCACAGGTTGGAGGGCGGCCCTGCGGAGGTCCGCGTAGACCAGCCGGCTGTCGGCGGGGAGCTGCAACGCGGCCAGCTGCACCTCACCCGTTAGCAGGGGGAGGAGGCGCGCTGCGCACTGTTCCACCGGCCAACCCCACGCCTCTGCTGCCTGCTCAAAAAGAGCGAGGAAGGCTTCGGGGTCATCATGCGGACCCATCTTCGTTAGGGTGAGGTGGGGAGGGTCCGTGGCGGTGGTGGTGGTGGTGGACCCCGCCAACGCGAGCAGGTGCCGGAACACCTGGCGATCTTCCTGCACCAGGGCTTCGAACCATTGTTCCTTCTGGAGGGGGATCAGCGCCTGGTGCTGGCTCTGTTGGGCCGTGGCGAGGGCATGGACCAGGTCCATGAAGGGGGAAGACTCCATGGGGCTGATCCCTTCTGCACTCCGATCCTGGGTTTTGGCACCACTGTAAAATCAGAGCAGGTGGGTGGAGCACAGAAGCACGGCAGGCCAGAACTGAGTTCTCATCAAAACTCCTTTATTTTAGCTTTTCAGCTTTGACTTTCACACTCTCCCAGTTACACACACACACACACACACACACACACACAAGTGCTCTGGTTGGGGAGAGAGCTCCCTTTCTCTGCTCTCTCTCTCCTTTTAAAGGGTGCGGTCACTGGGGAAGACACACAAACACAGGTTAATTCCCATCAGGTGCAGTGATCCTACCACTTACCTTCCCTGACTCCGCCCTCCATTCACAGACCAACACTTGACCACGCCCCTGCCGCCACACTCATGTTTCCTGAACCACTCTTTCACAAACTGTGCCCTAATTTTACACCCGTGCCATTAGGGAAGAAAAAAACTATTTATCTGATAACCTGGTCATTTGGTACACTCAGGTCATCAGTTGACTTCATTTTATTGCCTCATAATGTTGCTGAGCCTCGACCTGACCAACTGAAGCAACCACAGATCACAACACTGCCTCCATAGGCTTGTACAGTGGCCACTATGCATGATGGATGCATCGCTTCATGTGCTTCCCTTCTTAGCCTGACATCACTCAGGAATAGGTAAAATCTGGACTTATCAATCCACAGGACCTTTTTTCTATTGCTCCAGAGTCCAATCTTTATGCTCCCTAGCAAACTGAAGCCTTTTCTCCTGATTAGTCTCACAAACAAGTGATTTTCTTATAGACACATGGCTGTTTAGTACTAATCCTATGAGTTCCTATCACATTGCGAGTGTGGAAATGCTGTTAATTTCACTGGTAAACATAGCTGTGAGTTCTACTGTCTTATTTATTTATTTATTTATTTATTTATTTTTATGATTTAACTTCACCAAGCGTTTAAGTGATCTCTGATCATGGTCAGTTAGGCTCTTTTTCCAACCACATTTTTTTCTGTGAAGTTGATGGTTCACCACAATCCTTCCAGGTTTTAATAATGTGCTGGACAGTTCTTAACCCAATTCCAGTCATTTCAGCAATCTCCTTAGTTGTTTTCTTTGCTTGATGCAGGTCAATAATTTGACCCTTCTGAAACACAGTAACATCTTTTCCATGAGCACAGGATAATAATAATAATAATCAGTTCAATTTATATAGCGCCTTTCTCACATCCAAGGTCACGTTACAATTAGGTAGAGCTGGGCGATATGGCCTAAAAAAAAATCAATCTTTGATTTTTTTCACAAAAAATCCGATTTTCGATTTTAACCGATTTTTCCCCCTACTAAAAATCAAACTACAGATGACAAAGAAATGGTTTAAAACAAGTTTTACCTTTATTTTGTTTTCACTTAAATTTCCCCTTTGGGGTTAAAGTGCAACCAGAAACCAAAAAGAAGCCAAAAAACAAGCTTGTAGATGAGATGGCAGACCATGCCATTGTAAACAGTGAGAACATACAGTAACTTTTAGAAAGCTTTCTCCAACATAGCTTAGTTTCAAACTGGCACTGACACAATGGACCCTCAACCTTAAAAAATAATAATAATAATAAATACCCCCTCAAAAAAATAATAATAAATAAAATTGTGTCCTTTTCGATAAAACTGACAAAATAGGAAAAGAAATCCCGACTTTTCCACCGTATGTATGGGCACCATGTCTTTTGCAATAAACATCATGATAGCATCTGTAATTGCCTTCCACCATGCCCCATTCTTATCATAAGGCACACAGTTCGAAAATGTGTCAGGGACGGTTGCTTGCTTTACTTTGAATGGTGTGCTAGTGCTGTGGCTGTTTTCGTTCCGCTGGGAGCAGCACTCCTCCCACCCTGCTGCATGCTTCTGTTTAAGGTGTTGGAATAAATTTGTCGTGCTGCTTCTTTTGGAAGCAACCGTTTTCAAACACACCTTACAATGAGGACTTGTTTGGTCTGCATCCGACGCCGCAAAACCAAACCAATTCCAGATCACGGTTCCTCCGTACAGAACAGCTTCAACACTGGGATGTTGGTGGGTTTCCTCACATGAAGTGCTTGCTTCAGGTCCTTCCACATTTCGATTGGAGTAAGGTCAGGACTTTGACTTGGCCATTCCAAAACATTTTTATTCTTCTTTAACCATTCTTTGGTAGAACGACTTGTGTGCTTAGGGTTGTTGTCTTGCTGTATAACCTACCTTCTCTTGAGATTCAGTTCTTAGACAGATGTCTTGACATTTTCCTTTAGAATTCGCTGGTATAATTCAGAATTCATTGTTCCATCAATGATGGCAAGCCGTCCTGGCCCAGATGCAGCAAAACAGGCTCAAACCATGATACTACCACCACCGTGTTTCACAGATGGGATAAGGTTCTTATGCTGGAATGCAGTGTTTTCCTTTATCCAAACATAATGCTTCTCATTTAAACCAAAAAGTTCTATTTTGGTCTCATCCATCCACAAAACATTTTCCAATAGCCTTCTGGCTTGTCCACGTGATCTTTAGCAAACTGCAGACGAGCAGCAATGTTCTTTTTGAAGAGCAGTGGCTTTCTCCTTGCAACCCTGCCATGCACACCATTGTTGTTCAGTGTTGTCCTGATGGTGGACTCATGAACATCAACATTAGCCAATGGGAGAGAGGCCTTCAGTTGCTTAGAAGTTACCCTGGGGTCCTTTGTGACCTCGCCGACTATTACACACCTTGATGTTGGAGTGATCTTTGTTGGTCGACCACTCCTGGGGAGGGTAACAATGGTCTTGAATTTCCTCCATTTGTACACAATCTGTCTGACTGTGGACTGGTGGAGTCCAAACTCTTTAGAGATGGTTTTGTAACCTTTTTCAGCCTGATGAGCATCAACAGCGCTTTTTCTGAGGTCCTCAGAAATCTCCTTTGTTCATACCATGATACACTTCCACAAACATGTGTTGTGAAGACCAGACTTTGATAGATCCCTGTTCTTTAAATAAAACAGGGTGCCCACTCACACCTGATTGTCATCTCATTGATTGAAAACACCTGACTCTAATTTAACCTTCAAATTAACTGCTAATCCTAGAGGTTCACGTACTTTTGCCACTCACAGATATGTAATATTGGATCATTTTCCTCAATAAATAAATGACCAAGTATAATATTTTTGTCTCATTTGTTTAACTGGGTTCTCTTTATCTACTTTTAGGACTTGTGTGAAAATCTGATGATGTTTTAGGTCATATTAATGCATAAATATAGAAAATTCTAAAGGGTTCACAAACTTTCAAGCATCACTGTGTATATATATATATATATATATATATATATATATATATATATGAAACATGATCAGGTCAGGTCAGCCTAGCTATCTCTGTTACTGGTAACATGTAACCCAGTACCACCTGCTGCATGGACAGGTTGTTGGCATCTAAACCAGCTCTCCACACCAGTACATGCTGGTGAGGATGGTGGCATGACACCCATCAGGATGAAAAACAAGACCTGACAAAAGGCGGAGGAGCTCTATCATGAGCCATCAGCCATCATGCAAAATACTATGGAGTGCTTCGGGCATAGTGGGACAGACTCACACTGCTGGCCATCCACTGCATCCTGCATTACCTCCAGTCATCTTGACCATGTCTTGCCACTAGACTCAGATGATTCAGGATGATGTTTGCGCAACTCTCCCTCACTTTAATCCAATTCACACGCAAGTCACAACACCCTCCCCCCCCACAAATCCTGTGGCGATGGGCGAGCGTCAAAGCAGTAGGTGAGGATACACAGACCTACATGTAGGCAGCTCAGGCTATAGAGTCGCTTTCTTGCTGACTGAAGCAGCAGCAGAATTCGGCAGCCACCTGAGCAACTGAGCAGCCCTTTTCAGGAATGCACTGCTCACCTCCTGGCATGAGAAAGGGGCTAGAAAAGGTGCCCCAAACATTGCCTGCTTCACAACTTTCCTTTTTGCAGTCGAAATCAGAAACAGTAAAGGAAACCAAAGTTGATGCTACTTATTGTTGGCTCCTGGAATGTTAGAACACTGCTGGACAACCAAAATGCTGATCAACCTGAAAGGGGAACTGCACTTGTTGCAAGAGAACTTGGAAGATACCATATTGAGATCACTGCACTCTCAGAAACAAGACTAGCAAATGAGGGCCGGCTCATTGAAGCTGATGGTGGCTACACCTTTTTCTGAAGTGGGCAAAGTGAGAAGGAATGGCAGGAAGCAGGAGTTGGCTTTGCTCTTAAAAACGATCTGGTTTTCTAAACTATCCATCCTCCCCAAAGGCATAAACGATCACCTTATGATGTTACAACTCCCTTTGAGGTTCACCCATACTGTCACCATGGTTAGTGCCTATGGACTGACAATGACCAACTCAGAGGATGTCAAAGGCAAGTTCTACTAAGATCTTGATGCCCTCATTGCAGAAGTCCCAAAGTCAAACACATAACTCATCTTGGGTGATTTCAATGCTTGGGTGGGTAATGACTATGTGTGGCAGTGGGGGCATGGCCTAGCATCAGTTTGTGAATGGAGGGTGGGGCCAAGGAAGGTGAGTGGCAAAGTCAGTGCACCTGTTGTCAATTAATGTTGTGTGTGTGTGTGTGTGTGTGTGTGTGTGTGTGTGTGTGTTGCAGTGACAGTGGAGGATAGAAAAGGAGGGAGAGAGCAGAGAGAAGGGAGCTCCCCAGACCAGAACATAACTGTGTGTGCATGTGTCTGTGTGTGTCTAGAACAAACGTTGAAGCTGAAGAACATTAAGAAAATAAATGTGTGTGTGTGAACGTCATCTCTCGCCTGCCGTGCTTCTGTACCCCACCCACATCAGGGACTTATTACACTATACAACCTGGGAAAACCTTCTATGACATCATGGCATGGGTAACTGCAACAACAATGGCCTGCTTCTATTGAAAACGTGCCATACATGACCTGCTCATCAAAAACACAGTGTTTCAGCTACAAAAGTGTAATAAAACATCCTGAATGTACCCATGCTCTAGGCAGTGGCATTTTATTGACTGTGTCATTACTAGACAATGCGACAGACAAGATGTCAGATCTTTTCTAAAGCCATGTGTGGGGCTGATTGCTGGATGGATCACTGACTCATTGTCTCCAAACTTAAAATTTGTATTCAACCAAAGAGGTGCCCCCAGGCAAAAAAAGACCCTTAAGAGGCTAAATGTTTCCAAGTTGAAGTGCAAATAAACTGCTACCCAATAAGCATGCAAGCTTGATGCCAAGCTTACAGACTTCCACCCTGAAGGTGATGTTGTAAATGCCTGGGAAGCATTTAGAGACTGTGTTTACTCAACATTGTTTGAGATTCTCAGTGCTAGAACAAAGAAAAACCAGGACTGGTTTGATGATAATGATGAAATAAGAACTCTCCTTCAAGATAAACAGCGCCTTCAAAGGGCTTATATTAACAACCCCATTTCAACCTCCAAGAGAATGCCATTCGTCAACATCCGCCATCATGTCTAGACTAAGTTGAGACAGATACAAGACTCTTGGTTGGCAATGAAAGCTGATGAGATTCAATCATATGCTGACAGATACGACTTCAAGAACTTCTTTGACACACTAAAGGTCATCTACAGACCAAAGTCATCTGGAATCTCACCAGCTCTGAGTATTGATGACCTCAAATCACAGATAAAACTAAGGTCCTCGAAAGATGGGTTGAACATTTCAAAACTGTACTAAATAGACCCTCTAGTATCAATGATGAAGCAATTGATCGTCTGGAGCAGGTGGAAGTTAATCATGAGATGGACATTCCACCTATGGAGCAGGAAGTTAAGAAAGCTATAGACCAACTAGCCTCTGGTAAAACCCCTGGATCCAATGGTATTGCTGCAGAGATCTACAAGGTAGGAGGCCCTACCACCATTAAAAAGCTTACAGAGCTCCTCTGCATGTTCTGGGAGATGCATCTTATTCCACAAGAACTGAAAGATGCCTCTATTCTCCACTTATTCAAAAGGAAAGGTAATCACAAAGTGTGTGGAAAACACCGAGGGATTTCTTTGCTTATCCTAGCTGGCAAAATACTCGCAAGAGTAATGCTTAATCGGGTTAACTGTCATCTGTTGCAAGGCCACCACCCTGAAAGTCAATGCTGTTTTAGCAAAGGTAAAGGCACAGTTGATATGATCTTTGCTGCACGTCAGATGTAGGAGAAATGCTTCAAGCAACACAGCCAGCTCTATACAACGTTTGTGGCAGGGGCATAGCCATCATTTTAGAAGTGAGGGGGACAAATTGTTCAGAAGTCTATTGAGTGATTTATCATCCTCTCGCATTCAATTGCACCTCTCCTTCGCAGCTAAAGAACCACATAACCACAAACAGCACAGCACCAGGGAACCGACTTTAGTTCTTTAAAATGATATACTATCAAAATCTAAAGTTAATATCTAAAATCTAAAGCTGCCAAACTCTAGTTGAGTTGACATAGAATGACCCTGGAGCATCTACAGCCAGATAATTATCCTATGTACATTTCTTTAGCCAATTACAATTTCTCCTACAATAATATAGATGTGCAAAGTAAAATGTGCAAAGTAAAATGTATAAATAGAATTAAGAATAGTAGTAGTGACATAGCTTTTTTTCTTACATTTACTCTATGTAGCTATGTAGACATTCTCCTCTCACCTGTGACCCTGCATAATCATCCCTGTTGGCCTCTGGTCCACTGTCTCCTCTCTCACCCTGCTCTTTCTATTGTGGCAATAAAGATTAAAAAATATGTGGAAAGCAACATTTTGAAATAGAATTAGGAATACAGTAATAATAATCAGCAAATTCATGTACTTTAAACTTTAACTAACACAAAAATAAATTAAATCTTTACAAAAATATATTTGTGTTCAAAGGAACACAAATACATTTATATTCTTATTTTCTACCCAGAAGTGAGTAATCTTAGAGTAGCCAAAATAGTAACGTTACTCAAGTAAGAGTATTGTTACTTTAGAATAATATTACTCAAGTAAAAGTAAAACATATTTTGCAACAAAACAACTCTTAAGAGTACAATATTTATCCAAAAAGTTACTCAAGTAAATGTAACTAGTTACTACCGCCTCTAAGTTAGCTAGCTAGCTTAACTAATTAAATTGACATCTATTTGTCATCTTTTAGTTAAACATTATCTACATTCAACAGCATTACTCAACTTACACGGTTTGTTTGAAAAAAACTGTCTAAAGTCTTTAGCCTCTTGGCTGGTTTGCTGAACATACAGAAGCACTGCCCAGATCTGAATCACACCAAAGATACTCATACAACAGTTTCTAAAGCGTCTCTGATCACACACGACAGCGGTGTTTGTTTGCCGCCTTACCGGTAGCTCCGCCTGCTCATGATGCGTTTAGAGGCGGCTTGGAAAAACGCATTTCCACATGTTAAAAATGAATTGAGTGGTTGTAATGGCTGTAAAAAGTGCGGGGGACAGAGGGCACAAATACGGGAAGTGCGGGGGACATGTCCCCCGCATACCCCGCGTCCGCTATGCGCATGGTTTGTGGACCACACTAAAGCACTTGAATCTGTTAGTAGAGATGGACTGTGGAAAATCATGGTGAAATTTGGGTGTCCAGAGATGAACTCCTACACAAAATGTACAAGAATTAGCAATTCTAACATAACGGGAGTAAACATCACATGATATCATTGCAGTGTAATATCATGTATATAGGGCTGATAATATTATTAATATTGTTGTATCACACAAGCCTAATCTACATTTATTTATTTGGCAGACACATTGATGTGAACTGCCAATGTTAAAATGTATTCATTGAATTTAAATGTTATTTAACCAGGGTAGTCACATTGAGAGGAAATTTATTTTTCAAGCAAACCCGAGCCATGAAGGCAGAACAACAGTGGCCATATAACAATATTGGAACACAGGACCTAACAAATAACACTTAAAATGAGGTGAAGGTTAGGATCTTGTTAAAGAACTGGTTAGTTTTTTTTAAATTACAGCCTTTGAGTTACAAGCACAGAACAGTAAGCACTGATCTACCTGCCCACATGTTAATAGAGCTAGAGCTGGGCCGTCATTACTGCACTGCACCATGATAATGTCATGTCAGTCGCATCCTACAGGTGGTTTAATCAAGTCATTAGCCACTGCTGCTTACAGAGACCTGAGCGCTCATTACCTCACATTCTGAAAGGTCAGTGCTCCTGTGATGGGTTCATACACACACTTGTGCACACACATAGAGAAGAAGAACATATAGGCTATTCCTATCATCCTCATAATCAATCAAACGGGTTAATCATATTCACACACCGCTCTGACGCTGTCTCTGACCACGGTCGTCATCACCAACATCATCCTCATTGGCCTTACAAGTGCCACAAATCAACAGCAGCAATCAATATTTTACAGAGTAATCTCAGATGGAAGCAATGCCTTGAGTCCTTGAGTTCAGTTAGACCTTTCCTCACCTTGACTTAAAAATTTTATGTTTTGTGTGTTATTGTTTTATTTAAATCACTCTATCAGACAATATAAAAGCATTCCAACTTTTTACTTTGTGAGAATTAAGTAACAGTACAATATAAAAGCAATATAATGTAAAACATGCAACTTACTATTGTAAGTGATAGACAATATTTTGACCTGTAGTATGAGAACAGTATACACATACTGTGTAGCTCATCTGTTGGCATACACACTCTGTCAGCCCCCCTCTATCACTGAAAATATATTATTTGAGTGATGGATCAGCAGCACAGCAGTCACATTCAAATGATTGTGGCAAGTTAGTGTGTTAGTGGGTAGAAAAGGGTGATTAGATGGACAGTGGTCTTAGAATCTCTGGAGTATGCCGACGACTTGGCACTACTCACTAGCAGACATCAAGACATGCCAAGTAAATCACAAAAACATGCAGACACCTGCAGTCCCAGAAAACTGAACTTGACATTAAAACCAAGACAATGAGGATGAATGGCAAAGTAGAAAGGACAATCTCCATCAATGGTAAGGATATTGAAGATGTAGAAGAATATAGATAACCAAAAATGGAGACTCTGAAGGAGACACTAACATCAGCCAAGCTTTTGGTATGTTATAAAACATCTGGAAGTCCAAGAACATCAGCTTCCAACTTTAAAGTCTGCATCTTCTTGAAGAGTAAAAGTCTTCAAGAGTCTTAAACATTTTGAGTGCCCTGCCTCTGTGGTGCTGAATGTTGGAAGTCCAGAGCAGCAAAGTTCCAAAACAAGCATCTCAGAAGACTCTTGGAGCTATTTTGGCTAAACCAGAAGAAAGGGACAACATCTTTGCTACAGATCATTAAGAAGGGAAGGTGGAGATGGCTTGGACATGTAAGCAGACTACCATGTGATGCACCACCAAACACAGCGCTTCAATGGACTCCAGATGCCAAGAGAAAACATGACTTCCTGAGAGAAACGTGGAGATGACAGAGTACGACTTGATCTGGAGAACCCTGACCAGGAAATCTGCAGACTGAGGGCAATGGAGGTCTCTTGTGGATGCTTTACAGGCTTCAAAGCATGAAGAGGGTTAACTCTAAGGACCTGTCCACACGGCAACGGATTCAGGTGAATCTGATAAAATTGTTTATCGTTTCGGCCTGGCGTCCACACGGCACCGGCGTTTTGGGTGCCCCAAAACGATATTTTTTGAGAACGGGTTCCAGAGTGGAAAAATCTGGCAACGGCGCCGTTGCGAAGTCGTCTGGATGAGTAGAACGGATTTGTTTACGATGACGTCACAACCACATGACTAGAACAAGCAGCACTCTCGCTGTTTTGTATGAACCACTGCATTGCATTCACTTTTGTATACAGCTTTTCTTTTAAATAAACAAGTAACTGAACCATTTCTTGAATTTCTTTTTTTTTTTATTGGATAAGACTGCTTTTCAAAATGTTCACACACAATATAAAAAGTTATATAAATTATATAAAAATGCTTTTCAAAATGTTCACACACAATAAGAAAATTAAGTTATATAAAACTATGCACACTAATAAAACTAATTTGTACACACAGAAGGCACGATTTCCTCGCGTAGTCGCAGCCATCTTCTTCTTGTTGTGTGTTTGTTCCTGACAGTGCTTCACACCGGGTAGAGGAAGGGGTTTATGCGCATGCGTCTACTTCTTCTATTGTTCTGGTGTCTCCGATGGGACCGTCTTACAGCGCCCCTAGAGGTGTGGCATGTGTATTGCATCATTTTCAGCAAGCGTTGCGTTGCCATATGTACCTGATCCGTTTACTGATCCGTTGCCCATGTGGACGCGATATTTTTTTTTAATAAAATCTCGTTGCCGTTGTCGTGTGGATGTAGCCTAAGTGTGTTTGCTGCTGGTACAAGTGGATCAGATGCAACAGCACTACTAGGAGGTGAAATAGATAATGATGACTGAGACATGGAATTACCCGCCCACTCACCTCAAGGCCAAAGATATATGCTACTGTAAAAATCCTATTATGGCTTATGAATAACCATTCCAATTCACTTGGTCCAAAATTTGTTTTAAATGAACCAAAAATGGTTCCCATGACAAAAGTTTTCATGCTCTCATGCCTGGGAGTCTACAAAAACATAATTGGTCATAAACGGTGTTACTCTCTCTCTCTCTCTCTCTCTCTCTCTCTCTTCAGTGTGACACTGATGTCTGTGAGGTCATGTATGCAAAAGGACTTGCAAGACTGAGCCTTCATAAATGCATATGTAGGCTTAGGCCTACTGTTTAACTACAACACATATAATTTATTCATCTTCTGATCCTGATCAGAGTCACAGTGGATCTGGAGCCTATCTGGGAGAACACTGGGCGTGAGAAAGGAATACACCCATTGTCCATTGCAGAGCACAAGGCAGACACTTCCACACAATGCCTTCCACTAAATGCCTCACTTAGACAGCATTTAGTAGTTGGTTCCAGGCACACTGTATGATGAGCTGAAGCTTTTAACCTAAACTGAACATTAATGTCACACGATTTAACCTCCACTAGAGTGATTTTGGGAAACACACAGTCATGGGAGAACACAGACGGTAACCCAAGGTCAGGAATGAGCCGTGAACCGTGAGGCAGCAACACTACCCGCTGTGCCACTCTGCCATCCTCATTTATTATGAAGAATCTAGTTCTGTGTTTTCATTAAAGTAAAATCAATTGGGACTCTAATGGCTATATTAATATACTCCACACCATTTACTTGGTAAGAAGAAGAAGAAACCTTTATTCGTCACATGCACACTTCAAGCACAGTGAAATTCATCCTCTGCTTTATTTAATAAGAACTTCAATGATTAATATATTTATCTTTTCATTTCTGAAGTTGGATTTCCTCTTGAGAAAACTCGGCATGGTTGACCATTTCCACCATTTCACAGCAGCTTTAAAACCACAGTTTGTGCTTTGCCTCACTTAGGCTACATCCACACGACAACGGCAACGAGATTTTTTTTTTAGCGGGTAAAAAAAAATATCGCGTCCACATGGGCAACGGATCAGTAAAATATCAGGTACATATGGCAACGCAACGTTTGCTGAAAACGATGCAATACACATGCCACACCTCTACGTGCGCTGTAAGACGGTCCCATCGGAGACACCAGAACAATAGAAGAAGTAGGACGCATGCGCATAAACCCCTTCTTCTACCCGGCGTGAATGAGTGAGTGCTGCTTGTTCTAGTCATGTGGTTGTAACGTCATCGTAAACAAATCCGTTCTACTCATCCAGACGACTTCGCAATGGCGCCGTTGCCAGATTTTTCCACTCTGGAAACCGTTCTCAAAAAATATAGTTTTGGGGCACCCAAAACGCCGGTGCCGTGTGGACGCCAGGCCGAAATGATAAAATATTTTATCGGATTCACCTGAATCCGTTGCCGTGTGGACAGAGCCGACAGCATTTAGTAGTTGGTTCCAGCCACACTTTGCATGATGAACTGAAGCTTTTAACCTAAATCGAACATTAATGTCAGACATATTGCAAGTACATTTTTCCTCCCCAAGCATAAACAGGATCTCTTCAGTACACTAAAGTTACTCCTACAAAATAATACTAGTACCAGTATAAAGCATGATTGTGTTTGATTGGTTCATGTCACCAAACTGGTTAGAAGTAAATAAAAGTACAGATATGCAGCAGGTCTTTCACACAGTATAGACCCCTTCGCATGTTTGTAAACAAACCGACCGTTGCCAGGATGCGCGCGCAGCCTGGACTCAGAAACAATGGCGCTACCCATAGACCGGCATTATGAGCTGTCAGATTATGCAAAACAATTGTCGTTACAAGATCGAGAATGCTACCGTACATAAATAAGTTAACTCTAACAAGTGGGCATCGCCTACCGGATCCGTATTTAATTAAAGAGTGGACGGACGATGTTAGTAAGTTTTCCTCTGATACCTGAAGGCAGTCATACTATTTACAAAAAATGTCAAACTCAAAAAAAAAAAAACTATTTACAAAAGTAGCCTGCCATCAACATTCTGGTTACAGCGAGACTACAACTTGATTAACAATGGGACATTCATATTCATTTTGTTTTAATCAAATTATGCCAGTGATGTGATGGCAATGTGGCTTTAGCTACAACAGCAAATACCAACACTAAACAGCAATTTGCAGGAGGTAATGGCATGAAAGGAATGATAGTGTAAAGAGTGCAGCTAAGAGAAATCACAGCTGCGTAAAAAGCGAGAGGCAGAGACCAGAAATGAAACTGAACGGGGCGGGAGCTAGGTTAGAGCAGTCAACGTAAGTTGGCATTTAGAGTGAGGGCACACAATTTTACCTTTCCATCCTTGCTTTAAAATTGTGATTTTCGGCATACACAAATAATGATGGCACAAAATCTGGACTGCTTGAGTCAAGCGAGACCTCTCCTACAAACAAAATTGCATGCAAAGCTAAGTTAACATGCTAACAATATTCATTACATTGTGTAACTATGACCCAGCTAATCAGACAAACGTTACCAAAGTATTTTGCTACATCAATAAACGAAGACTAGAAAGAATAAAAAAGAAAGATTTAATAAATAGCCTGATCTTACCTGTGATGAAGTGGGCGCTGCAAACCCGCACATTTTTGATAGTGCTTTCATCCCAGTCTACACATTTGATGGCTTGTAGCCATAGACGTCGGCGATTTTTTTGGAATGGGTGAGATCCTGCTGGAATTCTGTACATTTTAAACCTATCACTGCTACGATTCTGACACCCGACAACACAACAACTAGGCATCGCTGAGTCTTTTTTGAGTCCAGGCTGCGCGCGCAATTTCCTCTTACGTATGAATGACGTTTACTGCGAAGGGGTCTATAGGCAGGTGCTGTTTCTTTACAATGCAAGTAATTTTTAAGGATTTGGAAATTAATCTGGATACAAGCTGCACCATGGTGCTGTGGATGAAGGATCAGAGGAAAGAAAAAAAAAACTGCTCACACAGAAATAACATCCTAACACAAAATGGTGAAAGGGCCCAAGCGCAACAACTGGCTTACCGGTCTTGGAAAGTCAGTCAAACAGTTAAAGATGCAGACCTTTTTACATGCCTAGGATTATGGTGTGATGTCTTCTGAAAGTCTGAAAAAATCATCTAAAAGGTCTGACTTTACAGAGTAGCTCACCACAGTGCATGAACATCAAGCTTGAGAGTTTATTTTTATCTACTAACTCAATTTTTAATTCTGAATAAAAAATAGTTCTACTTTTAGTCCGATTTTAAAATGTGTGGGCAGTTTTCTAAAAATGTGTCAGATGTTTTTTTTATTAAACAACCAAATAATGATGAAAAATCAGGTCTTTTGCCTGTAACATAGTACTTCAAGAAACCTTCAGTATATTTCACAAAATTATCTGGGAAATTGTATTTAGTTTATAATAGGCATGTAATGATTCATGCAATACACGAGTCGATTCAATATTTTTAAAAAAGTATTAAATGAAGAAAATTGTATTACCAAAAAAAGCAACATTTGAACACTTAAATATTGACTTTTGTTTCATTTTCTTTATAAACAACAATAATTATTTACCCACATTTGTAAAGGTTGGAGTAAAATATAATAGCCTCTTAACTAAGATATTTTATTAAAAATCTCATCTCATTATCTCTAGCCGCTTTATCCTTCTACAGGGTTGCAGGCAAGCTGGAGCCTATCCCAGCTGACTACGGGCGAAAGGCGGGGTACACCCTGGACAAGTCGCCAGGTCATCACAGGGCTGACACATAGACACAGACAACCACTCACACCCACAGTCAATTTAGAGTCACCAGTTAACCTAACCTGCATGTCTTTGGACTGTGGGGGAAACCGGAGCACCCGGAGGAAACCCACGCGGACACGGGGAGAACATGCAAACTCCACACAGAAAGGCCCTCGCCGGCCCCGGGGCTCGAACCCAGGACCTTCTTGCTGTGAGGCGACAGCGCTAACCACTACACCACCGTGCCGCCCCTTTATTAAAAATGAAAAAGTTAATAACAAATAGGCCTTTTCTTAATAAACCTTCATGAACATTTGTTCCACTTCCATTTGCTTCTCTTAATTATCTTTCAGCAGTCTGTAAAAAGAGGGCTCCGATTTCTTATTAAATCTATTTGTACAATCACACAGCAGCTCTTTCACATTTTAGACCTGTTTTTGTTTTGTTGTGTGTGTGTGTGTTTACATGGCATTGGAGCTGTGTTACTTCCACCTACTGTGAAGTCATGTGTATTCACACTACTGTATGTTATTGTACCCTCTGCTGTCTAAACATAAAATTACAAGAACATAATTAAAGAGATTTTGCAGCCTTATAATAATCGTGATTCATCAGTTCAAATTATCATAAATGTGTAACATGATTTACCATAGCACAATATACAACCCCGATTCCAAAAAAGTTGGGACAAAGTACAAATTGTAAATAAAAACAGAATGCAATAATTTACAAATCTCAAAAACTGATATTGTATTCACAATAGAACATAGACAACATATCAAATGTCAAAAGTGAGACATTTTGAAATTTCATGCCAAATATTGGCTCATTTGAAATTTCATGACAGCAACACATCTCAAAAAAGTTGGGACAGGGGCAATAAGAGGCTGGAAAAGTTAAAGGTACAAAAAAGGAACAGCTGGAGGACCAAATTGCAACTCATTAGGTCAATTGGCAATAGGTCATTAACATGACTGGGTATAAAAAGAGCATCTTGGAGTGGCAGCGGCTCTCAGAAGTAAAGATGGGAAGAGGATCACCAATCCCCCTAATTCTGCGCCAACAAATAGTGGAGCAATATGAGAAAGGAGTTCGACAGTGTAAAATTGCAAAGAGTTTGAACATATCATCATCTACAGTGCATAATATCATCAAAAGATACAGAGAATCTGGAAGAATCTCTGTGCATAAGGGTCAAGGCCAGAAAACCATACTGGGTGCCCGTGATCTTCGGGCCCTTAGACGGCACTGCATCACATACAGGCATGCTTCTGTATTGGAAATCACAAAATGGGCTCAGGAATATTTCCAGAGAACATTATCTGTGAACATAATTCACCATGCCATCCGCCGTTGCCAGCTAAAACTCTATAGTTCAAAGAAGAAGCCGTATCTAAACATGATCCAGAAGCGCAGACGTCTTCTCTGGGCCAAGGCTCATTTAAAATGGACTGTGGCAAAGTTGAAAACTGTTCTGTGGTCAGACGAATCAAAATTTGAAGTTCTTTATGGAAATCAGGGATGCCGTGTCATTCGGACTAAAGAGGAGAAGGACGACCCAAGTTGTTATCAGCACTCAGTTCAGAAGCCTGCATCTCTGATGGTATGGGGTTGCATTAGTGCGTGTGGCATGGGCACCTTACACATCTGGAAAGACACCATCAATGCTGAAAGGTATATCCAGGTTCTAGAGCGACATATGCTCCCATCCAGATGATGTCTCTTTCAGGGAAGACCTTGCATTTTCCAACATGACAATGCCAAACCACATACTGCATCAATTACAGCATCATGGCTGCATAGAAGAAGGGTCCGGGTACTGAACTGGCCAGCCTGCAGTCCAGATCTTTCACCCATAGAAAACATTTGGCGCGTCATAAAACGGAAGATACGACTAAAAAGACCTAAGACAGTTGAGCAACTAGAATCCTACATTAGACAAGAATGGGTTAACATTCCTATCCCTAAACTTGAGCAACTTGTCTCCTCATTCCCCAGATGTTTACAGACTGTTGTAAAGAGAAAAGGGGATGTCTCACAGTGGTAAACATGGCCTTGTCCCAACTTTTTTGAGATGTGTTGTTGTCATGAAATTTAAAATCACCTAATTTTTCTCTTTAAATGATACGTTTTCTCAGTTTAAACATTTGATATGTCATCTATGTTCTATTCTGAATAAAATATGGAATTTTGAAACTTCCACATCATTGTATTCCATTTTTATTTGCAATTTGTACTTTGTCCCAACTTTTTTGGAATCGGGGTTGTATCGTTACATGCCTAGTTTACACTCACTGGTGACTTTATTAGGAGCACCCATACACCTGCTGTTTTATGCAGTTATCTAATCAGCTAATCCCTTGACAGCACCATAATGCATAAAATCATGCAGATACAAATCAAGAGCTTCAGTTAATGTTCACTTCAAACATCAAAACGGGAAAAATTGTGGTCTCTGTGACTTTCACTGTGGCATGGGTGTTGGTACCAGATGGACTGGTTTGAGTATTTCAGAAACTACTGATCTGCTCGGGTTTTCACACACAACAATCTCTAGAGTTTACACAGAATGATGTGAGAAAAAAATTGAGTGAGTGACAGTTCTGTGGGTGGAAACACTTTGTTGATAAGAGAGGACAGAGGAAAATGGCCAGATTGGTTCAAGCTGCTAGGAAGGATATAGTAACTCATATAATCACTCTTTACAACTGTGGTGAGCAGAAAAGCATCTCAGCATGCAACAGCAGAAGACTACATTGGGTTCCACTCCTGCCAACCAAGAACAGGAATCTTAGAATCAAGAACAAGTGTCTATTAAAGTGGCTGGTGAGTGTATAATCTTGCCTGTCTATCTGAGATCGCGTGACAGAAAAAAGGGCATTTTAGCAAACATAGTCAGTCTGCCTTGTGCTTTTCTCACACAGTGAATGTCGCGCTTTGATGAAAGTAAATTTTGGATTGTTATGTGTTAGAAAGAAATGGACGTAAGCCTAATCAATCCACTGTGTAATCAGATACTGGCTTTCAAAATGTTTGTGAGGAAACTGCTCTGTCACATCGTCATCAAATGAGAGAAAAGGACATACTCTGTAGTCTGTACAAATGACAGTTAAGGCCTAATAAAAATCTGGGAAATTTAGCCAACAGGATGTGAATTAATAACAATTATTTCAACACCAATGTAAAAGAGGAACGTGATCAGTCAAATGAAGAGGCGATGATGAGGCTCGTGTTTAAACGCTGCAAGTGACTTTTACCTCAGTTGATAAGACACAGGATGATGATGATGATGATGACAATGATCAGTTATTACACATTTTCTATTGTAAACTTATAATTCTTTGATAAATTCACATAAATGTGAATGTGGCATTAATTCAATGGGTCCATATGGAAGTCCAGCTATTAGTCAAATTTAAAATAGAGAGAAGTGACAGAGAACTAAAAGAGAAAGTTTTACAAACTGCTTTTGATTCATTTATATTAATATGTAAAGAAGTATGTTACTGAAACCACTGAAAAAAACAACAATACTGTTTTCAAGCCATTTTCAGTCAAGAATACAGATCATGTGACTGATTTCTAGTTTGCTAATCTTGGCATGATGAAAAAAACATTAATTATTCAGAGGTGAATAAAGTACACACAATTTAGAAATAAAGTTTTACCAAAGCATATGGCCTTCATAGAACTTATTATTATTATTATTATTATTATTATTATTATTATTATTATTATTATTAATGATAATAATAAATAATAATAATAAATATTTCAACACCACAGTCAAGTCAAATCAAGTCAAGTTTATTTTTATAGCGCTTTTAACAATAGACATTGCCGCAAAGCAGCTTTACAGAATTTTAATGACTTTAAACATGAGCTAATTTTATCCCTAATCTATCCCCAATGAGCAAGCCTGTGGTGACAGTGGCAAGGAAAAACTCCCTCAGACGACATGAAGAAGAAACCTCAAGAGGAACCAGACTCAAAAGGGAACCCATCCTCATTTGGGTGATAACAGATAACATGATTATAACATTTTTAACAGTTTTAACATGAAGTCTGTTTATAGTGCATCATCCATACAAATAGTAAGGAGTTCCCTGCAATGTTGCCATGGGAACCAGGTGAGGCTTAGTGAAGCTGAATCAAATGTGTCACAGCGTTACCATGGCACTAATATGAACATGTGGCACGACTAATGGAGACAGAAAAGGCAGCCTGAACGTTCAAGACGGAATCAAACTGTGTATTTCCTTAACATGATCAAGAAACACTTTACTCTTTAAAAAGTTTCATTTTACTAAAAATAAGTAATCTCACCTCAGAAAAAAAAAACAGAACTTGCATCACATTCTCACATGACGTGCATTTTTAACTTACAAAATCTCCCTTTCACTCGAGCCGGTTAGTGAGATGAGATTCACTGAGATGTATTCATTTTGGTTCATCAGCATGTATTCCCAGGATTATCCACTCGCACATGTGAGGGATGGCTTTAAAAATCCCATCTGATCCTTTAATCCCTGCTCAAAGACAGTGACCTAAATTAATTTTTAAAATGTGAATCAAACTCTGACTCTGATTTAACCTTCCGAGCTGAAATCCTTATTTGGATTTCTGTAAAAAGGAAATGTGGTTCATCTGATGCTTGAGTATTCAATGCTAATAAGGTTTAATGAGTAAGTAATAACAGGTGATATAATAAACTTACAGTTACATAATTAACAATATTATATGGACACGAGTGTTTTACTGGGAAATACGCCACTCATATTTTTCATACGAGCCACATTCGGGACATGGAGAACCAAAACCGTGACATAAATCTCTATATGTCACTCGTGAGGAAATCGATGAATTGTTTTGATAAATTTGGGTACTTTTTGTTTGTGAATGTGTCTATATAATAAAAAGAAAATCACACATTGGCTTCAGGATATGAACTTTATCTTCTCGTGTTAAAAAACTCACATTTTTCATACAAAATACTTTGTGGATCTGAGTGACATTTCCCGGTACTTCACTCCAATGACGTCACTCCCAGTGTTTTCCCGCTGACTAGATGCATGTTGTTAAAATGGCGAGCTGGCTCAAAATTAAAATTCTTTTGATTAACTTGCGGGGTTTTTTTGTTTGTTTGTTTGTTTGTTTGTTTGTTTGTTTGTTTTTGTGGCTGTGTCCATATGATATAAAGAACATTACACAGCTGCATGAAGATATGAAGTTTATCTTCTCGTGTTGAAAATATTTTCACTCGTTCACTTCACTCACTTGTGAATATCGTCACCACTCGAAGATAAACTTCATATCTTTGCGCAACCGTGTAATATCCTCTATTCATCTAATGCACTTGCACTATTTGTGTCTAATTAAATAAGCTGCACTTTAGGTTGTTTTTACCTCCGACAACTTTGTTGGAGGAGGTTGTTTTCGCTTCCATGTGTTTGTTTGGTTGGTTGATTTGGTTGGACATTTGAATTTCCCTCCGGGGATTAATAAAGTAATTCTGATTCTGGTTGTTTGTCTTTTCCCAACATAACTCAAAAAGTAGTGAACGGATTTTGATGAAATTTGGTGATAGATAAATTAAAGTATTTAATAAAGCTTTAGTATTATCCTAGGTTCAAATGATTTGATTTCGATATGATTTTAATGTGTGGCTTGGTGGAGGTATGAACTCTACCAAGTACCCTTCTAATTATTCAAT
Organism: Neoarius graeffei; assembly: GCF_027579695.1. Classification (NCBI taxonomy): domain Eukaryota; kingdom Metazoa; phylum Chordata; class Actinopteri; order Siluriformes; family Ariidae; genus Neoarius; species Neoarius graeffei. The sequence continues at coordinate 18,706,341 of NC_083589.1, read as the reverse complement.
GTTTTCTCATGACATTACAGCCTGATGTGAAAACACCAATTCAATGTGGTCAAGACAAGTACTGAATTAATACAATTAATAGTCAATAATGTAACTGTTTTTAACTGGAAAGAAGTGCTGGCTTCATGCTTTAGCATTTATATAAATTGTTTTAATAGTAATACAGTGCAAAACAAACAATTATGATGACATTTTAGTCTATATTTACTTAAGTGTCCCAAGGACACAGGGAGAATTTTAACAGGACTTTGTGATTTCCATTCTAACTTGCTTTCGAGTTAATGCAATCATGCATAGAAGACAGGCTGCGGTTCCGTAAAGCACGTCACCACATCATTGTGTTACTTATGGATAATGTAATAAACTACAGTGTAACTGGTCCTGATAAAGATTAGATTAGTTTATAAACCAGTTTTACACTGAAGAAAAGGACCTCATGTTATGGCAGGACAAGTCAGTTAAAATTATGGATTTAATTCATGCTGAATGACACTATATGCCCAAAAGTATCTGGACACCTGACCATTTACTATGATTTACTTCCTTAGGAGGCTGCAGTCCTTTAACATCTGCAGGAAACGCCTGTGGATGTTCTATCAGTCTGTGGTCGCCAGTGTCCTGTTTTACACCGTGGTGTGCTGGGGGGCAGCACATCCAAGAAGGACACATCCAGGTTCGACAAACTGATCAGGCGGGCCAGCTCTGTGGTCGGCATGAAGCTGGACTCTCTGGTGATGGTGGCAGAGAAGAGATCTATGGACAAACTATTGAACATCATGGACGATGCCAGTCACCCTCTGCACACCATCATCAGCAACCAGAGGAGCCTGTTCAGTGACAGAATGCTCCTTCCCAAGTGCAGGACGAACAGACTCAAAAACTCCTTTGTCCCTCATGCCATCACACTGTACAACTCCTCTCTGGGGGGGGTAACAGGAGGACAGAGGACGAGAAGGAGCAGTAGCCTAGCCTAGCCTAACAATAAGCAATACCAGACAATGTGCAATATAAAGTGCAAAATCTTTCCTGCTTCCCCCACACACACAAACACTTACCCTAACCCCACTTCTCCCCCCTTTCCCCCCCTTCCTCTCTTCCCCATATCTTATTCTTTTATATTTGTATATGTAAATACTTAATTTATTTTAATTTATCTAGAAGTTTTCCTCTATTTCTTTTCTCTGTTTATCTGTAATGATGCTGCTGGAATCTTAATTTCCCTCAGGGAACCCTCCCAAAGGGATCAATAAAGTTTTATCTAATCTAATCTAATCTAATCTAATCTAAGCTAATCTAATCTAATCTAATCTAATCTAATCACACCCATATGTTGCCACAAAGTTGGAAGCACACAATTGTACTGTATATATTTGTACACTATAGCTTTACAATTTCTCTTCATTGGAACTAAGAGGTCCAAACCTGTTCCAGCATGACAATGCCCCTGTGCACGAAGCAAGCTCGATGAAGACATGGTGTGTTAAGACTGGAGTGGAAGACCTGCACAGAGCCCTGAACTGGAACACCAACTGCACCCCAGACCTCCTCACCAACCATCCGTACCTAATCTCACTAATGCTCGTCACTGAATGATTACAACCAGAAAAAATCTAGTGGAAAGTCTTGCCAAAAGAGTGGAGCTTATTATGAAAGGAAAGCGTGGAACACATCTGGGATGGGATGTTCAACAAGCATATACTATACGAGTGTGATGGTCAGGTGTCCAAAAACTACTGGCCATCTCTTATAGGGTTGAATGAACATCCCAACACCTGGAGTTCTTATGTAAAGCTTTCGGCGATGTAGTGAGTAGTGTTGATGTCTCAGAGGTCCCTAGTTCAAGCCATGTGTGAAGTTTCACATGTTCTCCTGTTCTTGTTGGATTCCTCCGCATTCCTTCTACATCCCAAATACATGCCGGTAGTTGGATTGGCCATGCTTAAAGTTCCACCACAACTCTGACAAGGATAAAGTGGTTAATGGAGATGACTAAATGAATTTACGTGTCCGAAAAGTCAAGAACCAATTGAGCAAACTCCATAAAACCATGATACAGTGGCTGAGGAAATGTGTAGAGAGTAATGGTGAACATATTCATAAGCATATGCTGAAAATGATTAATACAATATTATATATAATTTTACTTTCATTGTGTCCTGGCTTTTTCAGACACTCTGTACTAGAGCACAAGTTCTGTATCCCAACCCAGTTTGAGTGTTTTCCTTAGTGTTATTTTTACTCACAAAGGGATGTTAGTTAGGTGATTAGTAATGTTTAGTTAGTTAGATTAGTAGAAGGAAAACAATCAAATGTTCAGGGTTGGAAATCTGTATATTACTGTAAAATGTTTTTTAGACCCCTGGTTTCACAAGGATCAGATCACAGGTTCTGGAGAACCCCATGTTCTGCATTATGTTAGTTAGTCGAATCAGGTGTTTTTGGAGCAGGGAGAAGGCTCAAATGTGTAGAACCAGGTTTGTAAATCTGTATACTGTGGAATGGTATATAATGGCTTGAGGTGGATCAGATCACAGGCTCCTAATCCTGGTGCTGAAGTACCGGTACCTGTTGCTCTAACACACCCAGCCACTTCAACTCAAGAAGGCAACAGTAAGTTAGTTAACAGTAAATCAACTGATTAGTCGAAGCAGGGAGAACATTACAGATGTGCAGGACAGGACATGGGGGTAGCCTTCTCCAGGACCAGGGTTGGGAACCTGTGGATCAGGTGGATGGTTGAATGAAATCCATCCATTCTGGGATCATGATCATCACAGTTTCCCAGCTGAACCTGCAGACTGACAGCAGGTCTGAACTTTTACAGGCTGTTCCAGCATTACCTTGGGGTTGAGTAGCAGCTGCTGTTCGTCGTAGTGGAGCAGCGCTGCGGCGCCGGACGCCGAGTTGTTGACGAAGATTTGCAGGCAGGGATACAGAGACGTGCCCCGACAGTCCGCGCCGCATGTGAACACGCACTCGAAGCGCTCGTCCAGGCGGCGGACGCTTAGCACCGTGCAGTTGGTCGGGCGGCTGCGCAGACTCTGCAGAGCGGGACTCAGCCAGCACAGGCACAGGATGAAGAGCGACAACACACCGCACGCGATCAGGAAGAGGCCGAGCCGAATGCTGCGGTCCTCCGCCTCCGAGTACTCATACGAGACCCGGATCTTAGCCATCGCTCGGCTCGGATGGTGAAAAGGTCCATAAAAAGCTGTGCGGTTCGGCACGAGGGTTCACCGTGTTTCAGGAACTTCCCTCTTCTGCTCTGCCTCTAACTGTCTATTGAGCGCTCTCTCTCTCTCTCTCTCTCTCTCTCCCTCTCTCTCTGTGCGTCTGCGTATATATAAAACTTGGTAAAGCTGACATTTTGTTCCTCCCTTTAACGCGTTCAGTTCTCGGTTAATGGCATCCGGATCTGGCAGATTTAGGTGATGGGTCTGGAGTTTGCTCCAGAAAATGTGATTTCATGCTTCCTTTTACACTTTTCTATAGCTAATGGAGATAGGGATGTTCCCCTCTGAAGGAAAAAAAAAATGGTAACAGTTTGCCTGAGAATGCTCTGGTTTGACAAGTGACACATGTCTAAATACCTAAGGAGCTCCACATCCTTGAAAGAAGTATGTATGGAGCTATGATGTCTGTAAAAGCACCTGTATAGAGCTTGGACCCGTCAGAAAAGAACAGAGCTTCATCTGCAGAGAAACTCCTGTAGAAGTCGGTATCGATAGAGAAACTCCTGTGGAGCTCCAGCAGAGTCATCACAGGGCTCAGACTCATCAGGGACACATCTGCAGGCATCCCTGGAGCGCAGTCTCCTCAGAGGAGTACCTGTAGAGCTTGAGAGCTTCAAGCACCTATAGAGCTTGTACTCATCAGATAAGAACATGTAGAGCTTCATCTGCAAACTCCCGTAGAAGTCTGTATCCATACTGTACCCAGAGAGAAGCTCCTGTTGAGCCCCAAGAGAGTCATCACAGAGCTCAGACTCTTCAGAAATACACCTACAGGCATCCTTTGAGCTCTATCTCCTCAGAGAAGCACCTGTAGAGCTCCAGATCTTCAGGGAAGCACCAATAGAGCACTCTCCAAATGCTTGTTTGAGGAGAGAGTTCTCTACAGAGGCTTCTCTGAAGAGATGCCTGTGCTTACCCATTGAGCCCCATCTCCTCAGAGAAGCATCTCCATTTTCTTAGAGAAATATGCATAAAGTTTTGTCTCCTTAGAGAATTACCTATAGAGGACTGTCTCCTCAGAGGACCACTTGTAGCACTCTGGCTCAGAGACCGCTGTCTTCTCAGAGAAGACGCTGGAGACCTTTAACATCAACTGAGCGACTGAAAGGCTCAGGCGGTCCAGGTTTGATGATTTGTTGCCATGACTAACTTTAAGCTAACAGAGAGAAATGTCACACAGTGACGGGTGGTGTAGGTGGTTAGCACTGTCGCCTCACAGCAAGAAGGTCCTGGGTTTGAGCCCAGTGGCCGGTGAGGGCCTTTCTGTGTAGAGTTTGCATGTTCTCCCCGTGTCTGCATGGGTTTCCTCTGAGTGCTCTGGTTTCCCACACAGTCCAAAGACATGCAGGTTAGGCTAATTGGTGGCTCTAAATTAACTGTAGGCATGAATGGTTGTTTGTCTCTGTGTCAGGCCTGCAATGACCTGGCGACTTGTCCAGGGCATACCCTGCCTCTTGCCCATAGTCAGTTACAGCTGGTCTGGGTTGTGGAAGATCCAGAGCCTATCCCAGGAACTGGGTGTGAGGAACGAATATACCCTGGATGGGACAGGAGGAGGAGCTATGAGGTGGCGATGCTGTCCTCTGCAAGGTAATTTATTCTCTATAATTTAGAAGAAGGTGATCAGTAAGTGGTCAAGATTAAGGAATATTTTCTGATGTTGGTTTCCTCTCGTTGTTGCTAACACCTGCTTCTGACACTCGACACATATTGCTCGACAATCTGCACTGGCTCCTCATCAGACAAAGCCCACACAAACCACACTGCAATCTCCCTTCCTACAAGTCATCTGAGCTTCTTCTGTCATAAACCACCTGCATGTTCATGGAGTTGTCTGTGATTTCACATCTTATGCAGCATCTTTACAACATTTAATTGCATTAATTGACTTCCTTTCCTCTTTTCCCTAATAACATGGCTCAGTGTCAGTCCAAATCTGAAAACGTCACTGTGCTGATTCAGACGTCTTCGCCTCTTTATAAAATATTCTTGTTAAAAATAACCTTGAAAAGTAATAAAAAAGAGAAAGAAACGTCAGTTGCTAAATCAGCTAGACTTGGATATAAATGTTATCCAATTTGGATAGGGTTTGATGAGTTTGTGACAGCACACAAAATTTAATACCATTACAGCACATATTAGACTCACAATCATCAACTCAGTACATTACACTGAGTCTGTTTGGCTAAAGAAGTATTAAAACTTTCATTTCATTGATGGCTTGGATTCAGTGCAAGAAGATTTCACTGAAAATATTTCCTGCATTAAAATTTCCTGACTTGACAGAGCAATTATTTAAGCCTGATAATTATACACTTCATGGGTTAAGACATTTTTTTTAACTTAATAATTTTCGATAGAGGGTGGCATGGTGGTGTAGTGGTTAGCACTGTCGCCTCACAGCAAGAAGGTCCTGGGTTCGAGCCCAGCAGCCAGCGAGGGCCTTTCTGTGTGGAGTTTGAATGTTCTCCCCATGTCTGCCTGGGTTTCCTCCGAGTGTTCCGGTTTCCCCCACAGTCCAAAGACATGCAGGTTAGGCTAATTGGTGGCTCTAAATTGACTGTAGGTGTGAATGGTTGTTTGTCTCTGTGTCAGCCCTGTGATGACCTGGCGACTTGTCCAGGGTGTACCCCGCCTCTCGCCCATAGTCAGCTGGGATAGGCTCCAACTTGCCTGCGACCCTGTAGAACAGGATAAGTGGCTACAGATAATGGATGGATGAATGGATGGAATTTTCAATAGATGTTATGTAGGAGATACGATTCATGCTTATTCATGTCCTTATTCTCTTTTTGTGTTTAGGAGCTCTTTTTTCCCCTACTCATCAAATTGTGCCTCTAAATGGACAGCACTTCACTAAAGGATATCAGATTAGCCGTGCAGAATTCAATGAACTGATCCAAATGATTAATTTTGCTTTAGTCTGGGTTTTTTCTCCAAGCGGAGCTTTTAGCCAATTACAGTACGTACAATTGCCTCTAAAGCCTTGTGGCAAATAATGAAGCATTGTTTCTTAAGACTGGGTGAACAGAAACCACAAATTTACTATAATATTAATTACTCAGGCCTGTTATGGCATATGCCAACAAATCATTGTTTGATTTCACATTTAGGAGGCATGGTGGTGCAGTAGTTCACACTATCCCCTCACAGCAAGCAGGTTCAGAGGTCTTCCTTTCTGGAGTTTGCATGTTCTCCATGTTTGCATGTCTGCGTGGGTTTTCCCCTGGTGCTCTGGTTTACTCCCACTGTCAAAAGAAATATTGATTAGGTCAACTGGCTAGTCTAAATTGCCCATAGGTATGAATGTGAGTGTGATGGTTGTTCATCTCTGTGTAGCCCTGAGATAGATTGGCGACCGGCCCAGGGTGAATCCCGCCTCTCACCTGAAGTCAGCTGGGATTGGCTCCAGCTCACCTGTGACCCTCAATACGATAAGCGGTATAGATAATGAATGGATGGATGAATGGACGAGGCCATGGAAATTTCTGTTACATATGAGCTTTTAACTCGAGTAATGAGAATAGAAATAAAAAGAATAGTTTTTAAACATGTAATGATGATGTGAGTAAATGTTCAGAAAGGATTTTTTAACCTTTTTTAAACAAGCATGGGGAAGACTGCATTAAGTTTCCTGAGTAGATTGACTAATTGCTATTATAATGTCCTTTGCGTCATGCCAACAACCTGAAAGCAATGTAACTTCAGTCATGGACAGTGCTCAGCTTCTCGCAAGCAGTGTTGTTTTCGTTAACGATGACGAAATGATTTCGTTAATGCACCTTTTTTTCATGACTAAAACGAGACAGTGACGAGCTAAACATAACTCTTTGATCACGAAAATATGACGAGACGTATCTGTTGTTTTCGTTGACGAGACGAGACGAAAATGTTAGTGGGTTGGCTATAGGACTATCAAAATGCATAGCATTTCCTCCAACGGCATGTGCAACCTGTCTGCCAAATGCTGAAAATATCAGCAATGCACCTACATCCTGTCTTTGTTTGGCCACACCCACCAGGCACAGTGCACACAGTTCATGGACCATGGCAGCTGCAACGCCAGCACAAGGGCTTGGTGGGCGGAAAAGACGCAATGATTTATATACTTTACACATAATCCAGCAGAAATAAAACGGAATGCCTTGTAGTGGGAGACAGAGGTACACGCTGTGGCTATAAACTACGTGGCAAGAATACGACTGACCTCAAGAGGCATCTAAAGGATCACCATTCTGCTATTTCTGCGATGGTAAGTTAATGTTACAAGAAGTCCTGTTAACAGATCATGCATACGTTTGCTAGCTTTGGTTAAGGTCACTCAACAATCGGGCTGTGATGAATTTCCTATGAAGTTTTCCAAAACACCGTGACCTGGCGAAAATGAATGGGACCGCTAGCTTCATGCTAAAGTTGGCTTGGTTAAGCTAACTTAAATTCAATTAACATGTCATGAGTAAAACTTCTCCTGCAGGGATTATTGGTGGGACAGCAACTGAATGCTTTGTCATATATTGACCCATATTTGAGTTACTGTGAAACATACGGGGGGAAATGTAGCTTTTCAGACCTGTTGCTGTGCCTTAATATATTGCGACATGTTAAACGGAGGCAGAAACATGAGTCTGTGAACAATGGAGCATGCGCACTAGCAGACATCCCAGCCTACAGAAACTCATTTCAGGGAGGTGTCGTGACGCATGACTTTTTTCCCATCAGCAAGGGGGGTGTCACGACACCTCCCTGAAATGAGTTTGAATGTCTGTAAACCAATCAGGATGCTCTTTGTCAAGCATGCGCTACATGAACAGGCACACACGCAGACTCTCTCGCTCTCCCTCGCGCACTCCATCATATGCGCGATGCAGACGTTAATGTTTCGTGTGCACGCTCTTGCTCGCTTGCTCTAGTTTCCGGGAGATATTCTCCAATTTGCAGGCATCAGGGAGCCACTATCAATATGCGGGAGACTTGGGATGTCTGCACTGGACAGTGTTTATGTAGAGAGCATGCACACTAGACAGTGTTTATGTAGAGAGCATGCGCACTTCAATCAATCAATCTTTTATTTCAGTAAACATATAATAGACTACACGAGTCTGCAAATAGCGCACTGCTAATCAAGGCAGACTCATGTTTACAAAGAAAAAATATTTTATATGAATTAATATAATATTTAAATATGTATGAAAAAGATAATAAAACTTACTTGACAAATTAACAACTATTTGGTAACAAAAAGAAAAAGAGCAGACGATACTTGTTATTCAATATAAAGGTACAGTAATACAACCCCGATTCCAAAAAAGTTGGGACAAAGTAGGGCCCTGCACTCCCGCGGGACTCGCGGGACCCGCCGCAAAGCAGTGCGGCGCGGGACAAATTTTGAAAGCTCATTGCGGGCGGGACCGGAAGTGCACATATGCGCGCGCGCGGGAGCGGGAGTGCACATATGCGGCGCGGGCGGGAGCCGTGATAAGCTGCAGTCCCGCTAACTAAAAACGTGTTTGAAATAAAATTTATACATTATTAATTTATGTCTATCATATATAATTTGTGCTGGATATTTTATTTGGCATTAATAAAAACATTTTAAGATGCCTAAATTTGCAGAGAGAGTCAGATTGCCAGATTGAGTGAGGAATGGCATCTTAAATTTGCCATTGATCACCCTAACAGGAAATCCTTTGATCACTCTAATGACTCGCAGTTCACACCCAGCCTCCAATGACCCACACTAACATGATGCCTCAATGACACCTTAGGCCAAGTTTACATTAGACCGTATCTGTCTCGTTTTCTTCGCGGATGCACTGTCCGTTTACATTAAAACGCCTGGAAATGCCGTGAAACGGGAATCCGCCAGGGTCCACGTATTCAATCTAGATCGTGTCTGGTCCGGTGCTGTGTAAACATTGAGAATACGCGGATATGCTGTGCTGAACTCTAGCTGGCGTCGTCATTGGACAACGTCACTGTGACATCCACCTTCCTGATTCGCTGGCGTTGGTCATGTGACGCGACTGCTGAAAAACGGCGCGGACTTCCGCCTTGTATCACCTTTCATTAAAGAGTATAAAAGTATGAAAATACTGCAAATACTGATGCAAATACTGCCCATTGTGTAGTTATGATTGTCTTTAGGCTTGCCATCCTTCCACTTGCAAGTGGTAAGTGATATGTGCTGGGATCACACACACAGCGGCTCAGTCCCGAATCATTGCTTGTGTGCTTCACTCGCACGCTCTGTGAGCTGCGCAGGGCTGGAGTGCGCACCCTCCAGAGGGCACTCGCTGTTCAGGGCGGAGTGATTTGGAGCGCAGGATGCCTGCGGAGCCGAGCGTATCCGTGTATTGGTGTTGCTGTGTGCACGCGAATCGTGTATTGGTGTTGCTGTGTGCACACTAATCATTTTAAAAACGTTAATCTGATGATCCGCTGATACGGTCTAATGTAAACCCCACCTTAGATGAGCTGGTCATCAGAATTATGATTCTGATTCTGATTCAGGAGAGGATAAATAGTATCTCTCGTTCGTTTCTCGATTCTTTTCCTCTTCCGTGTTTGAGATCTCCGATCATGGCAGAAGAGCAGAGCTCCTTTACTGAATCTCACAGTGCTTCAAAAGTAAGTGCTGGTTTAAAAAGAGGTACATTTACCGTTAAAAAGTCAAGAGTCCTGAAATCGGACATTTGGAAGTTGTTCTCACTCGTGTACGACGCAGATGGAAATCAGCTGCCCTTTGCTTGCTGTGATAAGTGCCAAAAGGTTCTGAGATACAACGGCCATAAATCAGGTACATCAGGCCTGAATGTATGTACTGTGTTAAAAGGACAACAATTGTTGGAGTTCAGAGGGAACAACGCAAAAGTGACAGATGCGTTGAAGGCAAAGACCATGGAGAAATGTGTTGATTTTGTTGCTGCGGACCTCCGCCCGTATGACAGCATCGCTGGTCAGGGATTAGCTCAGTTTGCCCAACACTTAGTTGACACGGCAGCCACAATAGGCAAATTCGATGTGCGAGATCTTCTGCCCCATCCAACAACTGTGTCACGTCATGTAGATGATAGGGCACTCAAATTTAGAAGCACTTTTGTTGATGACATAAACGAGATGATTCGGAAATACGGGTGTGCTGTGACAACGGATGTCTGGACTGAAACATATCGCAAAACCTCTTTCCTCTCAGCCACCCTGCATTACATCAATTCAGACTACAACTTACAGTCTAGAGTGCTATATTCTGCCCCATTTGATGAAGGAACCTCAAAGACTGGAGACAATATTCGTGCTTTATTATTTCAGAATTTAAGAGCCTTCGGAATCGATTGTTCAGTCTTGGGGAAAAAGATTGTGTTTGTGACAGATAGAGGAGCGAATATGATAGCCTCCTTACGAGGATTCACAAGGCTAAACTGCAGTGCCCATGTACTGAATTCAGTTCTCTCGCATGCCCTGTCTCCTACTGTGATGAGCGAAGTCCCTGAAGCAGGCCAGCTGATCAGCGATGCGAAGAAGCTGGTCAGCTATTTTAAACATTCCGGCCTGCAAGTCAAGCTGACGAAGTCTCTCAAACAGTCAGTGGAGACGAGATGGAATTCGACTGTGGACATGCTGGATTCTATCTCACAGCAGTATGACGAGGTGACATCAGTTCTACTTGAAAAAAAACAATATGACAAAATAAGCTGCATCGATAAACAGATCCTTGCATCCCTGGTGGCGTTTCTCAAACCCTTCCAAGACGCAACAAATGACCTGGAGTCTGACAATACGGCATTAAGTGCTGCGCTTGTTCTGCCATGGTCCGTGAAGTTAAGGGAGCATTGTGAAGTGGCCAAGGCTGACCCCCTAGTCAGTGTCATCGCATCTGCGTGTGTGCAACGCCTAGACGCACTGCTGTCACCAAGTCACCTTGTCCCAAATGGAATTGACATGCTGTATAAAGTAGCAACTTTCCTTACTCCAAAGCTGCGTCATCTTAGGATGATCAATGCAAATGAAAGACAATACGTGACGGAAGCTGTGAAAGAGATGACCGAGGAGTTGGGGTTTGATGTCCAAACTGATGAAAGCGCGGAGCCACCTCCACCTAAAAAGGTCACTTTTTGTGAGTTTGAGGAATGGGAGGATGTCGGTGCTACGGGTGCTGAATCGAAGTCTGTAAACTCCGAGATTGATGATTATCTGAAAGTGAAACTCATTGGATCCGAATCACACCAATCTAAAGATATCCTGCTGTGGTGGAAAAATCACTGCTATGACTTTCCCACACTTGCCAAACTGGCACGGCATGTACTGGCCATTCCAGGTTCCAGCACACCATCCGAGTGCGCGTTCAGCATATGTGGTCGCATACTGGAGGAAAGGCGCAGTATGTTGAAGCCCTCAACAGTGAACAATTTGCTGTTTCTCCATAGCTGTTCAAAGAACCCGATATCCTAAGCAATAGGCTTAGTTGTTTCGTTTACCTGCGTTTGATTTTCTCGTTTTTCTTATTCATATTCAAACAAGGTCAGCTATGTTATATTGAGTTTAACACTTGCACGGAGGCTCAAGCCCAAATAGTTTTAGAAATGTGCAACCATAGCCCTATAATGTCTACAGTAGCCTATACTGTCGATTTTTTGTTGTTGTAGGCTATGACTGTGTTTTGTTATAACATTTATATATGCTATGCTTATAGGGTATTCTATAGGATATTCTAGTTAGAAATGCTTAACAAATGTAAACTGGGTTAGCCTAATGTTTTGTATGGCTGAACAATAAATATACCAAATTTCCACTTGGAATTACGTGCTCGCCTGTCTTTTATTATTATTATTATTATTATTATTATTATTATTATTATTGCTGTAAAAAATGTCGCGTTATTATCGCGTTAACTTGACTCAATTTTAACGGCGATAATTTTTTTTATCGCGAGATTAACTCTCTGTGACATGATGTAGGTTTTTCATAAGCTTTTGAAACTAGTAGAGATGGGATTTATGGCTCTTTGATGGGATCCGCATCTTTGTGATCCGTTCTTTGAAAAGAGCCGTTCAAAAGACTGGCTCATTTGGCTCTTTTTAAATATTTATTCAGTTTTAAGAAGACAGCGTCTGTAAACTCAATGCTATCCCAGAAATCCTTCCTGTAATATGCAAATTTGGCTGCCTCTGATTGGACAGCGTGACGCATCAACAGGCAGAAAAAGTGTAAAAGTACGAAATGTGTTAAGTGAGATGAAACAGTAAAGATCAGATTCAATGCAATATTTATCAACGAACAACTTAAAGTTAATATAATAGTGTACTTTATATTATAATCAAGCATGTCAAGCCTACCATCACTGTGTAACCTGTCTCTCTGATAGAGCTGTAGACTAACTCAAGCAGTAAATCACTTCACTGAGTGAAGTGGAAGAAGAGTGAAGTTCACTCCTCTTGTTAGCTCTGCTTTGCAAAAAAAACAACAACACCCTTGGTACAAAGCAAGCCCATTCACTTTTTTATGCTGATCAGAGAATTACAATGGTTTCTCATGTGATAAAAATGTGCGATTCGCGATTAAATATTTTAATCGCTTGACAGCACTAATTATTATTATTATTATTATTAGAGACACATGCTGAATTCAGAAACAAGGTAAATAATAACAAACGTGAACGTGAGCTGTAGATATTTATGCTCAAATCCACTCAAAGTAGGGGGCAGGGCACCATCACGCTGTGTCAAGACAAGAACTTTCCTGAGAAATAACGCGAACGTCTGCATCATGCGAGATTTGCGGGCGGGAGTGGGACAAAATATGGCAGGCGCGGACGGGAGCAGGACTGAAAATCATAATTTTTTTGTGGACGCGGGCGGGAGCGGGACTGAAAATCATAATTCTTTGCGGGCGCGGGCGGGAGCGTGACTGCACAATGCGGGTGCGGGCGGGAGCGGGACTGAAAAATCCGACCCGTGCAGACCTCTAGGACAAAGTACAAATTGTAAATAAAAACGGAATGCAATAATTTACAAATCTCAAAAACTGATATTGTATTCACAATAGAACATAGACAACATATCAAATGTCGAAAGTGAGACATTTTGAAATTTCATGCCAAATATTGGCTCATTTGAAATTTCATGACAGCAACACATCTCAAAAAAGTTGGGACAGGGGCAATAAGAGGCTGGAAAAGTTAAAGGTACAAAAAAGGAACAGCTGGAGGACCAAATTGCAACTCATTAGGTCAATTGGCAATAGGTCATTAACATAACTGGGTATAAAAAGAGCATCTTGGAGTGGCAGCGGCTCTCAGAAGTAAAGATCGGAAGAGGATCACCAATCCCCCTAATTCTGCGCCGACAAATAGTGGAGCAATATCAGAAAGGAGTTCGACAGTGTAAAATTGCAAAGAGTTTGAACATATCATCATCTACAGTGCATAATATCATCAAAAGATTCAGAGAATCTGGAAGAATCTCTGTGCGTAAGGGTCAAGGCCGGAAAACCATACTGGGTGCCCATGATCTTTGGGCCCTTAGACAGCACTGCATCGCATACAGGCATGCTTCTGTATTGGAAATCACAAAATGGGCTCAGGAATATTTCCAGAGAACATTATCTGTGAACATAATTTACCATGCTATCTGCCATTGCCAGCTAAAACTCTATAGTTCAAAGAAGAAGCCGTATCTAAACATGATCCAGAAGTGCAGACGTCTTCTCTGGGCCAAGGCTCATTTAAAATGGACTGTGGCAAAGTGGAAAACTGTTCTCTGGTCAGACGAATCAAAATTTGAAGTTCTTTATGGAAATCAGGGACGCAGTGTCATTCGGACTAAAGAGGAGAAAGACGACCCGAGTTGTTATCAGCGCTCAGTTCAGAAGCCTGCATCTCGGATGGTATGGGGTTGCATTAGTGCGTGTGGCATGGGCAACTTACACATCTGGAAAGACACCATCAATGCTGAAAGGTATATCCAGGTTCTAGAGCAACATATGCTCCCATCCAGATGACATCTCTTTCAGGGAAGACCTTGCATTTTCCAACATGACAATGCCAAACCACATACTGCATCAATTACAGCATCATGGCTGCATAGAAGAAGGGTCCGGGTACTGAACTGGCCAGCCTGCAGTCCATATCTTTCACCCATAGAAAACATTTGGCGCATCATAAAACGGAAGGTACGACAAAAAAGACCTAAGACAGTTGAGCAACTAGAATCCTACATTAGACAAGAATGGGTTAACATTCCTATCCCTAAACTTGAGCAACTTGTCTCCTCAGTCCCCAGACGTTTACAGACTGTTGTAAAGAGAAAAGGGGATGTCTCACAGTGGTAAACATGGCCTTGTCCCAACTTTTTTGAGATGTGTTGTTGTCATGAAATTTAAAATCACCTAATTTTTCTCTTTAAATGATACATTTTCTCAGTTTAAACATTTGATATGTCATCTATGTTCTATTCTGAATAAAATATGTGTGTGTGTGTGTATATATATATATATATATATATATATATATATAGAGAGAGAGAGAGAGAGAGAGAGAGAGAGATACTTGTCATACTGATAATAATTCATGCATGGTATTAAATAATATTTAAAGTTAAAACTAAGATAGATAAATATACATAGCTCTTAATTATATATAGAAATAAAGTTATGTAGAAAGAAAGAGTTTGGAGATGTCAACATCATATCCATGTCTACTTAAATCAGAAAAAAGGTGGTGTCTGACTTTTTTTTCTTGAACGACAATTTAAATGAAGATCTTATAGAAGTTGGAATCTAGTTCCATACCCTAACACCAACATGGGAAAATGAGTTGTTTTGTAGATTTGTGCGAGAATACTGAGTATATAAGTTCTTGGAGTAAGATGACCTAGTGTTATAAAAATGGATACTAGAAATAGAAGAAAATAATTTACAAATGTTTGAGGGTGCACTTTGATTAACAACGTCATACATTAATTTAGAAATACTGTACATTCATAGAAAAGATGATTTACTGGTAAAACATTGGTTTTGGAAAACAATGGAAGGGCACTTTCTCTATTATCAACAAAATGGATTAATCTTGAAGCTTGTTTTTGTAGGATTAATACTTTATTTATATGAGTTTTACAAGCCTGTCCCCAAGAACTAAGACCATATGTTAAATAAGGTTGAATCACAGAGTGATATAATGTCATAAGGGTATGTAGTGGAATAAAATGTCTAAGCTTGGCCAAAAGGCCGACAACCTTGCTTATTTTGTTGCAAATAAAATCAGTATGAGGCTTCCAAGAAAGCTTGTCATCGATTATTAAACCCAAATATTTGACATACTTTTTACGTTCAAGTGAAACAAGTTTGTTTTGAGACACTGTTTTGAGAGTATGTTATGCACAACCTGTCAACCTCGATTACAGTTTCATATCTCTGTATTGGCCTAATTTAATGTTTTAAAGTAATTATTTTTTTGACTAAAATGAATGGCTAAAACTGGACAAAAACCCTTTTAGTTTTCGTCGACTAAAACTAGACCAAAACTATCAAGGATGGAATTGACTAAAATGTGACTAAAACTAATAAGCATTTCGTCCAAAAGACTAAGACTAAAACTAAATCAAAAATGGCTGCCAAAAACAACACTGCTCGCAAGCTGAAGTTGCTATCCAGTTGATTTTTGGTAGTATATTTACAAAACAGGCCTCAAGAAGTCCAAGCATTCTTTGCATAACTTGCCTTACAGAAGGACTAATGATGTACCTAGCCTGATTTAAGGCAAACATCAGAGTTGTTTTTAATAGACATATAGGGGCAAAGCAGGTAGAGGTAATGTGCAAGTGGGTTGATGGTTCTGAGATCAAATTCCCAGGACTGTGAAATACTGTTGGGGTGACTAAGCAAGGCCTTCAACCTGAACTAGTCAATTTTATGCCTGATTACCTTCTGCCTTTTAGAGAAGCACATTTCCAAAAAAGATTACATTTAAATAGATATTCCTAGCACAACTGTTGCTGAACTGATTATTATATACGCCTATAACCCGAAACGGGTAAATATACAGTTATCAAAAAGTAACATAGTGAAAGCAAGGTAAATGTTCAACTGGAGTGAAGAGGGCGAATAAATAATTGATAAATAGTTAGTTTGCTTGATTGTTCGTGTTCTTTTGTTGCGCAGTTCTTTTCTCTTGACGCTTGACCCTTTTCTTTTTATTTTCATCTTTCCTTTCCATATCAATCTTGTTGCTTATGTCATGTATGCACTTCCGCCATTCCAGTCTTTCATGAACAGCCAAGTTCCATGTGTGAAGCATGTTGCCACGTTTCAAAATATCCTTGATAGTGTCTTTGTATCGAAGGATAGGCCGTCCAATCTTACTCCAGCCTTCTGCTAATTCCCCATAGAGTAGCACTTTAGTTGGTCTATCATCAGGCAGACGTGCAACGTGCCCCACCCAGTGCAGTTTATTTCTGATAAGTATGTTCTCGATGTGGCACGGTGGTGTAGTGGTTAGCGCTGTCGCCTCACAGCAAGAAGGTCCTGGGTTCGAGCCCCGGGGCCGGCGAGGGCCTTTCTGTGTGGAGTTTGCATGTTCTCCCCGTGTCCGCGTGGGTTTCCTCCGGGTGCTCCGGTTTCCCCCACAGTCCAAAGACATGCAGGTTAGGTTAACTGGTGACTCTAAATTGACCGTAGGTGTGAATGTGAGTGTGAATGGTTGTCTGTGTCTATGTGTCAGCCCTGTGATGACCTGGCAACTTGTCCAGGGTGTACCCCGCCTTTCGCCCATAGTCAGCTGGGATAGGCTCCAGCTTGCCTGCGACCCTGTAGAAGGATAAAGCGGCTAGAGATAATGAGATGAGATGAGATGTTCTCGATGTCTTCAGCCGTGGCGTGGAATAGGACTTCATCATTCGTTATATAATCATCCCATCTTATCTTCAGAATGGATCTGAGATGCCGCTGTTGGATGGTCCTTAACTTTTTTATTTGGTGTCTGTATAAGGTCCAAGTCTCACTTCCATACACCAACACTGGCATGACGCATTGATTGTATACTTTGAGCTTAGTTTCTATTGTAAGTTCCCTGCAATTAAACACTCTGTCTCTGAGCCTGCCTACAGCGCATGAGGCAGCTTGGATGCGTACAGTTATTTCTTTATCTAGATTGCAGTCGTTGCTGACATAACTACCAAGATATTTGAAGTGATCTACTTTTGTCAGCTTCTCGCCGTTTACATAGAAGTCTGTGTACTTTCGTGTGCTCATGGTCTCCGTCTTTTTAGTGTTGATTTGGAGACCCATTTTCTGTGCTAGTGTGTTATAGGAATGCAGGAGATGTTGGAGAGAGGTGGCATCATTGCAAAATATTGCAATGTCATCGGCATATTGGGCTTCTCTTATATAGCTGGTTGATACCTTGGTTTTAGCTTTCAGACGCTTGAGATCAAATATGTCACCGTCATATCTGAAGTGGATCTTGATACTATGTGTTAGGTTTATGTTTTTGAAGGCAAGAAAAAGCAGTACAGCTGCGTATATTCTGAACAGAGTTGGAGCAAGTTTGCAGCCTTGCTTTACTCCACTGTTGTACTTGACTGGGTCAGACAGTTCACCATCAATTATCAGTCGTGCTTGTACATTTGTATATAATGCCTTTATCACACGGTTGAGTTTGGGAGGACAACCAAGCTTTTGTAGAATGGTGAACAGGAGATCGCGATTCACATAGTCGAAGGCCTTGGTGAAATCGATGAAAGCAATATGCAGGTTCTGGTTTTGTTCTCTGCTCTTCTCCATTATTTGGCGAAGTGTAAAGATGCCATCGACAGTACTTCTATTTTTCCTGAATCCTGATTGAGATTCAGGTAAAATTGACTCAGCCAGATGTTGAAGTCGCTGTAGGAGAATGTCAGCAAAAGTTTTTCCAACGACACTGAGCAGAGAAATCCCGCAGTAGTTTCCACATTGACTACGATCGCCTTTTTTGAACAAGATGCAGATGTTGGCATCAATCCAGTCAGATGGTAACTCTTCTGTTGACCACAGAAGATTGAAGATAGACAACAAGAAAGATCGCAGAGTACCACCTCCATGCACTGGGATTTCTGGTAGGATCCCATCTGGGCCTGGACTTTTTCTGAGTTTGGTATTGTTGATTGCCGACTCAACCTCTGCGATTGTTATTGACTCATCAAGTTCTTTAAGGGTTGGATGTATCTGTATCTCGTCAAGGATATCCTAGTCCGCATTTGTTGGTTGATTGAGGAGCTCATTGAAGTGCTCAGCCCATCTTGCTTTGGTATCGTCTATTGTTGAAAGAAGTACGCCATCTTTTGATCTCACTGGGTGAAGATTTCTGGATTTGGGGCCATAGATAGCATTGAGAATTGTGTAAAATTCTCTGTGATTCTTTTCTCTTGTATATTGTTCCGCCAGAAGTGCTTTTTGTTGGAACCATTCATTCTTAAGTTTCCTGATTTCCTTTCTAAGTTCACACTTGTCTCCACATAGTTTCTTTTCCTTAAGAAGCCTTTGAATCTCATCGTCTTGATCGTCAAACCAGTCAGCATTCTTTTTCTTTCTCTTTTCAAAGACGTGCTTTGCAGCATTTTGTAGCACCTCCTTCAAAATGTCCCAGGATTTTTCACAGCTGGGGAGCGTTGTTTCCAGGAAAAGTTCTAGCTTCTTTTTCTTTTCAGCATTTAATGAGTGTCTGGTCTTGGGGGTGGTTTTGTCTTTCTTCTCTTCTTGATCACAAAGCAGCATTTGGCAATGAGAAGTTTATGATCGTAAAGCAGTCTGCATTGGGGTTGATCTTAGTGACATTAATAAACTGTCTGGCGTTTCTGTCAGCTAGCACGTGATCGATCTGGTGCCAGTGTTTTGAACGCAAGTGTTGCCAGGTATTTTTGAGGTGATCTTTCAATTGGAACATGGTTCCCATGATTGAGAGATGATATCGAGTGCAAAACTCCAGTAGCATTAGGCCATTCGAGTTCATTTTGCCAGTTCCATGCTTTCCAATGACAGAAGTCCATAACTGCTGGTCTTTCCCAACACGAGCATCAAAGTCGCCGAGGACAATTATGCTGTCACCTTTCGCTTTTTCAATACATTCATCGAGTTTCTCATAGAAACTCTCTTTTTCAACTGTGGTACATTGCATAGTGGGTGCATAGACACTGATCAGAGTGAGGTGGTTATTGTCCTTGAGTGGAATACGGACTGTCATTAACCTGTCATTTATAGGTACAGGAGTAATATGATCAAACTTGTTGGAGATGGCGAAACCAACACCAGCATATCTTTCTGTACCACCACTCCAAAAGAGGGTGTGGCTCTTTTCCTTGATGTTGCCAGAGCCTGGGCGTCGAACTTCACTCAAGCCGCAGATATCTATGTTTGCTTTTTCAACTTCTCTGCAAACTGAACTGATTACTCATACTTATATGGTTTCCATAGTGGAAATCAAGCCCCTTTTGTCTAGCCATGGACACTATATCATGTTTTGAATTAAAGAACATCCAATCAGTTTTATTACCTGAATAAAACTCACCACAACACTTCTATTTCAACCCGGCTTAATATTTTAAAGCAACAGTGTTTAAAATGAAAAGTCGAAAAATTGGAAAAGAACAAGCTTTGGTACCTGTGATATTCACAAAAGGATAAAAGCCTGAATCATGTCACTAATGTGCAGTTGAACAAGGATCAGACTGTTATGAATTTTGCTTTAAAAACAATCACATAGGAGAGATTACTCTTTTCATAACTTAGACAGCTCCTGAGCAGGAGGTTTAGTCTATCAATATTTCCTCTGGACTCACTTTATGACCACATTATCTTTTTGATGGTTTTCCGAGGCCTTCTATAAAAGCAATCATCTGTAAATCACTACTTGATGCTCAAGGTAGTCAATTTTTTTTCTTTTTGCTGCAGTTTGTAGACCACATTTATAATTTTACTAAAAGTGACACAAATCATTTTTAGGAGAATTTATGTGCTTAAACCAGTTTCTAGAATATACTGTACATAAAATAATGAAACACACACATTAGGGTGGAGCTTAAATGACAGAAAATTGTTTTTCATTCATTTTATTTGGTCTTACCCCCGAACATGTTCCATTTGTACTAAAACCATATAGACAAAGTTTGTGCATTATATCTTAAATTTTAATGGTAGCTAAATCAAGTTGAAGATTACACAAGTAACACATTTTATGCAAATTTGCAATAAAATCGTAAATTGTGTACAAAGCTCAAAGATATTAAATATTTTTTATACATTAAACTCACTGCACCAAAATAGTATTTATAATAATAATTGCACACAGACACATTCAAAAGAAGTACCCATTCTACAGGCATTTTTTAACCTATTGGTCTTTCCTTTCTGATAGTGTGGCAGCGGGGGCATGGTCAAGCATCGGTCTGTGACAGGAGGGCGGAGTCAGGGAAGGTAAGTGGCAGAATCACTACACCTGTCGTTAATTAATGTGTTTGTGTGTCTTCCCAGTGACCGCGCCCTATTTAAGGAGAGAAAGCGAGAGCAGAGGGAGCTCTCTCCACAACTAGACGACTGATGTGTGTGTCTGTGTCTGTGTGTGTGTGTGTGTGTGTGTGTGTGAGTGTGAGAGTGCAGAGATAAGCTGAAAAGCTGAATAAAGCGAGTTTTGTGAACTCAGTTCTGTCCTGCCGTCCTTCTGTGCTCCACCCACCTACACGAACTGTCACAGTGGTGCCGAAACCCGGGACGAGCACAGAAGAGAACAGCCCCATGGAGTCCTCCACCTTTATCGACCTGATCCACGCCCTCACCACGGCCCAAAAGAGCCAGCACCAGGCGCTGCTCGCCCTCCGAAAGGAGCAAGAACAACGGTTCGAGGCCCTGGTGCTGGCGCAACAGGAAGATCGTCGGGCGTTCCGGCACCTCCTCGCGTTGCCGGGGTCCACCATCTCCACCGCCGCGGGCCCTCCCCCCCCACCCTCACGAAGATGGGCCCGCAGGACGACCCCGAGGCATTCCTCACGCTCTTTGAGCAGGTAGCAGAGACCTCGGGGTGGCCGGGGGAACAGCGCACGGCGCGCCTCCTCCCCCTGCTAACGGGAGAGGCGCAGCTGGCCGCGCTACAGCTCCCCGCCGACCGCCGGCTGGCCTACGCGGACCTTCGCCGGGCCGTCCTCCAGCGGGTGGGACGCACCCTGGAGCAACAACGTCAGTGTTTCTGCGCTTGGAGGAAGTCGGCCGGCCGTTCGCGTTTGGCCAGCAACTCCGGGACGCCTGCTGGCAGTGGTTGAGAGCCGACAGCTGCGACACCGAGGGACTCATCGACCAGGTGGTACTGGAGCAGTTCGTCGCGTGTTTACCAGCGGGAACCGCAGAGTGGGTCCAGTGCCACCGCCCAGCGTCACTGGATCAGGCAATCGAGCTGGCGGAGGACCATCTGGTGGCTGTCCCGACGGCAGGACAGCAGGCGACCTCTTCTCTCCTCTCTCTCTCTCTCTCTCTCTCTCTCCTCCTCCTGTGTCTTCTCCTCGCCCTATTCCCCCACCGCAGCGGCGGGGGCCGGCGCCACCTCAGTCGGCCTGCCGCACCCGCGGTGCCCTCCCATGTCTCCCTTCTGTGTCTGTCTCTCCCCCCCCCTCAGGTGAGTGAGCCCCAGAGCACTAGTGCAGAGAGGAAGCCTGGGCCGGTTTGCTGGTGCTGTGTGGAGCCGGGCCACCTCCAACAGCAGTGCTCGGTAATGGAGGTGGACGCGGTGGTTCGGATCCCCGATGCGCCAGGAGCCACCCTCGATCGGGCCGGAGCATATCGCATACCGGTGAGTATCCAAGGGGTTACATATCAGGCATTGGTGGATTCTGGCTGTAATCAGACCTCAATCCACCAAAGCCTGGTGCAAGACGAGGCATTAGGGGGAGCACAATTGGTGAAGGTGTTGTGTGTGCATGGGGATGTTCACAACTACCCTTTAAGTGTCGGTCCACATTCTTTTCTGAGGGGAAAAATTTATAGTGAAGGCGGCGGTTAATCCTCGCCTTACCCACTCTATAATTTTGGGGACTGATTGGCCAGGATTTCAGGATTTAATGACACACTTAGTGAAGAGTGGGTCCTGCCATTTAACAGAGGGAGGTCCCGGTGTCGCTTTGGCGGGAGCAGCTGTCACAGAGCCGTCTACGTCATCTCCACGTCAGAGTGAGGAGCCGCCGGCTCCTCCTCTCTCTATTGGGGAATCCCTCGCGGATTTCCCATTAGAGCAATCGCGAGACGAGACTCTGCGGCATGCGTTTGACCAAGTGAGAGTAATCGATGGTCAAACGCTCCAGCCGAACGCCACCCCGTCCTTCCCCTACTTCGCGATTATGAAGGATAGATTATACCGAGTGACACAGGACACTCAAACTAAAGAGCGAGTCATGCAGCTTTTGATTCCGAAGAGCCGCCGGGAATTGGTATTCCAGGCGGCTCACTTTAATCCCATGGCTGGACACTTAGGGCAGGATAAAACACTAGCCCGAATAATGGCCTGATTTTATTGGCCGGGGATTCACGGCGATGTCCGTAGGTGGTGTACAGCGTGCCGCGAATGGCAGTTAGTAAATCCAGCGGCCAATCCAAAAGCGCCTTTGCGCCCTCTACCGTTAATCGAGACCCCGTTCGAAAGAATTGGGATGGCTCTCATCTGGCCATTAGATCGGTCAACACGAGGGTACCGCTTTATATTAGTTCTAGTGGACTATGCAACGCGATACCCGGAAGCAGTGCCTCTTCGCAGTATCTCAGCACGCAGTATTGCGGAGGCGCTCTTCCGTGTCATCTCCCGAGTTGGAATCCCGAAAGAGATTCTGACTGATCAAGGCACCTCGTTTATGTCACGAACACTGAACGAACTGTATGGGTTATTAGGTATTAAGCCGATCCGCACCAGCGTGTATCACCCACAAACGAACGGTTTAGTGGAACGGTTTAATCGCACCCTTAAAAACATAATTAAAAAATTTGTAAGTGAGGGCGCGTGTAACTGGAATAAATGGCTCGAACCCTTGCTCTTTGCAGTGCGAGAGGTCCCCCAAGCCTCCACGGGGTTCTCCCCGTTTTAATTATTATATGGGCGTAAGCCGTGCAGCATTTTAGATGTGCTGCGAGAAAATTGGGAGGAGGGACCTTCACCAAGCAAAAATGAAATTCAATACGTTATTGATCTGCGCGCAAAACTCCACACACTCACACACCTAACCCAGGAGAATTTGCGGCAGGCCCAAGACGGCAAACCCGCCTGTACGACAAGGGTATGCACCTTAGAGAGTTCACACCGGGAGATAAAGTACTCATACTGTTGCCCACATCAAGCTCTAAATTAGTCGCCAAGTGGTAAGGACCCTTTGAGGTCACACGGTGAGTCGGGGACGTCGACTATGAGGTGAAGCGAACGGACAGGGGTGGGGCACTACAGATTTACCACCTCAACCTACTCAAACTCTGGAACGAGGAGGTCCCCGTGGCGTTGGTGTCGGTGGTTCCGGAGAAGGCGGAGCTGGGGCTGGAGATTCAAAAAGGAACATTAGCATCACGTACCTCTCTGGTCCCCTGTGGAGACCACCTCTCCCCGACCCAACTCGCGGAGGTTGCCCAGTTGCAGACCGAGTTTTCGGACGTGTTCTCGCCCCTGCCCGGCCGCACTAACCTCATAGAGCACCACATTGAGATGCCCCCGGGGGTGGTAGTGCGTAGCTGCCCTTACAGGTTACCCGAACACAAGAAAAAGGTGGTTCGGGAAGGACTCGAGGCCATGCTCGAAATGGGCATCGTCGAGGAGTCCCACAGTGACTGGAGCAGCCCGGTGGTCTTGGTACCCAAGGCCGACGGGTCGGTCCGGTTCTGTGTAGACTATAGAAAAGTCAACGCGGTGTCTAAATTCGATGCGTACCCAATGCCTCGTATTGATGAGTTGCTCGATCGGCTAGGCATGGCTCGTTTTTACTCGACACTGGATTTAACAAAGGGTTATTGGCAGATCCCCTTGACTCCATTATCCCGGGAAAAAATGGCCTTTTCCACACCGTTCGGCTTACACCAATTCGTCACACTTCCTTTTGGGCTGTTTGGGGCGCCCGCTACGTTTCAGCAGCTGATTGACAGGGTCCTCCGCCCCCACGCCACCTATGCGGCCGCCCATCTCGACGACATCATCGTCTATAGTAACGACTGGCTGAGGCATCTCGAACATCTGAGGGCTGTCCTTAGGTCGCTGAGGCGAGCGGGTCTCACAGCCAACCCGAAGAAGTGTGCGATTGGGCGGGTGGAAGTGTGCGATTGGACGGTATCTGGGCTTCCACTTGGGCAATGGGCAGGTGCGTCCCCAAATTAACAAGACAGCAGCAATTGCGGCCTGCCCAAGGCCCAAGACCAAAAAGGGGGTGAGACAGTTCCTGGGGCTGGCTGGCTATTATCGTAGGTTTATACCTAATTATTCGGACGTCACCAGCCCGCTGACTGATCTGACTAAAAAGGGGGCACCAGATCCGGTCCAGTGGACGGAGCAATGCCAATGGGCTTTTTCTAAGGTAAAGGCTGCACTGTGTGGGGGGGCCACTTTTACACTCCCCTGACTTTTCTCTCCCCTTTATGTTGCAGATGGGTGCGTCGGACAGAGGGCTGGGGGCCGTTTTGTCCCAGCAGGTGGAGGGGGAGGATCGCCCAGTCTTATACATTAGTCGTAAGCTGTCGGTGCATGAGGGGTGCTACAGCACCATCGAGAAGGAATGCCTGGCGATCAATTGGGCGGTCCTCACCCTCTGGTACTACCTGCTGGGACGCCCTTTCACCCTCTGTTCGGACCACACGCCCCTCCAGTGGCTCCACTGCATGAAGGATGCCAACGCGCGGATCACCCGTTGGTATCTGGCACTCCAACCCTTTAACTTCAAGGTGATCCACAGGCCGGGGGCGCAGATGGTCGTGGCGGACTTCCTCTCCCATCGGGGGGGGGGGGGGGGGGGGGAGTCGGCTGCAGGCTGGACGGCCGCCCGGCCTGAGTCGGGCGGTGGGGGTATGTGGCAGCGGGGGCGTGGTCAAGCATCGGTCTGTGACAGGAGGGCGGAGTCAGGGAAGGTAAGTGGCAGAATCACTACACCTGTCGTTAATTAATGTGTTTGTGTGTCTTCCCAGTGACCGTGCCCTCCTAAAGTAGAGTAGAGAGAGAGAGCAGAGGGAGCTCTCCACAACTAGACGACTGATGTGTGCGCGCGCGTGTGTGTGTGTGTGTGTGTGTGTGTGTGTGTGTGTGTGTGTGTGTGTGTGTGTGAGAGTGCAGAGATAAGCTGAATAAAGCGAGTTTTGTGAACTCAGTTCTGTCCTGCCGTCCTTCTGTGCTCCACCCACCTACACGAACTGTCACAGATAGATTTTATCAATAAAGTAAATTTTTTTGTGAAAAACTTTTTATTAAACCACTGCAAGTGAACATACAATGACATCCATACAACTTTTATAACATAATCCCGTCCCCCCACCCCCCTCCCCGGCAGCATCCCTCCCTCCCCTCTTGGGTCTCCCCTGGACCAGTCAATCAAGTGTCAAGTGATAGCAGTATATTGTGGTGGGTGGTGTTCCTCTGTTCACAATACAAGTTTGTTCTTTATCAGCGCAGCCGCGCCCGACCACGCCTCCAGTGTGGGGGCTTTGGCATTGTTAATCCATGCAGTAGACAACTCCAGTAATACTATATCATGAAAGTGAATCAGCCATTTCCTAGTACTAAGATCGTGAGGTGGCAGCCATCTTTGCACTAAGAGTTTTTTGGCAGCTGTGAGGCCGCTCAGCAACAGTTTGCGCTGTTTCTCGCTTAAATGCAGTTGGGAATCATCGTTAAGAAGAAGTAAGATTGGATTGCATGTTATGGTGGTGCCTAGTAATTCAGACAAGACTTTGGCTACCTGGCCTCAAAAGGCCTGAACAGAGGGACACTCCCACATCATGTGTCTGTAATCTCCTATAGCATTAAGTTAGCATATAGTACAGTTTGGACTTGGTATCAGTTTCATGCGGAACCTAGTAACAGGTGTATAGTAAAGCCTGTGACACACTTTAAAATGAATGAGTTGGTGGTTTGGATTCTTGGAGGCATGAAAGATGTTCTCCCAGACCTTGCTCCAGGAAATGTCATCTTCTTTCAGGTCAAAGTCTCTCTGCCATGCTCTGAGCATTGATAGAGTCTCTCATTGTGCGGATAGTTTGGAGTAGACTTTTGATACAAAGCTCCTGCGGGGAAGGAAGTTTATCCAGTCTATTAGGGGGTGTACAGGAAGCTTAGCCCCTACTGGCACACCATGTGCTTTGAGTGCTGATCTCACTTGCAGATAATAAAAAAGGGAAGAGTCCTGTAGATTGAAGCGGGCCTTCAAATCCTGATAGCTAAGCATGCCATTGTCATCATACAGGTCCCCAATAACATTAATACCTTTCAAAGACCATGGCTTAAAGTCAAGTGGTTTGTTTCCAATCTGTATGTTATTATTATCCCACAAGGGGGCATCATTGTGTCACTTAAAGTTCACCTTCAAGTCTTTCTCAACGACCCTGAAATTCCTGATTGTGTTGGCAATAATAGGGCCACAGTGCAACATACAGTGTTTATCTTTTGTACCCAAAAATATGATGTCCTCCAATCTCTGGGGGTGAACTAGGTTCTTCTCTAAAGATTTCCATGAGACAGATGAGCGGCCGTCGAGCCAAGCCATGACAGGTCATAGCTGGAAGGACTGATGATACATTTTGAAATTTGGAAGGGCAAGTCCACTGTTACGACTTCGTCTGTTTCTTTTCTGTTTCTGTATGCAGGCCTGCTATTTTGTGTTTTGTTATGTGTGTGTTGTGCTTTGTCTCCCCCTTCAGGTTCTACTTACCATTTTCCTTACAGATCAGCGCACCTGGATCCAGTTTTCCACTTATCTCCGTTTACCCAGCAACCAGTCCCCTTCCAATTGCCAGCACTATTTAAGTCCCCATGTTTCTTTGTTCATTGCGTTTTTGGCTAGGGTGGTGGCAGCGCCCTTGTTTATGGTTTGTTTTTAGTTGTCTCTGGTTGTCTTGTGTTAGGTTTAGAAATTTTTAGTTATGTTGTATCCTTTTGATGTGTTGTGATTCTTTTTCTGACCAGTCGTTATTTTTGCCTTACTTTAGTTTAGTTGTGTATATTGTTATTTTTGGTTTATCTTGTTTTAAGCTCCTGGGGGGGGGCGTTGGGTGAGGTTTACGTAGATCTGCCCCGGGGTGTACATTTTTTTGGGCACACATTAGTTTTTCTGTTAGCCACATTGCCCTATGTTTAGTTTAATGGTGACACCACCCCCTATTTTGTAATTTGAGGTGCTTTTGTGAGTACCTGCTATTGGTGGTGGTTTTTTTGGTTGTTTTTTCTTTTGATTTGGTGTCACCATTTAGATTTGTAAACCCTTCGTTTTCCCCCTATGGTTGCTTTTGTTGGTGTAGCACTAATAAAATTTAATCTGCACCTTAAAACTGTTGTTTGTGTGAGTCTGTTTTTCTCACTTAAGTCTGTTGTATAAATGTTGGCGCTCTGGTCCTTTGGACCCTAGGGGGCGCCATAACATCCGCCCTGATCTTTAGATCTCTGTAGCACTGAAAACTTAAGTTTTGGATGGCCGTTGTTTCAAATATACCAATGTAATAATTTATCAATTTTGACCCAGTAGTCTGGATATGGAGAGAGCGGAATCATCATGCTCAAGAAGTTAATGAGAGGCAAAATGTTCATTTTAATTACAGATATGCGCGTCCGCAATGAGGCAGGTAACTTAGTCCAGTTTGTAAGATCACGTTCTACTTCCTTAAAAATATTTCCATAGTTGCTCTTCACTATTTTCTGAAGCGAAGGATATATTTGTATGCCCAAGTATGTAATTTGGTTTACTAAGGGAATCTGGCTTGATATTTAGACATTTTTGGCGGCTTCATTTAGCAACATCAGAGCTGATTTTGACCAATTGATTTTAAATCCTGACAGCTGTTCGAAATCCTCAAACGCCGCCAATAGAGAGTGAATAGAGTTTCCTATGTCTGTCATATATATGAGGATGTCATCCACAAAAGCCGACAGGGTATGCGAAGTCTGTCTGACTCGGATAGGGGACATGACTGAATTTTGCCTAAGGTGTTGAGCAAATGGTTTGAGAGAAAGAATGAACAGGCTTGGAGAGAGACCGCAGCCCTGTCTCGTACCACGGAAAATGGGAAAGGGTTTGGAATTCAATCCGTTTGTGCTGACCATGGCCGAGGGGTTTACATACAAAACCTGAACCATTCTGATGTAAGCTTCACCTAGTTGAAATTTTTGCAATACAGCCCACAAATAGTCCCATTCTACTCTGTCAAAAGCTTTGGCAGTGTCAAGTGACAGAATGGCGCACGGCACACGAAGCTCTTTGGATTCTTCTATTGCATGCATTAAACGCCTGATGTTATACGTGGCTAGGCGGCCCTTCAAAAACCCAGCTTGGTCAGGGTGAATTAATTTATCCATATAATGTTCCAGGCGTAATGCCAGCAACTTGGAGTAGATTTTCAAATCTGCATTTATCAAAGATATGGGTCTGTAGTTAGAGCATTGTGACAGATCCTTGTCCTTCTTTGGTAACAATGAAATTAAAGCTACATTGGTATGTTCATGAAATGCACCTTTCTCTAAAGCAGTCTGGATGGAGCTCAGAAAGACTGGTCCAAGAATGTCCCAGAAGTGCAAGAGCACTTCAGGTGGTATCCCATCAGGACCGGGAGATTTCCCTCTTGTCATCTTACTCAGTGCAGCTTTTAATTCCTGCAACGTTACCAGGCGTCCCAAGTCCGCTGCTCTTCTCCTTGTAGGGTGGGAAGGTCCACTCCTTGTAAAAAATTGTTACACGCTTCTGGGTCGAAGCTGCCAGACGACGTATATAAGTTCTCATAGTATGTCTGGAAGGTGTTATTTATCTCTGCTGGATTAGAAACCAGACCTTTAGTAGGGTGATGTATTGAATCAATGGATGCCTTTGATTCACACTGTTTTAATTTTAGAGCCAGAAGTCTGCTGGGTTTGCTTCCGTTACAATAATAATTTTGCCTGGTTCTGTGTATGATGAATTCCGCTCGTCTCCGTAGTAAATCATTCAGCTCTTGTCTAACAACCTGCAGCTCATCACTGACTGTGTTAGAATAGTTCCTCTTAAGAGCCCTCTCCAAACATGAACATTTCTCCTCTAATTCTTCGATCCTAAGATTCCTAACCTTTTTAATATGCGATGCATACGATGTTGTAAAATCGCGTATAAAGCCTTTTGTCGCCATCCACACCAATCTAGCGTCCTCAACGGAGCCTATATTTTCTTGGAGAAATGTGGACACTTTAGTTCTAAATTCGGAGACAAATGCGTTATCATTTAGGAGTGACGTGTTGAAACGCCATCTCTGAGATTTTTTGGATTTGAAGCTAAGATCAATGCAGAGCACTAATGGGTTATGGTCGGCCAATGTGGCTGGGAGGAATTTAATGGGTGTTACACAAACCTTCAACCCACGTGACAAACAGAAAATAATCAATCCTTGAGAACGACTTATTATCATAAGTCATTCTCAAGGATTGATTATTTTCTGTTTGTCACGTGGGTCACGTGCGGAGAAGCAAGTATTCTCGACTGCCTGGATTTTGTGACCGCCAAACATCAAAGAGGTCTAAGCTGTCTATCATTGTATTCAGAGCCGTGGATGCTGACTGCTGACTGTGTGTAAATGAACTTGTAGATCTGTCTAAATCGAGGTTACAGACCGCATTCATGTCTCCTCCCAGAACTAATTCATAATCTGCGAGATTTAGTAATTCCTTTGTGAGGTCAGGATAGAAATTGTCCTCAAAAAACGCTGGTGCATAAACCGATATAAATGCTACCTTTACACCATACATTGATGTACACACATATGCTACTCGCCCAGATGCATCATTACTAGTCCTGTCAATTTTCACAGGTAAATTCTTCTTGAACATAATCATCACACCTTTAGAGCTAGACCCACTGCTCGAGGAGGAGACCACCATGTATTGTTTATTTTGCATCTTCTGGCCGTCACCTTGTTTTAGGTGGGATTCCTGAATTAATACTATGTCTGCCTTTGCTAAGCGCATCAGCTCTTGGCATTTAACCCTCTTGATATTAATGTTCAAGCCCCAAACATTCATACTCAGGACAGTCAACTTAACCATTATCGAAGGTCATTGTGATTGTATTCCAGTTATACACTTGACTGTAAGCCATGTATTCAAGCATATAGTCCAGTAAGAGACCCACCCTATTGCTGCCATGCCCATATCCCAAAACACGTATTTCTGTGTCACTTGACCACTGCATAGCGTGGCTCATTAAGGCTCCAAAACTCGGTTGTATCCCACTTCTAACTGACCTGACAGGTACCTTAACAGCTGAAACGTGTGAACATTAAGGCCCACTGTCAACAGAGTCAGGCTACATCATATAAAAATAACTGAAATTGTCCTTCTGAAACATAAATATTACTGTGTGGCAGGGTCAATGATGGCCTTGAAACAGTAACCAGCAGTGTAGCCTGAGAAAGGACTAACAGTCCTCAGTGTCATAGTTAGCATGGAACAGCTAGTTGACCATAACAAACAGAACAGATCTTACGATGAAACCTGGACCATGAAACTCCTCGCCTTATCTTCAAGTGTCGGTACTCTCCTCCCGCACCATCTCACGCTCCTGCTCCATCATCTCCATTTGTTGGCAAGCTGCCGCCCGCGTTGTCGAAACGCCTCGTTGAGAACCTCGTAGAAACTCCTCTGCGTCCTCCGGAGTAGAAAAGCTGCGTTGTTTGCCATCCAGGGTAATCTTCAAAGTGGCGGGATAAATGATGAAAGATGAGATGCCCTTTTCCCGCAGGGACTTCTGTACGCCCGCAAATGCTTTCCGACGTTGACTTGTGTGGGCACTGTAGTCAGCATAGAACCACAGCGATCTGCCGGCATCTTGTATTGGAGCGTGCTTTGTCGCCTCCCTGGCGCCGTTTAGTATGGCATTGCGGTCTCCGTGCCGGAGCAGCCGTAGTATCATGGTCTGTGGGGTATTCCCCTTCGCGTGCGGGCCGTAAATACGATGAGCTCTCTCTATTTCAATAATTTTGTTACCAAGCGAGGGTATCCACTTAGGGAGCATTTCTTGGAGAAAGGTGACCGCATTGTTGCCCTCTCTGCCCGTAGTGATTCCTGTGATCCAGACATTGTTCCTCCGGTTGTGGTCCTCTAACAGAGCGAGTTTTTGTTGAAACTTCTTGAGGCTGGTGATGTTGTCTAATACTTGGCATTTCATGGTCCGTGTGTCGGCTTGTACCCTTTCAACTTTGGACATCAGGCCCCGAACAACATCCATGTGGGCGTCTAAGTCTCTCTGAAGTTTCTTGACGGAGTCGTTAACACTCCCCACGGCGCTGGTAATAGCGTGGGTGACGACCATCTCCAACTGGTCGTGCTGTTTGGCTAGCGCTAGCGAAATAGTTTCTTCCATGTTAGCATCTGTAGCCGATGTGCTGTTAGCATCTTGTTGTTTACGCTTTGCCAGGGGAATTTTCATCGGTGAGCCAAGTAGTTTCTTCTGGCTTGATATCCTATATGATTCACACTACCAAATATAACACCGTCGAGGTCTTACAGAGCAAATTATCAGTAAAAGTGGGGATATCACATGGGAGCTCTAGAGTCTTCCGACCATCACGCCTGCCGGTCACGTGACCCCCCTCCTCAATAAAGTAAATTTTAAAAATATTGTTCAACAAAATAGTTTATTTCAACGTTGACAATTATAGCAATGTGGCATATTTACCATGCACTAGTTCTGCATCCAGACTTCAGAAGTACTCAAAAAAGTGTTATATATATATATATATATATATATATATATATATATATATATATATATATATATATATACAACGAGGGCCTTTCTGTGTGGAGTTTGCATGTTCTTCCTGTGTCTGTGTGGGTGTCTGGTTTCCCCCACAGTCCAAAGACATGCAGGTTAGTTAATTGGTGGCTCTAAATTGATCATAGGTGTGTGAATGGTTGTTTGTCTCTGTGTCAGCCCTGTGATAACCTGGTGACTTGTACCCCGCCTCTCACCCATAGTCAGCTGGGATAGGCTCCAGCTTGCCTGCGACCCTGTAGAACAGGATAAGCAGCTACAGATAATGGATGGATGGATATATATTTCTGTTTGTCTTCACTAAATATGAGCAATTGTGCACTCTGATTAGCTACTCTTCTACTAGGCTATCAGCCCATATACTGTGAGTTCAGTTGTTGCTGAACCAACCGAGGATGAAATAAAAACTCTACTTGAAAAACAAAACCCCAAAAACTACAAAAAAAGCAACAGAATATGGAATAAAAGTATTTGTTCATAAGAACGTATCCTTTTTCATTTTTCAAAAATTATTATTACAGCATTTTTCACAAATTGCTACTGTCATTTCGCCAGTTTGTTTACATTCAAAGTGGAAATGATTTTGTTGGACATTTTGTTTCAAGATTTTATTTGTTGAATTTCAAAAAATAAAAACAAATATAGCTGCAAGCAGCAATGTGGGGGCCAAGCAGGATATGAGCCTAGTCGTAAGGCCAGCAGAATGCACTTGGGCCAGGTAATGCCGTTGTGCAGCTAAGTCCAAAGTTGCTATCTACCAAGTTTGGGAGAAATTGGTGAAAAATTGAAGGAGGATAAGCATTTTAATTGATTTTTACAAAATTCAAAATGGCTGAAAATCCTCAATGCAAAATATGACTTCATAGGGTGCGATGGATTCGGCTTGAGCCAAGGATTCCAGAGATAGTGGAATTTTGTTTCTAGCCCAAACGCATCATGAGATATGAGCCAAAAGTCATTTTTCCTAGTTATAGCGCCCCCTAGCGGCCAAGTTGTTCCATGTTTTTAGGGATCTTTCTGGTGGCGTCTGGCATAATGCCACCAAGTTTCATTACAATCTGCCAAAGGGCGGCCAAGATGTGAGCACACATCCTCTTTTGCGTCTGCACAGCCAAATTTGATTGGCTGCCACGGCCAAACGCTTATGAAATTTGAAAATCCGTGGAAGATTCTTGTGCAGCTTTGTCCACAGTTGCTAGGTACCAAGTTTGGGAGAAATTGGTCAAAAACTGAGGGAGGAGAAGCATTTTAATTGATTTTCACATAATTCAAAATGGTGGAAAATCTACCAGGTGCAATATGACGAGACAGGGTGCGTTGGATTCGTTTTGACCCAAGCATTCCAGAGATACTAAGCTTTTGACGATCAGACGTATGGTTCAAAAGTAACAACCAGAAATGTACCTGCGACTTTGACCTGTTGGTGGCGCTAGAGAGTTTGAGGTGGTGAGTTGAAATTTGGTGACAAGACCCTTGAGTGAGCCTAGAATCAGTCTGCCAAATTTGAAAACCTCTAGTCATACGGTTCTATGGGTTGCCATCGAATTTCATTGATTTTAACAAAATTCAAAATGGCGGAAAATCCTCAAGTCAGAATATGACGTCATAGGGTGCGATGGATTCGTCTTGACCCATGGATTCCAGAGATAGTGGAATTTTGTTTCTAGCCAAAACGCATCATGAGATATGAGCCAAAAGACATTTTTCCTAGTTATAGCGCCCCCTAGCAGCCAATTTGTTCCAAATTTTTTGCTGCCCTTTGGGGAGGGGTGGTGCATAATGCCACCAAGTTTTCTTAAGATACGCCAAAGGGTGGCCGAGAAATGAGCACACTTCCTGTTTTGCATCTGCCAGCCAATTTTGATTGGCTGCCATGGCCAAACGCTTACAAAATTCTAAAAACTGGGTATGTTTCTTATGCAGCTTCGTCCCCAGTTGCCATCTACCAAGTTTGGGAGAAATTGTTCAAAAATTGAGGGAGGAGAAGCATTTTAATTGATTTTCACATAATTCAAAATGGCGGAAAATCTACTGGGTGGAATATGACGAGACAGGGCACGTTGGATTCCTTTTGACCCAAGCATTCCAGCGATACTAAGATTTTGATGATCAGACGTATGGTTCAAAAGTAACAAGCAGAAATGTACCTGCGAATTTGACCTGTTGGTGGCGCTAGAGAGTTTGAGGTGCTGAGTTGAAATTTGGTGACAAGATCCTTGAGGCAGCCTAGAATCAGTGTGCCAAGTTTAAAAACCTCTAGTCAGACGTTTCTATGAGTTGCCATAGAATTTCATTGAGTTTAACAAAATTCAAAATGGCGGAAAATCCTCAAGGCAGAATATGACGTCATAGGGTGCGATGGATTCGTCTTGAGCCAAGGATTCCTGACATAGTGGAATTTTGTTTCTAGCCAAAACGCATCATGAGATATGAGCCAAAAGACATTTTTCCTAGTTATAGCGCCCCCTAGCAGCCAATTTGTTCCAAATTTTGTGTTGCCCTTTGGGGACGGGTGATGCATAATGCCACCAAGTTTCGTTAAGATAGGCCAAAGGGTGGCCGAGAAATGAGCACACTTCCTGTTTCACGTCTTCGCAGCCAAGTTTGATTGGCTGCCACGGCCAAACGCTTAAGAAATTCTAAAAACCGGGAACGTTTCTTGTGCAGCTTAGTCCAAAGTTGCGATTTACCAAGTTTGGGAGAAATTGTTCAAAAATTGAGGGAGGAGAAGCATTTTAAGTGATTTTCACAAAATTCAAAATGGCGGGAAAACTATATGGGCGGAAAATGACGTCATGGGGTGCGTTGGATTCGTCTTGGTCCAAGGATTCCAGGGATACCAAGTTTTTGAAAATCGGACCAACGGTTCAAAAGTTACAAGCACAAATGTACCTGCAACTTTGACCTGTTGGTGGCGCTAGGGGGTTTGAGGTAGAGGCCTGAAATTTGCTGAGAGTAATGTTGACTCTGTCTAGAATCAGTGTGCAAAATTTCCCAACTTTTTACCAGACGGTTCTATGGGCTGCCATAGACTTGTAGAGGCGGAAGAACGTTGAATAATAATAAGAAACAGTAGAATCCCTATGGGTGCCTTCGCAGCTTTGCTGCTTGGCCCCCAAAAATGCTGTGTTCAAAATCCAGTGAATGTGGATAGAATAAAACAGTTATTCCACTCAGTCTTGTTATGCATGGCTTATAGCCTTGTCAGCTATCAGCTGATGTAAGACTCAATTTCGT
Source organism: Neoarius graeffei (assembly GCF_027579695.1). Classification (NCBI taxonomy): domain Eukaryota; kingdom Metazoa; phylum Chordata; class Actinopteri; order Siluriformes; family Ariidae; genus Neoarius; species Neoarius graeffei. The sequence goes on along the minus strand of NC_083589.1, from coordinate 18,670,910 downwards.
GGAATAACAGTTTTATATATATATATATATATATATATATATATATATATATATATATATTATTTATTTATTTATTTATTTATTTTTGCATGTGGAGTTTGCATGCTGTTGCTGTGTCTGTCTGGGTTTCTTTCAGGTGCTCCTCTGGTTTCCCCCACAGTTCAAAGACATGCAGATAAGGTAAAATACCCAGCCACTGGGGTTGCACAAGCCAGTGCATACTTAGTGCTGGTCCCAAGCCCAGATAGATTGGGAAGGGTTGCGTCAGGAAGGGCATCCAGTGTTAAACCTATGCCAAATCAAATATGTGGAACAGTGGAAACCCCTAATGGGAGCAGCTGAAAGAAGACTGTATTTGTATGTATGCGCGCGCACACACACACACACACACACACACACAAGCTGGTAAAGCGGCTTTTTGTCTTTTCCCATATATATAGTTATAGGTTCTGGATAAGTTCTTGTGCCTGTGTGCAAATCACAAATTTTATATAAATGTCATTTGTTACAGTGTCTTGCAAAGGTATGCATCCCCTTGCTGTTTGTCCTGTTTTTTCATATTACAAGCTGGAATGAAAATGGATTTTGGGAGGTTAGCACCATTTGATTTACACAACATGCCTACCATGTTAAAGGTGCAATTTCTTTATTTTTTTTACTGTGACACAAAGTTATTTTTTTTCATTAAGTTGGAAAAAAAACCAGAAATCCGGAGTGTGCATAGGTATTCACCCCCCAAAGTCAATAATTTGTAGAGCCAGCTTTTAATGCAATTACAGCTGCAAGTCTCTTGGGATATGCCTCTATTAGCTTAGCACATTTAGGCACTGGGATTTTTGCCTATTCCTCAAGGCAAAACTGCTCCAACTCCTTCAAGATAGATGGGTTGCGTTGGTGCACAGCAATCTTCAAGTTATGCCACAGACTCTCAATTGGCTTTGACTAGGTCATCCCAAGACATTTAAATGTTTCCTTTTAAACCACTCCAGTGTAGCTTTAGCAGTATGTTTAAGGTCATTGTCCTGCTGGCATGTGAACCTTTGTCCCAGTTTCAAACCCCTGGCTGACTAAAACAGGTGTTCCTCCAGAATTGCCTTGTATTTAGTGCCATCCATCTTTCCTTCAATCCTGACCAGCTTTTCTGTCCCTACAGATGAAAAATATCACCACAGTATGATGCTGCCACCACCATGCTTCACTGAGGGAATGGTGTTCTCAGGGTGATGGGAAGTGTTGGGTTTGTGCCATATGTGGCGTTTCCCATATCGCCAAAAAGTTCAATTTTAGTCTCATCTGACCAGAGAATCTTCTTCCATGTGTTTGGGGAGTCAAGTCAAGTTTATTTGTAAAGATCTTTTAACAGTAAACATTGTCACAAAGCAGCTTTACAGAATTTGAATGACTTAAAACATGAGCTAATTTTATCCCTAATCTATCCCCAATGAGCAAGCCTGTGGTAACGGTGGCAAGGAAAAACTCCCTCAGACGACATGAGGAAGAAACCTCGAGAGGAACCAGACTCAAAAGGGAACCCATCCTCATTTGGGCAACAACAGACAGCATGACTATAACATTAACAGTTTTAACATGAAGTCAGCTTCGTTGATGTTATAAACTCTTCATTGATGGAAACTTGAGTGCAAAATTGCTCATGACAACCACAGTCCCAAAGCCAGCAAGTCAACTGTAGTCCTCAGCCATAAAAGCATGACTGTAAGTGTCCAGAGCATCCTCCAGGTGTGACTTTCAACTGTCCACATGGGGCCGTCTTCCACAGGAGCGATGTGATGAGACTCCAACCAGACACAGGGTACCAGGATGGATCAGGCAGGTCTGAGGAGCATCTCGATCTCAGGATTGACATGTAACTCAGAGGGACAGATTTTGGTGGTGGCGGGGGGAGAAAACACAGGTTGTTAGGTATGCCCAATGTCACCTGAATAAGTAGGAACAGTATACATATTGCAATGAGTATAAGCAGGGACTCCGGCAACTAACTATGACAGCATAACTAAAAGGGGAGAGCCAGAAGGTAACACAGGCATGAGGGAGCCCCGGGACATAAAGCAGCCAGCCACTACACCGTCAACAAACTCGAGTGAGCAAGCGAGTGGGGGACTGACAGCATCCATACATCCCAGTTTACCAAAACACTCTATGTCTGAGGACCCTCCAGAGCTACACCTTTACCTCATAAACACCATTAACACAAGGCTTGACTAAACAGATATGTTTTCAGCCTAGACTTGAACGCTGAGACTGTGTCTGATTCCCGAACATTACTTGGAAGTCTGTTCCATAACTGTGGGGCTTTGTAAGAAAAGGTTCTGCCCCCTGATGTAGCCTTCACTATATGAGGTACCAGCAGATAGTCTGCAACTTTTGATCTAAGTAGGCGTGGCGGGTTATAGAGGACCAGAAGTTCACTCAGGTACTGTGGTGCGAGACCATTCAGTGCTTTAAAGGTCAATAGTAGTATTTTGTAATCAATACAAAATTTGATTGGGAGCCAATGCAGTGTGGATAAGACAGGGGTGATGTGGTCATATTTTCTAGTTCTAGTAAGGACTCTTGCTGCTGCATTTTGAACTAACTGGAGCTTGTTTATGCACTTATTGGAACATCCAGACAGTAAGGCATTACAATAGCCCAACCTGGAGGTAACAAAAGCATGAACTAGTTTTTCAATGTCATGTAGTGACATTACCTCCTAGCACTAGAAGTCCCAGACAGGGGCCATTTGGCCTTTTTACCTAGAAAACCCACAAGAGGGCCAATTGGCCCCAAGTCCTCCCTGTAGACATTCACTCTGTTATGGAAATGTGGCTGTTAGTTACCTTACAGCTTAGAAATGAAATCTTACAATGCCTGTTGAATGTTGAATCTCTGCATCTTCGTTCCTTGGAGAGGAGCTTCTTTCACCACAAAATTCTTTAGGGAACTGAAGCGATAGTCCATGTGCACTGAGGTATTTATCCATCAAACAATTGTCTGGTTGCAGTCACATGAGTCGTTATGGTCACATGGGACATTCACATGTTCACATTTTAGAATAGAATGTGTTTTTATTCCTCATTCTCACATTCACACAGAAGTAGCCAACATGACTTCACCACTGAAGTGTGAAGTGTGTGAAATGTGACCTCCTCACCCCACACACTGCCACTAACAGCCTCATTACCATAACAAAATGAGTGATTAGTGTATTGGGGAAAAGCGGTCGGGCCAAATGGCCCCTATGTGGGTCTTCTAGGTAGACAGAAAAATGCTGGGACTGCTAGTGCTAGGGCTTAGTGGTCACATGCGTGGACAGCACTTTATGGAAATTCGGAACAAGAATCCACATATGTGGACATACTTTTTCTCTAAAAGTACATCTTATCAAAAGATGATGCTTAGTTTTTATTCTAATCAGGTTCTAATAAGCCCAAATAGCAAAGAGAAATAAAAAATGCATGTAAAAAAAACAGCTTGGGCCTTAGGAGGTTAAATTTCTTATCTTAGCAATATTTCTGAGATGAAAGAAAGCTATCCGGGTAATGTTATCGATAGGAGTTTCAAATGAAAGACTGGGGTCAATAATCACCCCAAGGTCTTTTACTGTTGTATGTGAAGAAACAGAAAGGCCATCCAGAGTTACCGTATAATCAGAAAACTTACTTCTAACTGCATGTGGTCCAGTGGCGGCTGGTAGTCTTTCAAACAGGGGAGGCTGGTCGGTTATGATATTTCCAGATTTTAAAAGAAAAAACACATCAATTTTGCCCATACTCTTGCCTCTGATCTGGCTGATTGTTGGCAGGGTCACAAACTATGAAATAACAGGTTCTTTTGGCCCATTAGCCTACTGTCCAATATACATGATGGTGGTGTTGGGGGAGGGGGGTATATTTTAACATTTTATATTTTAAAATTGTGGCATGTTGTTTAAAAATTGATCATTATTGAAAGCAGCTCTTTGTCAGGAACCTCAGCAGTAACAGCAGAGTGTTCTGGAATAGGCACAAGCACTGACCTTGGAGAGCCAAACATAGAGCTGGGTGCCACACATTTCATTCAATGACACTTTCCCTATATTTTACTTATTTTGACTGAGAAATGTTTTATTGACAATTTTGATAACCCTTCACTTTTAATCCAGGTCTGTAGTGTGAAATGTTCTCGGCTGTGTTTTTGTTTAAAAATGTTTTCCAAATTGTAGCTGTGTTTAATTCATATCCAGAAAAATATATATTCCAATATAATATACTCAGCATAAACATTTTAAATAGATTCTATATTTTTGGTCCATCCATGACATATTACTAAAGTAGCCTATTTACTGTTGTTGACGTGGGTCACTTGCTGTTAGCCAATTCACTTTCTCGTACCAGGAGAGCTGAAAGGAACGAGTATTATTCCCTACCTTTTTCACCAAGTCAATTTGAGGCGTTGGTCTACCCTGCTCTTTAATTGTAATTTTTTCCTCGAAAGGAAGACTGGCAAATGGCTTCACCAAAATTAAATCAGCAATGCTTGGCATCCGTGTGCAGCTTTCTTGCTAGCTGACTAGCCCCCTCAAGTTCAGTCACTCAAATAAACGAAATTTCTGGAACTAAAATAGCAAACTGGACAAAACTATATTTACACTTTATTTACAATGAAAATATATACAAACTAAAAAAGCTGGTAGAAACCGTATGTAATGAATGAAATCGAAATGTAAGCTGATCTCTTACAATACACCACAGCACTTGCGAATCTGCATGGGACTGAACTGAAATTCACCGCTGCCTGTCTATATTTGAAACGAGCTGTCAATCAAAGAAAATATCCAGCCGCTTTCACCAATCACCAGTCTCCTCACGGAAAGCTTTGCCATGTCCCTCCCACTGTGAGGCTGGGAGTCCGTGGGGTGGGCGTTTTCGCAGTATTTGTCCAATAACCGTCTAGCATTTTGATATTGAAAAGCGCATAGCTCCCAAATGCCATTGAAGTCCACTGAGGCTGGGACTCCGTGGGACTCCGTGGGCGGGCATTTTCGCAGTATTTGTCCAATAATCATCTTGCATTTTGATATTGAAAAGCGCATAGCTCCCAAATGCCATTGAAGTCCACTGAGGCTGGGCTGCATCGCGCTGTCACGAGGGGGAAAAACTCATGCACACATTAGGCGAACTGGGGAAAGTTATAACGGAATGATTTCGCACTGTAGTTGGGTTGAGCACATATATTTCTATGATTCTGGATCTGAAATAGCAATGTTATAAGGTCGGCTATAACATAAGCCTAGCGCAATTCATCCTACACGATGTTCGTCATTTTTAGAGGAGGCTGAGCCTCCCTCGTTGTCTTAGAGCAATCACCCATGATGTGGTCCTAGTACAAGTACTTCAATCTTGTCAGAGTTAAGCAGAAGGAAGTTAATAAACATCCAGTGTCTGTCCTTCACACATTCCTCAATTCTATTAAGCTGGTGTCTCTCATCAGGTTTTGCAGAAACATACAACTGTGTGTCATCAGCATAACAGTGGAAACTAATACAATGTTTACAAATAATATCACCCAGAGTTAACATATATAAAGAAAAAAGCAGTGGACCCAAGACAGAGCCTTGTGGAACACCAAACTTTACTTCAGTATGTCTAGAAAAATTACCATTTACATCAACATACTGATAGCGATCAGTTAAATAAGAGCTGAGCCAGGAGATGGCCGTTCCCTTAACTCCCACAACATTTTCTAGTCTATCCAGAAGAATGGAATGATCAATGGTATCAAATGCTGCACTAAGATCAAGCAACACAAGCAGCGAGACACAGCCCTGATCAGATGCCAACAGTTGGTCGTTTACTACCAGAGCTGTCTCTGTGCTATGATGAGGTCTAAATCCTGACTGATACATTTCATGGATAAGCGTAACTGCTATGCCACAGCTTTTTAAAGGATTTTGGAGATGGGGGGGGGGGGGGGGGGGTTGATATTGGCTGATAATTGGACAGCTGACAGGGATCAAGGTCAGGGTTTTTTTACTCAGGGGTTTGATAACTGCTAGTTTAAAGGATTTGGGTACATAGCCAATCATAAGAGAAGAATTTATTATTTTTAGAAGCGGTTCAATTACTTCAGGTATTATCTGTTTGAATAGACGTGTAGGTAAGGGATCTAGTACACAAGTTGAAGCTTTTGATGCCGAGATTAATGAAAGTAATTCAATTTTTCTAAAGGGAGTTAAACATTCTAATTGCTGATCTGATACAGTTATATTGTTAACTACAGGGTCACTTACATTGTCTGACCTTAAATTAGTAGTTTGAATTTTTTGTCGGATATTCTCAATTTTGTCATTAAAAAAAATTCATGAAGTCGTTGCTACTACAGTGGGGCAAAAAAGTATTTAGTCAGTCACCAATTGTGCAAGTTCTCCCATTTAAAAAGATGAGAGGGGCCTGTAATTTTCATCATAGGTATACCTCAACTATAAGAGACAAAATGAGAAAAAAAAAATCCAGAAAATCACATTGTCTGATTTTTTAAAGAATTTATTTGCAAATTATGGTGGAAAATAAGTATTTGGTCAATAACAAAAGTTCATCTCAATACTTTGTTATATACCCTTTGTTGGCAATGACAGAGGTCAAACGTTTTCTGTAAGTCTTCACAAGGTTTTCACACACTTGCTGGTATTTTGGCCCATTCCTCCATGCAGATCTCGTCTAGAGCAGTGATGTTTTGGGGCTGTCGCTGGGCAACACGGAATTTCAACTCCCTCCAAAGATTTTCTATGGGGTTGAGATCTGGAGACTGGCTAGGCCACTCCAGGACCTTGAAATGCTTCTTACAAAGCCACTCCTTCGTTGCCCGGGCGGTGTGTTTGGGATCATTGTCATGCTGAAAGACCCAGCCACGTTTCATCTTCAATGCCCTTGCTTATGGAAGGAGGTTTTCACTCAAAATCTCACGATACATGGCCCCATTCATTCTTTCCTTTACACGGATCAGTCATCCTGGTCCCTTTGCAGAAAACCAGCCCCAAAGCAGTATTCTTTCTTCTCCAAACACGACAAGTTGAGTTTTTACCAAAAAGTTCTATTTTGGTTTCATCTGACCATATGACATTCTTCCAATCCTCTTCTGGATTATCCAAATGCTCTCTGGCAAACTTCAGACGGGCCTGGACATGTACTGGCTTAAGCAGGAGGACACGTCTGGCACTGCAGGATTTGAGTCCCTGGCGGCGTAGTGTGTTACTGACGGTAGCCTTTGTTACTTTGGTCCCAGCTCTCTGCAGGTCATTCACCAGGTCCCCCCGTGTGGGTCTGGGATTTTTGCTCACCGTTCTTGTGATCATTTTGACCCCACGGGGTGAGATCTTGCGTGGAGCACCAGATCGAGGGAGATTATCAGTGGTCTTGTATGTCTTCCATTTTCTAATAATTGCTTCCACAGTTGATTTCTTCACACCAAGCTGCTTACCTATTGCAGATTCAGTCTTCCCAGCCTGGTGCAGGTCTACAATTTTGTTTCTGGTGTCCTTTGACAGCTCTTTGGTCTTGGCCATAGTGGCGTTTGGAGTGTGACTGTTTGAGGTTGTGGACAGGTGTCTTTTATACTGATAACGGGTTCAAACAGGTGCCATTAATACAGGTAACGAGTGGAGGACAGAGGAGCCTCTTAAAGAAGTTGTTACAGGTCTGTGAGAGCCAGAAATCTTGCTTGTTTGTAGGTGATCAAATACTTATTTTACCGAGGAATTTACCAATTAATTCATTAAAAATCCTACAATGTGATTTCCTGGATTCTTTCCCCCCATTCTATCTCTCATAGTTGAAGTGTACCTATGATGAAAATTACAGGCCTCTCTCATCTTTTTAAGTGGGAGAACTTACACAATTGGTGGCTGACTAAATACTTTTTTGCCCCACTGTACATACTGCAGGTGTGCATGGGTCTATAGTGGACTTATTCCTGGTTAATTTTGCTACAGTATTAAATAGGAATCTAGGATTATTTTTGTTATCTTCTATTAGGGAGGAGAGATATGTTGATCTAGCAGCACTAAGAGCTTTTCTATACTTCAGGAAGCTCTCCTTCCACACTACCAATTTTGTTTGACGCTATTTACATTCCAATTTTCGAGTGGTCTGTTTTAAAGTGTGAGTCTCATCATTATACCAAGGTACTAATTTTTTGTCTTTGACCATTTTCCTTTTAAGAGGAGCTACATTATCTAAAGTATGGCGGAATGTTGACTCTAAGTATTCATTTGCCTGATCAAGTTCTGCAGGGGCTGACAGTGACCTGATCAAAGTTGATAACTGGGAGCTCATTTATAAAGCTATGTGCAGTAGTTGACGTGAATGTATGTTTAATACAGGAGTCTGCCACATGCTACTGGGCAAACTCAAAACATGTTTTTTTTATTTGTTTCTGGCTTTTTTTCTGGCCACTCTTCCATAAAGCCCTGCTCTGTGGAGTGTACGGCAGAGTCCTGCACAGGTCCATTTTTTGAGATCCGCACCCACCCACATCCACACAGTACAGCACCAGACCCACCCATTAACCCATGATTATATCAAAGTTAAATCCGCACCCGCCCGGACCCGTTAACATCCCACCCATTACCCACCCGTGCCCATGAAAAAAACACACAATTTCATCTCATCTCATTATCTCTAGCCGCTTTATCCTGTTCTACAGGGTCGCAGGCAAGCTGGAGCCTATCCCAGCTGACTACGGGCAAAAGGCGGGGTACACCCTGGACAAGTCGCCAGGTCATCACAGGGCTGACACATAGACACAGACAACCATTCGCACTCACATTCACACCTACGGTCAATTTAGAGTCACCAGTTAACCTAACCTGCATGTCTTTGGACTGTGGGGGAAACCGGAGCACCTGGAGGAAACCCACACGGACACGGGGAGAACATGCAAACTCCGCACAGAAAGGCCCTCGCCGGCCACGGGGCTCAAACCTGGACCTTCTTGCTGTGAGGCGACAGCGCTAACCACTACACCACCGTGCCGCCCAACACACAATTTAAAGCATTCTAATAGAGCACTTTATTTTTTCGATGTGCCTCTCAACGAAAAACAACGTGACGGTATGGAAAAATACACTCAATTTGTTCCTCTTTTCTTTCAGATTTTCGTCATAAAAGTAACGGTAAACATGGGCATTTCCTGTACCAGAGCCCTAAATAACACAACGGAAAATGAAAAAAAAGTCAGTTTAAAGCAAAATAAAATCAGATAGCAGATGTAGGCCTGCCTTAATTTGATCCAAGGTTACTGTGAAGGAACAGTATATCGTCCACAGTCCCAGGTTTGAGCTGCGTTCTGCATTCTTGGATCACAAATCCAGCAGAGGAAAAGTCTCTCTCACTCACAGTGCTGGATGCAGGGACTGAGAGAACACCTCATGCAATCATTGCCAAGTTGGGGAAATCCTTTTCATGTTCTTTCCACCACAAAAGGACGTCGAAGGAATCCCCCTTAGGTGGCTTGAGTTCAATGTATGCTGAAACTTCATCTTCGTTCGGCTCAGTGTCATCGCTGGAATCCTCCACATCGGATAAATGATCAGACACAGATGGGGTCTTTTCGCCACTTGGTTCACAACAGCGGTGCTGTGGCCTGGTGTGGTGTCACGTTTCTCGCGGAGCTCTGTTAAAATAGAAACAATAATAAATGTGATGAAAATTAAAATCTACTTGTTCATACTAAAAAACTAATAGGCCTATGTATGATGCCGAGCTTCATTGTGAACTCCGATTAGGTCAGACCCACTGGACAGCAGCTTCAGGCTTTTCAATTTTGGGTGTAAAAACATAGCCAGTTTGTGCAGGGGGTGTAGTTGAAATTTCTCATCAAGGACCTTGAGACATTTTTCCTTCAGCGATGACAATGTCATGCTGTCAGTCGAACACTGCTGTAGGTGACGTCTTAGGCGCTCCAACCACACAGCTGTCAAGTGAAGGGTGGGAGTTTTGGAGGCTTCTAAGGCTTTGGTTGCGTCTTTGAATCGTGCCAAAAAAGCCACAATTTCGTGCAAAGTCTCCCTGCTAATGGGGGTCAAACGGTCTTCTTCTCCTCGCTCCTCTAAGAGAACATGGATGGCCTTGTACTGGCTGCTGATTGAGTCAAGCATTGTGCGAAGCGAGTTCCACCGTGTTTCCACGGATGCTTTCAGCATTTTCTCCAGACGACTCTGGAGGTGTGACTGCTTAAAATAAGTCACGAGTGATTTGGCAGACTCAATGAATCCAGAAATCTCTTCACCAAACTCATCTTCGTCTGTGTGTTTTCCAAGTGTGGTACTGTGTTCAGGGTATGCGCTGTGCAATTCAACCTGGTGACTGTACGGAGAGCAGCGACAATGTTTGAGCCTTTGTCAGTTACATACACCAGTTTAGGAAAAAACTCTTCAAGTCCGAATTTATGGAGTGCATGGATTAAAGCTGGCCTAATGTTGTTGGCTGTTTTGCATCACGTGCTGTCCCACTCACTCCTTCAGCACCCAATCTCTGTTAATGTAATGTATGGTCACACAGAGATAGCCTACTTTTTGGAAATCATCAGTCCAGAAATCAAGCGTAACAGCCCCGTTACAGTCAGTCATTTGTGACCTTAGCTCAGGAGTAATGCTTTGTCTGGTGTCATTGGCACACTTCTTAAGTCTATGAGAGAGAGTGGTTGGATCGGGCAAAAGTTGCTGTGCATCCACTGCACCTGCCCGCGCTCCGATATTGATTAAACCCTGAGCCAATTCCAAAAATCCAACGCCACTCACTGTCTCAAAGGACCTAATGTCCCGACTCACAAAATTCACAGCCAACTGTGCTATGGTCTCCTTGTCCTCCCTCCTTGGAGGTTTGTAGCTTTGGGGAAAAAAAACATTCGATTGTTGAGCTGCTGGTGGCACCTGTGGTTGTCGTCCTTGTGCAGATCTTGGCATGTTTCCTCAGGGAAGACATCCCCAGTTTCTGACTGTCATACGCGAGGGTTTTGTAACATGCTTTACAAGCTGCATATCCAGTCACCGTGTTGTTGTCTTCATCAACTATCAAGCCAAATTTATTCCAAATTTCAGACTTTGCCCTGGAAGAATCATTGTTAACTATTTTATATGTACCCTTAGCCAACCAGTTTTATCTCATCCGACATGCCGATGCCTGATGCTAGAAATTTGCAGCGGTCGCGGTTTAGTGATGTAGGGTAGGCTATACGTTAAATATTGTAGCGGCCTACTGAGCACATTGTGATTATGGTCATTTGTACATGATAATGAAATATATAATTATTATTATAGTCTAATTCAGGGATGCCAGGGTGAAATTGGTTAGGGGGCCAGATTTTTTTAAGTGGGACCTCGGGGGCCGAATTACACCTTAGGTAACTCAACACATGGATATACTGTTTTTAAAATGATGCCAACAACACATCGAAAAGGAATTGTATTGGCACCACAATAGCCTCACAATGAGACATACAATTACATAGCAGATATTTACCCTTTGAAAATATGACATGGACATATCCATGCAAGTAGTCCACATTTATAAATTAGAAATGCAACAAAATAGACTAGGTGCCAATGCCAACACATTTTCTACAAATAACACAAGAGTAAACTGTAAATTATTTTGATCATATTTATTGAAGGCTTACACATAAAAGCATTGTTAGGCCAAAATTAGGCCAATTAAAAAAGTCAAGGCCAAACATTCCTAAACAAGTCACAGAAATAAGTGCCAGAACAAAGCAATCCAAAAAATAAGCAAAGTGACTTAATATTCAGTAGAAAAACATAAGGTTCTTGAAAAAAGCCAGATATGACCTCACATTACATTGGCTCAACAACATATGGCACGTTTCCTTTGCCAGTCATACAACTCCAACCCACATTTTCACAAACCCATGCCTATGGCATTAGCCTACTGTACAGCATACATCAGTAAAATCCAACCCATTTTATTCCCTCCCAACCATATCACACAGGAATATGATGAATGGGAAGACAAACCTACTTCAGCTACATTTTACTTGTCGAAGCTAGACACCTTTTAACTTTCACTAGCTTGTCGACATTGGGGGACAGGTTCTGGGCCGTGGCTATTTTCATAACGTCATTGAGATGTTCGTGTGTCAGGCGATTACGCAGTTTCGATTTATTAATATTCATCACAGAAAAGGCCTGCTCACATAAATATGTTGTCCCGAACATACACAATATTTTGCCTGCAAATGCTGTCATAACTGGGTACTCTGGCGGCAAGTATTTGTAGAATGATTCGATTGCAACAGATGTGTACTTATCCTTCAACAGCGCGCAACACTGCAGTTCAATCAGTTCCATTTGCATCACCTCTGGCACCTTGGAAGCGTCCGTTGTGAATGGAGAGCGAAAAAGTGCAAAGTCCTTTTCCAGTTCAGAGAAAACCGTGAATCGATTGTCAAACTCATGCATCAGCCTGGAAAGCAAGTTTGCATACTTGTCCATACTCTGATGATTGACAGACAGAGACTTTAGACAGGGGAAATGGGCTGCATTGTGCTTGCAGAGCTGCGTCTTCCATAAGGCAAGTTTACTTTGAAACGCACGGACACTATCATAATACTCGGTGACAAGTTTGTTGCGACCTTGCATATTAACATTCAAGACGTTTAGGTGTACGGTAATGTCCACCAAAAAGGCAAGATCTCTGATCCATTCTGGGTCGTCCAATTCCACCACAGGCTTCCCTTTACCCTGCATGAACTCGGCTATCTCTGTGCATAATTTGTAAAACTGTTGAAGCACTGCGCCTCGGCTCAACCAACGCACATCGGTGTGATATGGAAGGCCATGGTGAATGTCATTTTCAAATAAAAAAGCCTCAAATTGCCTATGGTTAAGTCCTCTTGCTCTGATAAAGTTCACAGTGGCAATAACAACACTCATAACATGCTCCATTTTCAGACTCTTGCAGCATAAAGCCTCTTGGTGTAATATACAGTGAAAGTTCCAGAATACTTGATCTGGATTAGCCTCACGTACCTTTTCTCTTAACTTCACAACCACTCCGGCCTTCCTTCCCACCATGGAAGGGGCACCGTCAGTAGCCACACTGACAGCACTACTCCAGTCCACCTCCAGATTGTTAAGTGCCCCGACAAGGCAAACAAACACGTCGTTAGCTGTAGTGGTGTCTGTCATAGGCACAACTGAAACGAACTCCTCTGTGATATTCAAGGAAGCATCCACTCCACGAATAAATATCGCTAACTGGGCAACATCAGTCACATCAGTGCTCTCGTCAAGAGCAATGGAGAACGCGATGAAAGACTTAACCTTCTCTTTAAGTTGGCTTTTCAAGTCGCCAGAGAGTTCTTCAACTCTCTCTGTGACCGTAGGTCTCGATAAGCTTATGTTCGCAAAAGCTTGCCGCTTTTCTGGACACACTAGCTCAGCTGCCTTCAGCATGCAAGTCTTCATGAAGGGACCCTCCGAGAAGGGCTTGGATGCCTTTGCTATTTCCCATGTGATGATATAGCTTGCCTTCACTGCCCCTACAAATGAAATAAAATGACAGTTATAACGAACAGCGGCAGTGAAAGTCAAAAGAAGATGTGTAGGCTATAATATTAAAATGAACCTTCATGAGTATCTCGGCATTTAGAGAAAGCTGCTTGTTGTTTTTGTAGGGATGAGGATAGCTCGTTTAGCTTTTGAATCCTACGTTGCCCTGTGTATTCGTTGTACTTCTCACTGTGGGTCTCGTAGTGTCGTTTAATATTGTACTCCTTTGGCACAGCCACTTGTTGGGAACAAATAAGACATACGGGTTTGCCTCCTACTTCCCAAAAGAAATATTTTTCCTTCCATCTCTCCTGAAAGATGCGACCCTCAGTGTCAACCTTCCGCTTTTTAGACAACATCTTGATATCAACTATAAAGTATTTGCTAGTCCATAGGCCATCCTGGTCAGCGCACGCGCTGCAGCAGGTGAGGCTGAATTTTTTAAAGGAAAAGCAGCTGAATCTTTTTAAAGGAAAAACCATTAGATGAAAGTTTATTTTATTACATTTTTTAATTAAAAAATGGGCGGGAGGGATCAAGTAGTAGATGTTAGTGGAACCCTTTCCAAGCCCCTTCCTCTCTCTTGTGGTGTCCCCCAGGGGAGCATTTTGGGGCCCCTGTTCTTTTTGTTGTACATCAATAATATGAAGGCAGCTTGCGACTGCAATTTGTTACTTTATGCAGATGATTCAGCTCTCTTGGTATCCCATCATAATAAAGAAGAAGTTGAGCGAACACTTAGTTCTGAACTACAGAAAGTAAGTATATGGCTAGCTGAAAATAAATTGTCCCTTCATCTAGGCAAAACTGAATCAATCTTGTTTGGATCCTGTGTAAAATTACAGAGATCACCAGGTCTGAACATTAAAGTAGGTAATATTGAAATTTTATCCAAGGACACTGTGTTGTATTTAGGATGTGTTCTTGACAGCAAAATGACAGGAGAGGGTATGGCATCCAGGGTTATTACAAAATTAAATCAGAAAATTAAATTCCTGGCAAGAATAACTAATTTTATCAACAGGGAAGCCATGGAGATTCTGGCAGGGGCCTTAGTTCAAGGACACTTTGACTATGCCTGCATCTCCTGGTACAACAACTTGCCTAAATTACTTAAAAAGAAGTTACAAACCTCTCAAAACAAATTAATCAGGTTGATTCTTAATCTACACCCACGCACCCATCTTTTACCTTGCCATTTCAGAAGCCTTAAATGGCTAACCGTAGAGGATAGAGTAACATATTTTAACCTGAATATGGTACATAGAATTATCAACAGTGAGACCCCAATCTATCTTAATTATTTTAACAGAGTAAATGAGGTGCATAGCTACTCCACAAGGAGAAGCTCCACTGATCTTGTTTTGTATAGATTCAATACGCGAATGGGTAAAAGTTCTTTTTTATATTTAGGGGCAGTCCTATGGAACAACCTACCTGACCATATTAAAAACATGGCATCCAATAGTACCTTTAAGTTAGCATTAAAAAAGTGGTTGTCTAGCAAAATGGCATAAAGGTAATTCAAATGTACTTATTTATTGTCTTTGTTGTTATGTTTGTATGTATTTCATGTGTTATTTTTTTTACACATACATTGTACACCATACTGATTTTAGTTGTACACTTTTAGACATACATTTTAATATGTTTTTTTTTTTTATGCATAAGGACCACAATGGAAATAAGTTCATCTGAGCTTTTTTGTGTTATCCTTTTGACATATGTGCAAGGTACATAAGCACCATTTACTTTTTTTTTGTATTAACCTTGAGCAGTGTCAATAAATCAAATCAAATCAAATCAAAATCTCCCATATCAACCACGGGCCAGATGTGATGTCCAATCGGGCCACTTCCGGCCCACGGGCCGTAACCATGGCATCCCTGGTCTAATTTATACTGTGAATATATAGGCCTATTACAGTTTTGATGCATCTGATACCCGCCCATGTGTAATCACTACCCGTCCACATATCCGCCTGTAAAATTCCAGATCGTTAACAACCCGCCCATTTCAGCAACTATTTGGCCGTACCCGCGGGTACCCATGGGTACCCGACCCAGTGCAGGACTCTAGTGTATGGCTTAAAGTGGTCCTATGGACAGATACTCCCATCTCTGCTGTGGATCTTTGCAGCCCCTTTCATTGTTATCTTTGGTGTCTGTATTGCATCTCTAATTGATGCCCTCCTTGCCTGGTCTGTGAGTTTTGGTGGGTGGCCTTCTCTTGTCAGGTTTATAGTGGTGCCATATCCTTTCCATTTTGCTATAATGGATTTAATAGTGCTCCATGGGATATTCAGAGCTTGGGATATATTTTATAATCCAACCCTGATCCATACTTCTTCACAACTTTGTCTCTGACCTGTTTGGAGTGCTCCTTGGTTTTCATGTTGCTTTCTTAGTAGTATTGCAGAGTCAGGGTTCTTCCCAAACAGGTTGATTTATACAGACATCATGTGACAGATCATGTGACACTTTGATTATACACAGGTGGATCTTAATCAACTAATTATGTGACTTATGAAGTTAATTGGTTGGACCAGCTCTTATTTAGGGGTTTCATATGAAAGGTGGTGAATACCTATGCACACTCCAGATTTCTGTTTTTTCACCTTAAGCCTCACTCACAACCTGCCATAAGTGCTTTGGACACACATGGGTCGCACGGTTTCGTAGCTCGCAGCCATGCCGCAGGGTCATGGTGAACCCGGGGGAAAGTTTAGGGGCGGAGTACAGGTAAAGTATTTGTCAAGTACAGGTTGCACACCTGACTTCTTCGAAGAATGCGAAAAATTGTGCCATTAGCCCGTGGAAAGTGTATGTCTGATGCACATGATCAGTGCATGTTCAG
The DNA here is from genome assembly GCF_027579695.1 of Neoarius graeffei. NCBI lineage: Eukaryota > Metazoa > Chordata > Actinopteri > Siluriformes > Ariidae > Neoarius > Neoarius graeffei. Next base: position 18,654,511 of record NC_083589.1, on the reverse strand, counting down.
TGAGTGTGGAGTGTGTGAGACTTGCATTTTAACAAGTTTCCTGTGCTACGAGTTTGGGCCGCACTTGTGAAGCGTGTGTGACGCACGTGATTAGCATGTGACAATCACTAATAACTTGCATATGATGCAAACCAGGAGTGGGGCATAAAACCAGCATGTCTGCAGCACTCTGCACCTGTTTTTCGGCGGACGAACATTCAATAATTTTTGGGAAAATTATTAGAGAATTTTCAGTTTAAAGTTTAAAAGGACATGAGACCCAAGAGGAAGCGAGCAAAAGCAACGTGTACTGCATCTCCAGAGAGGGAACAGTCTGAAGAGCTGCCTCAAGAAACCCAGCCTGAAACAGCAGTGTTTGATGATGGTTGCAGCACCGGCAAGCCCTGCCCAGACAGGGAGAAGTATGCTTTCAAGCTGGCCGAAGAGAACATCCTTGTCGAGTGGTTCCAGGAGAGGAAGGAGTTTTATGACAAGTCGGATAGCAAGTTCTACTCCAAGGCCTCCAAGAGGCGGAAGCTGGAGGCATTGGCCAAGAGGCTTGGCTGTGATGGTAAGATATTGTTTCCCTTGTATTTTATTTGGTCAGACTCATATTTTATTTGGTCACTGACACTTTTGTTTGCATTTTCTTTTGGTAGTAATTGAAAAGTTTTGCTTTATGCTTTTTCTTCTACAGTGGGTAAGATTGAGGGTTGGTTCAGAAATGAGCGAATGGCTCTTGGCAAGCTGATGAAGTGCACAAAGAGTGGATCGATCAGCAACCCAGAACAGGACACCCAGACAGGAGTGGCAGCTGAAGTCATTCACTTTTTTGCAGGATCACATCACACCCAGGACATACACCACAGAGTCAACAGAGGTAAGCATTTGCCTCGAGCAGAATTATTTGAGAGTGTGATTATACATGTATTTCCATGTGCTGCTTGTAATTTTTTAACAGAACCTTTTTCATTGATGGGTTCAGTTTTTTGTTTCATAACTGTCTTCACGCTTCTAATCCAAACTGTTCTTTGCTAATGCTTATAGCTTGGGAAGGCCTCTTCATCACAGGATGTACACAGCGAGTCTGAGAGTGGCAACGAAGAGCGTCCACAGTCCTCTGCCAGTCCAAGTGTGGCTCCAAGAGGCAGCAGGCTGGGCAAGCGGGCAAAGACGAGCCACCTAGAGGATGAGATGCTGAAGTACTTTGAGCAGCCATGGCCCAGTCAGGACATCTTCAATCAGGTATGTTTTTTTTTCACCTATCACTGGAAAAGGCTTTGTGAAAAAAAAAAAATACACCAACACATGACCTATCAGTGTAACAGGCCAACATGCTGCAATACAAGTTGCAAATATTTTCTTCTTCTGACTGCAGTTGCAGACTCTTTTCAGACCAATGGATACCAGGGAGGCTTTCGGGCAATACATGACCAATACATGTGCAAGATCCCCAACAGCAGGTGGGACCAGTTCACCATGGATGCTCTGCAGCTGCTGAGTAGATAATCCAGGCCTGAAGGGGACCAGCCACACTCGCAGCAGCTGGTCCAGGATCCATGACAGCAGTGGGGCCAAGGCCCGTCGCAGCAATGGGGCCAGGGTTGCTACACGCAGCAGCAGCAGTGGCCTATGCAGCAGCAGCAGACACTTCCAGCAGTATCGCACAGGCACTCAGGCACAGTTCCATCAGCCAACAGTGATGGTGGCCCCGGGGCTACTTGTGCTGCCGCCACCAAGGTTGCACATGACCCCGCCAGAGGTATTTTCACAGGCAAATACTAATTAAACTTCTTGCACTATAATACACATGCTTTAAACATTAATTTCAATATATAAATGTTTATGTAATTAATATTTATATATGCTGATTTTCATGTATGTTTCAGCTAATGATGCCCAGAAATGAGGACAATATAATCCCATCATTGCTATCAGGCCATTGTGACATGCTCAGGGACAAGGACATCCCAACACTCTCTCCCACGACTCAGCAGGAATAGGAGCAGGACAGTAGCTCAAAGTCAGTATTTTTCAGTACTCAAACTGTTGGGCTATAGTTTTTTTTGTTTGTTTGCTTGTTTTTTTTTTGTTTTACTGTAATTTTTTAATAATGTAATAAAATGCATTATTCCCTTATACTCATGTTTTATTATTTGACATTTGCATGGTAAATTAACATATACTTAAATAAACACAGCAAATGAGGTGGTCATGGTGTTAAAAGAAATTAAAAGGTCATTTCTCAGATGTCATGGGCCAAATAATTAACCTAATGTTTCAAGAATTCATGTTCCTACAAATGGTCAAAATATCAATGTCATTTAAATTTTTATTAGGATTTTGGCTCCAAAACTTCATACAAGATTTTAGTATAAAGGATGGGTGAACTTATTAAGTGCTCAAGGTCATGGAGTCAATGCCATTGTCAATCTTTAAATATCCATTATCCCACACATATTGCCCTAGGGCAAGGAGAGGCATACTGTTCATCATTTTGCTTTGCGTTATAATTGTTTATGGTTAATAAGACAAAGATAAATATTGTGGCACGCACATGTAAAACATTTACTTGCTTCAGACAAATATCATGGTACACACATGCAATCAATGTATTTATTTATTGTAAATACACTTAATTGCCAGTACATTCACTGCATATCAATGATATGCTCTTGCAAGGGCAGAGCACCAATGGGGTTCTTATAATAGTCACTCAAATAATTCCTCTGAATCTTGGCTTCACCCGAAACTTGAGGTTCACAAACTGTTCTTGCATCAGTTAATTGAGCGCCTTCTCTCCATGCACTGGCTATAACATTTCCATTTCCGTCTTCTTGGTCCACATCAGCCGCTAGGAGACCTGGCACCCGCATATGGAGATCAAGCCTTCATACTGCATTGGAAAATGATAAGCTGGGTCTGCCTCCTCCAGAACCACTGCCCGGGGATGACAGGGACATGCCCTACTTCTTGTTGGGAGATGATGCCTTCCCATTGCAAACTTGGATGATGAAGCCCTACAGTCTTCATAGGATAACAAGAACACAGTGTATTTTCAACTACCACACATCCTGTGCATGCTGTGTTGTTGAGAATGCATTTGGCATTCTGGCACACCGTTGGAGATGCCTCCTGATGACGCTGCAGTTGAAACCATGCAGGTGCACCAAGGTGGTCCTAGGATGCCTGACCCTACACAACTGTAGGCTTCCACTGATGGAACCCCGACCTCCTTCTCTTGTTCCGGGAGCAGTGGTAGCTGGTACCCCAAGGAGCACTCGAAGGGAGATCGACCTGTGGCAGAGGAGATGTGTGAATTGATTGCATACTCTGCCCATGGAAGCTGCTGGCTCCAGGAGGATGAGTTCTGGGACGCCATACAGCGTAGCACCGTCTCCAGCAACTGGTTCGCCCTCTCGGTCTGGCCATTGCTCTGAGGGTGAAAACCAGAAGATAAACACACAGAGGCACCAAGCAATTTACAGAAAGCTTTCCAGAATGCAGAAGTGAATTGGGGACCCCTGTCTGATACCACTTCTACAGGCAACCCATGTATGCGGAATACATGTTGGATCATCAGGTTAGCAGTGTCTTTGGCAGATGGAAGACCAGGCAGGGGAATGAAATGAACAGACTTTGAGAAACGATCCACAACAGTAAGAATGGTAGTGTTACTGTCTGATGGGGGCAGACCAGTCACAAAGTCTAAGGAGATGTGGGACCATGGTCTTTGGGGCACAGACAGGGGTTGCAGCAGGCCAGCAGGGGGTTGAGTGGAGGTCTTGTTTTGGGCACAGACCTGACAGGACCGGACAAAGTTGGTAATGTCCTCCTTCATGGACGGCCACCAAAATATCCTCCCGATGAACGCTTTGGTTCGTCGGGGTCCAGGATGGCAGGACAACTTGGTGGAGTGACCCCACTGCAGCACCTATGAGCGGACAGATTTAGGAACATACAGACGGTTAGTGGGACATTGACTGGGGCCTGCTTCATCCGCTTGAGCAGCCTTCACAGCGGATTCCACATCAAACAGAGCTGCCCCCAAAATGCAGTGGGAAGGGAGGATGGTGTTAGAGTCTGGATTCGTCTTGGACATGGGAAACTGTCGGGACAGAGCATCAGGCTTAACATTTTTATGACCAGGGCAGTAGGACAGGGTGAAGTTAAACCTGGAGAAGAATAGGGACCAGCATGCTTGTCGGGGGTTGAGTCTCTTGGCTGAACTGATGTATTGCAGGTTCTTATGGTCAGTCCAGACCAAAAATGGCAGCGGGGCGCCCTCCAACCAGTGCCGCCACTCCTCCAGGGCTAACTTCACTGCAAGCAGCTCCCTGTTCCCCACGTTATAGTTCTGTTCTGTTGGTGACAGACGGTGAGAGAAGAAGGCACATGGGTGTATGCGATTATCTTTAGCAGAACGTTGGGAGAGCACAGCGCCAACACCCACCTCCAGAGGTGGAAAAACCCGGGTGCAGAAAGTAAAAACCCTGCCACATTTTTGCTCCAGCCAATTCAATGAACCAGCTGATCCTAATTACCACATCCCCTAAGCCAGGTTGATGAGCTAATTGGTGAAATCACCTGTGTTGAGAGCACAGGCAGAAGGAAAACCTAAGCAGGACTTTTACTTTGTCAATCCAGTTTTTCCACCTCTGCTCACCTCAGAAGCATCTACCTCCACAATGAACTGCCGGTTGGGATTGGGTTGGATCAGGATCAGAGCAGAGGTGAATCACCGCTTCAGGTCTTGAAAGGCCTCCTCTGCGGCTGTGGTCCAAACGAACTTGACCGCTGAAGAGGTCAGGGTGGTGAGGGGGGCGGCTACAGTGCTGAAATTTCAGATAAAGTGCCAGTAAAAGTTGGCAAAGCCAAGGAAGCTCTGCAGGTCCCGTCGACTAGCAGGTGTGGGCCATTCCAACACTGCCTTGACCTTACGTTGGTCCGTTTGGATGCCCCCCGGGGTGATCACATACCCGAGGAAAGCGACCGTTTCCTGGTGGAACTCGCATTTCTCCGCCTTCACAAACAGCTGGTTCTCCAGAAGACGCTTCAGGACCTTACAGACATGGACAACATGCTCAGTGAGTGACTTGGAAAAAATCAAGATGTCATCTAAAAACACAAAGACAAATTGATTGAGCATGTCCCTCAGGACATCATTGATTAAGGCCTGAAAAACTGCAGGGGCATTGGTAAGGCCAAATGGCATGACCAAGTACTCATAATGACCTGAGGTGGTGTTAAACGCCGTCTTCCATTCATCCCCCTCGCGGATACGGACCAGGTGGTAGGCATTCCTTAAGTCCAGCTTGGTGAATACCTTGGCTTCTTGGAGGAGTTCAAACGCTGAGGACATGAGAGGGAGACGGTAATGGTTTTTAATAGTGACATCATTTAAACCACGGTAATCAATGCAGGGGCGTAACGAACCATCCTTTTTTCCAACAAAGAAAAAACTGGCTCCTGCAGGAGATGAGGAAGGGTGGATGATGCCTGCAGCAAGGGACTCTTGAATGTACTTGTTCATAGCTTCCGTCTCAGGCCGTGACAGGGAGTACAAATGACCTCTAGGGGGAGTTGTGCTGGGAAGGAGGTTAATAGCACAGTCATAGGGGCGGTGAGGGGGTAAGGAAGAGGCTTTGGACTTACTGAATACAGGCTTGAGGTCCATATAGTCCGGGGGGACACCTGACAGATCTGGAAACTCCTCGTTGACCTCAGAGACAGGTTTCGACAGAGTCTGGGCCTGAAGGAGACAGTTTGAGTGGCAAAATGGGCTCCAACCCATAATACACCTCCCTACCCAGTCAATATGTGGGTTGTGCTTAATAAGCCAAGGGTAGCCAAGAACTACTGGAGCATGAGGGGCATTAATAACAAGAAAGCGTAACTGTTCATGATGGTTGCCAGAGAGGGTGAGACTCACTGGAGCAGTGGTGTGAGTGATGTTGGCCAATTTTGCTCCAGTCAATGCGTTGGCCATCAGGGGTTTCTCCAGGCTCTCGGTAGGCAGACTCCACTGACTCACCAGGCTGGCGTCGATGAAGTTCTCCTCGGCACCAGAGTCGACAAGAACTCCCATCTCCAGTTGTTGATCTCCCCACCAGAGGACAGCTGAGAGAAGAGTGCGCTGAGCAGAGGAGGGGTGTATGGGGGTCACGTTCACCAGTACCCCCCTCACAGGTGATCGTTGGCTTTTTCTGGACAGGAGGCAACAAAGTGACCTGGTTGGCCACAGTACAGGCAGGAGCGTGTGTTGATTCTTCTTTGCCTTTCCTCTTGGGTCAGGCGGGTGCGGTCCACTTGCATGGGCTCTGGTACCGATGTGGTGGTGGGAGGAGAAGGAGGGGGCATGACTGGACTGACAAGAGGCCTTCCTGCTGTGGACCCAAAGGTCCTGGCCAGGCGGCGTTGTTGTAGCCTGGTGTCAATGCGGATTGCAAGGTTGATGAGGTCCTCACAGGAGCTCATCTTTGATCTCTTCCGACAGGCCATTAAGGAAGGTGTCATAGAGAGCCTCAGTGCCCCATCCTGTTGTGGTTGCAAGAGTTTGAAAGTCAATGGCAAAGTCTGACACCAACCTACAACCCTGGCATATATGGAGTAGCTCATGGGCAGCCTCATGCCCTTGCTTGGATCGATCAAAGACTCTCTTCATCTCAGTCGAAAACTCCTGGAAATTCCCACAGATTGCTGACTGAGCATCCCACACTGCAGTTCCCCACTCTCTGGCACGCCCTGACAGCTGGGTAATCACATAGGCAATCTTTGCTCGATCGGTGGGGAAGGTACCTGGTTGCAGTTCAAAGATGAGGGTACACTGAGACAGGAAAGAGCGGCAGGTACCAGGTTCGCCAGCATACTTCTCCAGTGGGGGCAGTCGTGGCTCGCGGGCTGGTTGTGCGGTTGAGGCAGACTGGGCAGGCTGGGCAGGCTGGGCAGGGCCTGCGGACTGTGCAGACGCGGAAGCAGACTGGGAGAGTTGGAGTGGCTGGATCTGGGCTGTCAGGTCTCTGACGCTGGCAGCTACTGCCTCCAGTTGGCCTTGTTGGTGGCCCAGAAGCGCTCCATGCAGTTCAAGACAAGCCCTCAGGCGCTCTGGATCTGCTGGGTCCATCCTGCTCTGATCGCACTGTAAGGTTTCAGAGACAGAGACCTAAATGCAGATCAGTTTGGCAGGTTTATTCTTTTAACACAGTCACAAGGTCAGGGCAGGTAAAAACATTATGTTTCAATGCAGTCCTCAACACGTCCAAAAACAAAAAGGCACAGAAGATCACTGTGGGCTTCGTGTTCATAGTTACTCAGTCAGTTCACAAAAAATCCAACAAAAATCCAGCAAAGCACAGAGGTTAGTAGTAGTACTTTCAGATTCAAAAAGTCATTGAGGCAGTCCACAAAAATCCATAAGAACAAAACTCAAAGGTTCCAAGCAGAATTCCAGATTCCACTGGTTACTCATGGACAAACAGGATAATCTTCACAGGCAAAAACAGGTTCACAAACATCAGAGTCAAGGTCAGGCGATCAGAGACAGATCAGAGAAATGACAGGGCTTAAGTAGCAGTCCAGCACACAGAATTAAACAGGAAACAGCTGACACTGATTACAATGGTGATTGAGTCAGGTGACAAAGGTGAGGCACGAGGGGGGCATGGCAGGAGACCAAAACTAAGGGCACACGGGACATCAAAACAAACACACTGTCAACACACCCGCAGTACTACAACTGTCCAGTGGGTGGCCAGAGTTCAAGACATTCAGACTTTAACACAAGGAGCTGGTGCTCCGCTCTGCATGGAAAAAAGGAGAGATTCGCCTCGACCAACAGAGGTTATACTTTGACCAAGATTACCCGACAGAGATCCAAAAGAAAAGGAGAGCCTACGCCCCTATCAGAAAGCTTCTAAAGGAAAAGGGTCTCCATTTTCAAACCCCACCACCGGCCAGACTCCGGGTGTTTTTTGACAGTGGCCCCACCATCTACAACAGCACAGCAGAAGCCATGGAGGACCTAAGAAAGAGGGGACTAGCACTGGACGACATCATCCAAGAGGGACCCTCCGCGGCGACACCAGCAGAGATACTGAGGAAACTATCATGGGAGATGGTGGAAGTCAAACGACGGAACCCGGGCACACACGGAGAGAGGGCGCGGAAAAAGCTCAGCGGATTTCGCCGCGACACTGCGGACACAGCCTCCACACCAAGGTGAACACCACTCTAACAAGTGGTCATCCCCGCGGTAAGACCTGCCTACACAGTGACTTAAACCAGCACAGGAGTAAGAACTGATCCCTTTCAAAATTAAGACACTGTGTCCATCTTTATTTTCATAACCCTGTACACTGTAATCTAAATACTTATCTGGGAGGAATGCTTTAGTTTACTGTTTATAGATCAAAATATCAGACCGTTGGACTGGGAGCCTGTTTTAGTTATTCCGGGTGTGCACTGAGCTGATACTCACTCCTGAGTTATCCCAGTTTTGCACTGGAGAGGCCCTCCATATTCTGGAGGTTTTCCTCTCCAATTTGGACTCCTTCTTAAGAGGAAAGACTGTTACGGAAGCCATTTTTTCTTCTTTTTCTTTCATTTCCTTTGCCTGTGTGTTCTCAAGTTACAAGTACTTTATTACTGTTACTACTTATGTTCAATGGTTAAGATCACCATGGGTAGACATAATGGAGGGGACAATTGTATCTAATGATAAATGCCTCAGCAAGAATATAGAATCATAACACTTAATGTTAACGGGTTACAGAATCCAATTAAAAGAGGAAAGCTCATAGCCAAGATGAAAAGAGAGCAGCAACACATAATATTTTGGCAGGAAACTCATATGGTAAAAACTGAACACGAAAAACTGAAAAAAATGGGTTTTAAAAATACATTCTTTTCTTCATATGCAAATGGACATGCGAGAGGAGTTGCGATACTTATTGCAAATAAGGTAGACTTTCAGCTCTCCAAACAGATCATGGACAAGGAAGGACATTTTGTCTTGGTGAAGGGAACACTGGACTCAAAAGAAGTAACATTACTCAACGTTTACAGACCACCAGGACAGGATAGGACACTAATAGAATATTTGATTTGATAGCTACAGAAGTCTCTGGTGTCTTGATCTGTGGGGGGAACTGGAATGTGCAGTTGCATCCCACCCTAGATTCCACAAACCCGACAAAGAGAATGAACTCTGAGTCTCAGTATATTAAGAAAATGATTAAAGGGATAGGTATAATTGATGTATGGAGGGACTTTCATCCATGTGTTAAGCAATTTACTTTTTATTCTCACCCCCATGCAGTCTATTCTAGAATTGGTTATTTTTTTATGTTTAGAGCAGACAGACAGAGTGCTAGATTGTAACATCGGTGTTAGAGATATATCTGATCACTCGGGAGTATACATGAAAATACATTTGGACGTCCCACACAAAAATACCATTTGGAGACTTAACACCTCCATACTAAATGATAATCAATTTGAGGACTTCATTAAAAAAGAAACAAGGGACTACATGGAGTTTAACAGTAACACAGAGGTGTCACCAAGTATCTTATGGGATGCTGGAAAAGCAGTATTGCGTGGGAAAATTATAATGTGGACATCACAAAAGAAAAAAGAAAAACTTAAGAGACTCAATGACTTGACAAATAAACTAGATTTACTGGAGCAGAAACATATAGAGTCTAATGACCCTGCCCTATTAGAACAAATATCTGCTGTAAAATCAGAACTACTGTACATAAGAAACTCAATGACCAGGTGGAACTCAAACTGAAGTATGTCAAACAAACTTGCTATGAAAACGGACCTCGAGCGAAAAAAATACTGGCCTGGAGACTGAAGAAACAGCAGTCTGAAAGATCCATTTATAAATTAAAGGACCCTGTCACCAACCAGATGTGTTTTAAACCAGAAGAAATACATAAGTCATTTGAAATATACTACACGAATTTATACGCTCAACCCAAATTAGCAGAACCCGCCACAGTAAAGCAGTTTTTGGAATCTCTAGACTTGCCAACTATCGGCACAGAACAAAACCAGCAGTTAACTGCAGATATTACAATAGCAGAGGTTCATAAGGCCATTTCTAAACTAAAAACAAACAAAGCAGCAGGGGGAGACGGACTACCTGCAGAGTGGTACAAGTCTTTTGGGGACTCCTTGACCCCACTGTTATTAAAATGTTTTAACTATTTGCTAAAGGGGGGCGAGACCCCACCATCTTGGAGACAAGCCATAATATCTGTAATACTGAAACCAGGAAAAAAGAGAACAGAGTGCAGCTCATACAGACCTATTAATGCCAACTATAAAATATTTACCTCAATTATTGTTAGTAGGCTAGAAAATATCCCTGATCTGATTGACATGGACCAGACGGGATTTGTTAAAAACAGGCGCACACAAGACAATGTTAGGCGAGCAATACACCTGGTAGACACTATGAGCAGAAGTAACACGAGGTCCCTAGCAATCAGCTTTGATGCAGAAAAAACTTTCGACTCCGTGCAGTGGGAATTTTTATATTTGGTCCTACAATGCTTTGGCTTTAATGATATGGTTATAAGATGTTTTAAATCAATATATAATTCACCAGTTGCCCGAAGCAGAATAAACGGCAGTCTTTCAGGCACAATCCCTTTGGAACGAGGATGCCGACAAGGCTGTCCACTGAGCCCCATCCTGTTTGCTCTATTTATAGAGCCACTTGCTCAAAAAATCAGGGAAGACTCAGAAATTATGGGAATCTCATTTAAGGGAAGAGAATATAAGACATGTTTATACGCAGATGATATTTTGGCGACTTTGTCTGACCCTGATACCAGTCTCCCTAAACTAATGTCCAGCCTCGACCAATATGGTTTCTATTCGGGATATAAACTGAACATAGAGAAAACTCAGACTCTTTCTTTTAATTACTCACCTCAGGAAAACATACATAAAACCTTTAAATTTATATGGAAAACCAGAATTTTGAAATATCTAGGTGTTAACATTCCCAAGACCTACGAAGATATATATAATGCAAACTACGGTATCATCACAAACAAAATTAAAAACGATTTGGACAGATGGACTCCCCTGTCACTCGATCTATACAACCGAATTGAAACTATAAAAATGGTTATATTACCTCAACTGTTATTCCTTTTTAAATCGCTGCCCATAGAAATAACAACTAAACAGTTCAACGAATGGAATCGGATCATCTCCAGATTTATATGACAGAACAAAAAACCAAGGGTATGCTACAAAACATTACACTTGCCAAAAGAGAAAGGTGGGATGTCACTCCCATGTCTGGAGGACTACTACAAAGCAGCACAACTGCAATATGTTGTTTATTGCATACCTGTCAACTTTGAGGTTTGAAAAAAAAAAAGGGATATTTCCCAGATTTTTAACTCAAAATAAGGGAAAATTTCAGAAAGTCATACCCTTCACCAAAAGTGGGTGTGTAGTTGAATGGGGGGCAATTTTCTATCTAGTATTTGTGATTTCCTGTACTCTGGTGCTTGTTGGTGATAGCCAAGACCCAAACTCAATATGCTTATGGTTTATAGAGTGCATTTGTGAATAAACTATACATTTATTTTTATTTGCTTTCAGTGGTACCAATTATTTCCCAAATTAAGGGCTAAAATACATATCTTATGTTAAAATAAGAAAGGTCATTATATAACCAGTCAATAAATTCAATTCCATTGCAATTTATTATGGTTTTACCATAATCATGGCCTCGGAACAATAGATAGATAGATAGATAGATAGATAGATAGATAGATAGATAGATAGATAGATAGATAGATAGATAGAGTAATAAAGAGATAAAGAGTAATATAAGATATTAAACCAAGAGTGATTTAAAATGGGTAAGTTTCAGATAGAAAATGAAATAGACAATGAGTGGATAAAACAGTTAATACATCAATTAGTTTACACTAGGCTATTTATGAGGTCTTAGCCAGGACATACTTAATGTAAACATGTGTAGCTTACCTTTGATTATTTGGGAAGCTTTTGTTTTCCCCATGGAAAATTTCTTTGCGATGGAAGAGTCTGGGAACATTCCAGCCACGCACTTGTTGAAATCATCAAAGAAAGAGAGGCTAATGTTTTTCTTAGCAATTAGCATCACCATCTTCACCTCAGACCTAATCAGTGTTGCCAGATACTGCTGACGTTTTCCAGCCCAAAATATGTTCAAAACCCACCAAAATGCACTTGAAACCGCCCAACTTGGGTGGGAAACCGACCAATCTGGCAACACTGGACCTAATCACTTGTTCAGCCTTGCCTCCGGACGTAGTTCTGTAATTACTGATGCCTGAGAGGGTGGGGACGTGAATTCATGGCCCGACTTCCTTCTGTAAATTCCTGTCAGAGGCGCGTCATGAATTCTGGACCTACCGACTTTTTTATATTGTGAAAATACGGGACTTTTATATAACGTGAAAATACGGGATATTTTCGGGAAAATAAAAAAACGGGAAGACAGCGGGAAATAAGTCAAAATAAGGGATTTCGCGGGAAAAACGGGAGGGTTGACAGGTATGGTTTATTGGTGCAAAGAGGATTATGATGCAAAATGGAAGGAGCTAGAGTTAAACCAACTTGATATTCCTCTTCAATCTTTACTGGGGGACAAAACCCTCAAGAATATATATTTGAGTAAATTATGCAACCTTACAAAAACTCCCCTTAATATCTGGTTCAAGGAGGTCAGCAACTCAAAATTAGAGAGGAAAGCTCGGCTATTAAGGTGGGTCAAACATGACAGAGATTTCTTACCAGCCTAGCTGGATATGAGATTTAAGGAACTGATCCGAAAAGGTATTACTTCATATTGTCTAATCTCATCTGATACAGGCCTGGATAGTTTCCAACAACTACAGAAAAACCATAATTTAGACAAACAGGATTTATACAGATACCTGCAGTTTAGGCATCACTTTGATAGAAATATAAAAATTCTAAAAGAAGGTGACATGGACCTCGTTAACATTGTCTTGGATGCATACAAAGGTAAAATTCATAAGAAAGTAGTTTCCAGAATATACCTATGCCTACAACTTCACAAAAAAAGGTCAACATCATATACGGTATAAAACATAAATGGGAGAAGGAAGCAAATATAACCTTGACAGAAGACGACTGGCTAAACATATGCGAAATAAACTCCTCCACCACCAGTTCAGGGAAATGGAGGGAATTTGCATGGAAAAATGTTATCAGGTTTTTTATTACCCCAAGAAGAAAATATTTACAGAGTGGCAGAGAAGAATTTGGGCATTGCTGGAGACATTGTAATAATGCTGACCATAATCACATCTTTTGGTGCTGTCCAGTAAATCAACATTATTGGTTAGATGTAGTTAAAGAAATAAATTCAATCCTCGGTTTTGACATTGAGTATAATTTTCAAACTCTATATCTGTGCAATCTACCAACTGACCTTATGTCCCAGGATAAATAGCTACTGAAGATACTGCTGGCAAGAAACCAATAACTAGGACATGGCTTAACAGAGAGCCGCCGACGGTGAGAGAGTGGTCAGCCACTGTAAAAGATATACATGAAATGGAGATGTTGACTTTTTCTCTAAGAATGAACCATAATAAAGCCCAAAAGTATTGGTCGAAATGGCTTTTGTATGTAAATGAGAAAACAGAATAGAGCAGTTCCTTTCTCCCCTTTTCATATTGCATTTTTTGTCCTTGGTGCTGTGACTGATGTTTTGATGGACTTAATCTGGAGGGACTCCCTCCTCTGACCGGTTGGACTGTGCTGGCTCCACATAAGCTCCCTTCCTCTTAACCTCTCCCCTTTGGATTATTGTGGCCCTACTTTGAAGTGTTTTTTTTTTTCTAAGACAAAATGATTGAGGGCGGCGCGGTGGTGTAGTGGTTAGCGCTGTCGCCTCACAGCAAGAAGGTCCGGGTTCGAGCCCCGTGGCCGATGAGGGCCTTTCTGTGTGGAGTTTGCATGTTCTCCCCGTGTCCGCGTGGGTTTCCTCCGGGTGCTCCGGTTTCCCCCACAGTCCAAAGACATGCAGGTTAGGTTAACTGGTGACTCTAAATTGACCGTAGGTGTGAAAGTGAGTGTGAATGGTTGTCTGTGTCTATGTGTCAGCCCTGTGATGACCTGGCGACTTGTCCAGGGTGTACCCCGCCTTTCGCCCATAGTCAGCTGGGATAGGCTCCAGCTTGCCTGTGACCCTGTAGAACAGGATAAAGCGGCTAGAGATAATGAGATGAGAATGAGACAAAATGATTGATTTCCCTCGGTAACCTGTATGTTCTGATTTGTTTGGTTCATATGTCTTGTTTGTCTGTGTAAGACACTGAAACTTTGCACTTAAAAATAAAGTTAAAAAAAAAAGAAAGGCCGCTGAAAGAGAAGGAGAAGACAAAATCAACAAAAAGAGACCAAGACCTACACGCCACCACTCTCACTCTTCTCCAGACTGCTCAACCTGGACAAAGAGGAAGAGGTCGAGGTAGGGGCCAAGGCAGGATGACCTGGGGTGACCCGTCATGGATAAAAGGCACAACCTGCTACAACTGCAATCAGAAGGGACACATTGCTCGAGATTGTCTCCACAGTAGCAAACAGAGGCCCCGTGAGGAGTACAGCAAAGCAGACTGACGGGCGGACTCTGGGTACGGGCCACACACAGAGAACAGGGGAGGTAACACATACACACCTGATGATACACATACACATAGACAGGAACATTCACATAACATTAAGCACATTAGTAGCAGCACCTGGATGCAACAGCAAGACTACACAGAAACGCCCGATACACCAGTCCAAATAGATACACCTGAAGTTGCATTAAGTTTGTTAAAATACACAACTACTCCCTTCTCTAAACTCCCTTGTATGCCCCTCACTGTATGTGGGCATGTGTTGATTTTTTTTTAGTAGATTCTGGAGCAGGACACTCCAGAATCAACATGGGGTACTTCCAGTAGACCCACCGCTCAGCTCAAATTCTATTCAGACGATGGGCATCTCAGGACGACCTGTGACCGAAACTTTCTCAGTCAACCTCCTGTCTAAAAGCGAGGGAGGAATAGTTATGTCCCACTCAGTCCTCATCTCACATACATGTCCAGTAAATTTGTTAGCACGCGATTTAATGTGCAAATTAGGAGTAAATCTCATGTCCATTGCAGATGGACTAACTATTGAAGTAAGTGAAATGTGCGGTGTGCAGTATGGTCTTGGAAGCCCCCTGTATGTGTATGTGTGGCGGCTCTGCTCAGATCAACTCGCACAAACTCCCAAATACCGTACCTTGTACAGCTCGCACACTTGAACACCTCATCATTTGACACAGATTATATGAAAGAGGAAGATTTGCATTGCACAGCACATGTTCACCAAGGGCAAGATGTAGAGTTTGAAAAGACTTGGTTTGCAGACCCCCATGCATGTGAAAGATTGACCCTCAAAACTATATATTGGTCTAAACATTATTGCACTGCGCAGGTTCATCTTACTCGTTGTCCGAACAGCTGCATCAATGCAGTGTTCTCAAACATGTAATGCGTGGCCTCGTGTCAGAGGACTCTGAGGTCGGCTGCTGCAGGGGCGATTCTAGCATCTGATCTTTGGGGGTGCTTAGCCCCCAGAGCTGACAGAGGCACCTGGCTTGAACGACAGTGTTTCCACGTTTATTCCGCAAGAAGACTAGACTAGACAAGACTAGACTTATGCAATGTTTTAACAGAAGCTGACCCAATAAACTATGATATCTACACATTTACAACCACTGACACAAATATTTACGTTATATTTTTAACTAAACAAGACCTACTACTGCATTTGTAATGTTGGAGCTATTCATTTTGAACAGTGGTAATTGTTAATTAATGTGTTATTGTGTATTGTGTAATAATAGTGTGTATTATTATGATTTTACATTAGTTTACATTAGTTTATATTTTTTGTTATATTTGTTATATTTTGGTAGTGTTCTTTTGATAGTCATTTGTTTAATTGTTTGCTTCGTGCATGTATGTTTCAGTGTCTGTTTTGATTAATTTGCTAATTAAGTATCTTGATATGGATGATAAATGTCATTTTTATCATTCTGTTCATAGACCAGGGAACATCAATATTGCATTATGCATATTATTGTGTTGTGTTTAACAATTGTAACTCCAGTCCATACCTTCACATCTCGCTATGCCAGTAATACTCAGGTGCTACTTCGAGTTCCTCATCGGCGTGGAATCCAGTTAAAAAAAACACCATGTTGTAGCAAGCACTCGCGCGGACAGGCAACCCAATCAGAGGGGACGCAAGGAGGAGAGGTATTTTACTGGTCATAGAACTATCACATAACAGGTGAATTCAAGAACACACACATGCCCGCGCACACATTCAGTGCGCAAGGGCACTTATTTCTGAAAATTACGTCCAAAAGCAGTGTTTTTGAGGGTGCTGAGCTAGGGGGTGTTGAGCTCGTTTTTGGGGGTGCTTGAGCACCCCCAAAAATAGGCTAAACATGCCCCTGGGCTGCTGCCAGCATGATTTCTTTGACATCGTTAATTCTATACCCCATGTGTCATTAGCAAAGCCACGAGCCGCCCATTGGAAAGATGTGGGAAAATGGGTCAAGAAGTGCGCAGCCAATGGCAATGAATGGTCCCAAACAGAGGACCCTAGTGTGTTGTTTTGCCAAAAGCTTGGGGTCTACAAAGTCATGCTATGTGTGTGCATGTTAAGCGCAGCGTAATATTAGCCACTGATGACCAGGGTCCTGGGGACCCTGGGCATAGTGGCCTGTTTGTCTCTGTTTCCACAGGCATAACTCCAGCAGAGGTGCACCCCAAATTGGTGGGAGTTCCAAATTCCATTTGGGTGAAGGGTAAACATGATGTAGGCCTAATAAAGAATGCTGAACCAGTGGTGATCAGCCCCAAATCAGATTTCAGGCCTAAACAGACCCAATACCCACTCAAACCAGAAGCAATCGCAGGTATAAGACCAGTCTTTGATTTATTGCTGAAGGCAGGTGTAATTGTCCCTTACCAGGACTCTCCAGTGCGCACTCCTATTTTCCCAGTTAAGAAGGCAAGAAAACCGTCCCAGCCCGATGAGTGGAGGTTTGTCCAAGATCTGCAAGCAGATCTGCAGTTGTTCTGTGCGCACCTGATGTCCCTAAAAGGTGCCCTGCAGACCACACCCACTCTGGGATTGCCTGACCCCAATAAACCATTTGTTCAAACTGTAGATGAAAAGAAGGGCTTCATGACCTCTGTTCTTTTGCAGAAGCACGGGGATAGATTAAGACCTGTAGCCTACTTCTCCAGCAAATTGGACCCAGTGGCAGCTGGACTTCCTGTTTGCCTGCGTGCAGCTGCTGCAGCTGAAAAGGCGATAACTGCTTCCAGAAATATTGTGGGGTATTCTAACCTCACCCTTTGGTCCCACATGCTGTCTCCCTGCTTCTGTTGGAGAAAAAGACATCACATTTGTCAGCACAGAGATGGTTGAAGTATAACACTGCCATACTTGATATGCCTAACATCATTGTGAAACGTTGTACTGTTCTGAATCCTGCCTCTCTTCTCCCTACAGAGGACGACTGAGAGCCACATAACCATGTTGCTCTCATTAACGATTTTTGTTCCCCCAGACTTAAAGAGCGACCCTTTGGAAAATCAAGACATGGTCCTCTATGTGGATGGTTCAGCCTCCAGAAACCCAGAGACAGGAGAGAGTAAAGTAGGTTTTGCCGTAGTCTCAGATCATGAGGTCCTCAAGGTGTCGTGTCTGTCCTCAAACCTGTCAGTGCAGGCCGCAGAGCTCTGTGCCCTTATCGAGGC
Source organism: Neoarius graeffei (assembly GCF_027579695.1). Classification (NCBI taxonomy): domain Eukaryota; kingdom Metazoa; phylum Chordata; class Actinopteri; order Siluriformes; family Ariidae; genus Neoarius; species Neoarius graeffei. The sequence continues at coordinate 18,636,665 of NC_083589.1, read as the reverse complement.
ATGCAAATTGGCTGCAGGGCAATCTGTCAATATTTTTACAGACAGCAGGTACATATTTGGCATTGTTCACGATTTTGGCACCATTTGGAAACACAGAAATTTTCTCACTAGCACAGGATCTCCCATTGCACATCATAAACTGGTCTCTGAGTTGTTGGATGCTATTCTACTCCCTAGAGCCATTGCTGTGTGTAAGTGTAAGCCCATACTAACAAAACTGATCTTGTGTCTCAAGGAAATGCCAGGGCAGACGTGGCAGCTAAGTGTGCAGCCTCAACTTCCAGTTCACCCTCTAACCTTGCTTTTCCTCAGATTTCTACGCCCTGTTTACAGCTAGAAGACCTTCAGAGCACTGCCACTCAGGACGAGAGACGAGTCTGGAAACAGGCCAGCTGTATCTTTGCAAACTTGGTCTGGGTTTGTCCCTCGGGCCGTCCCCATCTACCAAAACACATGTTCCCTTTCTATGCAAAATTGGCACATGGGCTCACCCAGCAGAAGTAACAAAGAGATGGTTCACAAAGGGGTTTTCAAATTATGCTGCGGAATTTTGCAAGCAATGCTTGATATGCGCACAACATAATGCAGGTCAAGGTATCAAACTAACTCAAGCAGCACACCCAATACCAGACAAACCATTTGCTCATCTCCAAATAGACTTCATTGAACTGACACTTAGTGAGGGGAAAATGGGTCCCTTAAAAATAAACTAAGCAAAGCTTGTGCAGAAACAGGGCTAGGATGGACAAAGGTCCTCCCTGTAGTACTCACACAAATGGGGATGCAAACTAGGCCTAAACATGGCCTAAATTTGAAATTCTGTTTGGACGAGTACCCAACATGGGGATAGGGCCAGCCCAAGGAACACTGCCGGACACCAGACTGTGTGATGATGCAATGTTGAATTACTGTGCAACGTTGTCCTCTGCTTTGAAATCTGTCCACAAACAGGTAAAAGAAGCATTTCCCAAGCCCGCTGAGAGACCTCTGCACGATCTATAACCAGGGGATTGGATAGTGGTGAAGGACTTCCAATGAACCAAGTGGAACAAGCCACGGTGGAATGGCCCATTCCAGGTCCTGCTCGCAACCCCAACGGCAGTGAAGGTCATGGGCAGAGTGACGTGGATCCACGCAGATCCACGTGGATCCACTGCAGAAGGGTTCCTTAACCGGCTGAGCAGGAGGAAAAGGAAGGCCTAAGTGACCCAGACACTGACTAAAGCTCGTGAGGAAGAAAGGCATCACTACATGGAACAGTGGGAGTATCACATCAATCATGCACACACCCGAGAATTAGTGGACACTGGAAGGTGTAACCCATTAGGAGACGGGCTGTGGCTCCTTATCATGGACGAAGAGGTCAGGGTGACAGCTCCGGGAGGACAATCCCAGTGGACAAATCTGAATGACACCAACGAGGAGAAAGAAATGTTAATTGAGTACATCTTAGCGCAGAACCCCAACCATAAGGTGAGACAAATGGTAACCCGAGACTCAGGAGGAGAGGTAAATGATTATCATTTAGAAGGTGCCCCACATGTCCGCTTTCCCACCTTGATCCAAACCACATGGCGAGCAAGTTCCGCAGAACTGAGCGCGGCAGCACAGTTACGCTGTTGCACCCTCAATAAAGAAGAGTATTTCAGTATCTAGTCAGTAAACTGGTTTCAGAAATCCCGAGTTTCTCCAAGCCCCGGTGAGGTAGGACGAGGGCTGATAGGGCGTGCCCGCCCTCTGAGTACCAATACACGTCAAGAAGGGCAAGGGTTAACTCGGAGACCTAGTTAACATAAAATGAAGGGGGTAAATCATTATAAGCTAGGTCCAGTCATGGGCCTGAGCATCCTGATCCTGCTGGGGCTCACGGGAGGATTCGTGTGGTGGTCGATACAGGGAACCCAGACTGACACAGAGTCAAGACAAGGGAGACATCCAACTCATAATTTGTATTAGCAGTATGCTAATTTTACAGCTAAATAGGCTAACAGGTCAAATTGTCTAGTTTGCTCCACCCTGCCACACACCGTTACACAACCATTCGTGTTTGAGACCGTCAACACAACTGATGAGGATACTGCGCAAGCATGGTGAGCCATGATGGAAGCTGTCTGTGGTGATGTAAAAAAAGACTGTAATGTCATGTATCTACGTGGGGGAGACAACCCAAGAGTAGAAATTAGTGTAAATGAACCAGGAAAGGGGATAAATTATACCTTATGCACAGGCCGAAAGGGCGATCCAAATTCTACCCCCGTGGGGAAGGTCAAGGAAGCTAGGTGTTCAACCGTTTACACAGTGCAGGGTTCAGTCCCAAATCCAAACATGACCTGCACGGGACAAAATGGCACTCTGTACAAGCAAGGCAGAAAAGTGACAATAGGAGGTAACTTAGGGACAGAAGGGAATCTAACTCAGTTAGCGGGTCCAGCCTTTTATTACCCAGGCTGGCAGTGGAAGTGTGGTCACCATGTGTAGAACTTCCTCCCAGTAGATTGGAAAGGCACGTGCGCCCTGATCCAATTCGATGCCCACCTAATAATAGCAACCCCTGAGGCGAGTGGCAGACAGCGCAGAAGTGCTGACGATGATTTTCTTCCTCCAGAACATCAATTGCAACCTAAGGTGAAGAAATTCTTCCAGGCCCTATTTCCACAGTATGGGATAACACAACTCTGGAATGAACTTGAGGTAGTGCATTATAGACTGGCACAGTTCATGAATTCAACCATAGAGGCCATGGAGGGCGTGAGAACTGAATTGACCGCACTCAGATTAATGACAACACAGAATCGCGTGGCCCTTGATATCCTTTTGGCAAAGGAGTGTGTGTCATGATAGGAGAACATTGTTGTATGTACATTCCTGAAAACGACAGGAATCATGGTAACATCACTGAGGCACTGAACAAAATGCGCAAGGTTGCTGAACAATTACGAGCAGATGAACATGGAGTAGTTGAAGACAGCTGGTGGCGTTGGTTTAGTGGATGGAAGACTCTGATTCTATCCACCATACCGGTCCTGGGCTTAGTGATTGTGATGCTATGTTTGCTCCCTGTTTTCTGTCAATGTTGTACGGTATGTCTGTGTTTCAGAGGCAGCTGACAAATATTGGTTACCAGATGGTGAAAATAGACTGGCCTCCAAACCCACACAAAGACTACAACCCATCGTTTGATGACATCAGCACAGCTGACATGAAATTAGCCCTAAATTAAAACACTCTCATTTGTGGTTGTTTCCTGTTCTATTGTTTCCTGATCTATGTATATAGCTTGCTCACATTAACTTAAGACATCTATGTCTTACAAAGCAGGCTTAGCATTATCCCTGTACACTCAATGATGTGTTAAGTCGAATCTCTCTGGGAACTCTTACCACTGAAATTGTGTACATTTCTTTCTTTTAGCAATTATTATCCTGTAGGATAAAAAGGGGGGAAATGTGAGGAAAATTTAGTGAATGAACATTCCTGTTCTCTGTGTTTCTGTGTGTTGAGCTCAAGTGGCCTAGTGTACTGAGAAAAGTTGTTTTTCCAGTGCTGTAATCGCCTTTCTGTGGCCTTGGCTGGTGATAAGCAGCCTGCTCTGGTATGTGCATCTGCCTGCACATACCAGAGCATGCCAGGTGCACGCTTTAACAAAGCTTCATAGAAAATCTTGAGCCAATCACGCACTTCCTGTTTCCTGAGTTGTTCGCGCCGAGTCCTTTTTCCCGCGAGTGCCGGCGTTAATTACTAATCCTTTTTAAACTTTTTTTCTATAAATAAATTTCCAGTATCCTCTTCATTTTTATTATACTGTCGCTTTCATTTTTGTACTTTTCACTTTCGCGTTCTTTTTTCCGGGTTTTTTTCCCGGTTTTTTCTCTTTCTTTTTTCGGAAGAACGCCGAGACCGGAAGCTTTCTTTTTCTCTCCTCCTGTGTAAAGTCCACAAGCGGAGGCCATCTGATCTGCTTTAATATCAACAGATCTTCATTTAAGGTACGTGAATCTTTTCATCATGGCACACCTTCAGCCTGTTCAGTGTGCTGAGTGCAGGATGTTTAGTCATTCTTCCTCCGTCACTAGCGATAGCTCTATTAGCTTTACTTGTGATAAGTGCAGATTAGTTAGCTCTCTGACGGAGAAGATTTCAGTGCTAGAAGCGCGTGTCCAGGCTTTAGAGCAGGTTAGTGAGCGTGAGAACAGTGTAGTTTCTGTTAGGGAAAGTCTGGATGCCCTAGGTGGAGTTAGCAATCCCCCAACTCTGGCATTAGAGCCCTTACAGCGGGGTGAATGGGTGACGACTCTGCGACTCTGCGGCATCTATAAAGCCCATATACAAAGGCATCTATACCGCTGAGGCTCGCCCATGGGAGCACCACTCCTCTCCGCATCACGTGTCGAACAGGTTTGCTCTCCTTAGTGATGCACCCACTGAGAAACCTGAAAGAGCTCTGGTTATAGGGGACTCTATCATACGGCACGTGAAATTAGCTCAGCCTTTAGGGGCACCAGCAGCTTTAGTCAGGTGTATACCGGGAGCCAGGGCGCCGGACATAGCAGGTAATCTTAGGGTCCTAGGCAAGCACAGGTTCTCAAAGATAGTTATCCATGCAGGAGCTAATGATATACGCCTTTGTCAGTCTGAGGTTACTAAGAGTAACTTTGTAGAGGTGTTTAAATTAGCGAAGGCGATGTCCGATGCTGTAGTATGCTCTGGCCCCATCCCAATGCGGCGTGGCGATGTAGCTTACAGCAGGTTATGGTCGCTGAACTGCTGGCTGTCCAGGTGGTGCTCTGAAAACAGTGTGGGCTTTATAGATAATTGGGCTAATTTTGAGGGCACTGCTGGCCTGTTAGGGCGGGACGGTATCCATCCCACTCGGGAAGGTGCTGCTCTCATTTCCTGCAGCATAGGTCATAGTCTCAGAACAGGCCTAGTTAATTTCTGACAATCCAGAGCCAAGGCCAGGGAGCAGACGAACAGGCTAAACCGACTGTCTGCTAGCTGCACAGAGTCGTCACTCAGGGCCCACTACATCGAGACTGTGTCTGTTCCCCGAGCTCAACAAAAAGGTAGAAATTTTCAGAGAGTTTGTTCCAGTAACCTAATCAATATAAAATTAGATCAGACTGACTGTACAGCTGCTGCCAGCACCTTTGATCTAAAGCTGGGGCTATTAAATATTAGATCTCTTACATCTAAAGCGCTAATGGTTAATGAACTCATTACTGATCAGGAGTTTAATGTACTGTGTTTAACAGAAACATGGATTAAGCCAAATGAATATATAGCATTAAATGAAGCAAGTCCTCCTGGATACAGTTATATACACCAGCCTCGTCTAACTGGCAGAGGAGGAGGCGTCGCGGTTATTTATAACGATTATCTAGGTGTAACACACAAACCTGGTTATAAATTTAATACATTTGAAGTTCTTCATACTCATATAATGTATGTAGCCTCGAAAAATAAGTCTACCCAGTTAATTCCATTGCTTATTATTTACAGGCCCCCGGGGCCATATTCCGAGTTTCTTTCTGAATTTGCAGATTTTATCTCAGATTTGGTTATTTCCTTAGACAAAGCTTTAGTTGTCGGAGATTTTAATATTCACTTCGATAACCCAGAAGACCCTTTAAAAACAGCGTTTGTGTCCATCTTAGATTCAGTCGGGATTAAGCAGAATGTCATAGGACCGACCCATAATGGTGGTCACACCCTTGATCTAATACTAACATTCAGATTAAACGTAGACAATATAGTCATACTTCCACAGTCTGAAGTTATCTCAGATCATTGTCTCATCTCATTCAAAATATGTCTGAGTAATAATATATGCACCTCACCACGCTACTGTATTAAACGTACTTTCACGTCAACTACTGCACAGAGTTTTATAAATGATCTCCCAGAGCTGTCAACTTTGATTGGGTCACTGTCAGCCCCTGCTTTTTACCATATTAACATGCCATTGTGTGTTATGCCTGATGTAAAGACTCTCGTCTCTGCGAGCCTACCACACAGATTTAATACTTGTCATTTTTAGGGCATACCTAACAACGTGTTTTCTTTCTCTCTCTCTCTCTCTCCCCCCCATCTGTCCCTCTGAGTTACATGTTGATCCTGGGATTGAGATGCTGGCCTCTTCTGCCCCTCGGACCTGCTTGATCCATCCTGGTGCCCTGTGTCTGGTTGGAGTTTTATCGCCCCACTCCTGTGAAGGACGGCCCCATGAGGACAGTTGAGGGTTATACCTGTTAAAACTGTTAATATTATAGTCAGGCTGTCTGTTGTTGCCCAAATGAGGATGGGTTCCCTTTTGAGTCTGGTTCCTCTCGAGGTTTCTTCCTCATGTCGTCTGGGGGAGTTTTTCCTTGCCACCGTCGCCACAGGCTTGCTCATTGGGGATAGATTAGGGATAAAATTAGCTCATGTTTTAAGTCGTTCAAATTCTGTAAAGCTGCTTTGCAACAATGTTTATTGTTAAAAGCGCTGTACAAATAAACTTGATTTGATTTGATTTGAAGCGTGATTCGCACAGTAAGTGAATGCCTTTAGAGTATAATAGATAACAGCCACTAAAACACAACTCAGAGAGTGCGTACTCTCGGCGTCACTGAAGTGGTGTCTTCTTCTCTTCTTCTTTTCTTCTTCTTCTTTTTCCTTTCCTATTTTATATATCTGTTTTATATTATCTACTATAATAAATAACTGAAAAGACAACTGCTAAGTGTTCTGAAGTGTTTATTAGAAGTTTCCATTACACTATAAATTTCCAAATCCCTCAGTCATTGCGGCGGTATGGCGACAGTCATCTTCTTCCCTTCTACAACACTACACACTACATGATCGGTTCCTTGGTTCCTCCCCCAATATATATAATATACCACCAGAGTCTTGCCCCTCGTGTCACGTGCAGGTTGCATGCACTGCGTGTGCACACCACACATAGGGGTAGAAAGTGAGATGCGTTTCTATCTTGCGCGCCGCACAAATAGCAAGTGTGGATACTTGTGCAGTATTTCTGAGGCATGTCACTCATACAATGACCGTGCATCACTCATGCGTCTTACTGTCATTGCAAAAAGCCCCTACTAGCCACGCTGCTGACTTGGTTCAGGTGTATAAAAGGAGTACCGGTCCCGTACGTAGTGTATGCATTCTTGATTTGTTGCAAGACCTGTAGAATTTGCATGTGCAGGACCAAAAGTCTCCACAGGCAGTCTGTGACCTTCTATGGCGCTGAACACAAGCAAGTGTCACGTAAGTCTCAAGCACGGTTTTGCCAATTTTTTTTTTACCGTAGACCGCCCATAACAGCCCATATGGTGGGTTGTGAGTGAGGCTTTAATTATTGTTTGTACCACAATAATTAAAAAAAAACACACACAAAGTTTGCACCTTTAAAATGGTCGGCATGTTGTGTGAATCAAATGGTGCTAACCCCCAAAAAACTCATTTTAATTCCAGCTTGTAATGCAACAAAACAGGAAAAACACCATGGGGAATGAATACTTTTGCAAGACACTATTTGGTTGTTGCCCTTTTCACTTCTTAATGCACACAGGTTGGTCCTCATGCATCTACAAGCAGGTTGGTTTAGGTCAGATCACTACTGTTGACTTGCATTGCATTACATTGCACTGAAGCACTACATTAAGAATGGCACTGCCCAAGTACCGAATGCAGATGCACTGATATTCTGGCAAAGTCTTTTTTGCTGCAAGGTCCATTTTGCTGCATACATTGGAACAATCTGCAGCTATCCATCCTTCTGTTAAAGAGTTGATCATCAATCCTGGCAGTGGGATGCCCAGGCCAAGACACTGGATGGCTTCCAGCCAATCATCACCAAGTACACTTGTCTACACTCCTGTAGTGTACTATACTCCTGCAAGAGCCCAACATGGGATCTCACTCTTGTATTGCAGTCTCTTAAGGCCCCCCTTATGAGCCCTTGCAGGTTGCTGAACTGAAATGGGTCTCTCTGCAGATTGCCTTGTGCTACTGATCATTTCAAAAGTGTGGGATAACTAAATGTCTTGGTGTGTTGGTAGACTGTATTGTACTGTTATAGTCAGGACCACTTAAACTGAGACCAAGTCATAACCAAAACCAGCATGTATCGAGACTGAGACAAGATTAAGTCTTTGAGGGGTTCAGAACAAGTCAAAACCAAGACCAAGACAGGGCAAGACCGAGTAAAGACCAGGACCAGACCAGTGGGTGTGAAGTGGAGTGGGGTGGGGAGGGGTGATGGCTGTTAACAGTAACAAAAATTTCAAATTAGCAATGAGTCACGTTATTGGTTGCATTTGAAGCAGGATGTTTTACACCCAATCACGGTAATGATATTAACAAATAAACTAGACAATGCACAGGCAATTTAGTGATATCCCCAGGGTTGTGGTCTTGACCAGAATTCAAATAAAACCCCCGAGTACTCTCTGTCTGAGGCCAAAACAAGTCAGAGTAAAAATGCGGTTGATTGTGAGATGAGACCAAGAAATTTTAAACCTGGTCTTGAGACTGGTTTCAATACCAAGACTGATCTCAAGTCCTAAAACACTACTGTAACATGACCTTGCATTTCTGCCTAAAGTCATTCACAATTTTGCATCCACATTTATGGCATTTAGCAGGTGCCCTTATCCAGAGTGACTTACAGATGTGTTTTGTGGTCTGTATCAAAAACACATCTGTGGGCATTCAGGAGATGTAGAAATTTCTAGTTGTTGACGTAATTTGTGAATGAGAATGTCTTCAAGCCTATAGTACCTGAAGTCAGAATAAAACCTGTTACTGTACTATTTGTCCTAGTGTTAAGATGCCATCTAGTGGACAAAAGTAAGACAGTGCATCTCACAGTTTGAATTTACATATTAATTGATTAACTATCCATTCAATGAATATTCATTAGTTCATCATTAGTAACCTCTTTACTATTGTAAGGGTGGCTCTAGTGCCATAGTTGGTGGATCTCGTGCCAATCCCAGCAACTCAAGGCAGGAATACAACCTGGATGGGAAGCCAGTCCATTGCTGTGCCACATTAAATTTTGCATTTCACAAAAAAGGACATACAAGTAAGTGCGACAGAATATCATTCACACCACAGACTCAAATGATTTACTGAGAGCAGATGGATAGCAGATGTTGAGTAGTAGATTTTGACAGATTAATGTGTTAACTTTCAACTCATTGATGGCTATTAATATTTCCTGAATATAAGAACTGGGGAAAAAATTATGTTTTTTCTCTCTTTGGGATATTAAGGGATGGTCACAGGTGCTGTAAGTGCTTTGTGGAAGAGAGAAAGTGTACTTGGCTTACTGGCTGTGTTGAGAAGTTTCCTGCACGGGTTTCCTCCTACCTCCGTAAAACATACTGAAAACTGAACTCACCTTATTCATCTCACATGTGATTGCACATGCGCATTTTGTGCTACACACTCCCTGGTTCCTGAGTTGTTTGCGACGAATCTTTTTTTCCACGAGTATTGGCGTTAATTACTAATCTTTTAAAAAAATTTTCTACAGATAATTTTCCAGTATCCTCTTCATTTTTATTGTACTGTCGCTTTCCTTTTTGTACTTTCCACTTTTGCTTTCCTTTTTCTGCTTTTTTCTCTCTCTTTTTTCGGTAGAACGCTGAGACCGGAAGCTTTCTTTTTCTTTTTTTTTCTCCTCCTGCATAAATACCACAAGCGGAGGCCATCCACATTGGATCTGCTTTAATATCAACAGATCTTTGATTAAGGTATGTGAATCCTTTCATCATGGCACACCTTCCGCCTGTTCAGTGTGCTGAGTGCAGGATGTTTAGTCATTCTTTCTCTATTGCTAGCAATAGCTTTGTTTGTGATAAGTGCAGATTAGTTAGCTCTCTGACGGAGAAGATTACAGTGTTAGAAGCGCGTGTCCAGGCTTTAGAGAAGGCCAGTGAGAATGAGAACAGTGTAGTTTCTCTAGGGGAAAGTCTGGATGCCCTAGGTGGAGTTAGTAATCCCCCAACTCTGGCATTAGAGCCCTTACAGCGGGGTGAATGGGTGACGACTCTGCGACTCTGCGGCATCTATAAAGCCCATATACAAAGGCATCTATACCGCTGAGGCTCGCCCATGGGAGCACCACTCCTCTCCGCATCACGTGTCGAACAGGTTTGCTCTCCTTAGTGATGCACCCACTGAGAAACCTGAAAGAGCTCTGGTTATAGGGGACTCTATCATACAGCACGTGAAATTAGCTCAGCCTTTAGGGGCACCAGCAGCTTTAGTCAGGTGTATACCGGGAGCCAGGGTGCCAGACATAGCAGGTAATCTTAGGGTCCTAGGCAAGCACAGGTTGTCAAAGATAGTTATCTATGCAGGAGCTAATGATATATGCTTTCGTCAGTCTGAGGTTATAAGAGTATTTTTGTAGAGGTGTTTACATTAGTGAAGGTGATGTCTGATGCTGTAGTATGCTCTGGCCCCATCCCAAGGTGATGTAGCTTACAGCAGGTTATGGTCACTGAACTGCTGGTTGTCCAGGTGGTGCTCTGAAAATAGTGTGGGCTTTATAGATAATTGGGCTAATTTTGAGGGCACTGCTGGCCTGTTAGGGCGGGACGGTATCCATCCCACTCAGGAAGGTGCTGCTCTCATTTCCTGCAGCATAGGTCATAGTCTTAGAACAGGCCTAGTTAATTTGACAATCCAGAGCCAAGGCCAAGGAGCAGATGAACAGGCTAAACCGACTGTCTGGTAGCTGCACAGAGTCATCACTCAGGGTCCACTACATCGAGACTGTGTCTGTTCCCCGAGCTAAACAAAAAGGTAGACATATTCAGAAAGTTTGTTCCAGTAACCTAATCAATATAAAATTAGATCATACTGACTGTACAGCTGCTGCCAGCACCTTTGATCTAAAGGTGAGGGTATTAAATATTAGATCTCTTACATCTAAAGTGCTAATGGTTAATGAACTCATTACTGATCAGGAGTTTAATGTACTTTGTTTAACTGAAACATGGATTAAGCCAAATTAATATATAACATTAAATGAAGTGAATACTCCTGGACACAGTTATATACACCAGCCTCGTCTAACTGGCAGAGGAGGAGGCGTCGCGGTTATTTATAATGATTATCTAGGTGTAACGCACAAACCTGGTTATAAATTTAATATATTTGAAATTCTTCATACTCATATAATGTATGTAGCCTTGAAAAATAAGTCTACCCAGTTAATTCCATTACTTATTATTTACAGGCCCCCGGGGCCATATTCTGAGTTTCTTTCTGAATTTGCAGATTTTATCTCAGATCTGGTTATTTCCTTAGACAAAGCTTTAGTTGTCGGAGATTTTAATATTCACTTCGATAACCCAGAAGACCCTTTGAAAACAGCGTTTGTATCCATTTTAGATTCAGCAGGGATTAATCAGAATGTTATAGGACCGACCCATAATTGTGGTCACACCCTCGATTTAATACTAACATTCAGGTTAAACGTAGAAAATATAGTCATACTTCCACAGTCTGAAGTTATCTCAGATCATTATCTCATCTCATTCAAAATATGTCTGAGTAATAATATATGCACCTCACCATGCTACTGTATTAAACGTACATTCACGTCAACTACTGCACAGAGCTTTATAAATGATCTCCCAGAGTTATCAACTTTGACTGGGTCACTGTCAGCCCCTGCAGAACTTGATCAGGCAAATGAATGCTTAGAGTCAACATTCTGCCATACCTTAGATAATGTAGCTCCTCTTAAAAGGAAAATGGTCAGAGACAAAAAATTAGCACCCTGGTGTAATGATGACACTCGCACATTAAAACAGACCACTCGAAAATTGGAACGTAAATGGCGTCAAACAAAATTGGTAGTGTTCAAATTAGCATGGGAGGAGAGCTTCCTGAAGTATAGAAAAGCTCTTAGTGCTGCGAGATCAGCATATCTCTCCTCCCTAATAGAAGATAACAAAAATAATCCTAGATTCCTATTTAATACTGTAGCAAAATTAATGAGGAATAAGTCCACTATAAACACATGCACACCTGTAGTATGTAGTAGCAACGATTTCATGATTTTTTTTAATGACAAAATTGAGAATATCCGACAAAAAATTCAAACTACTAATTTAAGGTCAGACAATGTAAGTGACCCTGTAGTTAACAATATAACCGTATCAGATCATCAATTAGAATGTTGTACTCCCCTAAAAGAAACTGAATTACTTTCATTAATCTCGGCATCAAAAGCCTCAACTTGTGTACTAGATCCCTTACCTACATGTCTATCCAAACAGATAATACCTGAAGTAAATGAACCGCTTCTAAAAATAATAAGTTCTTCCCTTATGATTGGCTATGTACTCAAATCCTTTAAACTAGCAGTTATCAAACCCCTGATTAAAAAAATCTGACCTCAATCCCTGTCAGCTGTCCAATAATAGGCTAATTCAAACCTCTCCTTTATCTCCAAGATCCTTGAAAAAGCTGTGGCACAGCAGTTACGCTTATATTTACATAGGAATAACATCCATAAAATGTATCAGTCAGGATTTAGACCTACTCATAGCACAGAGACAGCTCTGGTTAAAGTAGTAAATGACCTATTGTTGGCGTCTGATCAGGGATGTGTCTTACTACTTGTGTTGCTTGACCTTAGTGCAGCATTTGATACAATCTTCTGGATAGACTAGAAAATGTTGTGGGAGTTAAGGGAACGGCCCTCTCCTGGCTCAAGTCTTATTTAACTGATCGCTATCAGTATGTTGATATAAATGGTGATATTTCTAGACATACTGAGGTACAGTTTGGTGTTCTGCAAGGTTCTGTCTTAGGTCCACTGCTTTTTTCTTTATATATGTTACCTCTAGGTGATATTATTCATAAACATTGTATTAGTTTCCACTGTTATGCTGATGACACACAGTTGTATGTTTCTGCAAAACCTGGTGAGAGACACAAACTTAATAGAATTGAGGAATGTGCAAAGGACATTAGACACTGGATGCTTATTAATTTCCTTCTGGTTAACTCTGACAAGACTGAAGTGCTTGTGCTAGGACCACATGCAGCTAGAATAGGGTGCATCAGTTGCCCTCACTTTCATAAAATCTGATGCATTTTTGTTTGGGTGTTCCTTTTCACCAATAAAGACATCCTGTAAAATGTTTTGACCATATTCAAAAGTCTAATGGTGGCACCATGAGGTTCATTTTTTGCCAAAAAACGCTTATTTTATGTTTTCGCGTAAGGTTTGAATCACAATGTTTGACTCCATTTATTGATTTCTTGTGGCCCTCAAACTAGAAAACTTCATAGGTGAAGACTTGTGGCTGTTCTTTGCAGCTTTTAATATATTTGATGATCATCTGCTCTCAACACCAGTGTCACAATGGGATGGCTTGGCATCTTACCAGAGGATAAAGGCAACACTCACAAACTTCATTGTGACAAATGATGTGGCAGAGCATGGGGTTAAACTAGCCTATGAGAAAGTTGGTTCTGCCACAATAGAAGAAAGATTCCAGAACATTGTGCAAGTTGTAGCAAAAGACAGAGTAATGGTTCCAAATCTGAGACGGACACATAGGAAATAGACATTGAGAATTTGCTTCTTAACATTTCGCTTGTATCTTCAGTTGTCTTGAAAACAGGTAATCCAGCATCATTATAACTTTAATAGGGGCTAGCATATGCATAGGCGGCAAGCTTAAAACCAGGGTTATAACATTGATAGATAATGCTAGTGACACCCTAAAATAAACCTCCAAATATTTTTAGACATTCTAGACATACTGTCTACAGTATCTAAGATATGTGGTATACTCTATAAGGTGCCATAATGTTTCATGAAAAGTGATCAAAATTTTGTCATAAAAGTCATGAAATAACAGCTTTTTCCATAACTTTGAGCTCCTGGTGCCACCATTAAACTTTTGAATTTTGTCAAAATATTTCACCCAGTGTGTTTTCTTACCAAAAGGAACATCTCATCTCATCTCATTATCTCTAGCCGCTTTATCCTTCTACAGGGTCGCAGGCAAGCTGGAGCCTATCCCAGCTGACTATGGGCGAAAGGCGGGGTACACCCTGGACAAGTCGCCAGGTCATCACAGGGCTGACACATAGACACAGACAACCATTCACACCTACGGTCAATTTAGAGTCACCAGTTAACCTAACCTGCATGTCTTTGGACTGTGGGGGAAACCGGAGCACCCGGAGGAAACCCACGCGGACACGGGGAGAACATGCAAACTCCGCACAGAAAGGCCCTCGCCGGCCCCGGGACTCAAACACAGGACCTTCTTGCTGTGAGGCGACAGCGCTAACCACTACACCACCGTGCCGCCCCCAAAAGGAACATAAAAACAAAAATGCATAATGATCGGAGGAACTTTTCATTTTTAGGGGGCAACTGATGCACCCTAAACTAGAAGTAAGTTTTCTGATTACACAGTAACTCTGGATGGTCTTTCTGTTTCTTCACATGCAGCAGTAAGAGACCTTGGAATGATTATTGACCCCAGTCTTTCATTCAAAACTCACATTGATAACATTACCCAGATAGCTTTCTTTCATCTCAGAAATATTGCTAAGATAAGAAATTTAATGTTACTACATGACGCAGAAAAATTAGTTCATGCTTTCATGACCTCCAGGTTGGATTATTGTAATGTCTTACTGTCTGGATGTTCCAATAAGTGCATAAACAAGCTCCAGTTAGTTCAAAATGCAGCAGCAAGAGTCCTTACTAGAATTAGAAAATATGACCACATCACCCCTGTCTTATCCACACTACATTGGCTCCCAATCAAATTTCATATTGATTATAAAGTACTACTATTGACCTTTAAAGCACTGAATGGTCTCGCACCACAGTACCTGAGTGAACTTCTGCTCCTCTATGATCCGCCACACCTACTTAGATCAAAAGCTGCAGGCTATCTGCTGGTACTTCATATAGTGAAGGCTACATCAGGGGGCAGAGCCTTTTCTTACAAAGCCCCACAGTTATGGAACAGCCTTCCAAGTAGTGTTGCGGAATCAGACACAGTCTCACTGTTTAAGTCTAGGCTGAAAATGTATCTGTTTAGTCAAGCCTTTTGTTAATGGTGTTTATGAGGTAAAGGTGTAGATCTAGAGGGTCCTCAGACATAACTGGGATGTATGGATGCAGTTAGTACCCACTTGCTTGCTCACTCAAGTTTGTTGCTGGTGTAGTGGCTGGCTGCTTTATGTCCTGGGGCTCCCTCATGCCTGTGTTACCTTCTGGCTCTCCCCTTTTAGTTATGCAATAGTTAGTTGCCGGAATCCCTGCTTGTACTCCGTGCAATACGTATACTGGTCCTACTTATTCAGGTGACATTGGGCATACCTACCGTAACAACCTGTTTTCTCCCCCCCCCCCCAAATCTGTCCCTCTGAGTTACATGTTGGTCCTGGGATCGAGATGCTGACCTCTTCTGCTCCTCGGACCTACCTGATCTATCCTGGTGCCCTGTGTCTGGTTGGAGTCTCATCGCATCGCTCCTGTGGAGGGTGGCCTCATGTAGACAGTTGGGGGTCGCACCTGGAGGATACTCTGGACTCTTGCAGTGGTGCTTTTGTGGCTGGGGACTGCAGTTGACTTGCTGACTTTAGGACTGCAGTTGACTTGCTGACTTTAGAACTGCAGTTATTGTGAACAGTCTTGCACTCGGGTTTCCATCGGTGGGGGGTTTATAGCATCAATGAAGCTGACTTTATGTTAGGACTGTTAATGTTATAGTCATGTTGTTGGTTGTTGCCTGGATGGGGATGGGTTCCCTTTTGAGTCTGGTTCCTCTCGAGGTTTCTTCCTCATGTCGTCTGAGGGAGTTTTTCCTTGCCACCGTCGCCACAGGCGTGCTCATTGGGGATAGATTAGGGATAAAATTATCATATTTTAAGTCGTTCAGATTCTGTAAAGCTGCTTTGCGACAGCGCTATACAAATAAACTTGACCTGTGCAATGTGCATGGTTCTGCACGATGGACTGGCATCTCATATGGGGTATCTTTGTTTGTGTAGCCCATGCTCCTGGGTTTTCAAATCTACTGCAACAAGACTTAAAAGACTAAAAATAAATAAAGCAATAGTTAAGGAGTTAATAAAAAGACTAAGAATTAATAAATGCATGATGAGTGAAATAAAATACAACATGACTTTCACACTACAACTGAAATACCAGATACAAGCCACCCCATTCCCCTGAAGAGTCACACATGAGCCATTTCTGTAACCATAATTAGTTTTTTTTATTGGGCTTCCTTTGGTTGAAAACAGCTGGTAAAGTGCTCCAGTCTTCCTGTAATCATTTCTCCTCCTCTCAGGCATAAGGCTATGGATGTCCTTGGTTCACTCAAAGTCTGGCCTTTTAGTTTAGTCTCATTATTAATGGTGTACAGGATTCCAGCGTGTGGTCCACCAGCCAAGCAGCTCCAGCAAAGTCCAATCTCACCCCCACATTTTGCATCCATGCTGACCTTGTAAAAATGTGTTAGGACTGGGACTGTTTTGGCCTCTAGAGGCCGCTGTTATTTCCATCTTGTCATGTTTGTTTTGGCCTCTAGAGGCCGCCACTGTGTTTTTTGTGTTTGTCTTCATTGCCTGTTTCCTGCCCCGCCCTGTTCCTTAATTAGTGTGTGTATAAATACCCCTCTGTTTGTTCCCTTGTCACGGAGTCTTTTTCCTTTGCTATGCTGTTTGTGCTAGTTCCCTCTGTCCCATGTACCTTGCCTGTGTCTTTGTATTCTTGGTTTTTTGCTTCTTTCTTTTGGACTTTGTTTTGACCTTTTGATCTTCTGAGCGTTTGAGTTTTTGCCTCTTCTTTTCTTATTTGGATTTTGGACTTTGAACCTTGGGATATTTTATTTTTGTTTATCTTCTGAGCTTTGGATTATTCTTTGTTTTTTCCCTTGGATTGTACATATTGTAAAGAAACTGATTTTGATACTCTACTTTCGCCTCACGCCTCTGCACTTGAGTCATCCCCCTGGTGGCCTAGTGGGGGTTTGCTGGATTATCAGCCCAGCAACCCGGGTTTGAATCTCAGCAAAACCCTAACAAAATAAGGTACAACAGGATAACATTTTTTTTTTACTTCTGAAATGTGCATACATATGTTTCATCACATGATTTCCAAAAAAGAAAATAAAAATACACTCTTTTATTACAAAATTGTAACAAAGACTTTGTACAGGAAGGGTGATTGTGGAGGTAGGAACCCAACTCTGAACAGCAAAGCTCCTGAGTCTGTTTTTCAAACTTGCAATAGAATAAAATGTTTTAAATTAAGGGAAAAAAAAGATGCCAGAGCCACAGCTAGCACCTGTTTTGTTTTGTATTTTTAACTAAGTGTTGCACCAAGTGAAGCCATACCCCCACCCCAGACAGTGGACAGTCTCTCAGAATGCCTGCTGGGCTGGGTTGTAGTTGAACATGGACGAGACGTGTGGCCGCTCTTCAAGTTTGTCGTACTCCAGGTGGAATTCCTATTGTTAAAAAAATAAATTAATTAAATGTATGGTTTTAGATCAAGTTAGCTTTTGTCTAATATATGCATCTGCAATAGTGACACATATTGGAGCATGTGAAAAATAAATAAATAAATGTGCATGATTACCTTGGCTACTTTTCTCCAGTTAAGACAGTCGAAGAAGTAGTACATCCCCCTTTCATAGGTGTCAATCTTCATCGCAGGTTCCATTCCTGGTGCTTGTGTGATCCATACTCTCTCTTCTTTATGGTACCTCCAGTCCCAATTGAAACTGTGGACATGTTGAATTCAGGAAGAAAAAATCTTAAAATATGGAATGTACCATGTTTCACATTTCATTTCTCAAAATAACTTGTCAAGTCAAGCCTTTTTCCTATAGTTCTAACAGTTATATACAAAATATACTTAGTGCAAGTAACTACAGACTCATTTTTCTGTACTGAACACTGGCACAGTTATATTCTGTACTAAATAGACTGCAAGCTACAGCAACGTATTAGGGCCATTGTAAGTAAAACAAACATGGAGTAATATTCTGAGGAAAAAAAAAAACTTCCAAAGAATTTCTGAGATTAAAATCATACATTCATGAGGAAAAAATGTGGATATTTTCCCAGTCCTCTAAAGTTGAGTCATAAATTTGCAAGAAAAAACACCTCAGAAATTCAGAGGAAAAAAAAAAGTACAAACATTACGAGATTAACAACTCACAAATTTACTCAAGGGCGGCACGATGGTGTAGTGGTTAGCACTGTCCCCTCACAGCAAGAAGGTTCTGGGTTCAAGCCCAGTGGCCAACGGGGGCCTTCCTGTATGGAGTTTGCATGTTTTCCTTGTGTCTGCATGGGTTTCCTCTGGGTGCTCCATTTTCCCCCCACAGTCCAAAGACATGCAAGTTAGGCTAATTGGTGGCCCTAAATTGACTGTAGGTGTGAATGGTTGCTTGTCTCTATTTGTCAGCCCTCTAATGATTTGGCAACTTATCCAGGGTGTACCCTGCCTCTCACCTATAGTCAGCTGGAACAGGCATCAGCTTGCCCGCTACCCTGCACAGGATAAGCGGTTATGGATAATGGATAGATGGAAATTTACTCAAAAAAATGTATCATGCTTTCTGGTTGCAGTGCATTTCTGGGAAATGCAGTTGAAAATCTCATCTCATTATCTCTAGCCGCTTTATCCTTCTACAGGGTCGCAGGCAAGCTGGAGCCTATCCCAGCTGACTATGGGCGAAAGGCGGGGTACACCCTGGACAAGTCACCAGGTCATCACAGGGCTGACACATAGACAACCATTCACACTCACACCTACGGTCAATTTAGAGTCACCAGTTAACCTAACCTGCATGTCTTTGGACTGTGGGGGAAACCGGAGCACCCGGAGGAAACCCACGCGGACAAGGGGAGAACATGCAAACTCCGCACAGAAAGGCCCTTGCCGGCCCCGGGGCTCGAACCCAGGACCTTCTTGCTGTGAGGCGACAGCGCTAACCACTACACCACCGTGCCGCCCCAGTTGAAAATCTCATCACTTTAATTAGAAGAATTAGAATATCTTTATTGTCGTTGTGAATAAATACAACGAATTTAAATGCAATCCTTGGTGTAAAAAAGTGCATCTAAAAAAAAAACCCTATGAAAATAATACAAGATAAACTAATAAATAAATCATTTAAAAAGTTATTTAAAACAGCAGTCATCACTCACAAACATTCACATCCTATGGTGTGGAGGGCATTGCATGATCCCAGATTGTATCATATTGTATTATTGAATGTACACGTTTGCTTAGTAACAACTCACACACTAAAACAAACCAAACAAAGCACCGAAAAGAAGAGCACTGAGCTGCACGCCGCCATCTTCCATCTATATAATCTCTTATATTGTGGGATTGAGGTGGAAAGACTGCATTAGTGGTGTAATGAAGTTGGTCCAACCTTACAAAGTCAAGTTGTCAAATTTATTTCTATTGCGCTTTTAACAACAGACATTGTCACAAAGCAGCTTCACAGAATTTTAATGACTTTAAACATAAGCTAATTTTATCCCTAATCTATCCCCAGTGAGCAAGCCAGTGGCAACAGTGACAAGGAAAAACTCCCTCAGATGACATGAAGAAACCTTGAGAGGAATCAGACTCAAAAGGGAACCCATCCTCATTTGGGCGACAACAGACAACATTAACAGTTTTAACATGAAGTCAGTTTCATTCATGTTATAACTCTTCAACTGATGGAAACTTGAGTGCAAAACTGTTAGTTAGCAAGTCAATTGTAGTCCTTAGCTATAAGAGCATTACTGTAAGTGTCCAGAGCATCTTCCAAGTGTGACTTTCGACTGTCCATATGGGGCCATCCTCCACAGGAGCCATGCGATGAGACTCCGACCAGACATAGGGCATCAGGATGGATCAGGCAGGTCCGAGGAGCAGAAGAAGTCAGTGTCTCGATCTCAGGATTGACATGTAACTCAGAGGGACAGACGGGGTGAACACAGGTTGTTAGGTATGCCCAATGTCACCAGAATAAGTAGAAAAACAGTATACATTTTGCGCTGAGTGCAAGCAGGGACTCCAGCAAAACTAACTATGACAGCATAACTAAAAGGGGAGAGCTAGAAGGTAACACGGGCATGAGGGCGCCCTGGGACATAAGCAGCAGCCACTACACTGTCAACAAACTCGTTTTTACTACAGTACATACTGCACGTCGTTGTTACTACATACTGCAGGTGTGCATGTGCCTATAGTGGACTTATTCCTGATTAATTTTGCTGCAGTATTAAATAGGAATCTAGGATTATTTTGTTATCTTCTATTAGGGAGGAGAGATATTTTGATCTAACAGCACTAAGAGCTTTTTTATACTTCAGGAAGCTCTCCTTCCAGGCTAGTTTGAACGCTAACAATTTTGTTTGATGCCATTTCTGTTCCAATTTTCGAGTGGTCTGTTTTAATGTGCGAGTGTCATCATTATACCAGGGTGCTTTTTTTTTCTCTCTCTGATCATTTTCCTTTTAAGAGGAGCTACATTATCTAAAGTATAGTGGAATGTTGACTCTAAGCATTCAGTTGCCTGATCAAGTTCTGCGGGGGCTGACAGTGACCCAATCAAAGTTGATAACTCTGGGAGATCATTTATAAAGCTCTGTGCAGTAGTTGATGTGAATGTACGTTTAATACAGTAGCGTGGTGAGGTGCATATATTATGATTCAAACATTTTGAATGAGATGAGATAATGATTTGAGATAACTTCAGACTGTGGAAGTGTGACTATATTTTCTATGTTTAACCCGAATGTTAGTATTAGATCAAGAGTGTGACCACCATTATAGGTCAGTCCTATGACACTCTGATTAACCCCCTACTGAATCTAAAATGGACACAAACGCTGTTTTCAAAGGGTCTTCTGGGTTATTGAAGTGAATATTAATCTCTAACAACTAAAGCTTTGTCTAAGGAAATAACCAGGTCTGAGATAAAATCTGCAAATTCAGAAAGAAACTAACTCAGAATATGGCCCCGGGGGCCTGTAAATAATAAGTACCCTGTAATGGAATTAACTGGGTAGACTTATTTTTCAAGGCTACATACATTATATTAGTATGAAGAACTTCAAATGTATTAAATTTATAACCAGGTTTGTGTGTTACACCTAGATAATCATTATAAATAACCGCGACGCCTCCTCCTCTGCCAGTTAGATGAGGCTGGTGTATATAACTGTATCCAGGAGGACTAGCTCCATTTAATACTATATATTAATTTGGCTTAATCCATGTTTCAGTCAAACACAGTACATTAAACTCCTGGTCAGTAATAAGTTTATTAACCATTAGTGCTTTAGATGTAAGAGATCTAATATTTAATACCCCCACCTTTAGATCAAAGGTGCTGGCAGCAGCTGTACAGTTAGTATTATCTAATTTTATATTGATTAGTTTACTGGAACAAACTGAGTATTTCTACTTTTTTGTTTCGCTCAGGGAACAGACACAGTCTCGATGTAGTGGACCCTGAGTGATGACTCTGTGCAGCTACCAGTCAAGGTTTAGCCTGTTCATCTGCTCCCTGGCCTTGGCTCTGGATTGTCAGAAGTTATCTCGACCTGTTCTGAGACTATGACTTATGCTGCGAGAAATGAGAGCAGCACCTTCCTGAGTGGGATGGATACAGTCCGACCCTAACAGGCCAGCAGTGCCCTCAAAATTAGCCCAAATATGTATAAAGCCCACAAAGATTTTCCTTGATTTAAAAAAAAAAAAAACACTACCACTTTTCCCAAGGTTTTTTTTTCCTCATGAATTTCAGACTTTATAATCTTGGAGAATAGCCAAGGCTTTCCTCATAATCTTGGAATTTTGGAGGTGTTTTCCTCAGGATATTACCCCCCCTCCGCCCCCGCCATACATCAAGGAATTTTCCCTCAGCAGTTAAGCTAGAGAAAAGAAACCAATTCTGCCACCGTGACAATCCTCCTGCTGCACTTGTATGTCGATCGCAGTGCAGAAAAGTAAAGCTCACCACTCAATCAGTTCCAGTAAAGATTGTACCACAAGTTAAGTTAATTTTATACATGACTAATAGGCAGTAAAGGCCTGGCTTTGCCAACATCCATGAATTCGAGAGTACAGTGTCTTGTAAAAGTATTCATCCCCCTTGGTGTTTTTCCTGTTTTGTTGCATTACAAGCTGGAATTAAAATAGATTTTTCGGAGGTTAGCATCATTTGATTTACACAAAATACCTATAACTTTAAAGGTAAAAATAGATTTTTTTTTTATTGTAACACAAACAATAATTAAGATGAAAAACCAGAACTCTGGAGTGTGCACAGGTATTCACCACCCAAAGTCAATACTTTGTAGAGCCAGCTTTTATTGCAATTACAGCTGCAAGTCTCTTGGGGTATGTCTCTATTAGCTTAGCACATCTAGGCACTGGGATTTTTGCCCATTCCTCAAGGCAAGACTGCTCCAACTCCTTCAAGTTAGATGGGTTGCGTTGATGTACAGCAATCTTCAAGTTATGCCAGAGATTCTCAATTGGATTAAGGTCTGGGCTTTGACTAGGCCATTCCAAGACATTTAAATGTTTTCCTTTAAACCACTCCAGTGTAGCTTTAGCAGTATGTTTAGGGTCATTGTCCTGCTGGAATGTGAACCTTCGTCCCAGTCTCAAACCTCTGGCCGAATCAAACAGACTTTCCCTCCAGAATCGCCTTGCATTTAGTGCCATCCATCTTTCCTTCAATCCTGGCCAGCTTTCCTGTCCCTACACATGAAAAACATCTCCACAGCATGATGCCACCACCATGCATCACTGTAGGAATGGTGTTCTCAGGGTGATGGGAAGTGTTGGGTTTGTGCCACACTAAAGTCTCATCTGACCAGAGAATCTTCTTCCATGTGTTTGGGGAGTCTGCCACATGCTGTTGGGCAAACTCAAAATATGTTTTATTATTTTTTTTTCTTGAAGCAATGGCTTTTTTCTGGCCACTCTGCTATAAAGCCCTGCTCTGTGGAGTGTACGACTTAAAGTGGTCCTGTGGACAAATACGCCCATCTCCACTGTGGATCTTTGCAGCTCCTTCAGTGTTATCTTTGTTGCATCTCTGATTAATGCCCTCCTTGCCCGGTCTGTGAGCTTTGGTGGGCGGCCTTCTCTTGTCAGTTTTGTAGTGGTACTATATTCTTTCCATTTTGCTATAATGGATTTAATAGTGCTTTGTGGGATATTCAAAGCTTGGGGTATTTTTTATAACCCAACCCTGATCCATACTTCTTCACAACTTTGTCTCTGACTTGTTTGGAGTGCTCCTTGGTTTTCATGTTGCAGAGTCAGGGTCCTTCCAGAACAGGTTGATCTATACAGACATAATGTGACAGATCATGTGACACTTTATACACAGGTGGATCTTCAGCTAATTATGTGACTTATGAAATGAATTGGTTGGACCAGCTCTTATTTAGGGGTTTCATATGAAAGGGGGTGAATACCTATGCACACTCCAGATTTCTGTTTTTTCATCTTATTGTTTATGTCACAATAAAACAACAATTTGCATCTTTAACATGGTATGCATCTTGTGTAAATCAAATGGTGCTAACCCCCCAAAAATCCATTTTAATTCCAGCTTGTAATGCAACAAAACAGGACAAACACCAAGGGGGATGAATACTTTTGCAAAGCACTGTACATATGAATCACTATTCTACATTAACCCTATTCTCCTGACATTCATTCTCTTGACTTAATAGTCTTGGCTTCAGTCTCTTCAAAGCCCCTCCTGTGTTCATCTCACACAATGAAGCAGTGTGCAGATTAAAAGGAGCCTGTCAGGTTTCACGTTACATACCTGGGCTAGCTGTAAATGATATGGCCATCACAAAAGGCAGAACTGAGCTCGAACACACTTATGTGCACACTTGATGCTTCTCCTTTGCAAAATGAGATCCTGCTTTTTTCAGCTAGTCCTCATTTCCGTAGCTGACTCAAATAAGAGAGCTCCGGTGAATTAGGACATGCTGGAAAGATTGACTCAAGCTTTCTTGCTAATTTGATTTATAGTAAGGTGGAAAAAAAAGAAAACCCTAAAACCATTTGTTTATATGTCAAAATGTCTTCTTGACTAAAACACAGTGATAGTTCTGTCTACAAAGCCAACATTAATCCTATCTTTATATTTTTCTAATTGGAAATTTGTTTATTTTTAATTTTATGTTTTATAAAATGTATTAAATTATAATGCACACTCTGCAAAACACAACTACAAACTAATCCCACATATGAACTAAAACTAACATTATAACATGAATGGCAGAGCAATTATACTGAACATCATTGAACTTACTGATAAAGAGCTTGGTGTTCATCGACAAGTTGCTGTGACTGACTACATCCGAGATGTCTCGTCTCATCTCATCTCATCTCATCTCATTATCTCTAGCCGCTTTATCCTTCTACAGGGTCGCAGGCAAGCTGGAGCCTATCCCAGCTGACTATGGGCGAAAGGCGGGGTGCACCCTGGACAAGTCACCAGGTCATCACAGGGCTGACACATAGACACAGACAACCATTCACATTCACATTCACACCTATGGTCAATTTAGAGTCACCAGTTAACCTAACCTGCATGTCTTTGGACTGTGGGGGAAACCGGAGCACCTGGAGGAAACCCACGCGGACACGGGGAAAACATGCAAACTCCGCACAGAAAGGCCCTTGCCGGCCACGGGGCTCAAACCCGGACCTTCTTGCTGTGAGGCGACAGCGCTAACCACTACACCACCGTGCCACCCTACATCCGAGATGTATTATAAGAATACATTACATACTTTATAGTTATTTGGTGCTTTAATCCTTTTCTTTGCATTTATTTAAATACCCTTTGATGTTAATTTTGTCAAATGTTCTTTGGGAAAAAAACACATGGTGAAAAAATTGTCCTCACAAGAAGGATTTTTTTTTTTTGTCAGAGGTAAAGTAGTTCCTATTTTATGAAAGGTATCGCCTATATTTTTATAGTCTAAAAAATGTTTAGATCGAAAGTCTTATGATTGAAAGTTGTTTCTCATTTTAATAGTAATGTGAGCACATGCCTAGCAGATCAGTGTTGCTTCAGTTATTGCCTTAACTTTTCACTGATTGCATGAAATTTGATATTTTTTTAATTTGCGCTCTCTTTTGCTTGATGGACTTTTGGGTAAAAAAAAAGGGAAAAGCAAAAAAGTGTATGGAAAAATAACTTTAAAAAACAAGTAAATACGGAATTAGCATGCAACAAAAGTTAATAAAAAACAGCTTTTCCTTGAGAATTGTTTGTGGGAAACTTGCAGATGGACATTTTCACTACATTTATATGCACAAAAAGACAATATTCCTATGAAGCTGTTTACATGGCGAACGAAAAGGAATATTCCACTAATATTCCCAGTTGCATGCAGTCGTACAGACTCCAACTGTCCAGTTGGTTTGTGTCCAATGTAAAGAGCTGACCGTAAACAGGTAAGAGGCCATGTGTCACAAACTGCTGTGAGACTCCCAACCAGTGTTGGACAAGTTACTTCAAAACTGTTTTGCATTATTTATTACTTGTTACTGTCATTTTAAAGTAGTTATTAATTAAAAATAAACAAATTTCCAATTAGAAAAATATAAAGATAGGATTAATGTTGGCTTTGTAGACAGAACTATCACTGTGTTTTAGTCAAGAAGACATTTTGACATATAAACAAATGGTTTTAGGGTTTTCTTTTTTTTCCACCTTACTATAAATCAAATTAGCAAGAAAGCTTGAGTCAATCTTTCCAGCATGTCCTAATTCACCGGAGCTCTCTTATTTGAGTCAGCTACGGAAATGAGGACTAGCTGAAAAAAGCAGGATCTCATTTTGCAAAGGAGAAGCATCAAGTGTGCACATAAGTGTGTTCGAGCTCAGTTCTGCCTTTTGTGATGGCCATATCATTTACA
This sequence comes from Neoarius graeffei, assembly GCF_027579695.1. Classification (NCBI taxonomy): domain Eukaryota; kingdom Metazoa; phylum Chordata; class Actinopteri; order Siluriformes; family Ariidae; genus Neoarius; species Neoarius graeffei. Next base: position 18,610,681 of record NC_083589.1, on the reverse strand, counting down.
GCTAGCCCAGGTATGTAACGTGAAACCTGACAGGCTCCTTTTAATCTGCACACTGCTTCATTGTGTGAGATGAACACAGGAGGGGCTTTGAAGAGACTGAAGCAAACATTACAAACATTACAATATTACTGTATTTTAAAATGTAAGGCATTACGCTACTATTGCATTACTTTTAAGTTACTCTCACCAAAATAACTGGAAGTATGGATTTGGCAATCTAAATGTAGCTCAAGACGCTCAATTAACTCATCACACATCCAGTGGAAGGTGATGTGGTATCTTACTGAGCTAGGCTTATGGTTAAAAACACTAGAATATAATAGCCACAGTGATGGCTCATGGCACAATACAAGGAACAATCATTGCAAGAACAGATAAAAGGTGAAAGTCTGGCAAATTGTGATAGAAATACTGTAAATTTAGGCCTATTCATATTAACATTAATTGAACTGTATTGTAATGTCTAAAGATATGACAGAATACAAAATTAGCATTTCTATGCCTTTATTGTTTTCAAGTTTACAGCATTAAGCATAGTTTATGCTTCATAAAAAAAAAAAAAAGATTAGCCCTAAGGGATATGACTCCATTTCAGAAATTTGACAAAAATGAACATATTATGGCAAATCATAGCCTACAATAAAACTGTCTCGTCTCGTCTTCTTCCGCTTATCCGGGACCGGGTCGCGGAGGCAGCAGTCTAAGCATGGAAGCCCAAACTTCCTTTTCCCCAGACACCTCGGCCAGCTCCTCGGGAAGAACACCGAGGCGTTCCCAGGCCAGCCGAGAGACATAGTCCCTCCAGCGTGTCCTGGGTCTTCCCCGGGGCCTCCTCCCGGGGGGACATGCCTGGAACACCTCCCCAGGGAGGCGTCCAGGAGGCATCCGAAAAAGATGCCCGAGCCACCTCAGCTGGTTCCTCTCGATGTGGAGGAGCAGCGGCTCTACTCCGAGCTCCTCCCGAGTGACTGTGCTTCTCACCCTATCTCTAAGGGAGCGCCCAGCCACCCTGCGAAGGAAACTCATTTCAGCCGCTTGTATCCGTGATCTTGTTCTTTCTGTCATTACCCAAAGCTCATGACCATAGGTGAGTGTCGGAACGTAGATCGACCGGTAAATTGAGAGCTTCGCCTTTTGGCTCAGCTCCTTCTTCACCACGACGGACCGGTAAGGCGACCGCATCACTGCGGAGGCTGCACCGATCCGACTGTCGATCTCACGCTCCATCCTTCCCTCACTCGTGAACAAGATCCCGAGATACTTAAACTCCTCCACTTGAGGCAGGACTTCTCCACCAACCTGGAGAGGGCAAGCCACCCTTTTCCGGTCGAGAACCATGGCCTCGGACTTGGAGGTGCTGATTCTCATCCCAGCCGCTTCACACTCGACTGCAAACCGCCCCAGTGCATGCTGAAGGTCCTGGTTTGAAGAAGCCAACAGGACAACATCATCTGCAAAAAGCAGAGATGAAATCCTGTGGTTCCCAAACAGGATTCCTTCTGGCCCCTGGCTGCGCCTAGAAATTCTGTCCATAAAAATTATGAACAGAACCGGTGACAAAGGGCAGCCCTGCCGGAGTCCAACATGCACTGGGAACAGGTCTGACTTACTGCCGGCAATGCGAACCAGACTCCTGCTCTGTTCATACAGGGACCGGACAGCCCTTAGCAAAGAGCCCCGAACCCCATACTCCCGAAGCACCCCCCACAGAATACCACGGGGGACATGGTCGAATGCCTTCTCCAGATCCACAAAGCACATGTGGACTGGTTGGGCAAACTCCCATGAACCCTCGAGCACCCTATGAAGGGTATAGAGCTGGTCCAGTGTTCCGCGACCTGGACGAAAACCGCATTTTTCCTCCTGGATCCGAGGTTCGACTATTGGTCGAATTCTCCTCTCCAGTACCCTGGAGTAAACTTTCCCTGGGAGGCTGAGAAGTGTGATTCCCCTATAATTGGAGCACATTCTCCGGTCCCCTTTCTTAAAAAGATGGACCACCACCCCAGTCTGCCACTCCAGAGGCACTGTCCCCGACCGCCACGCGATGTTGCAGAGGCGTGTCAACCAAGACAGCCCCACAACATCCAGAGACTTGAGATACTCAGGGCGGATCTCATCCACCCCCGGTGCCTTGCCACCGAGGAGCTTGCAAACCACCTCAGTGACTTCGGCTTGGGTAATGGACGAGTCCACCTCTGAGTCATCAGCCTCAGTCTCCTCAGTGGAAGACATGACGGTGGGATTGAGGAGATCCTCAAAGTATTCCTTCCACCGCCCGACAATGTCCCCAGTCGAGGTCAACAGCTCCCCACCCGCACTGTAAACAGTGTTGGCAGAGTACTGCTTCCCCCTCCTGAGGCGCCAGATGGTTTGCCAGAATTTCTTCGAGGCCGACCAATAGTCCTTCTCCATGGCCTCCCCGAACTCCTCCCAGTTCCGAGTTTTTGCCTCCGCAATTGCCCGAGCTGCAGCACGCCTGGCCTGCCGATACCTGTCGGCTGCCTCAGGAGTCCCGGAGGTCAACATGGCCCGATAGGACTCCTTCTTCAGCTTGACGGCATCCCTTACTTCCGGTGTCCACCACCGGGTTCGGGGATTGCCGCCACGACAGGCACCGGAGACCTTGTGGCCACAGCTCCGAACAGCTGCGTCCACAATGGAGGTAGAGAACATGGTCCACTCAGACTCAATGTCCCCCGCCTCCCTCGGAAGCTGGGAAAAGCTCTCCCGGAGGTGGGAGTTAAAGACCTCCCCAACAGAGTGCTCGGCCAGATGTTCCCAGCAGACCCTCACCATACGTTTGGGCCTGCCAGGTCTGTCCAGCTTCCTCCTCCGCCAGCGGATCCAACTCACCGCCAGGTGGTGATCAGTTGACAGCTCAGCCCCTCTCTTCACCCGAGTGTCCAAGACATAGGGCCGGAGATCAGATGAAACGACTACAAAGTCGATCATCGACCTCCGACCTAAGGTGTCCTGGTGCCACGTGCACTTATGGACACCCCTATGCTCGAACATGGTGTTCGTTATGGACAAACCGTGTCTAGCACAGAAGTCCAATAACAAAACACCACTCGGGTTCAGATCGGGGAGGCCGTTCCTCCCAACCACGCCCCTCCAGGTGTCACTGTCGTCGCCCACGTGAGCATTGAAGTCCCCCAGTAGCACAATGGAGTCCCCAGTCTGAGCACCCCTCAGTACCTCTCCCAGGGACTCCAAGAAGGCCGGATACTCTATATTGCTATTTGGCCCGTAGGCACAAACAACAGCAAGAGCCCTCTCCCCAATCCGAAGGTGCAGAGAGGCGACCCTCTCGTTCACTGGGGTAAACTCCAACACATGGCGGCTGAGCTGGGGAGCTATAAGCAAGCCCACACCAGCCCGCCGCCGCTCACCACGGGTGACTCCAGAGAAGTGGAAAGTCCAGCCCCTCTTGAGGAGCTGGGTTCCAGAGCCCAAGCTGTGCGTGGAGGTGAGCCCGACTATCTCTAGCCGGTACCTCTCAACCTCCCGCACAAGCTCAGGCTCTTTCCCCCCCAGCGAAGTGACATTCCATGTCCCAACAGCCAGCCGCTGTGTCCAGGGATCAGGTCGTCGAGGCCCCTGCCTTCGACTGCCACCCAATCCACACTGCACCAAACCCCTACTGCTACCTCTGTGGGTGGTGAACCCACAGGAGGTCGGGCCCACGTCACCTCTTCGGGCTGAGCCCGGCCGGGCCCCATGGGCAAAGGCCCGGCCACCAAGCACTCGCATACGAGCCCCAACCCCGGGCCTGGCTCCAGGGTGGGGCCCCGGCTGCGTCCTACCGGGCGACATCACGGTCCTGGATTTTTTCTCTGTAGGGGGTTTTTGGTGAACTGCTCTTGGTCTGGCCTGTCACTTAGGACCTGTCTGCCTTGGGAAACCCTAACAGGGGCATAATGCCCCCAACAACATATCTCCTAGGATCATTCAAGCACACAAACCCCTCCACCACAATAAGGTGGCAGTTCTAGGAGGGGACAATAAAACTGGCCTGAAAAAAAAACCCACAAGCCTTTTAAATCACAGCTAGACAATGACTATTAGCTATATGAGGCTACCCAGTCACATTTCGAAAAACAGAATTAGAAATAACAAAATCAAAGTGCTTTTAATGATATTGAAGTGCTTAGGCATATTAGCCCTCGAAGGAAAGGCAGCTCAATCACTTTAGTCTGACTTCTGACCAGAAATAAAAACTCAGTTATACAGGACAAAAATGTAAACAAACTGTCAGCATATCTTCAACAACATACTCCGCCACAAGTCTCCTAACCTCTTGAGGCTGAAGGAGCATCTCAGAGCGGGAGAACGGTAATTCTGGCTGCTTTGTGATTTTATTGCCACTCTCATCCTCCGCTTGCTTCCTTGCTAATTTCATGTTACTATGGCACCTCTGGAAATGCTTAGTTAAATTACTAGTGCTATTTCAGGAAGTGGACAGTTCTTTAGGTTTAGCACACAAAGTGCATTTGACTACGATGTTCTTTACATCCTTATTTTTCACAAACTTAAAGTAATGGGCGTATGCCCATCTGGAGAATGTGCTATCCGATGTTAGATCAGCTGCAGGTTCACTCATCTCTCTCTCTCCTGTCTGACTAGCCTAAAGGAAAAGGAAGTGAAACATTTTGCGCGGACGTTTCACCTCTGCTGATCTCACGTGATTTTGGCAAATTTGTATGAAGGAAAAAAAAGCCCACCACTTCATTCCAGGTTAAAAATGCATTGTAACGCACGTTACTGACATTTGTACCAAGTAAAATATTACCACATTTTTTCTGTAATGCCTTACATTACCGCGTTACTGCAAAAAGCAATGCATTACAGTAATTCGTTACTTTTGTAACGCGTTACTCCCAACACTGCTCCCAACTGAGATGCATATTATGAATGTGCTGTGTACATGTCCAAAAACACAAATAATATTGGCATATCCCACACGTCTTGAGCGGAAAATGGTAAAGGAAAATTCAGAATATCCAAATGGAGTATGCAGCTCCTCCTCTGGTTACTCATGTCAACCTAAGCAATCTATGTGGCCTAGCGGTCATCCATTTGTTTGCACAACCATGATTAGATACATAAGAAGATCACTGCAGTCAGACTCTTTCTGTATTCCTTCCCCCACTTCCTATGGTCGCCGCTTTTACCCCCAGTGTGACAAGTGGGTAAGCGCCATCTTCGGCTGCAGGACCAGACTGCTTGTTTGCACTGGGTTACCTATACCTCTGCCCCTCCCCTCCTCCCATGATCGCCCCCTCCCTCACCCCCTTCCCCCTCGAGTCCCGAGTTTTCATGTTTAGTTTAGTTTAGTTTCACCTCATCTCATTATCTCTAGCCGCTTTATCCTGTTCTACAGGGTCGCAGGCAAGCTGGAGCCTATCCCAGCTGACTACGGGCGAAAGGCGGGGTACACCCTGGACAAATCGCCAGGTCACCACAGGGCTGACACATAGACACAGACAACCATTCACACTCACATTCACACCTACAGTCAATTTAGAATCACCAGTTAACCTAACCTGCATGTCTTTGGACTGTGGGGGAAACCGGAGCACCCGGAGGAAACCCACGTGGACACGGGGAGAACATGCAAACTCCGCACAGAAAGGCCCTCGCCAGCCATGGGGCTCGAACCCGGATCTTCTTGTTGTGAGGTGACAGCGCTAACCACTACACCACCGTGCCACCCTTAGTTTAGTTTATTAGTTTATTTAACAGGGGCCATGTACAGAACAAGTCCCATACCAGAGTTGGCTATACAGCTAATTTTCATCTGTGGTCCCTGGGCAGGGGGCTTAAAACAAACAAACAATAAAACAATATGGACAATACATACACTACTATTGCCACTACGACTAAATATACACTAAAAACAGAAACATCATACTAGGACAACACAACATCACAACATGTAACAATGACACAAGAACAACACACCTACACAGAACACTACCATCAATACACAAATGACAACACATAAAGCAACACACATCACAAAATAATAAATTAATGATCACATCTTTGATAAGCCTTCACCATATCTTCAAGGATTTTTTTTAATTGGCTGAAACTTGTACAGTCTCTAATATGAACTGGAATTGAGTTCCATTTTTCTACTGCACTGATAGAGAAAGCTGATCGGCCAAAGGAAGTCTTCCTGAAACTCCCATAACAATCACCTCTCACTGAAGACCTAGAGACCCTTAATTTATCTCTGCAAAGTGATATGTATTGCTTGAGAGGTGGCGGTGCAAGATCATGGATAAGTTTATACATCAAGCACATATCAGCAAAACAGATAAAACTCTCAAAGGTTAGTAAGTTGTGTTTTGTTATGATGGAACAATGATGGTAATTTCTTGTTTTTTTTATCAAGAACTTTTATAGCCTGTTTGTAGATGGTGGCTAAAGGTTGTAAGATAGTTACCCCTGCCTGGGACCAACTTGTAGAGCAGTAAGATAGATGTGAAAAAATCATAGAATGTAAAAACAGTTTAGCAGCAGGTAAGGGCAATTGGTGCCTAATATGCCTAAAATTAGCTAGACTAGCTCTGACACTTTTGGATATCTTTTTTTATGTGCTTTTTAAAAGTTAAGTTAGAATCAATGATAACACCCAGATACTTGAAATTATCAACAGTATTTATCACCTCTCCCTTAACAAGGATATTAGGTTGTTGTTTTGGGTCATGCCTCTTGATGGAAAAATACATGGCTACTGTTTTGCTCACATTAAGAGTTAATGTTAACTGTCAGCCAATCAGACACTTTATTTAAAGCTGCAGTAAGTTGTGTTGCAGCTTGTTCACTCATTTTGGCATGTGTATAAATAACTGTGTCATCTGCATACATCTGAATGTAAACTTCTGGGCATATCAGAGGTAAGTCATTAATATATAGACTAAATAAAATCGGTCCTAAAATCAATCCCTGGGGGACTCCAATGGTGCTATTAGATAGAGGAGAGCATGTGTCCATAATTCTTGTACACTGCTTTCTTGAATCTAAGTAAGATTCCATCCATGACAGAGCGTTAGAAGAAAGGTTGAACTTTGAGAGTTTGTTTAATAGAACATTATGATTAACCATGTCAAATGCCTTTTTAAAATCAAGGAAGACAGCACCAACAACACCTCCCCTGTCAAGTCTGGATTTAATTTGCTCAATAAAATAAAGTGCTGTTTCTGTTGAATGATTCTTCCTAAATCCAAACTGCATGGGGTGTAGTGGAAAATTACCATCTAAATAGACTATCAACTGGTCACAGACCACTCTTTCAGCTACCTTAGGCCAAGTTTGCATTAGACCGTATCTGTCTCATTTTCTTCGCGGATGCACTGTCCGTTTACATTAAAACGCCTGGAAACGCTGGGAAACGGGAATCCGCCAGGGTCCACGTATTCAATCCAGATCGTGTCTGGTCCGGTGCTGTGTAAACATTGAGAATACGCAGATACGCTGTGCTGAGCTCTAGCTGGCGTCGTCATTGGACAACGTCACTGTGACATCCACCTTCCTGATTCGCTGGCGTTGGTCATGTGACGCGACTGCTGAAAAACGGCGCGGACTTCCGCCTTGTATCACCTTTCATTAAAGAGTATAAAAGTATGAAAATACTGCAAATACTGATGCAAATACTGCCCATTGTGTAGTTATGATTGTCTTTAGGCTTGCCATCCTTCCACTTGCAAGTGGTAAGTGACTTGCGCACAGCGGCTCAGTCCCGAATCACTGCTCGTGCGCTTAACTCGCGCGCTCTGTGAGCTGCGCAGGGCCGGAGTGCGCACCCTCCAGAAGGCACTCGCTGTTCAGGGCGGAGTGATTTGGAGCGCAGCCGCTGAGGAGGAAGCGATGAGCCGCACTGACACATTTCAACTTACGTGCCGAATTAGTCATGTGATTAGCGTATCCGTGTATTGGCGTTGCTGTGTGCACGCTAATCGTTTTTAAAAACGTTAATCTGATGATCCGCTGATACGGTCTAATGTAAACCCCACCTTAGAAATGGCTGGAAGAATGCTAATGGGCCTATAATTTGTAACATCAGTTACAACACCTGATTTAAAGATAGTGGTTATTACTGCTGTCTTCCAGGCATTAGGAAAATAACTTGGACAGATTGACCAAATGAGTAACTGGAGAAGAGAAAATGTTTGCGTACTTCCTAACAAATGCACAATCACAGTCAAAAATATATTTTGCCTTAGAGTTCTTAAGCTGGTTTAAGATTTTAGTTACAGATGATTCTGGTACTTCTAAGATGTTAAACAATGGTAGATCATTATTTGGTAATGTAATGACCTTCTCTCTTGGACCAAAGCCTAGTGCTAGATTTTGAACTGAATCAATAAAGTAACTATTGAACACAGAAGAAATTTGGACTTTATCTTGGGTTATAGTCCCCTGCACTTGTAATTCATACCCTTTATCTCTTATTATTGTCTTTCTTTAAAACTCATCTCTCATCATCTCTAGCCGCTTTATCCTGTTCTACAGGGTCGCAGGCAAGCTGGAGCCTATCCCAGCTGACTACGGGCGAAAGACGGGGTACACCCTGGACAAGTCGCCAGGTCATCACAGGGCTGACACATAGACACAGACAACCATTCACACTCACGGTCAATTTAGAGTCACCAGTTAACCTAACCTGCATGCCTTTGGACTGTGGGGGAAACCGGAGCACCCAGAGGAAACCCACGCGGACACGGGGAGAACATGCAAACTCTGCACAGAAAGGCCCTCGCCAGCCACGGGGCTCGAACCCGGACCTTCTTGCTGTGAGGCGACAGCGCTAACCACTACACCACCGTGCCGCCCTCTTTAAAACTCTATTAATATTTTGCCAAATTTTCTTGCAATTACCCTTTGATTCATTTATAATGTTAATAAAAAAATGTGTTTTAGCCTTTCTCAATTCATGTACCACTTCATTGTGCGACAGCTGAAAAGTTCTATCATTGGATAATCCAGACTTAAGTGCAGTTTTCAATGCATAATCCCTTTGCTTCATTAAGTTCCAAACTTGTTCACTAAGCCAAGGTAAGTTTTGCTTTTTCTGGAGTATGTAATATTTTTACTAAATTCACTTTTAACCTTATCAATCATGGTCATTAATCTCTCAGAAGCATCATCTAGGTCCCTAATGGAACCAATCTCGTTCCAATTCAGTTGCTTAAGCTGGCGTTCAACTTCACTAATGAGCCTCTTTGGTACAATTTTTAAGGTCCGTCTGCTTTCCTGCCGGTACATAAACCTTTGTTTTGTTAATTTCCTTGATATCAATGTCAAATTATGATCTGATAATCCGGTCAAGAAATTGAATGTTTTTATTATTCTTTCTGGTTTGTTACTAAATATTAAATCAATCTGTGTTTGTGTTGATGGTGTAATTCTGGTAGGACCTTAAATTAATTGTGTAAGGTTAAATTGATTTGTTAATTCTTTAAGTTTCTTTCTTTTCGACTTATCAGTCCAATTTATGTTAAAGTCTCCAAGTAAAATTAATTTTTTATTTATGTTCATTTCTTTCAAAATATGTCTTAGATGTTCATAAAACATAGTATTTGATGAAGGTGGTCTATATATGCAAATGACAGTGAATGACATATTGGAAGATAAGATCATTCTTACTGCCATGCATTTCATGTCCATACAGTTCAATTCAATTTCATTGCAGTTTATGGAGTCTTTGACATACATCAATAGTCCACCTCCTCTGCCAGACTTTTGATCTTTTCTGAAAATATTAAAACCAGGCACTAGATATGCTGTGTCAGATGATGAGTGTCAGCCATGATTTTGACAGTCAGAGGAAATCAAGATTCGAATCCATTAGTAATTTTTCAAGTTGATCAGTTTTTGGAGCGACACTTCTAATGTTTAAATGTCCTCCCTTTGGGCTTTATGTGCAGGTCCCACAAGACTTTCGTGTGATTGGTTGTTTAAAAAAAACAGAAAATTGCATTGTTTATGAATGGACGATTTACTAACATTACGTACTTTGCTAGTCACTGGAATCATTCCACTCACACTTGCCGATGTAACAACCAAGGGAGGAGATGGTAAATTATTGCCATTTTGTTGTTGCCTCTCATTCAAGGAGCCGGTAGTATCGACAGTACCTTGTCTGGTGGCTGCAGTAGCAGACCATGGGTCACCACTACAGCTGAAGTTAGGCCCAGGATTTTGATGGACATTGTCTGCAAGCAGTAGCATGATAGCAAGGTAGCCGAAGGATCTCCTTAGTTGCTGGGATGGCTTTTCTCTCTCCGTGGATAGAAGCCAGCTCATCAGGGATGCCGCTTTCCCATGGTTTAATATTGTGGAGAAGAGGGTAAATTGACTCCGTGAATCAAAGGCAAAAACATGTTGTTCGCTTTGTTGTTGGTGGTGGTGGTTTGATGTTATCCAACAGCAACGCAGAGACAAGAGCAGAAGTGTAACAATGTAATTTATGATTGTGGCTCTGTGAATCAAATCAGTGATCAATCCCCGCCATTTAGCCTTGATTGTAGGATGAAAACTGAGTATATTACTGAATAACTTTGTAATGGCGTTGTCGGCACCTGCGGCACCTGCCTTGCCACTGGTGCATTCCGCCATGATGAAGTTGTTTGTCATCCAAGTATGTTGTAAAGCGTACTGTGTTATTTTGTGCTTATGTGCCGAAGTGTTTTTTTTTAATGTTCCCACACTGTACTCCCCGCAGGAGCATAGTGTGGGGGTTGCTTTTTTCTCCTCCCCTCCCCTCATGTTACTCTGTATTTTTCATCCCTGTCTTCCTGTCCTGTCTACTCCCCCTGTGTCAATTGTATGTATGTATGTATATGTACGGATGGGTTGATGGCTAATTTCGCTGGTACTTGTGACTAAGTGACAATAAAGGGTTCATTCATTCATTCATTCATTCATTCATAATCTTCCATTCAACTTCCTTATTATCTAGACCACCAGACTGGTTTTCTTCAGAACTGAGGCAGTACACTCACCAACCACTTTAACTTGTTCTTGATTCTTAGATTCCTGTTCTTGGCTGCAGGACTGGAACCCAATGTGGTCTTCTGCTGTTGCATGCTGAGAGATTTTTCTGCTCACCACGGTTGTAAAGAGCTGCTATGAGTTGCTATATCCTTCCTGTCAGCTTGAACCAAACTGTCCATTTTCTTCTGACCCCTCATCAACAAGGCGTTTCCATCCACAGAACTGTTGCTCACTCAATTTTTTTTGCACCATTCTGTGTAAACTCTAGAGACTCTTGTGTGCGAAAACCCCAGGAGATCAGCAGTTACTGAAATACTCAAACCAGTCCATCTGGCACTAACACCCATGCTACAGTGAAAGTCAGAGAGATCACCATTCTGATGTTTCTGATGTTGAAGTGAACACTAACTGAAGCTCTTGATTTGTATCTGCATGATTTTATGCATTGTGCTGCAGTCAAGGGATTGGCTGATTAGAGAACTGCATCAAACAGCAGGTCTGTGGGTGTACCTAATACAGTGGCCGGTGAGTGTATATCTAATTAATCAAATGAGTGTTTGCAATGTTACAAAACAGATGTTGGTCATTTCATTATAACATTTGAGAGTCTTCACTGGACTCAACACTGGGCAATTTCTCATAGCTGAGCAGATAAATGGATAGGTTTGTTAATAGGTGGGTGGCATGGTAGTGTAGTGGTTAGCACTGTCGCCTCACAGCAAGAAGGTCCTGGGTTTGAGCCCAGCAGCCGGCGAGGGCCTTTTTGTGTGGAGTTTGCATGTTCTCCCCGTGTCTGCGTGGGTTTCCTCCAGGTGCTCTGGTTTCCCCCACAGTCCAAAGACATGCAGGTTAGGCTAATTGGTGGCTCTAAATTGACTGTAGGTGTGAATGTGAATGGTTGTTTGTCTCTGTGTCAGCCCTGCAATAACCTAGCAACTTGTCCAGGGTGTACTCCACTTCTCACCCATAGTCAGCTGGGATAGGCTCCAACTTGCCTGCGACCCTGTAGAACAGGATAAGCGGCTACAGGTAATGGATGGATGGTTTATTAATAGACCACTGCCACAATATCTATGTCAAGAATACTAGGCTTGGCCACAGTGTAATATGTCTGAACTCCACTGAACACAGATACTGTAATGCAGGTCATTTGTCAACTTGTATGGCTGAAGTCATGGCCAGCAATAAAGCTCTTTTTAATGACACTTTACAGTGGTGCTTGAAAGTTTGTGAACCCTTTAGAATTTTCTATATTTCTGCATAAATATGACCTAAAACATCATCAGATTTTCACACAAGTCCTAAAAGTAGATAAAGAGAACCAGTTAAACAAATGAGACAAAAATATTACACTTGGTCATTTAGTTATTGAGGAAAATTATCCAATATTACATATCTGTGAGTGGCAAAAGTATGTGAACATTTGCTTTCATTATCTGGTATGACCCCCTTGTGCAGTAATAACTGCAAGTAAACATTTCTGGTAACTGTTGATCAATCCTGCACACCAGCTTGGAGAAATTTTAGCCCATTCCTTCATACAGAACAGCTTCAACTCTGGGATTTTGGTGGGTTTCCTCACATGAACTGCTCGCTTCAGGTCCTTCCACAACATTTCAATTGGATTAAGGTCAAGACTTTGACTTGGCCATTCCAAAACATTAACTTTATTCTTCTTTGACCATTCTTTGGTAGAACAACTTGTGTGCTCAGGGTCGTTGCCTTGCTGCATGACCCACCGTCTCTTGAGATTCAGTTCATGGACAGATGTCCTGACATTTTCCTTTAGAATTCGCTGGTATAATGCAGAATTCATTGTTCCATCAATGATGGCAAGCCATCCTGGCCCAGATACAGCAAAACAGGGCCAAAACCATGATTCACACCACCATGTTTCAGAGATGGGATAAGGTTGTTATGCTGGAATGCAGTGTTTTCCTTTCTCCAAACATAGCGCTTCTCATTTAAACCAAAAAGTTCTATTTTGGTCTCATCTGTCCACAAAACATTTTTTCCAATAGCCTTCTGGCTTGTCCACATGATCTTTAGCAAACTGCAGACGAGCAGCAATGTTCTTTCTGGAGAGCAGTGGCTTTCTCCTTGCAACCCTGCCATGCACACCATTGTTGTTCAGTGTTCTCCTGATGGTGGGCTCATGAACATTAGCCAATGTGAGAGAGGCCTTCAGTTGCTTAGAAGTTACCCTGGGGTCCTTTGTGACCTCGCCGACTATTACACGCCTTGCTCTTGGAATGATCTTTGCTGGTTGACCATTCCTGGGGAGGGTAACAATGGTCTTGAGTTTTCTCCATTTGTACACAATCTGTCCAACTGTGGATTGGTGGAGTCCAAAACTCTTTAGAGATGGTTTTGTAACCTTTTCCAGTTTGATGAGCATCAACAACGCTTTTTCTGAAGTCCTCAGAAATCTCCTTTGTTCGTGCCATGATACACTTCCACAAACGTATTGTGAAGATTAGACTTTGATAGAACAGGGTGCCCACTCACACCTGATTGTCATCCCATTGATTGAAAACACCTAACTCTAATTTCACCTTCAAATTCACTGCTAATCCTAGAGGTTCACATACTTTTGATACTCACAGATATGTAATATTGGATCATTTTCCTCAATAACTAAATGACCAAGTGTAATATTTTTGTTTCATTTGTTTAACTGGTTCTCTTTATCTACTTTTAGGACTTGTGTGAAAATCTGATGTTTTAGGTCATATTTATGCAGAAATATAGAGAATTCTAAAGAGTTCACAAACTTTCAAGCACCACTGTATATCTGTATCCTCCACTGGTTCATACGGTAAGTCGCACCAAGTCAAGATCCACTGCAGGACCATTGTTTAGCAAGGAGGTCCGAGATGTTGATTCTATGCTCCCAGTGACTAACCATTTATCAATTCCAGATAACCATGGACACCTTTAGGGTGGGCCCAAAAGAAAAGCTTCTAACTCTGTACCATAGTAAGGAACTTTGCACTTGCTTGCATATAGCTACTGTGTCTGACCCTTCGCAAACATGCCATCCCACCCAGAAGCGAACATTTGCGAACATCAATCAAATGTTCATAGAATGTTTGTTTATTGTTCAGCAAGTTTGCGAACATTCATGTAATGTTCATGATGTTTGTGTAATGTTTGCATGGAAGCAAACATTTGCAAACATATGAAATGTTCACAGAATGTTTGCATAATGTTCAGTGTGTTTGCGAACATTCATATAATGTTCATGTTGTATGTGTATAGCTTGCCTCTAAATAAAAGTATCTACCCCATGAAGCTATTATATTATTTTTTAATTCCTTTGAACAAAATTAAATTGCATAATTAAAAAATAAATATGATTGCTAGCTTATGTCACTTCTATGTGCAGAAAAGTTTTGCTATGAGGCATAAAATTCATGTGATGTGTGGCTTCGATCTCTTCACCAAAAAAATTTATGGAAATTTCAAATAATAATTCATGGTTTGAATCTTATAAAATAGTTTTAATGGTGTTATTCAAGTATGTCGGCATAATTGACATGGTGTATTAACATATCTTGTTATTTCATGGCATGTTTTCATTATAATTTGTTAATTGTTATGCTTGTGTTTAGAGAGTTATTAAAAGAAACTTCATAAAAAGTTACATTTTATGATTTTACTATAGATATCAGAGTCAGCTTAATTGACATGGCGAATCATAAAACTTGAAAATAAATGCTTGTATAGTTTATAAGTATATCCTATGCTTACAAAATTAAATGTACAACCCCGATTCCAAAAAAAGTTGGGACAAAGTACAAATTGTAAATAAAAATGGAATGTAATGATGTGGAAGTTTCAAAATTTCATATTTTATTCAGAATAGAACATAGATGACATATCAAATGTTTAAACTGAGAAAATGTATCATTTAAAGTGAAAAATTAGATGGTTTTAAATTTCATGACAACAACACATCTCAAAAAAGTTGGGACAAGGCCATGTTTACCACTGTGAGACATCCCCTTTTCTCTTTACAACAGTCTGTAATCGTTTGGGGACTGAGGAGACAAGTTGCTCAAGTTTAGGGATAGGAATGTTAACCCATTCTTGTCTAATGTAGGATTCTAGTTGCTCAACTGTCTTAGGTCTTTTTTGTCGTATCTTCCGTTTTATGATGTGCCAAATGTTTTCTATGGCTGAAAGATCTGGACTGCAGGCTGGCCAGTTCAGTACCCGGACCCTTCTTCTACACAGCCATGATGCTGTAATTGATGCAGTATGTGGTTTGGCATTGTCATGTTGGAAAATGCAAGGTCTTCCCTGAAAGAGACATCGTCTGGGTGGGAGCATATGTTGCTCTAGAACCTGGATATACCTTTCAGCATTGATGGTGTCTTTCCAGATGTGTAAGCTGCCCATGCCACACGCACTAATGCAACCCCATACCATCAGAGATGCAGGCTTCTGAACTGAGCACTGATAACAATTGGGTCGTCCTTCTCCTCTTTAGTCCGAATGACACGGCGTCCCTGATTTCTATAAAGAACTTCAAATTTTGATTCGTCTGACCACAGAACAGTTTTCCACTTTGCCACAGTCCATTTTAAATGAGCCTTGGCCCAGAGAAGACGTCTGCGCTTCTGGATCATGTTTAGATACGGCTTCTTCTTTGAACTATAGAGTTTTAGCTGGCAACAGTGGATGGCACGGTGAATTGTGTTCACAGATAATGTTCTCTGGAAATATTCCTGAGCCCATTTTGTGATTTCCAATACAGAAGCATGCCTGTATGTGATGCAGTGCCATCTAAGGGCTCAAAGATCATGGGCACCCAGTGTGGTTTTCCAGCCTTGACCCTTACGCACAGAGATTCTTCCAGATTCTCTGAATCTTTTGATGATATTATGCACTGTAGATGATATGTTCAAACTCTTTGCAATTTTACACTGTCAAACTCCTTTCTGATATTGCTCCACTATTTGTCGGTGCAGAATTAGGGGGATTGGTGATCCTCTTCCCATCTTTACTTCTGAGAGCCGCTGCCACTCCAAGATGCTCTTTTTATACCCAGTCATGTTAATGACCTATTGTCAGTTGACCTAATGAGTTGCAATTTGGTCCTCCAGCTGTTCCTTTTTTGTACCTTTAACTTTTCCAGCCTCTTATAGATAGTTTTCACATGACGTCACAGAGTCGGGGATTCCCTAGTGGCGGCCATCTTGGGGGTCTATCTTACCGTACGGGTGACTGAGCACACATTGTAACGCGCGAGTACAAAGTCTTCAAAAGAACCCAAGCAGGCTATTTAAAGCTAGCAATGGTGCACACCTGTTGTATTCACGGCTGTCGTAATAGGTCAGATGATGAAATCAAGCAGTGCTTTTATGGAATTCCCACTGTACGGGAGCACGAAGGCGAGCAAACAAAGAAACTCGGCATACAAAGGAGAAATCTATGGCTTGCGAGAATCAACCGCAAGGATTATCAGCCTTCCAAACACAGCAAAGTCTGCTCCGATCATTTTATAAGTGGTAAGTTGTTTAAATAAACAATCAATTGTGTTTAAGTTTGTTTTTGTAAACCAAAACATCATGTGAACAATCTCTGGAGAATGCCTAACTGGAACTGCTGAGTGTACGTTTACATTGTAATGTACACTTAATATCGCTCATTTGTCACGTTTCTATTTGAAACTTGTCACTTCACTCACGCAAGGGTCATTTTTGAAAAACATTTTAGGTCTATTCTGTATGATTTGATTTGTGTTTGGGATGCAAACAGCGCGCCTTTTGGCGGATGCCGCCTGAATCGCGCAGATCCAATTTTTTTTTTAGGGGGGGCGTTGGAGTGTCTGATTATAATTTCCAAGTAAATTCTGTATTAAAATTACTAAGTAAGCAAATCCATTACAGTCCATGAAACAGGAAGTATAAGGATGAGAAAAAAACAGTTTAAATCAGAAAGCTGCGCACGTTTGCGCAGCCCGAGCGGTGTGTAGGACTGCGCATATGTGCGCAGCTTTCCGATTTAAACTGTTTTTTTCTCATCCTTATACTTCCTGTTTCATGGACTGTAACGGATTTGCTTATTTAGTAATTTTAATACAGAATTTACTTTGAAATTATAATCAGACACTCCAACGTCCCCCCTAAAAAAAGAAATCGGATCTGCGCAATTCAGGCGGCATCCACCAAAAGGCACGCTGTGAATATATAAAGTTGTATATATCAGACAGCCTTTAAAGTTTGATGAAGTCAGTTTCAGGCTTTGGAGCAGGCTTTGGCAGTTTCAGGCTTTGGCAGCCCTGCATAGTCACTTGAAAATGCATCTTTGTCCACTTCGCAGGGGTCAATTCCCCCAATCAAGGCCAGTTTGGCTGCATACCATTGTCGTGAGATGTCGTCTAATGTATCTATATACTTCTGTTTGCTTGATTTTGCCAACATTGATCTTTATTTTAGAAAACTGACTATATAACTTCATAAATTCGTCCGAGATAACGTAGTCGGTAGTGGCGATGGTCCATTTTGTTTGCCCCCCAAGATGGCGGCTGGGGGGGGGCATTCCCCGGAATGCCGTGACGTCAGTGAAAACTATCTATTGCCCCTGTCCCAACTTTTTTGAGATGTGTTGCTGTCATGAAATTTCAAAATGTCTCACTTTCGACATTTGATAGGTTGTCTATGTTCTATTGTGAATACAATGTCAGTTTTTGAGATTTGTAAATTATTGCATTCCGTTTCTATTTACAATTTGTACTTTATCCCAACTTTTTTGGAATCGGGGTTGTATATGTAGCTAGGAAATGTTTTAGCAAATTTAGCCTATGCTACGTTTTTAAACAATATTCATATACATATGAAACCATTACTTGAAACTTCATTTTTAAAATTAAAAATAAAAACCAAAATATTTTTGTTGGTGATAGTTATAGGTCTAATATTATGGACTCTGTACATACCTCATTACATGAACCCTAATTATGATTTTTAATGGCTTAGCTGTTATTTTTAATTTTTATTTTATATTTTGAATGTTTACATGTTATATTTGGAATATTTCTGCACCAGCCCCCAACTTTAACTGTGCTCAATAAAACTTAAATAAAATAAATATGTAAATAAATAAATTTCGCATACAGATAGGCCTACAAACGGCTGGCAAAATGTTGCAATTGCACTTTAACAGACATGTAGGCCTATAATAGGTCGGGTGCATAGGCCCTAAGTGAAACTGCAATTAGGCCTAGGCCTATAGTATAGAATTTACATGTTGACAATCGTATCATACGTTCAATACCCCATAAAAGTGTCCGGACGGTACGATACCCAGACAGTTCCGGACTGCCCCGGACGGTATGCACCTTCGCACAGCCTTGTAGTTGACTTCCCGTCGCCATTTTGTTGATTGAGACCGACTTGAAATTGAGCCAATTTGTGGATTAAAATCTAGTGCCATCAGGTAAGAAATATCTATTACTACACTTTAAAACACACTAGAAACATCTGCACGTCGTGGTTTTACGTAGGTCTACATATTATAATTATTGTCTTTGTTATTACGTTATTACAGAAGCGCATTGCTGCCACACTCAAAAAAAATTGGCTTAGTATCAAGTAATTACATGAAAACTTTGTTATAACAATATCTTATCACGTTTTTACAATATATTTATCGTGTAATAACATATCACGTAATTTCATGATATGAAATTATCACATTATTTCATAATATTTTCATGTAATAACGTGAAAACACCTTATCAAGAAATAACGTGAAAGTATGGTTTAACGTCATAGGCTAGGCTACTTCCATTAAAAGCAGACGTCCTAGCCTAGCCTACTGTTTAACTTTGGTCGAGCAAAAACACCGAGCAAAAACATGGCTGAATCCTGAATGACTCAGTTTTGTATAAATAGGGGACTACATAGGTGGCAAAATGTAGTTTTTTTCCTGCCATGGAAGTGCACTTGTATACTGAGGAGGAAGCAATTTGCATTACAGCCGTGAATGAGGATTCAAAATGGTGCCTCGGCTCAGTTTTCCCTTCCTTCATCTCATAAAAGTTGTTTCAGGACATCAGTATTATTACTATAACTTAGCAAAGCAGCTTCAGTTCTCTGTCTTGTTATCCAGAGGATGTTGTTATTGGTATTGATACTCAAGTTGTTTTGGAATACTGATGGCCTTCCTTTATACAATAGCAGAAGATTGTCTTCCTGGCCTGTACTTTGTTATATCAGCAATCTTAAACCTCGATCTGTGTTTGAAGTTGTTTTGACTGCTGGTGATGGTAAACCTACAAATTTGGATTACCTTGTAGACTTCATAAGTGATTTGAAAGACCTCATGGAGAATGGACTAGAATGGAGAGAAAAATTATACAAGGTAGCAGTGAAAGCTGTTGTGTGTGATGCACCAGCTAGGGCCACCATCAAATGCACCAAACAGTTCATGGCACAATTTGGATGTGACCAATGTGAGAAGAGAGGGGAGCATGATGGCAAGAGAATGGTTTGGATAGGGTGTGAGGGAGTTGTGCCAAGGACAGATGACAATTTTCAGGCCAAAAAGCAACCAGAATATCATCTTGGTGTTTTTGCAACAGATGCACTGTCCGAGATTCCCAGTGTCGAGTTGATTCCAACAGAAGGGCATGGGAGCGTCGTGCAGCAGATGCTGGGTGTATTCAACAGCAACATGCAATTATTCATGGTATGTTTAACTGAGGCAGCACGGTGGTGTAGTGGTTAGCGCTGTCGCCTCACAGCAAGAAGGTCCTGGGTTCGAGCCCCGGGGCCGGCGAGGGCCTTTCTGTGTGGAGTTTGCATGTTCTCCCCGTGTCCGCGTGGGTTTCCTCCAGGTGCTCCGGTTTCCCCCACAGTCCAAAGACATGCAGGTTAGGTTAACTGGTGACTCTAAATTGACCGTAGGTGTGAATGGTTGTCTGTGTTTATGTGTCAGCCCTGTGATGACCTGGCGACTTGTCCAGGGTGTACCCCGCCTTTCGCCCATAGTCAGCTGGGATAGGCTCCAGCTTGCCTGCGACCCTGTAGAAGGATAAAGCTAGAGATAACGAGATGAGATGAGATGTTTAACTGACTCAAGTTTTACCTTTTTTCTACTATACCGTTACAGAGGTGGCTGCGATGGCCGAGCGCGCTAATGTGCTGCTTAAACACTGGCTGTGTTGCTCATGTGTGGTGAATGCATGTTCTGATAGTTTTAAGGGAACAACATGAGAATGTTGTTTAAGTACAATTTTACAAAATAACTATTTTAGTTCTATAAATGTTACGTGAAATGACAGGATGTTCCTGTAGAATTTTTGCTGTACATCAGGTACTTCCCTGAAAGTTCATTTTAGTATTTTGTGAAATTGTATGTTCAGTAATAACTGCAACAATATTTGCCTCTGTTCCTTCACAGATTTGTCCATGCTCATGATGAAAGGTCAGCAGCATGGCTCAATTGTTTGTGAAGCATGGGATTTAATGTAAAGTGGGGACTTCTATATTAAGGTTGTAACATATGGATATATACATTTTGTGTTCCAGGAGAAGCAGAATGAATTCGCAGTATCAAACAGCTGAATGACAAAGTTGATGCACTTCATGTGATAGTCCCTGAAAGTGTCGGTTCCCGGACATACCAGGAGAGGGAACAAGATGATGAGGACACTGCTGAGACTATCATCCGAAGAATGGCCAGCTCTAAACCAGAAGTGCGGGCTAAAACCAATTACAAGCAGTGCCTGGAAGTAATGGGCCTTCCAGTAAAGTCACTTGAAGAAGTGAGTTAATATATTTTCTGTTTGTCAGATCCTCTTCACTTCAATAAAATTTTGCTGTTTTATTTTTTACACAGTATGAGACACAGTATATTGAAACAACATGCTGTATTTATGGCAATGCACTAACTTACACAAATAGCAATAGGTACATAGGATTCATAATTTTTGTCTGATCTGCTTTCACCAGTGTGGTATATACCTAGCTGATAGCTATAACCTGAGAAAATTCTGCAAGCAATATAAACAGCTTGATAAAAATATAGGGCCTGTACAATAAGGTGTTGGGTTGAGAATACTAATTATGAACATGCAGCTCAAATTATACAGTATCTGAACAGTAAAATATATATCATTTCTGATGAATAATGATGGTAATTTTCAACTTGCAGCTGAAGAGTGCAAATGACAAACTTGATGGCGAGGACAAGGAAAACAAGCGCCGGAGGAATGCCGTCGTCAATGCCTTGACTGCTATAGCCCGTTTATCTTTGGCAGTGCTTCAGCAGTCAGGGCAATTCGGGAACCACCAAAGGCAGCCTTGCCAGAGACATGCCACAAATTTACCGAGTTATCATGGTGGCTGCAATAAGTATCACATCAATGGACAGTACTACCATCATTTCTACAATTGGTGCCGTAATCCGAAGCTGTCCTACCCGAGCAGAATCAAAGAAGTATAGACAGGACCATCCTGAACTTTTTCCTGACCAGCAAAAGTCTGATGAAAATAAAACACCAAAGGACAAAACCACCCAGAAACAGAAACACAATCCTACTCCAAAAGAGAAAACCGCAGCCATAGCCATCAACTCTGTGAATGGTAGAAAGGGGCCTCTCTCCTCTGACGAGGACTCTGAGGAGGACATTCTGGCCTCATCTCCAGAGTGCTTTACCGGACAACAGCCTCTTCGGAAGACTCGTGCACTTCCGTCTGCACCCGGGGCGTCTGCAGCAGGTCAGAATTCTTCTGAATCTGAAGAGGTAGAACTGGAAGTGGGTTACTCAGATGACGATGATGACCCAGATTACAGGTTTGAGAAACCGTAACGTTTTTTTCTAATAGGATGTGTGTTCTTTTATATATTATTAACTTGTACTTTGTTTTTTTTACACACATTTGTATTACATTTATTAAGAGGCCTTTTTATTTTTAGATATTGTGTCTAATTTTTTTTGTTCCCCCCACCTTTTCTTTGAAAAGGAGCGGGGGGACATATATAGAAATAGGGTCCGTCCGTCCGTCCGTCTGGTTAAAGTTTTTCAGAATGTGCATATTATTGATTGTAATGTGTTTGTGATAAAACTGTTTAGTTTTGCTCTTAAATATGATGTATTATTAATTGTATGTAGATGTCTACATGAAAAGATTGGGGTAAAGTTTGTTTTGTTTCAAGCGGAGATTTAGTAATGTTCAGAGGTGGGTAGAGTAGCCAAAAATTGTACTCAAGTAAGAGTATTGTTACTTTAGAATAATATTACTCAAGTAAAAGTAAAAAGTAGTCATCCAATTAATTACTTGAATAAGAGTAAAAAGTACCAAGTGAAGAAACTCCTCAAGTACTGAGTAACTGCTGAGTAACTTCAAATCAAATCAAATCATCAAGTTTATTTGTACAGCGCTTTTAACAATAAACATTGTCGCAAAGCAGCTTTACAGAATTTGAACGACTTAAAACATGAGCTAATTTTATCCCTAATCTATCCCCAATGAGCAAGCCTGTGGCGACGGTGGCAAGGAAAAACTCCCTCAGACGACATGAGGAAGAAACCTCGAGAGGAACCAGACTCAAAAGGGAACCCATCCTCATTTGGGCAACAACAGACAGCCTGACTATAATATTAACAGTTTTAACAGGTATAACCCTCAACTGTCCTCATGGGGCCGTCCTTCACAGGATTGGGGCGATAAAACTCCGACCAGACACAGGGCACCAGGATGGATCAAGCAGGTCCGAGGGGCAGAAGAGGCCAGCATCTCAATCCCAGGATCAACATGTAACTCAGAGGGACAGATGGGGGGGGGGGAAGAGAGAGAGAGAAAGAAAACACGTTGTTAGGTATGCCCTAAAAATGACAAGTATTAAATCTGTGTGGTAGGCTCGCAGAGACGAGAGTCTTTACATCAGGCATAACACACAATGGCATGTTAATATGGTAAAAAATATATCATGACCTGCTCTGGCTGGATGCTTGATTGGGTGATGGGAGCACACTCCTCAGCAATGATGAGATGCAGATGGGACCCTTAGGCCTGGCCAAGACAATTCAGTTACATTTCACCGGGTCTGGGACATGCGACAGAATGTCTGACGGCCGATTCCCTGCAGGCTACGATAGCCAGTCGAGGTCCCCACCGTCTCCACCAAAAGATTTCCTGTTGACTCCATGTAACTCAGAGGGACAGATTTGGGGTGGGGGGGAGAGAAAGAAAACACAGGTGGTTAGGTATGCCCAATGTCACCTGAATAAGTAGGAACAGTATACATATTGCACCGAGTACAAGCAGGGACTCCGGCAACTAACTATGACAGCATAACTAAAAGGAGAGAGAGCCAGAAGGTAACACAGGCATGAGGGAGCCCCAGGACATAAAGCAGCCAGCCACTACACCAGCAACAAACTCGAGTGAGCAAGCGAGTGGGGACTGACAGCATCCATACATCCCAGTTTACCAAAACACTCTATGCCTGAGGACCCTCCAGATCTACTCCTTTACCTCATAAACACCATTAACAAAAGGCTTGACTAAACAGATATGTTTTCAGCCTAGACTTAAATGCTGAGACTGTGTCTGATTCCCGAACATTACTTGGAAGGCTGTTCCATAACAGTGGGGCTTTGTAAGAAAAGGCTCTGCCCCCTGATGTAGCCTTCACTATACGAGGTACCAGCAGATAGCCTGCACCTTTTGATCTAAGTAGGCGTGGCGGGTCATAGAGGAGCAGAAGTTCACTCAGGTACTGTGGTGCGAGACCATTTAGTGCTTTAAAGGTCAATAGTAGTATTTTATAATCAATACGAAATTTGACTGGGAGCCAATGCAGTGTGGACAAGACAGGCGTGATGTGGTCATATTTTCTAGTTCTAGTAAGGACTCTTGCTGCGGCATTTTGAACTAACTGGAGCTTGTTTATGCACTTATTGGAACATCCAGACAGTAAGGCATTACAATAATCCAACCTGAAGGTAACGAAAGCATGGACTAGTTTTTCTGCATCATGCAATGACATTAAATTTCTTATCTTTGCAATATTTCTGAGATGAAAGAAAGCTATCCGGGTAATGTTATCAATGTGAGTTTCGAATGAAAGACTGGGGTCAATAATCACTCCGAGGTCTTTTACTGCTGCACGTGAAGAAACAGAAAGGCCATCCAGAGTTACTGTGTAATCAGAAAACTTACTTCTAGCTGTATGTGGTCCTAGCACAAGTACTTCAGTCTTGTCAGAGTTAAGCAGAAGGAAATTTATAAGCATCCAGTGTCTAATGTCCTTAACACATTCCTCAATTTTATTAAGCTGGTGTCTCTCATCAGGTTTTGCAGAGACATACAACTGTGTGTCATCAGCATAACAGTGGAAACTAATACAATGTTTACGAATAATATCGCCCAGAGGTAACATATATAGAGAAAAAAGCAGTGGACCCAAGACAGAACCTTGTGGAACACCAAACTTTACCTCGGTACGTCTAGAAATATCACCATTTATATCAACATACTGATAACGATCAGTTAGATAAGGCCTGAGCCAGGAGAGGGCCATTCCCTTAACTCCCACAACATTTTCTAGTCTATCCAGAAGAATGGAATGATCAATGGTATCAAATGCTGCACTAAGGTCAAGCAACACAAGTAGCGAGACACAGCCCTGATCAGACGCCAACAGTAGGTCGTTTACTATTTTAACCAGAGCTGTCTCTGTGCTATGATGAGGTCTAAATCCTGACTGATACATTTCATGGATGTTATTCCTATGTAAATATGAGCATAACTGCTGTGCCACAGCTTTTTCAAGGATCTTGGAGATAAAGGGGAGGTTTGATATTGGCCGATAATTGGACAGCTGACAGGGATCAAGGTCAGGTTTTTTAATCAGGGGTTTGATAACTGCTAGTTTAAAGGATTTGGGTACATAGCCAATCATAAGAGAAGAATTTATTATTTTTAGAAGCGGTTCAATTACTCCAGGCATTATCTGTTTGAATAGATGTGTCGGTAAGGGATCTAGTACGCAAGTTGAGGCTTTTGTTGTAGAGATTAATGAAAGTAATTCAGTTTCTTTTAGGGGAGTAAAACATTCTAACTGATGATCTGATAGTTATATTGTTAACTACAAGGTCACTTTCATTGTCTAACCTTAAATTAGTAGTTTGAATTTTTTGTCGGATATTCTCAATTTTGTCATTAAAAAAAATTCATGAAGTCGTTGCTACTACATACTGCAGGTGTGCATGTGTTGATAGTGGACTTATTCCTGGTTAATTTTGCTACAGTATTAAATAGGAATCTAGGATTATTTTTGTTATCTTCTATTAGGGAGGAGAAATATGTTGATCTCGCAGCACTAAGAGCTTTTCTATACTTCAGGAAGCTCTCCTTCCAAGCTAATTTGAACACTACCAATTTTGTTTGACGCCATTTACGTTCCAATTTTCGAGTGGTCTGTTTTAATGTGCGAGTGTCATCATTATACCAGGGTGCTAATTTTTTGTCTCTGACCATTTTCCTTTTTAGAGGAGCTACATTATCTAAAGTATGGCGGAATGTTGACTCTAAGCATTCAGTTGCCTGATCAAGTTCTGCAGGGGCTGACAGTGACCCAATCAAAGTTGACAGCTCTGGGAGATCATTTATAAAACTCTGTGCAGTAGTTGACGTGAAAGTACGTTTAATACAGTAGCGTGGTGAGGTGCATATATTATTACTCAGACATATTTTGAATGAGATGAGACAATGATCTGAGATAACTTCAGACTGTGGAAGTATGACTATATTGTCTACGTTTAATCTGAATGTTAGTATTAGATCGAGGGTGTGACCACCATTATGGGTCGGTCCTATGACATTCTGCTTAATCCCGACTGGATCTAAGATGGACACAAATGCTGTTTTTAAAGGGTCTTCTGGGTTATCGAAGTGAATATTAAAATCTCCGACAACTAAAGCTTTGTCTAAGGAAATAACCAAATCTGAGATAAAATCTGCAAATTCAGAAAGAAACTCAGAATATGGCCCCGGGGGCCTGTAAATAATAAGCACTGGAATTAACTGGGTAGACTTATTTTTCGAGGCTACATACATTATATGAGTATGAAGAACTTCAAATGTATTAAATTTATAACCAGGTTTGTGTGTTACACCTAGATAATTGTTATAAATAACTGCGACGCCTCCTCCTCTGCCAGTTAGACGAGGCTGGTGTATATAAATGTATCCAGGAGGACTCGCTTCATTTAATGCTATATATTCATTTGGCTTAATCCATGTTTCTGTTAAACACAGTACATTAAACTCCTGATCAGTAATGAGTTCATTAACCATTAGCGCTTTAGATGTAAGAGATCTAATATTTAATAGCCCCACCTTTAGATCAAAGGTGCTGGCAGCAGCTGTACAGTCAGTCTGATCTAATTTTATATTGATTAGGTTACTGGAACAAACTCTCTGAAAATTTCTACCTTTTTGTTGAGCTCGGGGAACAGACACAGTCTCGATGTAGTGGGCCCTGAGTGACGACTCTGTGCAGCTAGCAGACAGTCGGTTTAGCCTGTTCGTCTGCTCCCTGGCCTTGGCTCTGGATTGTCAGAAATTAACTAGGCCTGTTCTGAGACTATGACCTATGCTGCAGGAAATGAGAGCAGCACCTTCCCGAGTGGGATGGATACCGTCCCGCCCTAACAGGCCAGCAGTGCCCTCAAAATTAGCCCAATTATCTATAAAGCCCACACTGTTTTCAGAGCACCACCTGGACAGCCAGCAGTTCAGCGACCATAACCTGCTGTAAGCTACATCGCCACGCCGCATTGTTAGCTTGACCGCTCGCTAGCTTGCTAGCTTGACTGCCTTTTTCTCCTTTTTCTATAACTTTATAACTTCTTTGTTTATTGATCAGAATGTCATAACAGGCAGAGATTTCATATATATTTCACATATATAAACTGTGTGTGTGTAGTTCTGTGTATTAACAATAACAACAAGAAGCTCAAGGCAGTCTGCACATAAACCATAACACTGTGTGTGTGTGTGTGTGTGTGTGTGTGTGTGTGTGTGTGTGTGTGTGCGCGTGCACGCACGTGCATGTTCACTCCATGAAGTGACTGTTCAGCTTTAACAGCAGCTGGCTCTCAATTTTGCACTGCGAAGCTGTGACCTTTTAGCCGTGAACAGGTGAAAACAATAATAAATTAAATATTAATTAATTAAATCTTTACAAAGTAACATAATAAAACAATGCGTATAGGTTACAAAGAAAAAGAAGAAAAAGGCAGTCAAGCTAGCAAGCTAGCGAGCGGTCAAGCTAACAAGCTAATGCCCTTCCTTTTGTGAACAAGCACTTGTAGACAAATAATAAAACAAATCTCACAGAAAAAAAACGCCTAAAGTCTTCACAAATCCCTCTAATACACAACAAATACAGTAGCTTGAAAAATGGAGATTTCACAAACGATATGTTACATGTTTTATTATTTAGTAAGTTTTCACCAGTCTTCCATTCCCAGTTTTTGACCAGAGCCGTGTACAACTGTAACGCTATTGAGGAGCTGACATTAGGCGAGCAACCTTATTTTCATGAGCATTTTTTGGTTTCACATCAATAAAAAGTGATTGATAGGAAGATTTTTTGTAGTTTTATTTCTTGGTTCTCTGGTGTGTGTGTGTGTGTGTGTGTGTGTGTGTTGCCGTCTGAGGCCGCAGTGCGTCAATACATTTCCACAAAACAATGTATTTTACAGTTATTTATGCTGTTACAACAGGGCTAACGTCTGCCTACGAAGACAGCCAAAAGCACATAGCCTACTTACTGCAATGTGTTTCCTCAAATTCGAAGTTGAGTTTTTATAAGCTGAAACGTCCACTGGTTTGGGGAGACACATGTGACACCGCATAACATAACTATTATTTTTTGTTGTTTGGAGAGTGAACATGGTTTGTATGTGTGGCCAGGGGTGTGCCTCTTTGGCTTGATGAGAAACGCTGGCCGCTGTCTCTGCCATTTTTCTTCTGCTTCCATGCTCTTTTCCACCTGGACTGGTCTTGCCACGGGAATTTTGTGTGCGGGCGCACGCGGCGGCTTGGCTCTGTTTGATTGGCGAAACGGAGTTAAACCATAGCTCCTCCCACTATGGCTCTGGCTGCTACATGTGATCGGTGAGATGCGGTCATGTGACAGAGCCTCTGCTGGAAGTCTCAACAAAACAAACAAACAGACCACGCATTGCACGGATCAATAAAAATAAAGTAGCGAGTAATGAGCAGAATATAGCCCAATGTAACGGAGTAAAAGTACTGCTTCTTCTTCACAAATATACTCAAGTAAAAGTAAAAAGTATGCTGAATTAAAACTACTCTTACAAGTACAATTCATCCAAAAAGTTACTCAAGTAAATATAACAGAGTAAATGTAGCGCGTTACTACCCACCTCTGGTAATGTTTATGTTTATCCAGGATATTGTTTGCAAGTCATTATTGGAATAAAACATTGAATTTTAAAACATTCATAAAGTTTGTTTTACTTCATTTTTAGTTCTCAATATTGGAGAGTAAGCCTCTAATACAATCATAAAAATTGTAGGCCCACTGCCTGTATGGAAATATCCAGATCCCGTGAATAGCAGCTCCCTGGTGTGGCTGGATGGACACCTGCTACAAATGTTCATAGAATGTTCTGCTTCAACTGTTCATATGATGTTTGCGAACATTTGTATAATGTTCATATAATGTTCGCATACGAACATTACCTGTCCTCATTCTTTGTTCATGTAATGTTCGTTTCATGTTCGCGAACAATTCTATGCGAACGTTCTAAAACATTTAAAAAATGATAAGTTTCAGGGTGGGATATGCTGAGGTCAGCGGCCAGACCAATAATTTCTGTTGTGCTATAGTGACCTGTTAAAGGAGGATTGCAGGTCCTGATGGACAGAAGGTCCATCAGTAACATTTACAACAGGAAGAATCATGGTCCATTTTGGACAGAATGGAGCTATCAACAAATTGGTTACAAAACCTGTTAGGTGTGCTGCAGGGTTATTCACAACAGTGGTAATCATACAACTGGAGATTTTACCAAGTGCCAATTTGTGCCATTTGTCTCTGCCCCATTCATGAACCACGTCAGAAATTAAATTGTTTGACTGACTAAACGGATCTTCTCTTGGTGTTCCTAGAGAACACCACTAGGAGGTCATATTATTACACCGAGGAATCACTTCAGTGAATTTGCCACAAAATAGGTTCGACATTTGAGCAGCTGCGTCATGTGGAAGATCCACCTGCGATTTCATGAAGGTAGCCTTCATATCAGCCTGCAGCTGCTTGATCAGAGATTGACCAGAGACAGATGCAGAAGCTCTGATTGTCAATGGTGCAGGCTCCAATGGCAGGCTATCTGCATTCTCCACCTGGGTGGGCTCCTTAATAGGGTAGTCACACTAGAGGAGGAATGAGCCGGAATGCCATCGGAATGAAAATTCTTCATATATTCGAAGTGCGTTCTAAAAATTCTGACTGCATTCTGAGTGCATTCCAAACATTCAAGCCCATTCTTGTGGCCAGCCCAAATGTTTTGCTCATGCTCAAAACATTTGAGGTGCATTCGAAGAGGAGAAATATCAAACGGCATTCGAAGTGTATTCTAACTGCATTCTAAATATTCTTACTTCATTCCAACAGCATTTGAAACATTCTGATCATGTTTGAGGGAAAAATTGAAATGCAAGCCACTTCAAATCCTGCCAGAATGTCCCGAATGTGCCTCGAATGAGCAGGAATGCCGTCTGAATGAAAATTCTTCATATATTACAGGATATTTGAAGTACATTAAGTATTCGAGCTGCATTCCCTGAATTTTTAGATGTTCGAAACATATTCGGCGGCTATTCTGGGAGTGTTCTGACTGCATTTGAGGTGAATTCATACAGCATTCAAGGCACCTTCCGACCAGACTTCGGGTGGTATTCGGGCAGCAATCTAACCACACTCATACAGCATTCAAAATGCATTCTTAATATTCTTACTGCATTCTAGGTATTCCTACTGTGTTCTAACTGCATTCGAAAGCTAATACATCCGGAATGTGCAAGAATCATTTGAGGCAGGTTCGAAGTGCATTCTAAGTATTCAAACATCATTCTTACAAAGCTGTAAGAATGTTGGTCAGTTGGAAATTCCCACCCGAACATGGCACAAATTTTGAAATAAATTTTTATTCCGTCTGGTTCTGCTTGATTCCTGCTAATTCTGAATAAGTGTGACGGGGCCTAATCAAGTTTAGAGAATGAGAAGCAGCCAGAGTTAATCAGGGTATGTGCATGTGAGACAGCTGTACTAAGCTCCTTGGAGTTCTGTACTTCATTGCTGCTAACAGCTCTTGCATTTGCCTCTTGCCCGTTGTCACCACTTCTTCCTTCTGACATTGTAAAGGCCCTCACTAATCCCATTCCATGGGACTGAAAAGGAAATAATTCTGCCCATTTATGTTCCTGTCGCGACAATGCAGCAAAGGATCTTACCTTTTTCTTCCTAGGGGGAAGACTTCCCCTCACTTCACTACCTGCTGTGATTAAGCAGTGTCACAGCCTTATACTTCAATGCCTCAACAAAATGAGGATGGAGAAGAGGATTAGCAAGTGTTTGAATAGTGATAACTTTTGCTTTTGTACGTGAGTAGTTCAGTAGTTCTGGAAAAAAAAAACACCCAGGTGAACAAGAACATACATATGATAAAATTATATCGGGTCACAAATAGACGAGAAAAATACCACATCTTTCAGATATATACTCACTGAAAAAGAAAGGACTGAGCATACGGTACATACAGCTCTACCACAGCTGAGAGCTGCAGCAGGTCTCCACCATTCATGTAGTAAAGGTAGAAGAGCAGGTCATCTCCATATCTTGGGAGTTTTATGGCAGCAAATTGTTGGGGGGGGGGGTTTGTTACAATTCTATTACCTTAACTTTTTCCAAACACCACAAAATTTCCTCTGCTTCAGTCACACACATCCACAACAAGCGTGTTCCCCAACACAATCATGCTAATAGAAAGGCAGAACTCAACTTCCATCTATGAGGCCCAGTACTGGCTCTACAGCTATCGCCCAGTTTGAATAATGCTTCTTTGGTGTTGCGAATGCACACAAAAAGGGAAGGGATGGGGGGAAGGGATAAAAACAACAAAAGCATTAGCTGGTCAGCAGATCGATTCATACAGTTTACCTCATAAAAAGACCACCTCAGTTCTAATGGAGAAACTATTACATGGTAGATGTTTGCTCAGGCATCAGATCAGTAATTAGCAGAAAAAGAGGGACACTGAACCAGTAATGGGAAAAAGTGTGGCCAACCTACCTTGTCTCTTATGTGAATGTTGGTTAAATATTCTGATGGAACATTAAAGTCTGAAAGACAAAGATGATTTGACGGTGTTATCGAGCTACACACTCCCTGTGTGTCTGCCTTGTGGTTAATTTTATAAAGTGAATTAAAAAACATCCCTCGTAGAACTGCCACCTTATTGTGGTGGAGGGGTTTGTGTGCTTGAATGATCCTAGGAGCCACGTTATCGGGGGCATTACGCCCCTGTTAGGGTCTCCCAAGGCAGACAGAGCCTAGGTGACAGGCCAGACCAAGAGCAGTTCACCAAAACCCTCATGGATAATAATTGATCAAGGACCGTGACATCGCCTGGTATGGCACAGCCGGGGCCCCACCCTGGAGCCAGGCCCGGGGTTGGGGCTCATATGCGAGCGCTTGGTGGCCGGGCCTTTGCCCATGGGGCCCGGCCGAGCTCAGCCTGAAGCGGTGAAGTGGGCCCGACCTCCTGTGGGTTCACCACCCACAGAGGTAGCCGTAGGGGGCCGGTGCAGTGTGGATTGGGCGGCAGTCGAAGGCAGGTGACTCGACGACCTGATCCCCGAACATAGCAGCTAGCTGTTGGGACATGGAATGTCACTTTGCTGGGGGGGGGGAGAGCCTGAGCTTGTGCAGGAGGTTGAGAGATACCGGCTAGAGATAGTTGGGCTCACCTCCACGCACAGCTTGGGCTCCGGAACCCAGCTCCTCGAGAGGGGCTGAACTCTCCACTTCTCTGGAGTCACCCATGGTGAGCAGCGGTGGGCTGGTGTGGGCTTGCTTATAGCTCCCCAGCTCAGCTGCCATGTGTTAGAGTTTACCCCAGTGAATGAGAGGGTCGCCTCTCTGCGCCTTCAGATTGGGGAGAGGGCTCTTGCTGTTTGTGCCTACAGGCTGAATAGCAGTATAGAGTATCCGGCCTTCTTGGAGTCCCTGGGAGAGGTACTGAGAGGTGCTCAGACTGGGGACTCCATTGTTCTACTGGGGGACTTCAATGCTCACGTGGGCAACGAAAGTGACACCTAGAGGGGCGTGATTGGGAGGAACGGCCTCCCCGATCTGAACCCGAGTGGTGTTTTGTTATTGGATTTCTGTGCTAGTCATGGTTTGTCCATAACGAACACCATGTTTGAGCATAGGGGTGTCCATAAGTGCACGTAGCACCAGGACACCTTAGGTCGGAGGTCGATGATCGACATTGTTGTCGTTTCATCGGATCTCCGGCCCTATGTCTTGGACACTCGGGTGAAGAGAGGGGTTGAGTTGTCAACTGATCACCACCTAGTGGTGAGTTGGATCTGCTGGCGGAGGAGAAAGCCGGACAGACCTGGCAGGCCCAAACGTATGGTGAGGGTTTGCTGGGAACATTTGGCCGAGCACTGTCAGGGAGGTCTTTAACTCCCACCTCCGGGAGAGCTTCTCCCAGCTTCTGAGGGAGGCGGGGGACATTGAGTCTGAGTGGACCATGTTCTCTACCTCCATTGTAGATGCAGCTGTTTGGAGCTGTGGCCGCAAGGTCTCCAGTGCCTGTCATGGCAGCAATCCCCAAACCCAGTGGTGGACACCAGAAGTAAGGGATGCAGTCAAGCTGAAGGAGTCCTATCAGGCCATGTTGGCCTCCGGGACTCCTGAGGCAGCTGATGGGTATTGGCAGGCCAGGCGTGCCGCAGCTTGGGCAGTTGCGGAGGCAAAAACTCGGAACTGGGAGGAGTTCGGTGAGGCCATGGAGGAGGACTAATCGGTCGGCCTCGAAGAATTCTGGCAAACCATCCGGCACCTCAGGAGGGGGAAGCAGTACTCTGCCAACACTGTTTACAGTGTGGGTGGGGAGCTGTTGACCTCAACTGAGGACATTGTTGGGCGGTGGAAGGAATACTTCAAGGATCTCTTCAATCCCACAGTCATGTCTTCCATTGAGGAAACGGAGGCTGATGACTCAGAGGTGGACTCATCCATTACCCAAGCTGAAGTCACTGAGGTGGTTTGCAAGATCCTCGATGGCAAGGCACTGGGGGTGGATGAGCTCCACCCTGAGCATCTCAAGTCTCTGGATGTTGTGGGGCTATCTTGGCTGACATGCAGCGGTCAGGGACAGTGCCTCTGGAGTGGCAGACTGGGGTGGTGGTCCCTCTTTTTAAGAAAGGGGACTGGAGAGTGTGCTCCAATTATAGGGGAATCACACTTCTCAGCCTCCCCAGGAAGGTTTACTCCAGGGTACTGGAGAGGAGAATTCGGCCAATAGTTGAACCTCGGATCCAGGAGGAACAATGCGGTTTTTGTCCTGGTTGCGGAACACTGGACCAGCTCTATACCCTTCATAGGGTGCTCGAGGGTTCATGGGTGTTTGCCCAACCAGTCCACATGTGCTTTGTGGATCTGGAGAAGGCATTTGACCATGTCCCTCGTGGTATTCTGTGGGGGGTACTTTGGGAGTATGGGGTTCAGGGCTCTTTGCTAAGGGCTGTCCAGTCCCTGTATGAATGGAGCAGAAGTCTGGTTCGCATTGCCGGCAGTAAGTCAGACCTGTTCCCAGTGCATGTTGGACTCCGGCAGGGCTGCCCTTTGTCACTGGTTCTGTTCATAATTTTTATGGACAGAATTTCTAGGTGCAGCCAGGGGACGGAAGGAATCCTGTTTGGGAACCACAGGATTTCATCTCTGCTTTTTGCAGATGATGTTGTCCTGTTGGCTTCTTCAAAACCAGGACCTTCAGCATGCACTGGGGCAGTTTGCAGTTGAGTGTGAAGTGGCTGGGATGAGAATCAGCACCTCCAAGTCCGAGGCCATGGTTGTTGACTGGAAAAGGGTGGCTTGCCCTCTCCAGGTTGGTGGAAAAGTCCTGCCTCAAGTGGAGGAATTTAAATATCTCAGGATCTTGTTCACAAGTGAGGGAAGGATAGAGCGTGAGATTGACAGGCGGATCGGTGCAGCCTCCACAGTGATGTGGTAGCTTTACCAGTCTGTCGTGGTGAAGGAGCTGAGCCAAAAGGCAAAGCTCTCTATTTACCGGTCGATGTACGTTCCGACTCTCACCTATGGTCATGAGCTTTGGGTAATGACCGAAAGAACAAGATCGTGGATACAAGTGGCTGAAATGAGTTTCCTTCGCAGGGTGGCTGGGCGCTCCCTTAGAGATAAGGTGAGAAGCACAGTCACTCAGGAGGAGCTTGGAGCAGAGCCGCTGCTCCTCCACATCGAGAGGAATCAGCTGAGGTGGCTCGGGCATCTCTTTCGGATGCCTCCTGGACACCTCCCTGGGGAGGTGTTCCAGGCATGTCCCCCCCGGGAGGAGGCCCCGGGGAAGACCCAGGACACGCTGGAGGGACTATGTCTCTCGGCTGGCCTGGGAACGCCTCGGTGTTCTTCCCGAGGAGCTGGCTGAGGTGTCTGGGGAAAGGGAAGTTTGGGCTTCCATGCTCAGACTGCTGCCCCCACGACCCGGCCCCGGATAAGCGGATGAAGACGAGACGAGATGAGACGAATTAAAAAACAGAATGTGACCATATAGTGCAGTCAATATTAGGGATACACAAAAAAAACATTTTTTTTTCCAGTTTTCAGCAGAGAACTACTCCACTACAGATTTGTACATTAATTGTTTTCAATTTGTAAAATCATAAAAAGCTGAATAAATGACCACAATTTATGCAAATGTACAAAAAAGGTAATTATTAATAATAAAAAAAATCCAAAGTGTCTTGAATTTTAACCAAGAATTTCATGTCAATGCATAAGGTCAGACACTCACTGATATCTTGAGGCCGACAAGGTGTGGAGGCCCAAGAGGCGGCAAACTTGGGATAAAGGTTAATGCAGAATCACAAAATATCCTATATATAATGTTTGTTTTCTTTCAAGAATGGCAAATGAGAATACCGAGCCAAAAAAACTTCAGCTCAGTATTAAAGAATGAATGAGTTTACTGCAATTTCTTTAAATGACTGCTTCACAGCAATAAAAAGCAAAAATACACCAAAATTTATTTTTTGTCCTTTTTTCTCCCCTAATAAAGAAAGGCAAATTAACCTGGAATGTGAATGATTGAGAGTTGCACAGGTGCTTTGAGCTCTCTGTCCTCACTTTCTGCTACAGTAAGTAGTTCAGGACTGTGATTTATTTTTAGCTAATTAATATGAAATGTCAATGTATGCAGGGTAAGGTAGGTTTAGGAAAAAACAGCAAGAATAAGCTAGATTTTGAAAGTATCCAACTGAAAATTTTCACCCCTTAACTTCAGCCCTCCCTCCAAAGCCATTCCTCCAAAATACATGAACATGCACTGCTTGATTACTGCTGGAGGACGAGTCCATGACCAAGAGAGAAGCATTGCAGGGAGGAGCATGGCACGTCATTGTCATATCCAACTACCTCATGTCTCATTCACATGTAAATCACCTCACATTATCATGATGAATATAAACAATGAACATGGCTATTGTTAGGACTCGCAGTGGTCGACTAGATAGCTAGCTTTAGTAGTAAGTCCGCAATACGTCTGCCTAACATTATGGAAGTGTAACGCAGCTGTGACAAACCAGACGCTCGCAGATTAAGAAGAAACCGGAAGGCAAATAGGGTCATACATGGAAACACAATCAGAAATATAAATGCTCAGTAGGCTCACAGAAATGTGGAGGCAATACTGTGTAATGAACAAAATAAACAGAGGGGTATAAATGCAGAAATAAACAAAAAAGTAAAGGTGATGACAATTAGAACTCAGGGGAGCCACTCGTAGGAAGTGGCTCAGGGTTGGCTGATAGAGTGCACGTGGTAGTGTCAGGTGTGTGAGTGGGATTGTGGGAATTGGAGTCCAGAGTGTTAGGTGAGCCCAGGAGCGTGACAGGAAGTCTTTTGGGTTTTGACTAAAAGAAGAAAAAGGCTTTAAAAAAAAAAAAGGTTGAATAGGCCAACAAGAAGTTTCAATTTTAAAGGTAATCATAATTTAAAACTCTGATTTTCTGCCCTCAGAAGTTAAAATCTTTTCATGGTTAAAGAGGGACATTAGAAAAGTGATTGGTGAAAGCAGTATATCATGTTGTTTTATGTCATTTTAATAGTCAAGTTTATTTGTATAGCGCTTTTAACAATAAACATTGTCACAAAGCAGCTTTACAGAATTTGAACAACTTAAAACATGAGAATTTTATTCCTAATCTATCCCCAATGAGCAAGCCTGTGGCGACGGTGGCAAGGAAAAACTCCCTCAGATGACATGAGGAAGAAACCTCGAGAGGAACCAGACTCAAAAGAGAACCCATCCTCATTTGGGCTATATGACTACATGACTATAGCATTAACAGTCCTAACAAAATCAGCTTCATTGATGCTATAAACCCCCCACCGACGGAAACCCGAGCGCAAGACTGTTCACGACAACCGCAGTCCCAAAGTCAGCAAGTCAACTGCAGTCCCCAGCCACAAAAGCATCACTGCAAGAGTCCAGAGCGACCCCCAACTGTCCACATGGGGCCGCCCTCCACAGGAGCGATGCGATGAGACTCCAACCAGACACAGGGCACTAGGATGGATCAGGCAGGTTCGAGGAGCAGAAGAGGTCGATATCTTGATCCCAGGACCGACATGTAACTCAGAGGAACAGATTTTTTTTTTTTTTTGGGGGGGAAGAGAGAGAAGAGAAAAAAAAAACCCACAGGTTGTTAGGTATGCCCAATGTCACCTGAATAAGTAGGAACAGTATACATATTGCACTGAGTACAAGCAAGGACTCCAGCAACTAACTAGGACAGCATAACTAAAAGGGGAGAGCCAGAAGGTAACACAGTGTGGTAGCGGGGGCGTGGTCAAGCGTCGGTCTGTGAATGGAGGGCAGAGTCAGGGAAGGTAAGTGGGAGAATCACTGCACCTGATGGGAATTCACCTGTGTTTGTGTGTCTTCCCCAGTGACCACGCCCTATAAGAGGAGAGGGAGAGCAGAGGAAGGGAGCTCTCTCCCCAACCATAACGCTTGTGTGTGCACGCGCGTGTGACTGGGAGAGTGTAAAGTAAAAGCTGAAAAGCTAAAATAAAAGAGTTTGAGACCTCAGTTCTGGCCTGCCATGCTTCTGTGCTCCACCCACCTTAAACAATTTCTACAGTAGTGCTGAAACCCGGGACCGGAGTACAGAAGAAAACAGGCTCATGGAGTCCTCCCCCTTCAAGGACCTGGTCCATGCCCTCGCCATGGCCCAACAGAGTCAGCACCAGGCTCTGGTTGCCCTCCGGAAGGAGCAGGAACAACGGTTCGAAGCCCTGGTGCTGGCGCAGCAGGAAGATCGCCAGGCATTCTGGCACCTGCTCGCATCAGCGGGGTCCACTATCACCACCACTGCAGACCGTCCCCACCTCACCCAAACGAAGATGGGCCCGCATGATGACCCCGACCTTCCTCGCTCTTTTTGAGCAGGCAGCAGAGGCATGGGGTTGGCCGGTGGAACAGCGCGTGGCACACCTCCTCCCCCTGCTAATGGGCGAGGCGCAGCTGGCTGTGCTACAGCTCCCCGCCGACAACCGGCTGGCCTACGCAGACCTCAGCAGGGCCGTCCTCCAATGTGTGGGGTGCACCCCGGAGCAGCAACGGTAGTGCTTCTGCGCGCTGCACCTGGAGGAGGTCAGCTGGCCATTTGCATTTGGCCAGCAACTCCGGGATGCCTGCCGGCGGTGGCTGAGGGCCGACAACCGCGACGCCGAGGGAATCATCAACCTGGTGGCGCTGGAACAATTCCTCGCTGGACTTCCGGAAGGAATAGCGAAGTGGGTCCAGTGCCATCACCCGGAGTCGCTGGATCAGGCCATCGAGCTGGCGGAGGACCATATGGCAGCTGTTCCGATGGCAGGACAGCATGTCTCCTCTTCTTCCCTCTCTCTCTCTCTCCCCCCCTTCTGTTCCTTGTCCTTGCCCCATCCCCCCACCGCAGAGGTGGGGGCCGGCTCCACCCCAGCTGGCCCGCCGCACCTGCGGTGCCCTACCGTTTCCTACTTCCGTGTCTGTGTCTTCCCCCCTCAGGTGAGTGAGCTCCGGAACACCAGTGCAGAGGGAAAGCCTGGGCCGGTATGCTGGCGCTGCGGGGAGCTGGGGCATCTCCAGCATCAGTGCTCAGCCATGGAGGTGGGCGCAGTGGTCCAGATCCCCGACACACCAGGGACTGCATCGCATACTGGTGAATATCCAAGGGGATACGTATCAGGCTTTGGTGGACTCCGGCTGTAATCAGACCTCAATCCACCAAAGCCTGGTGCAAGATGAGGCACTGGGGAGAGCACAACTGGTGAAGGTGTTGTGTGTGCACGGGGATGTTCACAACTACCCTTTAGTGTCGGTCCACATTCTATTTTGAAGGAAGAAATTTAGAGTAAAGGCGGTGGGTAATCCTCGCCTTACCCACTCGATAATTTTGGGGACTGATTGGCCAGGATTTAGGGAATTAATGGCATATTTAATAAAGAGTGGGGCCTGCAATAATTTAGCAGGGGGAGGTCCCGGTGTAGCATTGGCGGGAGCAGCTGTCACAGAGCCGTCTATGTCATCACCACATCAGAGTGAGGAGCAGCAGGCTCCTCCTCCCTCTCTCAGGGAATCCCTTGTGGATTTCCCGCTGGAGCAGTCGCGAGACAGGAATCTGCGGCATGCGTTTGACCAAGTGAGAGTAATCGATGGTCAAACGCTCCAGCCAAACGCCACCCCATCCTTCCCCTATTTCTCCATTATTAAGGATAGATTATACCGAGTGACGCAGGACACTCAGACTAAGGAACTGATAACACAGCTTTTGATCCCAAAGAGCCACAGGGAATTCATATTCCAGGCAGCTCACTTTAATCCCATGGCTGGAGACTTGGGGCAGGATAAGACACTAGCCCGAATAATGGCCCAGTTCTATTGGCCAGGGATTTGCGGTGATGTCCATAGATGATGTATGGTGTGCTGCGAATGCCAGTTAGTAAATCCAGCGGCCATTCCAAAAGCGCCTTTGCGCCCTCTGCCATTAATCGAGACCCTGTTCGAAAGAATTGGGATGGATCTCGTGAGACCATTAGATCGGTCAACACGAGGATATCACTTTATTTTAGTCCTGGTGGACTATGTGTAGGTACAGCCCGTCCCGTCTAGAACTACAAATCCCATCAACTAACTTCCGCGATGACTTATGTCACGCCTGGGCGGGATTAACTACGTCACATCCTCCCTGACTCCATAAGTGACTCGAACAACTTCCGTTCTATCTCTTTTGCGCTGTGGACCTGGGTCACACAGACATAAAGAGATACCCTCTCACCAGACCGTCCAAAATCACGACTTCTGCCTGGCAATAAAGAAGCTTCAGTGCGCTTTCGTGTTTACTGCTGGCCACGGTAAAAATACTACTTATGTGCGCCATTTCACTCATTTTGAGTTACAACCGGTTTTTTATTTGTTCATTATAAGTAACTTTACAACTGCAGCCCAAAGCAGTTACTAAAAAGTTAGAAGCGACCGGATTCCTTCTGACTTAATCGCTGTGCACATTGTTTGATCAGAGACTTTTCCTCATGAACGACGAAGTTCGGACCAAGAAATTCTCTGCGCTTTTCACGGAAGTGACCCACGAGTTTCTGTGAACTCCAGCCTCTTCGGGACACCTCTGCATATCCTACATAGAGGCAAAATACTGGAAGTAAGACTGGCATTTTGGGCAAATTAGTCTTAGGAATTAGCTTGTTGTTTTAAATTGCTCTCTCTCAGTTGTTTTTAATAGATAGGTCGTTGCATGCTTTCCTCTATCTTTTCTAACACCTTTAATTTCATTATTACA
This sequence comes from Neoarius graeffei, assembly GCF_027579695.1. Classification (NCBI taxonomy): domain Eukaryota; kingdom Metazoa; phylum Chordata; class Actinopteri; order Siluriformes; family Ariidae; genus Neoarius; species Neoarius graeffei. The sequence goes on along the minus strand of NC_083589.1, from coordinate 18,570,527 downwards.
CATATTTTGACCTCATCAAGATTTCAGTAGATTTAGTAATGTTATAAGCTAGTGGGTTAGCAATCACGACATATCCCTTTGTCTCCTTAAACCACGAGGTGATCCCCTTTGTCCTTAGACCACGAGGTGATCCTACCCTCCCCCACTTGAGATAACATTCCAAATCTGAGTTAGTTACCACGCACATTCAAACTCTCTTTGTCTCCTCCTTCTCATACTGCGCAGTCACGCATGGGACACATCCTAAGAGCTCAGTTGCTCACTTAGTAGTAAGGAGAAAATCTATCCTCCCCTCTGTCCCTCGCACCCTTCCCTCTCTCTCTCTCTCTCTCTCTCCTCACACACACACCCAAACACACACATACACACAGACACACACACAGTAATACCTCACTGTTTTGCTGCTGACTTATTGAATGTATTTTAAACTGCTATTACCCATTTTTATCATTGTTATAATAAATTCAATTATTCTGTTAAACAGTGTGTCTGTTGTTTCTACTATATATTTCTGAAGTCACACAATCTCAAAGAATTCCAAGGTGTATATGAGTGCTATTGGCTGTCTATGTAATACGGTAAGTGATACATTATTGCTGCATCGGTAGTGACCATAATAATTTGGAATATACCATAATTTAGCTGTTTGGTAATTTATTATTAAACACCAAAATTAATGGTATTATTAATGAGACTGATTTTTTGGGGGCTTTTTTCACCTTTATTATTGGATAGGACAGTGTAGAGACAGGAAATGAGCAGGAGAGAGAGACGGGGAGGGATCGGGAAATGACCTCAGGCCGGAATCAAACCCGGGTCCCCGGATTTATGGTATGGCGCCTTATCCACCTGAGCCACGACGCCCCTGATGAAACTGATTTTAATGAGACTGATTTTAATGAGACTGATCACGTAAGACCAATAGCACCCACATATGCAACACGATATCCGGAAGCAGTGCCTCTTCGCAATATATCTCAGCACGTAGTATTGCAGAAGCATTCTTCCACATCATCTCCCAAGTCGGAATCCCCAAAGAGATTCTGACTGATCAAGGCACTATGTTTACGTCATGCACACTGCGCGAACTGTATGGGTTACTGGGAATTAAGCCTATCCACACCAGCGTTTATCACCCACAAATGGATGGCTTAGTCGAATAGTTCAATCAAGAACATAATTCGGAAATTTGCAAGCGAGGATGCATGCAACTGGGATAAATGGCTCGAACCCCTGTTATTCGCAGTGCGAGAGGTCCCACAAGCCTCCACAGGGTTCTCCCCATTCAAATTATTATACGGGCGTAAGCCGCATGGCATTCTAGATGTGCTGCATAAAAATTGGGAGGAGGGACCTTCAACAAGCAAAAATGAAATCCAATACGTTATCGACCTGCGTGCCAAACTCCACACACACTCACACACCTAACCCAGGAGAATTTGCGGCAGGCCCACGAATGTCAAGTCCATCTGTACGACAGGGGCACGCGCCTCAGTCGGGGACGTCGACTACGAAGTGAGGCGAACGGACAGGGGTGGGGCGTTACAGATTTACCACCTCAATCTGTTAAAACTTTGGAATGAGGAGGTCCCCATGGTGTTGGTGGTTCCAGAGAAGGCAGAGCTGGGGCCAGAGGTTTAAAAGGGAAAATTGACATCGCCTACCGCTCCGGTCCCTTGTGGAGACCACCTCTCCCCGACCCAACTCACAGAGGTTGCCCAATTGCAGACAGAATTTTCTGATGTGTTCTCGCCCCTGCCCGGCCGCACCCACCTCATAGAACACCACATTGAGATGCCCCCAGGGGTAGTAGTGCGCAACTGCCCTGACAGACTGCCCAAACACAAGAAAAAGGTGGTTCGGGAAGAACTCGAGGCCATGCTCGAAATGGGCATCGTCGAGGAGTCTCACAGTGACTGGAGCAGCCCGGTGGTCTTGGTTTCCAAGGCCGACGGGTCGGTCCGGTTCTGTGTGGACTATAGAAAAGTCAATGTGGTGTCTAAATTTGATGCGTACCCAATGCCTCGTAGTGATGAGTTGCTCGATCAACTAGGCATGGCTCATTTTTATTCGACACTGGATTTGACAAAGGGATATTGGCAGATCCCCTTGACTCCTCTATCCCGAGAGAAAATGGCCTTTTCCACACCGTTTGGCTTACACCAGTTTGTCACACTTCCTTTTGGGCTGTTTGGGGCGCCCGCTATGTTCCAGCGGCTTATGGATAGGGTCCTCCACCCCCACGCCACCTACGCGGCCGCATACTTGGACGACATCATTATAGTAATGACTGGCCGCAGCACCTAGAACACCTAAGGGCTGTCCTTAGGTTGCTGAGGCGAGCGGGTCTCACAGCCAACCTGAAGAAGTGTGCGATTGGGCGGGTGGAAGTACGGTATCTGGGTTTCCACTTGGGCAATGGGCAAGTGCGTCCCCAAATCAATAAGACAGCAGCGATTGCGGCCTGCCCAAAAAGGGGGTGAGACAGTTCCTGGGGCTGGCTGGCTACTATCGTAAGTTCATACCTCATTATTTGGATGTCACCAGCCCGCTGACTGATCTCACTAAAACGGGGGCACTACATCCTGTCCAGTGGACGGAGCAATGCCAGCGGGCTTTCTCTGAGGTAAAGGCTGCACTGTGTGGGGGGCCACTGTTACACTCCCCTGACTTTTCTCTCCCCTTTGTTTTGCAGCCGGACACGTCAGACAGAGGGCTGGGGGCTGTTCTGTCCCAGGAGGTGGAGGGGGAGGACCGTCCAGTGCTGTACATCAGCCGGAAGCTGTCGATGCGCGAGGGCAGGTACAGCACCATAGAAAAGGAATGCCTAGCCATCAAGTGGGCGGTCCTCGCCCTCCGCTACTATCTGCTGGGGCGCCCTTTCACCCTCTGTTCGGACCACGCACCCCTGCAGTGGCTCCACCGCATGAAGGATGCCAATGCGTGGATCACCCGTTGGTATCTGGCACTCCAGATGTTTAAGTTCAAGGTGGTCCTCAGGCCGGGGGCACAGACAGTCGTGGTGGATTTCCACTCCCGTCGGGGGGGGGGGGGGGGTAGTCAGCTGCAGGCCGGATGGCTCCCTGGCCTGAGTCAGGCGGTGGGGGTATGTGGCAGCAGGGGCATGGTCAAGCGTCAGTCTGTGAATGGAGGGCAGAATCAGGGAAGGTAAGTGGCAGAAATCACTGCACCTGATGGGAATTAACCTGTGTTTGTGTGTCTTCCCCAGTGACCACACCCTATAAGAGGAGAGGGAGAGCAGAGGAAGGGAGCTCTCTCCCCAACCAGAAGGCTTGTGTGTGCGTGCATGTGACTGGGAGAGTGTAAAGTAAAAGCTGAAAAGCTAAAATAAAAGAGTTTGAGAACTTAGTTCTGGCCTGCCGTGCTTCTGTGCTCCACCCACCTTAAACAATTTCTACACACAGGCATGAGGGAACCCTGGGACATAAAGCAGCCAGCCACTACACCATCAACAAACTCGAGTGAGCAAGTGAGCGAGGGACTGACAGCATCCATACATCCCAGTTTACCAAAACACCCTATGTCTGAGGACCCTAATCATCTAATAGTGATGGGGAATAATTTGGTTTTATTGGGGGAAGGGTGGTAGGCGGTGGTACCACCAAGGGGAGGATGGGGGGAGGGTCAGAAGAGCCACAGCAAATCTGTGATTGGTAGAAGAGAGCAACTGGACTTGCTTGAAGATTCTTGAAAATGTTTCGCCTCTCATCCGAAAGGCTTCCTCAGTTCTGTCTGACTAATAGGGAGTATCAAGCATTTATCCTCTCATGGATCATCATAGAATCCGAATCAGAATGCTGATGGCTGCATTGTAGGTGGCTGATAAAAGATGTCATAGACACCCACCTCTGTTCAGCAATGGTTGTTTCAGGTTGACAAAAATGAACTATCCTCTCTGGCTAAAATGTCTGCCAGTTTTCTGGAAGTCCTCTCATACTCCTGCACCAGTCAAAGGGATCTCATCCCAAAGTGCCAGAGAGGATCGTTCATTTTTGTCAACCTGGAACGACCATCGCTGAACAGAGGTGGGTGTCTATGACATCTTTTATCAGCCACCTACAATGCAGCCATCAGCATTCTGATTCGGATTCTATGATGATCCATGAGAATCTTCAAGCAAGTCCAGTTGCTCTCTTCTACCAATCACAGATTACTATGTACCTGGATGACTGAGATTCTTCACAGATAAGTCACAGCAAATCAGTAGAAAGTTGTTCTGGTGGATCATCTTTTTCCTGTGGTGAGACATTTCTACTTTGATATGAGTGGTGTCTTCTGGGATGGCAATGTTATCATCCACAGGACACACTCACTGGTTTGAAGAGGATGAAAATTATGTAAATCATATGCTACGACTTTCATAGTCACCAGATCTCAAGCCAGCTGAATAGTGATGGGAGACGATGTCATCACCTTTTCTCCATCATTCTCATTCCAAAGAGCTGCTCAGTTCTGGCCCTACAGCATCACTACAATATATATTCTATATCTCGTCTCATCTCGTCTTCTTCCGCTTATCCAGGACCGGGTCGCGGAGGCAGCAGTCTAAGCATGGAAGCCCAAACTTCCCTTTCCCCAGACACCTCGGCCAGCTCCTCGGGAAGAACACCGAGGCGTTCCCAGGCCAGCCGAGAGACATAGTCCCTCCAGCGTGTCCTGGGTCTTCCCCGGGGCCTCCTCCCGGGGGGACATGCCTGGAACACCTCCCCAGGGAGGCGTCCAGGAGGCATCCGAAAAAGATGCCCGAGCCACCTCAGCTGGTTCCTCTCGATGTGGAGGAGCAGCGGCTCTACTCCGAGCTCCTCCCGAGTGACTGTGCTTCTCACCCTATCTCTAAGGGAGCGCCCAGCCACCCTGCGAAGGAAACTCATTTCAGCCGCTTGTATCCGCGATCTTGTTCTTTCTGTCATTACCCAAAGCTCATGACCATAGGTGAGAGTCGGAACGTAGATCGACCGGTAAATTGAGAGCTTCGCCTTTTGGCTCAGCTCCTTCTTCACCACGACGGACCGGTAAAGCGACCGCATCACTGCGGAGGCTGCACCGATCCGACTGTCGATCTCACGCTCCATCCTTCCCTCACTCGTGAACAAGATCCCGAGATACTTAAACTCCACCACTTGAGGCAGGACTTCTCCACCAACCTGGAGAGGGCAAGCCACCCTTTTCCGGTCGAGAACCATGGCCTCGGACTTGGAGGTGCTGATTCTCATCCCAGCCGCTTCACACTCGAATGCAAACCGCCCCAGTGCATGCTGAAGGTCCTGGTTTGAAGAAGCCACCAGGACAACATCATCCGCAAAAAGCAGAGATGAAATCCTGTGGTTCCCAAACAGGATTCCTTCCGGCCCCTGGCTGCGCCTAGAAATTCTGTCCATAAAAATTATGAACAGAACCGGTGACAAAGGGCAGCCCTGACGGAGTCCAACATGCACTGGGAACAGGTCTGACTTACTGCCGGCAATGCGAACCAGACTCCTGCTCCGTTCGTACAGGGACCGGACAGCCCTTAGCAAAGAGCCCCGAACCCCATACTCCCGAAGCACCCCCCACAGAATACCACGGGGGACATGGTCGAATGCCTTCTCCAGATCCACAAAGCACATGTGGACTGGTTGGGCAAACTCCCATGAACCCTCGAGCACCCTATGAAGGGTATAGAGCTGGTCCAGTGTTCCGCGACCAGGACGAAAACCGCATTGTTCCTCCTGGATCCGAGGTTCGACTATTGGCCGAATTCTCCTCTCCAGTACCCTGGAGTAAACTTTCCCTGGGAGGCTGAGAAGTGTGATTCCCCTATAATTGGAGCACACTCTCCGGTCCCCTTTCTTAAAAAGAGGGACCACCACCCCAGTCTGCCACTCCAGAGGCACTGTCCCCGACCGCCACGCGATGTTGCAGAGGCGTGTCAACCAAGACAGCCCCACAACATCCAGAGACTTGAGATACTCAGGGCGGATCTCATCCACCCCCGGTGCCTTGCCACCGAGGAGCTTGCAAACCACCTCAGTGACTTCGGCTTGGGTAATGGACGAGTCCACCTCTGAGTCATCAGCCTCAGTCTCCTCAGTGGAAGACATGACGGTGGGATTGAGGAGATCCTCAAAGTATTCCTTCCACCGCCCGACAATGTCCCCAGTCGAGGTCAACAGCTCCCCACCCGCACTGTAAACAGTGTTGGCAGAGTACTGCTTCCCCCTCCTGAGGCGCCGGACGGTTTGCCAGAATTTCTTCGAGGCCGACCGATAGTCCTTCTCCATGGCCTCCCCGAACTCCTCCCAGTTCCGAGTTTTTGCCTCTGCAACTGCCCGAGCTGCAGCACGCCTGGCCTGCCGATACCCATCGGCTGCCTCAGGAGTCCCGGAGGTCAACATGGCCCGATAGGACTCCTTCTTCAGCTTGACGGCATCCCTTACTTCCGGTGTCCACCACCGGGTTCGGGGATTGCCGCCACGACAGGCACCGGAGACCTTGCGGCCACAGCTCCGAACAGCTGCGTCCACAATGGAGGTAGAGAACATGGTCCACTCAGACTCAATGTCCCCCGCCTCCCTCGGAAGCTGGGAAAAGCTCTCCCGGAGGTGGGAGTTAAAGACCTCCCCAACAGAGTGCTCGGCCAGACGTTCCCAGCAGACCCTCACCATACGTTTGGGCCTGCCAGGTCTGTCCAGCTTCCTCCTCCGCCAGCGGATCCAACTCACCACCAGGTGGTGATCAGTTGACAACTCAGCCCCTCTCTTCACCCGAGTGTCCAAGACATAGGGTCGGAGATCAGATGACACGACTACAAAGTCGATCATCGACCTCCGACCTAAGGTGTCCTGGTGCCACGTGCACTTATGGACACCCCTATGCTCGAACATGGTGTTCGTTATGGACAAACTGTGACTAGCACAGAAGTCCAATAACAAAACACCACTCGGGTTCAGATCGGGGAGGCCGTTCCTCCCAACCACGCCCCTCCAGGTGTCACTGTCATCGCCCACGTGAGCATTGAAGTCCCCCAGTAGCACAATGGAGTCCCCAGTCTGAGCACCCCTCAGTACCTCTCCCAGGGACTCCAAGAAGGCCGGATACTCTATACTGCTATTTGGCCCGTAGGCACAAACAACAGCAAGAGCCCTCTCCCCAATCCGAAGGCGCAGAGAGGCGACCCTCTCGTTCACTGGGGTAAACTCCATTTATTCTATATCTGATATACTCTATTCTATATCTGAGACTATAAAATATTGTTCTGGACAATGAGCATTGGCAACCAGATGTTGTGATTTGTTTGGTGAAGATGAATATAGCGACATAAGTTGGCACTTACTCTGGTGAGTTAAGGTTGAGACCAAGTGTCATCAGGTCACTGCCAGAGCTAAGTGCACCATGCCCGGGTCTGTCTCAGCTGCCCGGATAAACGTTAACAAGCCAATCGTCCCGAACTGATCTGTCACCATACCAGATAGAATGTTTCAAACTTGGCCTGGAGAGAGAACAGGTGGAGGGAGGAGAAAGACACCCCAAAATAAAACACACAGCTCTTTATAGAATTTGATGTATTCAGTTCAACTGAGTTCACTGAGACTCTCACCAATCAGGTAGCACCTGAATTCCTTTCTTCTGATGATTGTTGTTCTGTGGCATCAAGCTCTTGTCTCCAGGGAACTTGGGACCATCTGTATTAGACATGTTTTTACCAGAAAAGTTTAAGTTAAAATTAGAATTATATTCTTCTTGCTGCTCCTTTCCAATCATGAAGAGTCACTTTGATCCATGTATTTTGAATTATGTTCCAATTCAATACTGTATATTGTGCATTTTCATGAAAGGAATGAATTAAAAAAAGTTCTGTGATGGAGAGAAGGAAGCAAAGCTAAGGACCACAGAACAAACAAACCACTCAAAAGCACACTGCAGCCAACACTAGTCTCTCTCACACTGATCTAGCACACAGTCGCTGTTCATGAGATGTTCTCATGAGATGTTCAGATAACTCATGCTACAAATACACAGCAAACTGAATTAAAATATTGAGGTTCAGTAAATTGAGTGATTTGATAGAGTTGGGTGAGAAATCAAAGGAAAAACCAACATAAAGTGTCTTAGTAAAGTGTTAGACTTCAATGTGGCTTTAGAGATTTGCAAGCCAACTGTACTGTCCTGAACTGTACTGGAGGGATGAACACCACTCTTCCAAGTGATATTCTCTCAATTGGTGTTTTGATGTTGGTGATGGTGGAGAGTGCTATCTAACACTGCAACCCAAAATCTCCCAAAGGTGTTTAATTGGGCTGAAATTTGGTGCATGTTAAAACCAGTACATAAGAGTTACTTCATTTTCATGAACTATTCAGTGATCCCTCATGACCTTGCCATCCCAAAAGAGACTGTTCCCATCAGGATAGAAATATTTCATGATAGACTAAAGAATAAATTTGTATTGACTTGCATTAATGCTTCTCTCTATCATGCAAAAGCCATGAGCTGTGAGTAAAATGCCTCACAGAGCAGAACAGAGCCACCAGTTTTCCATTAGTTTGTCACCCATGAGTAAGCCACAAGTTTTATGCATTCTGTTATTAAACAACTAGCCCATGTGGTGGTCAGGGACCCCTTTTTATGGGCTCAAAATTCTCTTGAATCCCCAAGCACTTATAATTTCTACTGAGAAATAATATAAATGACAGAACTCACATACCACATTTAGCTATGCATCACTGTTGTAAAGACAGCACATGGCTTCTTTATATTTACACATACAGTTGTGGTCAGAAGTTTACATACACTCACCATGAGCATGGTGATTTTGGGCTGTGAATAATTTCCTTGAAGTTTTCTTTTTCCAGGGTGGAATGATTGTACAGCATATATCTTTAATGACTTAAAAAAAACAAGAATTGAGTGCACAAGTTTGAATTTATTTTGGATTTTCTCTAATCCACACAGGGTCAAAATTATACACAGGCTCAAATATATACATACGTTGTGATATCCCGAGAGGCTGCGTTGTCGAGGGGCGCTATGTCACACGCAGATGGCTCCAACTTCTGGCAGCTATAACTCCATCTGGTGGTGGAGTTAGGAACTTCACCCCTCAGCACACAACACGGCAGCACACCTGTGGCCAATGAGGGCCTAATGAGTAAGAGGGCTTTGTGGGAGCTCAAAACTCTCAGTGTGAAGGTGGAGGGGAGAGGAGCGAGGTTCATGGACTCTCCGGCTGAGTGGATCTTGCTGGGCGGAGTATTCATCGAAATGCTTATCTGGAATTCTTACCTGAGGGATTTTTTGCACTGAAATACTTACAGTGGTGCTTGATAGTTTGTGAACCCTTTAGAATTTGTTTCTGCATGAATATGACCTAAAACTTCATCAGATTTTCACACAAGTCTTAAAAGTAGAAAAAGAGAACACAGTTAAACAAATAAGACAAAAATATTATACTTGGTCATTTATTTATTGAGGAAAATGATCCAATATTACATGTCTGTGAGTGGCAAAAGTATGTGAACCTCTAGGATTAGCAGTTAATTTGAAGGTGAAATTTAGAGTCAGGTGTTTTCAATCAATGGGATGACAATCAGGTGTGAGTGGGCACCGTTTTATTGAAAGAACAGGGATCTATCAAAGTCTGATCTTCACAACACATGTTTGTGGAAGTGTATCATGGCATGAACAAAGGAGATTTCTGAGGACCTCAGAAAAAGCATTGTTGATGCTCATCAGGCTGGAAAAGGTTACAAAACCATCTCTAAAGAGTTTGGACTCCAATCCACAGTCAGACAGATTGTGTATAAATGGAGGAAATTCAAGAACATTGTTACCCTCCCCAGGAGTGGTCGCCCAACAAAGATCACTCCAAGAGCAAGGTGTGTAATAGTTGGCGAGGTCACAAAGTACCCCAAAGTAACTTCTAAGCAACTGAAGGCCTGTCTTACATTGGCTAACGTTAATGTTCATGAGTCCACCATCAGGAGAACACTGAACAACAATGGTGTGCATGGAAAGGTTGCAAGGAGAAAGCCACTGCTCTCCAAAAATACACTGCTGCTCATCTGCAGTTTGCTAAAGATCATGTGGACAAGCCAGAAGGCTATTGGAAAAATGTTTTGTGGATGGATGAGCCCAAAATAGAACTTTTTGGTCTAAATGAGAAGCTTTATGTTTGGAGAAAGGAAAACACTGCATTCCAGCATAAGAACCTTATCCCATCTGTGAAACATGGTGGTGGTAGTATCATGGTTTGGGCCTGTTTTGCTGCATCTGGGCCAGGACGGCTTGCCATCATTGACGGGACAATGAATTCTGAATAATAGCAATGAATTCTAAAGGAAAATGTCAGGACATCTGTCTATGAACTGAATCTCAAGAGAAGGTGGATCATGCAGCAAGACAACGACCCTAAGCACACAAGTTGTTCTACCAAAGAATGGTTCAAAAAGAATAAAGTTAATGTTTTGGAATGGCCAAGTCAAAGTCCTGACCTTAATCCAATTGAAATGTTGTGGAAGGACCTGAAGCGAGCAGTTCATGTGAGGAAACCCACCAACATCCCAGAGTTGAAGCTGTTCTGTACGGAGGAATGGGCTAAAATTCCTCCAAGCCAGTGTGCAGGACTGATCATCAGTTACCATAAATGTTTAGTTGCAGTTATTGCTGCACAAGGGGGTCACACCAGATACTGAAAGCAAAGGTTCACATACTTTTGCCACTCACAGATATGTAATATTGGATCATTTTCCTCAATAAATAAATGACCAAGTATAATATTTTTGTCTCATTTGATTAACTGGGTTCTCTTTATCTACTTTTAGGACCTGTGTGAAAATCTGATGATGTTTTAGGTCATATTTCTGCAGAAATATTGAAAATTCTAAAGGGTCCACAAACTTTCAAGCACCACAGTACCTGTGTTACGAACGCCTGCTACTGGGCTGCCACCAGGCTGAAGACTACAGGGATTGTTGACTGGACTCAAAGTAAGGCAGAAGATTTTGTTTGTTCTGTGAAAAGGATATTGGACTGAAGGAAACCTGCCTATAATTTTGTTGTTCTAAAGCCAGAGACATTGTTTGAGTTTGACTTTTGGGAATCCATCTTCGTTTGAACATTGGACTTTGAGTTACCTTTTCTGTTTGATTTCCTGGCATAACATTAAAAATCTTGATTTATTTTAACCTTTGTGTCCTTGCACTGATTGAAGGGTCCCGCTGAGAGCCAGCCAGCCTCTCGTGATATCACAACGTTCACTTAAATCTGTTAATAAGTGGTGCTGGAGGTTCTACAATGTCTTAACTTGACAAGGCCGAAGCCTATTAACATCTCTTTAGCGATCATGGTTGACTACAACTGGTAGTTTCTCTTTGCCAGCATAAAAAAAAATAGATTTGTTTGACAGCACTCATTGGATTGGTCAATACTCAGAACTATGAGAAAAATCCAAGGAACTCAGTGAAGATCTAAGAAGAATTGTAGATTTACACAAGTTGGGAAGGTCTCTTGGAGCCATTTCTAAACAACTGCAGATTCCAAGATCAGTTCAAACAATTGTATTTAAGTACAAGTTATTCACATGGTGTCACCACTTTGGCAATGTCTGGAAGAAGACCCAAACTGTCACCCTCAGATGAGAGGAAATTGGTTAGGATGTTCAGAAACAACCCAGGAACGACCAAGGCTCAAGCCTGCCATGAACTGGAAACTGCTGTCACACCAACATCACTGTCCACAGTGAAGCAAGTTTTACATTGCCATGGACTGAGAGGGTGCCAACCAAGAAAGAAGCCCCTGCTCCAAAATTGACACCTTTAAGCTTGACTGAAATTTGCAGCTGCCCACATGGACAAGCCAAATGCCTTCTGGAGAAAATTTTTTATGGTCAGACGAGACCAAGATTGAGCTATTTGGCCACAATGACAAGAGGCATGTTTGGAGGAGTAAAGGTGAGGCTTTCAAACCTAAGAACACTGTACCAACTGTCAAGCATGGTGGTGGTAGCAGCATCATACTCTGGGGCTGTTTTGCTGCCAGTGGTACTGGTGCATTGCACAAAGTAGATGGAATAATGAAGGAGGACTACCTCCAAATTCTTCAACTTCACCTCAAATCAACAGCTAGACAGTTGAAACTTGGACACAATTGGGTGTTCCAACAGGACAATGATCCTAAACACACATCAAAACTGGTTTTGGAATGGATAAAGCAGACTAACATTAAGCTTCTGGAATGGCCTTCCCAAAGCCCCAACCTCAACTGTATTGAAAATTTGTGGACTACTCTTAAAAACCAGGAAACCAACCAATTTAAATAAACGCTACCAATTCTGCCAAGAGGAGTGGTCAAATACCCAGCCAGAATTATGCCAGAAGCTTGTTGATGGCTACCAAAAGCATCTGGTTGAGGTGCAACTTGCTACCAAATATTAGTGGGGGGGTGTATGTATTTGAGCCTGTAGGTATAATTTTGATCCTGTGTAGATTAGAGAAAATCCAAAATAAATTCAAACTTGCGCACTCAATTCTTGTTTTGTGAAGTCATTAAAGATGTATGCTGTACAAGCACTCCACCCTGGAAAAAGAACAGTTTATTAACAGCCCAAAATTACCATGACATTCATGCCCATGATGAACGTATGTAAACCTCTGACCACAACTGTACATGTAATGATGAGTAATGATGGTGAGTATAAATCACTCACCACATCTAACAAGAGCACTGCCATGACTAGTGAGTCAAATGTAGGCATGTAATGATATATTGTGTGATGATAAATCCTGGTACAAATTTATTATTCCATCCATCCATCCATCCATTATCCGTAGCTGCTTATCCTGTGCAGGGTTGCACACAAGCTGGAGCCTATCCCAGCTGAGTATGGGAAGAGGCAGAGTACACTCTGGACAAGTCACCAGCTCAATGCAGGGCTAACACAGAGAACCATTCACACCTATGGTCAATTTAGAGCCACCAATTAACCTAAAACACCTCTGGCCTGTGGGAGAAACTGGAGCACCCACAGGAAACCCACACAGAGAACATGCAAACTCCACACAGAAAGGCCACTGTCAGCCACTGGGTTCAATCCCAGAACCTTCTTGCTGTGAGGCAACAGTGCTAACCACTACACCACTGTGCTGCCCTAGTACAAAGTTATGAAGACTCGAATTGATGAAAAATAAAATGAATCATGCTTATTATCAGGCTGCATAATCTTAGATTTTCTTCTCTGTAAATCACCTTGTTTAGACAGCAGAGAGCACAATTATGCACAATCGAGAGAATGCACAGGACTTCACCATAAGCAGAAGTAACAGCTCGAATGTTGGTGAAAACATAAAAAAAAGATCTAAAAGAGCTGTTGTGTGATTGTACAAAGAGATTTAACAAGAAATCAGAGCTCTCTTTTTACAGACTGCTAAAAGATAAAGAAAATAGACATAGTACAAATGTTCATAAAAGTTTATTCAGAAAAGACCTATTTGTTATTAACTTAGTAAAAACCTTAGAAAACCTTGGCATGTACGGAATCACATTGGATGTTTAATTTTGGTGTTTTTGCTTGGATGAACAACATCTCATAAATCAAACAGTCCATCTTCCCAATGCATTTTTGTAGAATAATAAATTGGTTGCTCAAATCAAGCATGTCTAAGAGGCCATGTTCAGTCTTAAGGTGTTTACCAATAGTTGATGTTTTTCAATTTGTTGGTAAAGATGCCTGCAGGTGTAGCCAATATAGTCTGCATCACACAGACCACACAAATTAATAAACAAACATTCTATTGGCTAACCAGTGGTGGTTTGGCTTTGTGTAACTTGACTTCCTCCTGAATTGCATGACTCGTGTAAATAAGAAGTAATGTTAAGTCTAGCACTTAAAGATCCAAGCCATCTTCTTGATGGAGAACATTTATTCAGGAGATTTGAAGACTGTAGTTTAAAAAAAAAATAAAATAAAAAAAAGTTGGTTAAATGTGACGGAGGGATTGAATCCCTTCCCCTCTGTCAAAATTTCAACCTTACATCTACAATCGCCAGAGTCGACCAAGAAAAGGCGACTAAATGGGCAAATTCCTTTTGCTTTGCTCCTGCTTGATCTTTATTTTACTTTACTTTCTCATTTAATTTCCACTATTTTTTTTCATTTTATTTTTCATCTTTATAAGATAAGTTAGCTTTTAAAACAAAATGCCAGGGGGCAAAAAATCCAGGAGATCCTGCAGAAAATGCACAGAACTAGAACAGAGGATTTCTATCCTGGAATCAAAGATTGATGCTCTGCCAAAGACGGACAAATTAAGAGCGATATCTCAGGAAAGGAGTACAGAAACAGTGGCTGAGAATGCAGAGATTGCACCCAGACAGGCCGATGGCATTGCAGATCGAGTGGATGAATTCATCGATCTAACAGGGCAAAATGTGAGTACAGAAAACTGTCACATGATGGGTGGCAGGCCCAAAAATAAAAACAGAAGAGTAATTACCTCAAGACCAGTTTGTTCTGATACTATGCAACCCATGCTCCACAGCATGGGTTAGAAATAGAGTCAGGTCTACAAACTACAATAGGATTTACAATCCTATGGAAAATCCACAGCCCATAAGGCTTCAGAACAAATTTGAATGCCTCAGGGATGTGGAAGCGAAATTTTTAGGCAGACAAACACATCATAGAAAGAGATCGCACCACAACCGAAGAGCTGTGGGAAGAGGCAAAAAGCAGCTCATAACACCACCTGATCCCACAACCCTTGTTCTTGGTGATTCCACTGTAAGACATTTAAAAGGACATGGGATGATTATTTGCTGCCTTCCAAATGCATCCATCTCTGACACCAAAGACAGCATTTCGAAACTCATGTCCGAGCATAAAACTATCAAACGTATTGTTGTGCATGTGGGAGCAAATGATGTTTTCAGAGAACAGCTGTTTGTCCAAGATGATTTCAGAAAACTTTTTTCTGATCTCTATAAGACTGGAATACAATCTTTTATCAGTGGCCCACTCCCTGCAAGGGGAAGCTTTGCATTTACTCGAATCTTCAGTCTTAACACCTGGCTTGGAAAAACTTGTTTTTTATTTGGTATGAACTTCATAGACAATTTTAACCTTTTCTGGAATCGCAGAGAATTCTTCAAGCCAAATAGCACTGAACTCAGCTGGATTGGGACCAACGTTTTAGCTGATCATTATAGCCTCGCTCTACAACATGCAATTTTCTCTCAGCCAACATTGAGGAAAACAGTTGATAAGATATCGCAGACTGACCTAGTTACAAATATCAACAATAACTCTGCAAAGCCAAAACAATCATCCATGCAAGTCTTCACCAAGGACACACAGCCATCTGGGGCAGACTGCCAAGGACATCAACAATCACATGGAGAATGTGAGCATGCAATTCCATCATGCGATTCCATCCAGATTGAGGACCTGACCAAAGACAATCATGCCAAGGCTGCATCATCCACATCTCGACCCCATGCAAGTATCACAGAGACTGTCAGGGAGACAGTCACCACAGAGACAGTCATGGAGACACTCACAAAGACCTCACCAAAGTCTCGCTCTTCTGACTTTATTGTACCATCTCCATCTCCCCCCTGCATGGATTTCCCTAAAAGTATGCAGAGACTGCTGCCAATGGCTGCACTCTCTTTTTCCATCCCAAATCATTCGCGACAAGCAGTGTACCCAGTTCATCAAAAATCAACCAACAGACTGAACTGTGTTCGCCCAGGACTTTCAGCTGGCTACCAATCTTTTTCACCATCTAAAAAATACATGACATCTCCAATCCTTCCCCATGGAATCCAATCCAACCTCATGGAACATATGATGTGCTGTGGGTCCCTGCATTGGGTGTAGTTTTGAAAACAAGCTGGGACCCAGTATGCCTATGCCATTCTCTATTCCTGTGTTGATAAGAAATAGAAAACATAGAGCATATTTAACCCAGGGGATAAACCAGTCTAGTCTCCTTCCTGTTTCAAAACAACATCAGAGTGCCCAAGCGGATATTACTTCTAGACTTTCTGTAAAGCTAGCTCTTCTGAACGTTAGATCACTTTCAAACAAGTCATTGTTAATTAATGATCTTATCTGCAAACACAATCTTGATTTTTTGCTTCTAACTGAAACTTGGCTGGATCAAGCAAATAGTGCTACCACCCTTATTGAAGCAGCTCCCCCAAATTTTAATTTCATGAGTGCTACCCGACAGGGGAAAGGTGGAGGGATCACAAATATATTCAAAGCCTCTTTTCAATGTAAACAATCCTCACTTGGTGATTTTACATCATTTGAACACTTATGTGCACTTGTTACATGCTCTCCTAACATATTGTTATTAACTATTTACAGGCCTCCGAGACATTCAGCCAAAGTTTTTCTGGAAGAGTTTGGTGATCTGTTGTCAGTCATTTGCTTAGAGTTTGACTGTCTTATTATATCTGGGGATTTTAACTTGCATGTAGATAATCCTGAAAACACTTATGCCAGAGAACTACTTGCACTTATTGACAACTTCAACCTAGTACAATATGTACAGGGGCCGACCCACTCTCGTGGTCATACCCTTGACCTCGTCATCACAAAGGGTCTTACTGTTTCTACTACTGTTGTTGACCTGGCCTTATCTGATCATTTCTGTGTTTTCTCTGATGTTTCTATGTCTCCTCACATTCAGAACAGCTCAACGACTATGGGTAGGAGAGTCATAAACGACAACACGTGTTCTCTTTGAGCAAGCTCTCTCTCAGATCTCAACCATATTGTCAGACACTGTAGATGATTTACTGGAAATTTTTAATTTAAATATGACCCAAATTATGGATGATATTGCTCCATTCAAAATCAAAAGAATCAATGACAAGCAGAAAGCACCATGGAAGCAATACCCAGCTGTTAAATTGCTAAAGAGAGAATGTAGGAAGACTGAAAGAAAATGGCACAAATCTAAACTTCACATCCATTATCAAATCCATAAAGAGATGCTTTGTAAATATAATTATGAAATTCGTAAAGCAAGACAGTCTTTCTTCTCCAACATTATCAACAGGAATATGAACAATGCCCATGTGCTATTTTCAACAGTAGAGAAGCTAACTAATCCCCCACCACAATTAATACCTGAACTTCTCTCAGTTAATAAATGCAATGAGTTTGCATCCTTCTTCAAAGGTAAAATTGATAAAATGCGGCAGAATATTGCTCATAATATATCTCAGTTGCAAATAATTGAAAAGCTGCAATCACCAGTGACACAGACCGATAACTTCAACACAATGTCAGAATTTTGTTTAATTGATTATGAGACTCTTGAAAAAACTGTACAAAATCTCAGTTCCTCAAAATCTGAATTGGACATTCTGCCCACCAACTTTTTTAAGTCTGGTCTTCACCTTATAATTACAGATGTGCTTCAGATCATAAATACATCCCTAGAGACTGGCATTGTTCCTGTGTCCCTGAAAAAAGCCGTTGTAAAGCCCCTACCTAAAAAGAATAATCTGGATGCTTCAGTATTAAACAACTACAGGCCAATATCAAATCTACCATTCATCGGGAAAATCCTTGAAAAAATTGTCTTCAATCAATTAACTGCCTTCTTGATATCAAACAGCTGTTTTGATAACTTTCAGTCAGGATTTCGTGCCAATCACAGCACTGAAACAGCGCTGATTAAAGTTATAAATGACATACGTCTTAATACTGATGCAGGCAAAACATCGATCCTGGTGTTACTGGACCTCAGTGCAGCTTTTGATACTGTTGATCACAACATACTGCTATATCGACTTGAACACTTGGTTGGGTTGACTGGTAAAGTTATCAATTGGTTAAAATCATACTTAAAAGATAGAAGCTTCTTTGTTACCATGGGAAATTGTACCTCAACATCAATGTCCTTGACCTGTGGTGTCCCCCAGGGGTCGATTCTTGGACCATTACTATTCAACCTTTATATGCTCCCACTTGGACAAATTATCAAGAACAACTCAATTTTGTATCACTGCTATGCAGATGACACCCAAATTTATTTTGCTCTATCACCTAATGATTATGCCCCCTTGAATGTCTCTACCAGTGTATCGACCAAATCAACAACTGGATGTCACAAAATTTTCTTCAGCTGAACACAGAGAAAACAGAAGTAATTCTATTTGGGAAAAAAGATGAAAGACTCAGGATTAGCACTATTCTTGACACAAAGGGGATTAAAACAAAAGATATGGTTAAAAATCTTGGTGTTTTCATTGACAGCGAGCTAAACTTTGATAGTCACATGAAAGCAATCACTAAATCGGCATTTTATCACCTAAAAAACATTTCCAAACTAAGAGGACTTATGTCAAAAAATGATCTGGAAAAACTTATACATGCCTTCACCTCTAGTAGGGTTGATTACTGCAATGGCCTTATCACAGGCCTGCCAAAAAAGACCATCAAACGACTTCAGCTGGTTCAAAATGCAGCGGCTAGGGTTCTCACACGAACAAAAAGAACAGAGCACATTACTCCAATTCTAAGGTCCCTTCACTGGCTTCCAGTAAGCTACAGAATTGACTTTAAAGCATTGCTGCTGATGTACAAATCTCTAAATGGTACAGGGCCCAATTACCTCTCTGATATGTTGCAGCGGCCTAACCCAATCAGATCTACCAGATCGCAGCAGCAAAATTTACTGGTAAAACCTGTTGTTAAAACAAAGTGTGGTGAAGCAGCTTTTAGCTACTATGCAGTACAGCTATGGAACCAACTCCCAGAGGACATCGAAAAATGCTCCTGCTGTTGGCAGCTTCAAATCTAGACTAAAGACCAAGCTGTTTTCAGATGCTTTCTGCTAAATGATTAATATTGTCATCTTTACATGTTTTAAACTTTCTTAACTTTTACAGTCTCTGCATGTTTTAAACTTTACTTAACTTTTATTCTATTTTATTCTGCTGTTTTTTTTTTTACTGAACTTTTACTTCATTTTATTATTTTATTTCTACTATTGGTTAATTCTTATTATTTTTCTTCCCCATTTATTTTATGTAATTTTATTTTCTATTGTTTACTGTTTTGCTTTTACTTCTGTAAAGCACACTGAACTGCCACTGTGTATGAAATGTGCTATATAAATAAACTTGCCTTGCCAAACAGTTCAGTGAAAACGTCATAGAAAATAAGGGCAAAATTAATTGTATGTCATCTTTGAGAACAGAGATAAACCAAATATTTGATGAGATCCATGTCCATTGCTCACTCCTCAAATACAGTGGTGCTTGAAAGTTTGTGAACCCTTTTGAATTTTCTATATTTCTGCATAAATATGACCCAAAACATCAGATTTTCACACAAGTCTTAAAAGAAGATAAAGAGAACCCAGTTAAACAAATGAGACAAAAATATTATACTTGGTCAATGACCAAGTATAATATTTTTGTCTCATTTAATTAATTTGCCCAATCAATAAATGTATTGATTGAGGAAAATTATCCAATATTACATATGTGAGTGGCAAAAGTATGTGAACCTTTGCTTTCAGTATCTGGTGTGACCCCTATGTGCAGCAATAACTGCAACTAAACATTTCCAGTAACTGTTGATCAATCCTGCACACCAGCTTCGAGGAATTTTAGCCCATTCCTCCATACAGAACAACTTCAACTCTGGGATGTTAGTGGGTTTCCTCACATGAACTGCTCGCTTCAGGTCCTTCCACAACATTTCGATTGGATTAAGGTCAGGACTTTGACTTGGCCATTCCAAAACATTAACTTGATTCTTCTTTAACCATTCTTTGGTAGAATGACTTATGTGCTGCTTAGGGTCATTGTCTTACTGCATGACCCACCTTCTCTTGAGATTCAGTTCATGGACAGATGTCCTGACATTTTCCTTTAGAATTCGCTGGTATAGTTCAGAATTCACTGTTCCATCAGTGATGGCAAGCTGTCCTGACCCAGATGCAGCAAAACAGGCCCAAACCATGATACTACCACCACCATGTTTCACAGATGGGATAAGGTTCTTATGCTGGAATGCAGAGTTTTCCTTTTCCAAACATAATGCTTCTCATTTAAACCAAAAAGTTCTATATTGGTTTCATCCGTCCACAAAACATTTTTCCAATAGCCTTCTGGCTTGTCCACATGATCTTATGCAAACTGCAGACGAGCAGCAATGTTCTTTTTGGAGAGCAATGGCTTTCTCCTTGCAACCCTGCCATGCACACCATTGTTGTTCAGTGTTCTCCTGATGGTGGACTCATGAACATTAGCCAATGTGAGAGAGGCCTTCAGTTGCTTAGAAGTTACCCTGGGGTCCTTCGTGACCTCGCTGACTATTACACGCCTTGCTCTTGGAGTGATCTTTGTTGGTCAACTACTCCTGGGAAGGGTAATAATGGTCTTGAATTTCCTCTATTTGTACACAATCTGTCTGACTGTGGATTGGTGGAGTCCAAACACTTTAGAAATGGTTTTATAACCTTTTCCAGCCTGATGAGCATCAACAATGCTTTTTCTGAGGTCCTCAGAAATCTCCTTTCTTCGTGCCATGATCACAACACATGTTTGTGGAAGTGTAAGATCAGATTTTGATAGATCCCTGTTCTTTAAATAAAACAGGGTGCCCACTCACACCTGATTGTCATCCCATTGATTGAAAACACCTGACTAATTTAACCTTCAAATTAACTGCTAATCCTAGATGTTCACATACTTTTGCCACTCACAGATATGTAATATTGGATCATTTTCCTCAATAAATAAATGAACAAGTATAATAGTTGTGTCTCATTTGTTTAACTGGGTTCTCTTTATCTACTTTTAGGACTTGTGTGAAATGTGATGTTTTCGGTCATATTTATACAGAAATATAGAAAATTCTAAAGGGCTCACAAACTTTCAATAAAAAGCACCACTGTACATGTCCATTATCAAAGTGATGGCCAATCTTTGTAAGAAGCTGTATACAGATGTGATGACAAAAACACACAAAGAAGATAATGAGACTTTTGCCCAGTGATATAGATATCGAAAAGCACATCTTGAATATTTTATCTTACAAGTTATCCTTTTTTCCAGAAACTGGTCCTGTATTGTGGTTTAAAGTTTTCACTCCCACAGCAGGTTTCTGATATTGAAGCTAAATCTAGCTTTGAAATACCTTACTGGAAACTGTAGCCTGAATTGACAGAGAATAAAAAAAGAACTAGCAGCATCAACACTCCGATCTGTTGCCCTGAGATGGTTATCCCACACCAGAGGTGGGTAGTAACGCACTACATTTACTCTGTTACATTTACTTGAGTAACTTTTTGGATGAATTGTACTTGTAAGAGTAGTTTTAATGCAGCATACTTTTTACTTGAGTATATTTGTGAAGAAGAAGCGGTACTTTTACTCCGTTACATTGGGCTATATTCTGCTCATTACTCACTACTTTATTTTTATTGATCCGTGCGATGCGTGGTCTGTTTATGTTTTGTCGAGACTTCCAGCAGAGGCTCTGTCACATGACAGCATCTCACTGATCAAATGGAGCAGCCAGAGCCATAGTGGGAAGAGCTATGGTTTAACTTCGTTTCGCCAATCAAACAGAGCCAAGCCGCCGCGCGCGCCCGCACACAAAATTCCCGCGGCAAGACCAGTCCAGGTGGAAAAGATCACGGAAGCAGAAGAAAAATGGCAGAGACAACGGCCAGCATTTCTCATCAAGCCAAAGAGGCACACCCCTGGCCACACATACAAACCATGTTCACTCTCCAAACAACAAAAAATAATAGTTATGTTATGCGGTGTCACATGTGTCTCCCCAAACCAGTGGATGTTTCAGCTTATAAAAACTCAACGTCAAATTTGAGGAAACACATTGCGGTAAGTAGGCTATGTGCTTTTGGCTGTCTTCGTAGACAGACATTAGCCCTGTTGTAACATCATAAATAACTGTAAAATACATTGTTTTGTGGAAATGTATTGACACACTGCGGCCTCAGACGGCAACACACACACACACCAGAGAACCAAGAAATAAAACTACAAAAAATCTTCCTAACAATCACTTTTTTATTGATGTGAAACCAAAAAATGCTCATGAAAATAAGGTTGCTCGCCTAATGTCAGCTCCTCAATAGCGTTACAGTTGTACACGGCTCTGGTCAAAAACTGGGAATGGAAGACTGGTGAAAACTTACTAAATAACAAAACGCGTAACATATCGTTCGTGAAATCTTTGTTATTTGTTAAATATTGTTAAATATTTGTTGTGGATTAGAGGGATTTGTGAAGACTTTGTGTTTGTTTGTTTTTTCTGTGAGATTTGTTTTATTATTTGTCTACAAGTGCTTGTTCACAAAAGGAAGGGCATTAGCTTGTTAGCTTGACCGCTTGCTAGCAATCCCCACCACCACCCAGCCAAGCTGGGCACTGGCAGCTAGTTAGCAACCTTTTTGCTTGTTACTTCCACTTGCTAACTCCTCTGCGAGATGGATCCAGTAAACAACTTTTTGGGAGATGAAAGGATTAACATAGTTGATCGCATCTTACAGGATTATTTCCAGTCTTTTTCGTACGAGGAGATATTACGTGTGATGTTCAGCTGCTGTTAAAGTTGAACAGTCACTTCACGGATTGAGCATGCGCGCGTGCACACAGTGTTATGGTTTATGTGCAGACTGCCTTTTTCTTCTTTTTCTTTGTAACCTCTACCCATTGTTTTGTTATTATGTTACTTTGTAAAGATTTAATTAATTAATATTTAATTTATTATTGTTTTCACCTGTTCACGGCTAAAAGGTCACAGCTTCACAGTGCAAAATTGAGAGCCAGCTGCTGTTAAAGCTGAACAGTCACTTCATGGAGTGAACATGCACGCACACACACACACACACACACACAGTGTTATGGTTTATGTGCAGACTGCCTTGAGCTTCTTGTTGTTATTGTTAATACACAGAACTACACACACACAGTTTATGTGTGAAATATATATGAATTCTCTGCCTGTTATGACATCCTGATCAATAAACAAATGTTACTCAGCAGTTACTCAGTACTTGAGTAGTTTTTTCACTTAGTACTTTTTACTCTTACTCAAGTAATTAATTAGAGGACTACTTTTTACTTTTACTTGAGTAATATTATTCTAAAGTAACAATACTCTTACTTGAATACAATTTTTGGCTACTCTACCCACCTCTGTCCCACACCCACATGGAGTGTAAATCACTTAAACCACCAAAAACATTAATGAAAGCCATTAAGCAGCTTAAACAGCATGATGACATTGTGATCTCCAAACCAGATAAAGGCTCAGGCATAGTCTGTCTTGTCCATAAAAACTGTTAATCTCCTCTATAAAGTGTCAGTAGAAGACAAAAGCAAATTTCAGCCAGTCAGCTCAGAAAGACCAAAAACCAGAGGCCGTCCTCTGAAATACTACCATCTGTTACTTCAAAAAGAGAAAGAGCTAACTGAAGTTATTGAGAGAATTCTACCAAAGAGTATTGTCGAACTTGATCATCCTAAAGGTTCAAGACTAGCCCATCTTTATGGTCTTCCCAAGACACACAAAAAGGAGTTATCAGTGTGTCCAATCCTTTCTGCCACTGGTACCTATAACTAAGCCTTGGCTAAATGGCTGGAGAATAAACTCAAAGTTCTCTCTGTAAACGGCCACACGATCACAGACACATTTACTTTCGCTGAAGACCTATGTGATTTTTGTATCAATGAGAATTACATACTGGTCGCCTATGATGTTTGTTCCCTTTTTACAAATGTACCTTTAGAAGAAACCATTAACATCCTTGCTGATAAGGCCTTCTGCAACAATTGGTTCAATAAGACATATGACTTGAACCTCACAAAGTCTGAGCTCATCGAATTATTAAAAATAACTACTCAAGATCAACTTTTTCAATTCGATGGTGCATTATACAAGCAAGTAGATGGCATAGCAATAGACTTACCTTTGGGTCCACTTCTAGCCAATACACTTTTATGTTGGATATAAGAGCTTGGAACAAAATGACAAACTTCCTCTATCATACAAAAGATATGTTAATGACGCTCTAGCAATAATGGATAGTGTCTCTTCAGCGGAGACATTTCTCCAAACTTTGAATGAATGCCATTCATATTTGAGTTTTACCATGGAGCTGGCATCCAATAACAAGCTGCCCTTCCGTGGCTTTGAAATGATCAAGACTGGCTGTAAACTTGATACAAAGGCTTACAGAAAGTCCATAAGCACTGGGCTCTTGCTGTATTATCAAAGCCATGTGGCTCACATGGCTAAGAGATGACTTCATAAGAGATTCTTAAGATATTCATAAGAGATTCTTAAGATATTCTTCATCATGCCTATTGTCCATCATCAACAAAGAAGTAGTACTTCAATGAGGAGTGTCATCCTTTGAGGGCGGTGTAGTGGTTAGCACGGTCACCTCATGGCAAGAAGGTCCTGGGTTCAAGCCTAGCGGCTGACGAGGGCCTTTCTGTGTGGAGTTTGCATGCTCTCCGTGTCCGCATGGGTTTCCTCTGGATGCTCCGGTTTCCCCCAAAGGCATGCAGGCTAGGCTAATTGGTGACTCTAAATTGACCATAGGTGTGAATGGTTGTTTGTCTCTATGTGTCAGCCCTGCAATGACTTGGTGACTTGTCCAGGGTGTACCCTGCCTCTTGCCCATAGTCAGATGGGATAGGCTCCAGCTTGCCAGCGACCCTGTAGGACAGGATAAGCGGTTACAGATAATCCTTTGAGAGAAGTTTTTCAAGTCCTAAAATACCCAGAAAAGCTCATTGGTTCAACCATTAAGCAGTTCTGCTCCAGGATGACACAGGAGTTAAGGTTATCAGCTGCTGTCAATCAAGCTTCTGATGACATGAAGACCATTCGTTTTCCCTTGCCTTTTAAAGACCAGAAGTCATCTGACATGGTGAGAAGACAGCTTGGATCTTTGAGTGCTAGACTTAACATAACTTTGCTTCCTGTTTACATGAGTCAAGTCAAGTTACACAAAGAACTGGAGAACTGGAGACAAGAGGTTTCAACTGTGATATGTGGAACATGGGGTGAATGTGTTGCATGGTGAGTGGTAATACCAGTTTGACGGAACATGGATTGATTACCTTACTGACGAGGAAGGATCCTACGTGTCTGGGAGCCAGCTTGCAGGGAGACGGTTCTGAGGGGCAGATGGCGCGTGGAGAGCATGACTCGCTGACCCACCCAGTAGGTGGGCACCTTAGAGCAGCATTTGTCGGCCTGCCTCTTGGATGCTAGGGTGGAGCGTAGGAGTCTTCTCCGGGCCAACACCCACATCCTCCTGCAGCGGCGTATGAAGGTCTGGGCTGAGGGTACGGCGACCTCCTCCTCTCGGTTGGGGAAGAGTGGTGGTTGGTAGCCTAGGGAGCACTGGAAGGGTGAGAGACCTGTGGCAGATGAAGGCAGAGTGTTGTGAGCATATTCAACCCAAGGTAGGTACTTACTCCAAGAACTGGCATCCCTGGATGCCATGCACCTGAGTGCCACTTCCAAATCTTGATTTGCCTGTTCCGCCTGGCCGTTGGTTTGAGGGTGGAATCCTGATGAGAGACTACAGGAGACCCCAATGAGTTTGCAGAAGGTCCTCCAGAACTGCGCAGTGAATTGAGGACCTCGCTCAGAGACGATGTCAGAGGGGAGTCTGTGTATGCGGAAGATGTGGAGGAGGAGGAGTTCGGCAGTGTCTTTAGCTGTGGGAAGCTTGGGCAGAGGGAGGAAGTGGACTGACTTAGGGAAACGGTCGATGACTGAGAATACATGTGTTGCCACCTGAGTTGGGGAGTCCTGTGATGAAGTCCAGGGCGACATGTGACCAGGGCCGGCGAGGAGTCAGGAGGGGTCTCAGCAAGCTGGCAGGGGGTTGATTGGCTGTCTTGTTCCAGGCACACATGTCGCAGGCTACCACGAACTCCTGGAGGTCTTCCTTGATCGATGGCCACCAGAAGCATTATTGAATGAGTGCCAGAGTTCGAGCAGCTCCTGGGTGACAAGCCAACTTGGAGCCATGACCCCACTGCAGCACCTGGGTTCGCACAGAGCAGGAAACAAACAGATGGTTACGTGGTATATTGCTAGAGCTACCAGCCTCAGGGTCCTGCTCCAGGGCCTTCTGCACTAACATATCTACCTCAAGTAAGGCAGCCCCCACCAGACATCATGGCGGGAGGATGGTTTCGGGCATTCTAGACTCCTCCTGGCAGGAAGAGAATATCCTGGACAGGGCGTCAGGTTTGCCGTTCTTGGAGCCTGGGCAGTAGGAAAGTGTGAACCGGAATCGGGAGAAAAAGGGACCATTGGGCTTGACGCGAGTTGAGATATTTGGCAGACTTGAGGTATTCTAGATTTTTGTGGTTGGTCCAGACAATGAAGGGGAGCTCTGACCCCTTGAGCCAGTGTCTCCACTCCTCCAAGGCCAGCTTGATGGCCAACAGCTCTGTCGCCAATGTCATAGTTCCACTCAGTGGAGGACAGCCGATGAGAGAAGGAGCAGGGGTAGACCTTGTTATCATTGGCCCTCTGGAAGAGAATGGCTCCAACCCCAGACTCAAACACGTCGACCTCCACAATGAACTGCTTGGCCAGGTCGGGTATGGTGAGGATGGGTGCTGTGGTGAATTTGCGTTTGAGCATAGAGAAGGCTTTCTCTGCTTCCTCCCTCCACTTGAACGGGCTCTTGATTGAGGTCAATGCCACGAGACATCTGGACACCGTGCTGAAGTCGCAGATGAAGCGCCTGTAGAAATTAGTGAACCCCAGGAAACGCTGGAGCACCCGCCACGAGGATGGGATGGGCTAGTCAGCGACTGCCTCAAGCTTGAGGGGGTCCATTTGAATCTTTGCCGGGGCGATGATGATCCCTAGGAACGAGATGGAGCTTTGGTGGAACTCTCTTTTCTCTGCCTTGACAAATGGCTCATTCTCTAACAGGCACTGGAGGACCTGCCGGATGTGACCCCGATGTTCCTCCAGGGAGCGGGAGAAGATCAGGATGCCATCCAGGTACACGAAAATGAAGATGTTGAGATAGTCCTTTAAGACAGGGGTGTCAAACCTGATCCATAAAGGGCCTTGTGGCTGCAGGTTTTCATTCCAGCCATGCAGCTGCACACCTGATTTGGCTCATTCAATCAACTGAACTGTCTTCACACAGTCAAATACTTGCAGCCACACCCACCCTTGATTAAAGGGTGGGTGTGTCAGTTGATTGAATAAGCCAAATCAGGGTGCTGCTGCATGGCTGGAATGAAAACCTGCAGCCACATGGCCCTTTATGGATCAGGTTTGACACCCCTGCTTTAAGACATCATTCACGAGTGCCTGGAAGACTGAGGGAGCGTTGGTCAGGCCGAAAGGGACTATGAGGTACTCATAGTGACCCATGGCGGTGTTAAAGGCCGTCTTCCACTTGTCTCCCTCCCTGATCCTGATGAGATGGTAGGCATTACGTAGACCCAGCTTGGTAAATACCTTGGCTCCCTGGAGTAGTTCAAAGGCCGTGGTCATGAGCAGTAGTGGGTAGCGGTTCTTGACCGTGATGGCATTGAGACCTCAATAATCGATGCAAGAGCGGCACGACTTGTCTTTTTTCTCCACAAAGAAGAATCCCGCCCCTGCTGGGGAGGAGGAAGGGCGGATGATCCCAGCTGCCAAGGACTCGGAAATGTACTTCTTCATGGCTTGCCTTTCGACGGGAGAGAGAGAGTAGAGTTGTCCTTTGGGTGGCGCCGTCCTGGGCAGGAGGGCAATTCCACAGTCATAGGGTCTGTGAGGAGGGAGGGACACTGCTTGTGTCTTACTGAAGACAAGCTTTAGATCCAGGTATTCTGGAGGCATGTGAGAGAGGTTGGGAAACTCGCTGGCTGAAGGCTGCGGTGGCTTGGCGGGAGGCAGAGCGGAGTGCAGGCAGGACTGGCTCCAACCTAAGTTGTCAGCCCAGTTTAGGTGGGGGTTGTGCTGCATTAACCAAGGTAATCCTAGAACGATGGGTACATGGGGGTCATTCATGACGTGAAGTTGGATGGTTTCAGAATGATTACCGGAAATCCTCAGGGTGAGCAGGGCGGTGAGGTGGGTGATGGTGGTCAAGCCGGTGCCAATGAGTGTCAGGACGGTGAGAGGAATGTTTTTTTTAAATTTAAATTTTTTATTTTGCTTTTATAATACAATTACAAAAAAAACAAACACACATTTAAGAACAAAAACACACACATCGGCAGCAACACAGAACATGACAGCTCTCCTCAATAACCTATTCACAGACATATTAATGCACATACATATACATACAGTACTTCCCGATTAACCCATACTACGAAAGTTGGCTATGTTCAAACCGAGGTATGCTGCCATGGCAACTTACGCTGCATCTCAAACCTGCTCGTCTCAGGTTATGTTCTTGGTTAACTCGAGGTTTCCGATTAACCACACCCTTTTTAAACACCACCTCTCCACCGACATTTCCTCTAGAGACAATGCCAGCGTACCTGGATGACCCATGCGATATCGGAGCGCAGATTAGAGATGGGATTTATGGCTCTTTGATGGGATCCGCATCTTTGTGATCCGTTCTTTGAAAAGAGCCGTTCAAAAGACTGGCTCATTTGGCTCTTTTTAAATATTTATTCAGTTTTAAGAAGACAGCGTCTAAAGAAGCCAGATCCCTCTGCTTAGACAGTGGCATCAATATTTCTGGACATACCTTTTATATAAAGCAACCTAGACTTACATTATTGTAACCCCTAAATGCTCATAAATAACCATTAAAAAACAATGAGGGCTTCAATGAATGTCCATGCAGAACGGCTTTTCTGTAAAAAAAAAAAAAAAAAAAGAACCCACTCAAGAACATAGTTATCAAGAACGCAAGAATATTTTATAGAAAAACACTTGTTTTACAAAAACATTTAAGTCTGAGATACAAAATAGATACAAGAATATAACACAAGAACTAGTTATCACACAAGAACATTTTAATAGAAAAAAACCAAACTTTCTATATTAAAAATATTGAAATTGTAATAAAAATAGATACAACTAAACAGTCAGATAAATAGATAAAGTTATAACAAGAACACATTATTTTAATAGGAAAAAACAAACTATTAATGCAAAAAATATATTATTAGAGATACAACTAGACAAACAGATAAATAAATAAAATACACAAAAATAGAACAAACAAAATGACGATAGAATAAATTAAATGAACGTCCGTGCAAAGTAGTTTTCCCACAATATTATCATTAATATCACACAACATTATAAACTAGATACAAAACAATTTGAACTATTAGGCAAACAGATAAAACTTGAATAAATAAAAGGCAAATGAATGCTTGCTTGCACGCGCGCACACACACACCGTTATGAATGTTTTTATATTTCATTTTCACCTGTTGCCAGGTGCGTTTGGCACTGCTGTTGCCTATGAAATGTTCACAGACACCAACTTAGTCAAAGGGACTGAACAGTCAGTCGTCCTAATTCATGTGATTCTGTGCACATATCAGCTTAAGTAGGCTACTCCATGAATTTACCATACCAAATTTTATTCAGGATTTTTCGGACATTAAACAAGCTATATATGACTGGGACCACGTCGAAGGACCATTTTCTGTGACTTGTGATTGATCAAGCTTTCTCTCATCCTATACTTCTGTTCTGGAACTTGTAGAAGGGAGAATGTAGGCTACTTGCGCATTTACCCGATCGGCAATTCGTTGCCAACATGCTTGCCGCTCCTTATCGGCAGCCGCTGTGTTAGATTTTGCTCTTAATGTTGTTTTGAATTCCTCGTAGCTTTGCATTATGACAGCGCATTCTTCCTCCGTGAAGTACGGCGACCGTGCCATTGTGAACAGTGGTGATTTGCGCTGATAACCTCCCCTTTAACGTGAACGCGCATTAACCCTGATTAGGTTAAACCAGGTTCAACAAATCAACTTCATAACTGGCGTCGTAGTACCGTTTAACCCCAAACAAGATAACCAGGTTTTGTCAACCCCGGTTTAGCGGGGGAACCCTGAGTTACTTCTGGGTAGGTTAACCTCCGTTCGTAGTAGGGGAGAGTGGGGAGGAGTGAGCCGCTTTTTTTTTATTTTTGGACCCCTAGCCAAAATGAAAGGGCCGAAGTTAAAATGATCCTATGCAAATGAAAGGTATTCAGAGTAGTTGCTACACGAACCAAGTTGTACAACTAATCGTGCAACCATCAGTTCTACAGATGGGAGAAAAAGCCTGTTAATTTTATGGCTCACTCCTCCCGATCTAAGGGAGGTGTGAACCACCCCATGGGGAGGACTGGACCACTGGCTTGAAATCATGAACAAATGACATTTGTCATGAAATACAAACTTTTATTTGAACTGTAACAAATG